>NC_134455.1:172525574-173758074 GCF_047948215.1 Lycorma delicatula | reverse complement strand
TTAGATTACATTTAAATAAATTTTAATAAAATGAAATGATTTGGATGATATATACTTTTTAAATACTCTCATCGAGAGCGGAAAAGCTATTAAGAACACGTGCCTCACTTACTCATTCCTCTGCTATCCCTTAAATATGCTAATTCAGGAAAGAGTTTGTTTCGCTTACAGAATGTTTATGAATGTATTAACGTTATACACTTCAGTCTCCCTATATTACTGGCTTACTGCAGTTACAACCATAATAGTCTCTCCCGTATCCGGCGATCCCTCCACAGACCACCCACCTCTAAGTTTCGTTGTACTATATGTACCCCATTTTCGCTTAACTTCATATGCAAACACCTACAGTACCTTTTGTTAACTCTACTGAAAATCATTAATGATATACACTTTGTGCCCTTGCTTGTTTTATTTTCACTCGTTATAATGTTCTTTAAATTTAAATGAAATCATAATTTACTAAAGATAAACAAACGACTCCCTGCCAGGTATTCTAAAGTTTTCACTTTTAGTGCGTTTCTATGACTGCGTATATGAATACATTTTCATCGGCCGATAAATATTCAACCCAAAGATCATCATTCTGCTCTAAAGCTTTAACTTCTGCAGTGATTTACCCGATAACTGTGGATAATTCACGAACAGAAATTCTACCGATTTTCATTCTAGTTAAAATGATAAAATTCTGATTGTGTAACTCTTACACCAGGAAATTTGTAAAAAAATTTTAAAATTAATAATATAGAAACTTTGCCGGAATTCATTAATTAATTTTCCTCCTAATAAATAAGAAAAAGATCGGTAGAACTTTCCTTGCTAACATTCCTTCAAATTTTCTCCTACAGCTGCCAATTCTCTTGTTATAAATAGACTTAGAGTCGCTTTTATTCTGTTTTTCATCTTCAAAAGAATGCTGATCTGCATTCATAAAATTTATCAGTAGTTAATTGTAAAATAGTTACATTCGGCAGCTTTAAAGAACAGCTTTAATCAGGGAACGATGTACATTGTTCACATATTGCTGTTTGCGAGAAAAGGTTTAATTGTAAATTTTCCGTAGGAATTTAACACTATGTATAAGTATGTTTTAATACAAATATTTTACAACAGTAACTATATATTGGGTTTTCTTATAATATTTTATTTTTTCTAATTAGGATCACATATCTATAGTGATTTCTGATGAACAAATAAAATAAATATTTGTTTTAAATGTTAAATAAAGTTCTTCACATGATCAATCATAATTTAAAATTTGCTTAATAGATATACTTGATATTTTTTTTAACTTAATTGTTTTGTGAAACAGAAAATTGTGTTTTAAGGAAGCATAATGAAAAGATACAATTTTTTGAAAATTCTATAAAGACTATTACAACCATACAATCTGCTTCTTAATGTTGATTTGACATTAGTAATGCATTTTTACTACCTGCAATCAGCATTTTTAAAATGTAAATTCTGTTTTAAGAAATTTACATGTATTCCTTCTGTATCTTTATTTCCAAATATATTTATGAACAATATATTACAGCTTTTATTTTATTACAAATTTTATTTTAAATAATTGCTATTATTATATTTAAGATAAATTACCAAATTTCATATTTTCCTTTATTGCCTGAAAAAAAAAAATATATATATATATATATGCATAAACTGTGTTTATTTATGTATTTACTCTACTTTTCAGCGACTTATGCACCAATCTTTAGACTACATTCTTAGTTTTTCAAAAGCTTGTAAAAGTTGTTAGTTTTTTCTGGTATTGAGAACTGGTTCAATAGAACTGACAATTTTTGTAAACGTTATATATAAAAAAAATGATTAAATGAAAATAACAGAATTGTAACTTTCATTACCTTTGCATTTGAGAAACTGTAATAGAGTGGTTAAATACTGCAATAAGTTTATTAAATACAAGGTATATATATATTCATACAAACCATTTATGATCGGTTAGTATGTCATATACTTACAGTTGTGTTTTATTTGAGTTTCACTGATTCCTTTCTATTTAGCTTCTTAATTTTACAAGAACAGATTATACATAAAATGTATGTATGCATGTTTTTTACATCAATATACACAAATTTTACTTTTTTGAATGAACACTTTTGAATTATTGTAAAGAAATTAGTACTCAACAATCATTCAATCTTCCAAGTGCTGTCCTTTGAGGTTTTATCAAAATAGTTAATGATTTTGACGAAATTAAATGAGAATTGTGTGGTGTATTTATTAAAAATGTGATTTTTATTACAAACCGCGCGAGGTAATATGTGAATACAAAAAAAAAGCAGGTAAGAATATTCTAAGTTTCGTATCGCGTATTCACACTGAAACAAAATTATCGCTTTTGATTTACAAAATTTACATATTAATTGACAATTTTAATGAAATTAAAATTACAGTCTCTGTTATGCTAAACAATAAAACAATGAAGAAAAGCTGTTCCTTTGCGGTTAAGGATCTTGAATGTCAGTAGTACGAAGCCAGTAAATTTATGTTTAAGTAGGTTCGAGCAAAGAAAGGGAAAATAAGGAAACAAGAGAAGTAAAGCTGCATAGTGGTCGCGGGTAACATCCCTTGGGATATCTAGATGGATAAAGAGAGGAGTTTAAAGTGGAAAATAGAATTTTCTCTAATCTTGAAACCACCCGACCGGCCTCCACAAGCTATAGTAGCCTGCCCTTCTGTAACATTGCATTACGATACATTGCCTTCCATTCATCACTTTTATTTATATTATCCTCTTTATTACTACGTTTAGTTGTATTTTACTCGTTATTAACAGCTTTATTATCTTTATTTCTCGGTTAAATATTTATACCGATGAAGTGATACATAAGCAAGTATACAGAAACTTACATACTCGTACATAAGTAAGTTGGTGGAAGAGTTTTCTTTAGAATTTTCATCAGATTTTAACAGTACAAAGTATTCATTACCTTATTTATTCATAGAGAAGTATCGATCAACAAACCATATTATACCGCTTTTTAATATAGCAATACAAACGTAATTAAATTACTCCCAACATAGTACCCGCCTAAATTCTACCACGTGGAGTATCGTGACACCAGTCTATTCCCTCTTCAAAAAAACAGCGTCGCCAAAGCACCCATCCATTCGTTCATTCCACAGTTCACCGTTGCTTTTGAAGTGTTAAGTAACAGGCATTATTCAATTTTGTGAACACATAAAAATCAAATGATGCAAAATCAAGACTATAAAGGAAGATGCCAAAAATTTCCCACATGAACTTGTTTAGTACAACCTCACTGCTAGCGGCGGGTGAGGACGTGAATTTTTATGCAAAAAAACAATCCCCCTTGTTACATTTTTTGTCATTAACTTTTTGTCGATCTCCTAAGCTTTGCAATAAACAACTTTTGCACAATAAAAAACTACAGTTATTGTCGTATCCGGCTTCATAAATTTTTTCATCAGAATTCTTTTACGATCCAAAATAGAGTAATCATAATTTTTTTGTATGATTTGGTTTACTTTTTTGAATTTTTTCGAAGAGTGTGTGGTGTCCACTATTTATATATTTTTTTGTCTTATTATTAATGAATCCATCGTGGAGAATATTTACGAAAACCCCAATCTAAAGAATATGAGGAAAATGTTTACTTAGTTCAGTAACTATGAAAGGCGTTTACCAGGAACGGCGTGTTCAATTTTTTCAAAATGTTTATCACTAAAATATAATATCATCTCTTCATATTTCGTCGTGCACATTACTTCATAAACCTCTGAATTTCCTACACCATCCTCTCACAGAATCAATATGGATTATATTAAATTACTTTCAGCTGACGGCGGATCATGGCTCTAGATAAGCTATAAACGAATCGCAGTACTAAACTTACAAATAAGGAGAACATCACCTCCGTAGTTCATCATGTGTAACTCGGGCGGTGCCGAACTTCAAATGGTGAAATGGTAACAAATGTTACGTGTGACGATATTTAAACTTAGCTGCTGTCTGCTGTTACCTTTATACGGATTTGAATACAAGATCATGGATACCGTTGGTCTTTGGTGGTTGGGTTTCAATTAACTACACATCTCAGGAAAGGTCGACCTAACTGTACAGGAAGACCACACTTCAATTATATTCATAGATATTCTCTGAAGTAATATTTTACGGTGGTTTCGGAGGCTAAACAGAAAGAGAGAGAAAGAGCTGCTGTCTACTGGATTGTTGCTATGAAAACCTGTTTGTTTTAACCCCCATCAAAGATTAATTTATAAATAGCCTTCATAATTGTGTATTGTTTTATCATTACGTTATCAATATTAGAAAATAGGTATGAATTTTGGTTCTGTTTTTATTTTACCCACAAATTATTAGTTACAAAAAGTTTATTAAGAAAGATTATTAATTAAAATATCAATTCAACCAACCTACTAAGTATTAAAATAGACATTTTAAGCGTGTGAAATGCTATTAACAACATAAAAGTTAAACTGATATTTAAATTTTTTTAAATTTATTTCTTTACAAAGAATATGTTCGTTAAATTTTACTTTATTATCGAATAAATTAAAATTTAACGAACAAGGGATAACGTGGACTTGTATAATCCTATGCAAGGGGTAACGTGGACTTGTTTCTTAGCGTAATATTCATACTTAGCTGAAACTGAATATCCCTAATACACGATTTGTTAAAAAAAATATCTGTTTTTTTTTTTTAAATAATCATTAATCCTAAAAAAATCTCCCATGCAATTGTATTAATACAAAAATTACTAAAATCTTTTTAAAATAATTATAATAAGTAGCCTAAGGGGTTTTCATTTTAGCAAATAAACTACACACCCTTTCACAGTAAGTTGAATTGAATATTTTCAATATTTCAGGGTATATTTTTATATATTTTAAAAAGATACCAATAATGTATATGAGCACAACAGACCTTATGAAAAATCAAGCAACAGATAAAATTTAAAAAAGTGAATGTGTAAGTAACTGTACTTGTACATACGAAAGGGGTTTTGTGCGTTTGTGTAACGAATTCGATTAAATTTTATAAATATTATTATATTCACAGTGTATGACTAAGTTCTCCCGGGACTTTCTATTTCTGAAAAAAATGTAAAAGGTTCATTTTAGGACATACATTTATGTCCTAAAATTCTTCGTTTCTTGTTACGGCTAGTGAAAAGTTTCGCTCGGATTTGAGCTACCCCGGTGAAATGAAGTCGTACTGAAAAATTTTAGAACATTTATTAAGCGGGCTGAATTAGAGATTTCTTATGATTTTTGACCTAAAAATTTAATAAAATAGGCCCGGGAAACATATCTGCAGTATTTTTTAAGGAATTTGGGGTAAAACCCATAAATTGGGGTAAAGAAACCCTGTTTTTTTATGGTTTTGACGTTTAATAACTATGTTAAATGAGAAATAAACAAATAAAACTTTAAACTAAAAGTTGTAGAGAATTTAATTCTGATTAAAATGATGTAAGATTACTTGAATATTAAAATATATTTCTTAAAAAAAAATTAAACGAAAAGTATAAAAATACCCTGTTTGAACTACATTTTAATTTTAGTCAATTTTAGGCCAGGATAAAAATAATTCTAAACTATTAATTTTCCTCGTTAGTACTAAACAAATTTTTGTATAACATAACACTATTGTATCACTTTTCTTCTTAGATTTAAGCGTTATTGAAGGAGCGTTTTTCCGATTATTCGTCAGTGTATCTATTAATGTTAATATTTAATTAATGAGCAAATTCTATTTGAAAAACTCACCGATCTGTTCGTTTTAAATTACTGAACTAAAGATTGATATAATAACTGAAAATCAGCAAAATTATGACAGGGATAAAGTTTTATTTTATACTACAATTCTTTTTAAATTACTTACAGCATTATCTGTTGTGTTGAAAAACAATGCAGCTGGAACACTGAAGTGCATTAAATATTATAATAACATTGAATAGTGCATTAAATACTGAAAAAGTACGTATATCAGCTCCCGTGAAAGAGAGCGTCATATTAACAAAGGTTTTCTTATATTCTTAATTACGTAGAATTTGTGTTTTTTCAGTGTTAAAGCAAATAATGAAAAATAAGCAAATAATAGTAAAATAATATTATTTTCACTCCTTATATTAAATACAAATCTTGGTTATGAATTATATGTATCATTTAATCTGTTAAAGGAGAAAAATTCGATTGAAGAGTGTTTATTCAGATTACCGGTGAACACTAGCTGTATCAATGGGTAATACACAGAGATGTACTTATAAATTGTAGTGCAATCAACTCATGCAAAATACGATCAAAACTACCAAAACAATAAAATCTTTAAGGTATCGCCAAGAGTTTTCCACCAGTTGAAAACAATAAAAATCGAAAATCAAAGGTCAACAATTTATTTATTTATAGTTTTTCAAAAAGACATTGCCCGAATCAAAAAAGTACAGATATGTATGAAAGGCGAGATAACAATTGTTATATATTTTTCCTGCTTTATTTTCTCAAACACAAAAATATGCACCGTAAATTTTTTCTCCTACTCTACTAATATTGTAACTAAATGATAGAGTTTTTTTTAATATAAAACAAATACGAAATCATCGAGAAATAATTGGAGATAAACCATTTTTTTATATACATAATAACGCAAATCATGTAATAAAAAATTCGTCAAATTTTCTCAAATATGATTGAAAATGTAAAACCTCTTGATGGTCCGATTTCATACTTCAGACATCATAAATCCTAATAATACTTGATCCATAAGCGAGTGTTCTAGTTCTTGACTTGATTCTGAAAGATGATAATTCATTATGCAAATCATAGGAGTGATCATTCTCTAGTTCTAAATTTATGAAAGTATCGAACGATTCAATCATTGAAAATAATTAATTAATTAGCTGAAAAAATATTAACGGTTGGTAATTTTCTCTGTTTCAAAAATTGATTCAATTCTAGAAAAAAAATTTATATAATTTCAAAATAGCAAAACAAACAGTACATTTCGTTCACAAAATTGAAATATATTTTAATAATTTTTTTTTATTTAATAATTTTTTTTTCCAAGCTAATTAATACACAATTAGAGGCAGTATTGGTAGTTATGATACTTTAGAGTGAAGGTGACATTAGAAATGATTTCGTCACTTTGAATTTTCAAAATATCAAGGAAACATTTTATTAAAGGTAAAATTACATATGCTTAATACTGTGTGACTTTTTAACCGTTAGGAACATATGATAAATATATCAATAGAAACCTTCAAATGATATTAGGTCACTTAATGTGTGTAACATTTACTTTAAATTGCCACAACGACTCGTACTGTCCCTAATGTTGATCTTTGATCAACATTGACTTTTAATTAAATTAAATAGGATCTTATTTAAAATAATTTAATACATTGAAATAAATTTTAAATTTTAATAACCTAAGGAAGATAATTATATTGGAATAAGTATATTTAAAAATATATAATTATTAAAAAAAACAAAAAAACGCATGGTTTAACTCTTATCTTAAGTTTTAGTTTAATAAGATAATTACATATGTTTTATTTAAATATTTATGTTTGGTTTCCTAGAAACAAATTTATTATTATAGTAATAACATTTCTTTGAAATTAAGATTAAGCACTCTATAAAATTTTAAGTTTATTTTCATCTATTTTGAACCATTGATTTTTTCTGTATTAAATTAGGATAATGTTAGGGGTAGCTTTATCTTCTGTTTTTGGTGCTTTAAATTATTAGCTTTTAAGTTTATTTCCATCTATTTTGAGCTACTATTTTGAGCTATTTTAAAGATCTGTTCATTAAGTAATCTTTTTAGTGAAATCAGAAATTGATTATTATTCTTTATAGAATTTTTTCGCTGTTACAGGGACAGGGTTGAACTTATTGTTGAGATCGTAATGCATTTTCGTAAACAATAAATAATAATGTTAAGCGTAAAATATTGAAGTTTCGTTCTTAAAAGTGTGAAATTGGGTCGGCAAGAGTTTTGCAATTTAAATCAACATATTTGAGAAAATCTGACGAATTTTTTATTATATGATTTGTGTTATTAAGTAGACCAGGAAGAAAATATTTAACGGTGTATATTTTCGTGTTTGAGAAAATGGAGGAGAAAAAAACATAGCAATTATTATCTTGCCTTTCATATATATCTATACTTTTTTGATTCGGGCAATGTCTTTTTGAAGAACTATAAATAAATAATTTGTTGAATTTTGATTTTCGATTTTTGTTGTTTTCAAATGGCGGCAAACTCTCGCCGGTATCTTAACAATTTTATTGTTTTGGGAGTTTTGATATTATCTGTTTTTTGTTTTCTGTTCATTCGTTAAATTCTGTGAAATTTTAGACGATGTACCAAATCTATTCAATACTAGTCATCTATTAATAATAAGATTCTTCTTATTTTTACGAAAAAAACAATTTCAAAATTCTCATGAAATAAAGCGCTCGATCTTTATAAATGAAAATCTTTCTTTTTCACTGCAATAAAAATCAAATTAATAGTGATCTAGTTTATATCAGTCGGTTTTCTAGTCGATATCTCATCATCTATTAGAATTTTAGTTTTTATTTTCATTGATTTGAGCAATTGCAATAAAAACGTGAAAACGGTTCAGCACGATTAAAAAAATATGTTTTAATACTGTTGACACAAAATTATCAAAAAGTACAAGTTTCAAAACGGTAAAAAGTTGAATATTAATTTTAAATAAATATAAAGCAATGAATAAATAATATATATGTTTGTATAGACATATATATTTATACACACACACATATATATATATATTCATTATATGTACAATGTTTCGAAATATCATGACCTCCAGCACCACCAAATAGTTCTAATTGTAGAATACAATTTTTACCAATTTATTTCTGTTTTATTTACTCCTTTTTTAATAAAACTAGTATAATCTCTTGTAAACTAATACTTTTATTTTTTTTAATGTAGTGATGGGATTTTAAAAATTGTTTCATCTTCAGCACTTTCATTTGCATAAGAGTATTTACTATTAAAACAAGCTGTAGTATATATTTTTAATTAATTTTATTATTTCAAGTATACAATATCAAGTTTTTGTATGCTACCTTGTATTGCCAATACTGCCAACTAGCGGGGCGATTCGTAAACGGGATAGGGGAAAAAATCAGGGTTAGGAGAAACAAAAATATCACATTTTCAAATTTAAAAATGTGAAATTACGAAGATTATCAGATATTTATCAAAGACAAAAACCTATATTCATCAAGAACATCTATTTCTCCAATGATATGTAGCTTAATTCCATCAAAATTATTATTTATTTAATATTTTAAACAATTTTAAAAGTTTTTAATTGCGAGTTGGGTCAGAGTAAATATGTCTTTTGTTGTGGACAAACTATCGCCGGCGCCATTCTACCAAACGACTTCATTAGATTATTTTTTAATATTTATTTGGATTACATTAAAGTTATAAGTACCTGTATTAAACAATACATACTAAAGAACTGTTATAGTAAGTTTGAGTACTAATTTTAGCATAAACTTATATGTAATAATTACATATATTTTTTTAATATCCTTTTTGTATTTTTTACAAGCAAGTATTTTATTTTTTTATATGATGATTAATAAGTAATAAAGTGACAACAATAAAAGAAAAGAATTAACTTATTTACAAGAAACATAATTAATAATTTTTTTTCTGGAAATAACAATAAATAATTAAATTAACAGTGACGGAATCATAAAGTAGTACATTATGTTGTGGTCTAATATTGCATGCAACATACACTAATAGCCTCAGATTCATAAAAATAATTTCAGCTTACTAACCTCCGTTTATTATGGTCTGCTATTTGGATTTGCAATCTAGTACATATTAACTTACGTTACCGGATATTTATGATAGAATCATATATCATATTACCAGCTAAGGAACTGCAAAAAGGAAAATACTATTTTCATTTAAATTGTTATGCATATTTTATTTCTTATTTATAACCTTAAATATCTTTCCCCAAATAGTAACAGGGCCTCTTAATGGAAAGCCGCCAAGCATCTCGGGCGGGCTCCACTCGCATTGCCTCCTTTGAAAGCTTGAATGGGAGGCTTGCATGGGTTAGGAACGCGATTCTGAAATGGCTGACCTATTTGCTTCTCATCTCAGCAAGGCTTTTTCACGTTAAATGTACCGGATCCTGATTAAAATGAAATACTTGAATTTCTTGAGAGCCAATCCCTCTATATCTCGTAATTAAGCCATTTTTAACATCGGAGATGTTAGAAATAATCAAGGAAGGGAAAAGATTAAAAATGGCAAGAGGCTTTGATTTGATCACTCGTAAGATATTAGTAATGCTTATCTACTACTCCATCCGGTATATAACAGACCTTTTCAATGGTATTCTTCGAACTATGTGTTATCTTTATGGATGTTCTCCTATATACGAGTAGCACTAGTCCCGAAACCAGATAAATCTCCTCATGGTGTTACTTCCTGCAGACCTATAAGTGTCTTCTACCGATACTGTTGTTTGAAAAACGTTTTCTTCGGAGACTGTAGCCTTTATTGAAGCGAGAAGAGGTTATACAGATTATCAACTTGGCTCCAGGAGTGGGAATTCTATCATTGAATAAACCCATAGTGCTGTTACCATCATAATAATATGGTTAGAGGAGAAGAATACTGCTAAGCAGCATTTTTTGATGTTCAACAGGTTTTCATAAAGTCTGGCTGCTTGGTCTGCTGTATAATTTAAAACAGAGACTCCCTCAGCCATTTTACTTAATCCTACAGAGTTATTTTGATGATCGCTTTATCACGTTAAGTTTAATCAGGAATTACGTGGGTTCTTTGAAACTAAGTAGAAGTCTTCAGAACTCTGTTCTGGGGCCCGTTCTGTATCCAATTTTCATATCAGACCTACCTGCTCTGGATTACATCACAGTCGTATCGTTTACAGGCGACAAGGGAATCCTATCTCAGGATGTCAGAAATGGTAACCCCGGTTAGACAGGGCAATGAAAAGACCCAGACCGGCAGTGGGCCAGTAATGGTACACCCCCTGTTTGAGTGCACAATAAAACAACAAAAGATCCTACCGGCGGCCCGAACTGTCATCCCTGACGTACAGCCGGTAAGCGAAGGGCCATTTGAGTTTAAAGGACACGCCCCTGCATTGAGCCGTGCTTAATTGCTGATCCAGTGCAGGGGTGTAGGGTAAGAAAGGCAATCCTAGCTGAGGTGAAGATCAGAATCAAACCTCTGCTAAACTACAATCAGAGGTAGATGAGATCGGCAGATGGCTGACGAAATGGGGGATGAGGATAAATCAGAACTAATCAAGCGAAGTGACATTTACGTTGAAAAGGGATGATTGTATACGGGTCCACCTGAATGTCTTCTACATCACTCACCCACATCGAGTACTGTATATTGACCTACACATGGATCTTACGTCGAAGGACCACGTGATAGGAAATAGGAAACAGCTTAACATCAAGTTTAGGGAACTCTACTTGTTGCTGCATAGAAACCTTTAGTTAAATTTAGCTAATAAGCTGTTGAATTACAAAGTTATCTATAGATAAATCTATTAACATATCTCGACTTATGGAATTCAGCTGCACAGTAGGGTGAGTAGCAGTAATATTGAGATAACTCAAAGATCACAAAATAAATTGGTGAGGACCCTAACAGAGATACCATGGTTTGTTAGGGGTAGAGAAATCATGAATAACTAGGATTACTTCTGTCTACCTGAGTTCCAAAGAATTAGCTCACTGTACAATTACAGGTTAAACAAACATGTAAATTACTTGGCTGTAAATCTACTGGATAACAGCTATGATAGCAGGGGGACTAAATGTGCCGGACGTGGGAAATATAACCAGAGAAGTGACTTGGACAAGGTTTAGGAACACAGGATGACTCTGTCACTGTGTAGTTATTTCTTTGTGTATTGAACTTTACTTGGACCACTTATACAAGTGCTTTTGCTATATATGAGGTGTTAAACCCTTATATGCTTTAATGAGGGTGTTCATCGGATACCTCTCTTCACGTGATTATCATGAATCAAATTTACTAAAGATCTCCTATGAGGTATCGATTGTAAATGCCAATTGGAAGCCAAAAATTTATAGTTATGATGTTTTCTTTATACTTTTGCGATAAATCAAATTGCTTTGTCAAAAATCATCCAAGTTAGGGGAGAGTAAAGAAGAGTGGTTAGATATTAGGGAGTAAAAAGTTATTACTTAGTGAATTTTTCGTATACATATGTGAATAGGAAAAAAATACACATATGTGTATTAGACATATTATGAGTATATGTGTTACATTACACATATGCCATATATTAATATAAATTACACATATGGGTGTATTTATATTAATAGAAATTAATTTTGTTCCAAAATATTATATTAACCTATGAATATTATTTTAAGTTATAATTTAAATAAATTTTCCGATAAGTGGGTGCTGTAATAGTTATATTAATTTTTAACATAAAATTAATTGCATTGATATGAAATGGGCAAACCCTTCTAAAACTACGCATTTTGACTGGCTAATAAATATAATTTCTTCATTTTTTCGCCCATCTATAGTGATTTTTTAAAATGTATTTCCCGTTTTCCAGAAAACATGCATTTCATTCAGGAATCATTATTTTATCAATTGGTACACTGATATTTTTTACAGAAAAAAAAAAAATATATATATATATATACATACTCATTATTTACCTAATCTTAGTCGTAACTAGAACAATATAAAAAGATAAGATCTTCATAAACATATACGAAACTGTTACTTCATCAGTCACAATGCGTCAAGAAAATAAATTAGTTACAACAAGAGTACTTGCATTATATAGCAGATAAACCGGCTTCATGACGTGTATTATGAAGTCCGGAAGATATGAAATGGGGAAGTTTCAACTTTCTGCGCTCCAGAAAAATATACCAGTATTATTATCGTGTATTTGGCAAAGATATTTCTTCCAACTATGGCTTGATTACCTATTCACCAACCCGACTCGCATTCACTCAGGTTTTCTAGTGTAATAATTGTTGCGATTGTATCATTCAGTTTCGTAATAATAATATAAGCTTCTTATAAAAATCTTCTTTCTAAATAAAAATTTAATTGTACAAACCTCTTTATTTATATAATTATGGTAAATCATGTAATTTTCTTTTTAAATTTCGATATGCTACTCAAACGAATTTTAACGAAAGTAGAGATGAATGAAATGTCACATTTTTAAATAAAAGTAAACCTTCCGCAACCAGTCGAACCGGAGACCAGAGGATTTAGAAGCCTGCAAACTAATCACTAAACCAATTGTTTTCTCAAGCTCTAATGATACAGTCTATTAGGATGGTGGCCAAACGGACATCTGAACTAAACACATATAATAAATCCAATCAACCAAGCCGCGTTTAACAGGGGCAAAAGGACAAAAATGTCATGACTATAAACTTTCTATTAACATTATTTCCCTCATAAAAAAATGTCTTATAACTGTTACATAACATTTTTAAGTTCATTCATTAATAACGTACGTAAATATGATAATTATAAATGTTTAATGCATTCATAATTTTTTACTATAATGCAATCGTTTAGAAAATTGTATTGTTTTTAATAATAAAATACTGTTATAATACTGTATATAATTCACTATAATTAAATTTATTGTGAAAGGTAATCCTTTCTATCTTAAAAAAAAGAAGATCTACAGTAATTCGGTTTGATTAGAGACAACGATTATGTCCTCTTATGTAATCAACGGAAGTAGTCTTACACAAGATAAGAAGCGTGGAGTTGTTAAAGACTCTTTAAATCAATTACATCGTTGTAGAAGTAGCCTTAGAAAAAGAATGGATGGGGATGAAGTAACACCATAAGAAAAAAAAAAGACAAGAAGTAGAAAAGTTCAGAGTACAAGGATTGCAAAAAATATACGAGGAAGGGTTATCTTGTCGTCACCTTACTCGACTATTTCCACTATATCTTTAAAAGAACCTCTTTATTGTAGGGCTTGTTCTTCCCATTTGATGAAAGACTTAGTAAGATTCACCAGTGAATCTTTAAATTTTGTTTTATCTGGTAAAATTTAGTTAGATAACCCCCTCGTCATTTAAATTTCATTAAATTATCTACAAAATAAATTTGTTTTATTTTTTACTATACAGTTTTACTATTTCTGTTTAGTAATTAAAGCATGCAATAATCTGTTTAAGGAAATTAATGGTATTATAATTCATATAGTACTCTTGTACTTAAAAAACGCACGTATATGTTAACAATTTAAAAAGGAAGTAATATGTTATAAGGTGATTTTGCAAACAAAATTTATAATATATATGTAAGGAAAATTAAATTAAACTTCATTCTATTTTACGTTTTTTTTTTTTTTGAACTCATTTAAATTGCAAGAAAACCTTCCCTCATACTTACAGAAAAAAAGAGAAACTGCTGTTGGTATGCCCTTTTGTTTGGTAGAATATATGAAATATTTATAATTATTTTATTTCTTTTGTAAAAGAAATTGCACAAATGACATTACTTGTAAACTTTGTTGAGAGTAAAAGTAAAATGAATAATAAAAGATTTGGGATTTCATGTATATTAGTTAACCGGTCTCTATCTTGTGTCCACATGGAGAAGTGTTTTTTAGGTCTCTATCCACTGTAAAAAATGTTAAGAGCGCGTATATATGATCGATCAATTGCAATTATTTTAAGGATTTTATCTCAGTATTCAAAAAAATAATTAGTATTCAATTAGTAAATTTTATTTTTAATATAACAACATAATTTGGCATGTCCACTAGATAATATTATCATCTATACATACGCGCGCGCGCGCGCGCACACACACACACATATATATATATATATATATATATATATATATTCATATAAAACTGGATACTTCTTCACTCCTCGAATTTCTTAGGAAGCCTGATATAGAATGTTAGAATACAAACAGTCGTGATTAAATGACATAACCATTAGTATGGCAACCATTTATTTCTTTACACTATTTATTTTATTACTATTACTCAATGAACGTGTTTTGGAAGAGGCTGTTTTATTATACTCGATAGAAGATTGACATAGTAACCATTTCAATTAATTTCACTAATAAATAAAATTATTAGATCCAACTTAGAAAAAGAAGAAACGAAGAATCTACAAAAACGAAGAAAGATTTTTATTCACTTGTTATCCAAAATCTGAAAACAAGGTACTGATCTAAGCTAAGTATTCTACACGACACTTTTTTAGACTCAAAAGATCTTCTAATATGGCCATGAAAATATGCTTGTGATGCCCATCCATTTTGTAAGCGACTTTAATTACTCAAGCGTACTACTGAGTTTTTAATGTTCTGTACATTTAAATAGAAATGAATGGCAGTCATGACCTCTAACGTCATGAAAAGTCTCTCAGACGTCACATAATTCATTATACGCGTTCAGCACTTTTACAGAGGAAAGAATCACAATTATTTTTTATTTTTTCTTCATAAAATGATTATTAATTAATCGATTTTAAGATTTTATTTTTTTCACTAAAAATTACTTTTTAAAACTCCAAGCCCGGCTGGTTTAGACGAATTTAAAAAACAACGAAAATTTAAATTCAAGCAAGTTGTTTCCTTTTTGGGTCTTCTGTACCTCATTATTATTCATCAATTCTATAATGTGTATAATCTTAAAAAGCTCTCAAATAATACCTGGCAGAAAATAAAGATTTTTTTTTCAAGTACTTAATTTTCTTTAACTTAGAAAATATATTGAAAAACCGTACGTGTTTACATTTTTAATATAAATCAAAGCTGGTACAATAATGGAAGGGTAAGTCATAGACCTGTTTAGTTTAAATCGGTTAACAGTATTCTATGAGTTATTGTTCCTTTATTTCACGGATGGTTTCTGTAATAATCTGATTAAAACATAATCTTATTGTTTTCAACGCCAAACCTATTCTATATTACACTATATTTATAATATTTGTTTTCAGATTACTTTTATCTGATACCAGTTAACACCCATTAAAGGGAAGTTTAGAAAAATTTCTAAAATTAAAATATACCCTATTATCTAGCTAATAAAATATCTTTTCCCTCTATTTTTTCCCTACTTTGGCGTTTTCAGGTACCGATAATCCATTTATTGGCCTTTTTTTAAGTAATTGAAATTTAGTTAGGTAATTGAAAAATATCTTATAAGATATTAACGACAAGCTGAAGAAGAAAGTCTGTGCAGTAATTAAATGTAACGCGTTGGTAGTATATTGTTATCGTTACAATTTGTTATCGTTATTGTTTGCTATTATAGACCCCTCAAAGTAAATAAAAGGATAAATGAATTTTATAATTGAATTCAACCATATTAAAATAGCCATCCATGTAATAATGATTGATTTATATTATTATACGTATTTTTAAATACTGCTTATCAAGGTGAACATAGAAGACAAACGTTCTTTTTAAAATCATAATTCATGACAAAAATATCTATTAGGTAAAAAATAGCTGTTAACTATGATAATGTTTATAATATAATGTTGAAATTGAAGAAGAAAAATTAGGAAAAAAATAGTTATAAGCCGCCATCTAATAACAAACATGTCATCTTTTTAAAAGTTTTTAGTAATGAAATTAAATTTCATAATTCTACCGAGAAAAAAAAATTAAAATTGATATTTTTATTGCATTACATTTTTTATTCCATTTCTTTTTTTTGTGAATTTAGTAAGCCTAAATCTCATCATTGAAGATACAGCACGATACAGTAGATCAGCAGATAACAAGCAGTCAACAGCAGATACAGTAGAAATATATTTGCATATATAACAACATATTTACAGTGACATTTCATAAATTAACATAAACCATACAGTAATACTCAAGTTTTATATATTGTTTTGTTAATATTCCTCGTGACGGACCAAATTCACAATGAAATAGATGAAATATCTTATATGTATTCTTATATTAACGACTTAATGTTTTTGTCTCGAATTTCTCACTAATAACATATCTACAAACTACTTATGTGAGTAAAAAGTAAAATAATCAAAAAACCATTCTAAAAAATTCTGTATTTCTTATTCAATTATCTCCGTAGCCAATATATACGTAATTATTTCCCTCATTGATATTCAGGTAATAGAGATTCTTAAGTTACCAAAAATGCAGAATATATATGAGGTAGAAGCGTATAAACTGAGGAGTGTTTATTAAATTCTAGCGGTTTTGTTCGTGACTATGCGCTATGAATACGCGAACAAATTTGTTGGATATGCGTTCCATAGAATTATTATTTTGCCTGTTGTGTATTGTCGAGCGGGCAATAACAACAGAATTGTTTTAAGGACTCTTGGTCCCTCTTACTTACGTCAAGCGCTGTCTCAAAATTCTCGTATTTCTTTTTAGGCTCCGTTTTTTAGTTTGATATATGCCGCTTTAAAGTTATCTTACATTCAATATGAATTCTCGTTACCTTATTTTCACACCCTTTCTCCATTCACTGGTTAATTATATAAACATTCCTTACCTCTAGTAACAAAAGTTTTTATTCTTAATTTCACTCATTCTGTTTCATAATTATTCATGTAAAGACAAGTCAGTAGATAAAAATGTAATTTATTTGATGTTACTACTAAATTTACTCGATATGAATTAGGCTTAAAAATAATGAATATTCGTAATAGTTTAATATAATTAATATTTTAATTGGTTGCTTTAATATAAGCATAAATAAATTAATTTTTAGGTTGGTTTTGTTAATAATTATGGTGAAGTAAATCTAAAAAATTATTTTATTTAGTATGAACAAACATGACATAAATATTGAAATTCATTTTATTAATAATTTTCATATATTTTAAAACGAATAATCAAACGTGAAATATATAAGCTGTCTTTTAAATTTAAAAAAAATAGTTATACTTGTTTCGGAAAGGAAATTCAAAAATTATCAACAAAACAGATATTTTTTCTAGAACAAACCTGATTTACTAAACTGGGATATCATTAAGCTGCTTTTGAGAAAACATTTTTTAAGTGTACTGAGGAAGACTTTCAAAATTTGTCACATTTTTATTTGATTTAGAATTAGGAACGAACTGAGTATAATTTTTATATGAAAAAAAGTTATAAAATATAGTTTTACAGTTTTATAGTCTATTATTCAGTTTTTTCAAGTATAATTAATTTAAATATTGCATTGTAACACGTTTCTCATTCATTCACCTAACTCAACATTTTGTTATTTTATTTATTAATAAATACCAGTTTGTTATTAATTTAAATAAAATGATTTCAATACATATATAAAATATTTATTAAGTTATTTCTACTAGTTAAAATCAGAGGAAAAAATTTCTGTCTCTAGGAAGATTTCTACCTACAACTTCGTGGATTTTAAATGAGGGAAAGTTAGCATTCACAAGAATAATTACTAATAGCGTATCAGTTGAAAAACAAAAAAACTATTCTTAGAAATTTTATTTTAGAATTCTTTAAAATTTATTTTAAAGATTACCATGAGACGTACTTTAATAGTTATTGGATTTTTAACAGTTTAACTTTCTTGGAAACGGTAAGTTTAATTAAAAAAGTAATTAGAGAAGTTTCGTGCGACCGCGGAATTTCTTCTGCTGATTTGTTGACTCTTCCTATACGGCAGGGGAGACTGTGTGGGTGAGTAGATAGGCCCACTATTAGAGACACGCCGGGGTATAGGATGCATTGCTACGGGACTTGAACTTTTAACATCTGGCATGATGGTGGCTGGCCGAGGAAACGGCAGTATTAAGACTCTCATCCAGAGTCTTAATACCGGACCTGCGATCATGGTGTTTGAGAAAATACGGTAACCTTGACTATTACACCACTCAAATGTTCACAGGCCATGGCAATTTCGTAAGTTATCTTCATCGTATTGGGAGGCGTGATACCCCCAATTGTATGTACTGCACGGAATGTGACACCGTCGAACACACCCTGTTTCAGTGCCCTGAATGGGAGGAACAAAGGGCTCGTGGGGAGATTACTGGCTTGTCACCTGCCTCGCTGCTACCTTATATCATCGCTCCTGCAGCTTGCTGGGATGCGTTCAACCTATTTTCTCGGACGGTGATTTGAGCCAATGACGATGAGGAACGGAGAGCGGTTTCTAGCCGAAGGTATTGGACAGCCCCTGCTGTGAGAGCCGGTGTGCCCTGGTTAGTTGGCTCCGATCATCAGCTGGGTACTCCATGTGTGAAGTGTGATACTTTCTGCTGTGATGACGATCATCTGGAGCTGACGTCTTTTAGGGAGGAGTCAAGACCAAAATCCCAGTGGAGGATCCCCTTGGGGACTCCCCATGTGAGGCGTAGGCATTCAAAAGAGCGAGACCCGGCCCCTGGAGTGGGGATGAAGGTTACGGAATTGCTATATCTGGAGTCTTCTTGCTGGAGTTAAGAGGCAGGCATAAAGTAAAAAATACAACTGGCGGGCCGACCTGCCTTGCCGGATGTTCAGCTGGTGAGGAGGAAGGCCCGTTAGAGTTAAAGGACACGCCCTTAACTGTGGGTCTGGCACAGGGGAGGGGTATAAAATAAAGGCACACTATCAGAATAATTTTAGTACTTTCTCCTTTTAGATTGGTTATTGTAATATGATTTTGACATAATCCGTTAATTTAAGATGTTTTTACAAATTATAAATTAAAAAATAATTATTTACAAAGGAGTTAAAAATTTATAAAATAGCTTCTGGGAATAAAATTAAGTGCAAAAATGTTGTATTCAATAGTCAATAAATTTTTTTAAATTATATAAAAAGCATAGGTATTGATTCTAAAATGTTAATCTTTAAATTATGAAATGATAAACAATATTTAAAAAAAAAATATTTTTTGGCAATGACAATAAATAAATTTTAAACGAAAAAGTTTCATATTATGTAAATTTTTTTATAAAGAAAAATTGAATTTTTAAAATATTCGGTTATGAATTTCTATCTGTTTACCCAGGTTTGGTCATTTTAACTTGGTTTAAATGACAATTACAAAAATGTAGAATTGTGGTTAGGTTTGTTGTGAGTGTAAGGACTGATCCAATGAATCTCTCCGGGAAATCAAGTCCAATGACAAGGAAAAATATAAATATATTTTAAAAGGATAAGGCTGTTTGAGTATCTGAAAGAAGTTCAGAAAAGAAATCAGAGATGAAATAATACTTTTCTGTAATTCTCTATTAATCTTTGTTAAGAAATGATATATACAATTATTTTTGAAATTCTACTCACAGTTCTATCTCCAACATGTTTAACTCGGCACTGAAGTAAAGTCGTTTGACCAACGAGAGTAGAGACATTGTGCGGTAATACATCATCAAAATACGGCCGTTCTTGTAACCTGGGGCGGGTAATTTGTGAACTGGATGATGAGGAAGAGGAAGATCCCACAGCAGAAACTGCAGCTGCTGTTGCCCCACCTCCTCCACCCTTTTGCAGTGATGATGATGAGGATGATGACGATGATGATGAAGCATGTTGATGCTTCTCTATCTGTGATGATGACATGCTGCTACTACTACTACTAGGACTTGGGTTTGATATATCAGGTTCCCCTGAAACAGACAGATACATCAAATGATATTATTATGACAGAAGAGCAACAATACAATAAATTTTGAAATCTGTAGTAGATTTAAATAAAATTTGAACCACATGTCTTAACCAAAGACTACAAAATTAATAATTGGGATTTAAAAACTAATTTTTTCATGATATTATGCTCTAATGACTTCCCACTTTTTAAGAATTTTCTTCAGGATGTTAGTTAGTAACTAAATAATGGAAACAAAATTAATAGCAACAATAAATAACATACAATATTTTGACATAGAACAGCTATTTTTATTCTGACATTATTGTATCATTGATTATGCTCATTTAGTAAATTTGACAGAGTTTTTCAAGTTTTCATCTTTAGAAATAAGACAATAGGTTATCAACTACAAAACTTATCAGTTTAAATAAAATTGTTTAGTTTTATATATATATATATATATATATATATATACATATGATTTAGGAAACTTACATAATATGTATAAAACTATCATATTGTTGCCAATGCAGATTATTGAAGAAAATGAGCCCTTGTAAATTGAGTACTTGTAAAAATTGGTGTATTTGTACGCTAAAATTGATGAAATTTTTTATTGCTGTAATTAAAAGTATTTTTTCATAAAAATATAATGAAATTTATGTTACCGTATTTTGCATAATATCGTTTTAATTATTATCAATTAATTCAACAGCAGTTTTTCCACTTTTAATTATAAATAAATCTTCTGTATGATAAAAAAGTAATATTCTGTTTAAGTATACTTAAATGTCTGTGAGTTATCCATACATTTTAGAACTGTAATGTTGCCCATATTTATAATAAATGTTGCCCATATTTATAGTGGCAAGAAAATACTTCCTTATTTCAGTAAAGATAGCTTTAGAGCTTTGTTTTGTGTACTATAATGAAGTGATTTACTGTTG
This sequence comes from Lycorma delicatula, assembly GCF_047948215.1. Lineage (NCBI taxonomy): Eukaryota > Metazoa > Arthropoda > Insecta > Hemiptera > Fulgoridae > Lycorma > Lycorma delicatula. Next base: position 173,736,485 of record NC_134455.1, on the reverse strand, counting down.
TCTTGCAACTGATTGCTATCTGAATTCAATATACTTCATGTTGGATATACATTTCAATTCATAGCATGGCTTCATCCACTCTCACACAAGTTGAGCAAGAAGGAACTCACTTAATTTTTTGCAGAAAAATTAAACTTTTTGCGTAAACTATTGAACAGAAACTTCAAATTTCATACCATACTAGAAATATCCATCTTGCACACTATTTTGAAAATGTAACCAATTTTTGCTATTTTTTTCATTTTTATATTATATATTGTAGCTTAAAAAAATGTTTATTACTTTTGATTATTTTATGATTTTACATATATATATATATATATATATATATATATATATATATATATAAAATTACTAGAATCTCTAAAATTACTAGAGAATCTAGGAAATACTTTTAATGTTTGAGGTCTGAGATTTAGTGCAGGGAAAATCCTGATATTCATCTGTTAGAGGAAGAGAGGTCAACAATTGTATATGTCAAAAACTTGTTCTATATACAAGCAGATAATGAATGAAAGGACTGAGTTACTCCCAGAATAAGAAATTCCCCAAGTGCCAATGGCTGGCATAGTAGATGAGAAGTGTGGGCACAGGCTACTTTATTGTGAGAAACTGTTTCCAAAAGTAGAGGAACATGGTAAATAGGTCAATAGGCAATCGAAAAAAAAATTGTATTAAATAAACATCCTAGATATAATTCCTAGCATTTCACAGTGATGATAGATGCTTCTTCTATTAAATGTTCTAGAGTTAAAATAGCTTCTCATTTGGATCTCCAGGGAAAGACATAAAAGAAGTTAAAAGTCTGATTGTATATAAGAACTTTGGAATGTTAAGTTAAATGGTTATAGAGTGGAAAGTTAAATATTCTCAAGAAAAGAATGATGATAAATAACATGGATATATTAGGATTGAGTTAGGTATGGTGGGAAGGACATGGAGAAATGAAGACTGGAAAAATTACCACATATAATTCTAGAAGAAATAAATGAAAATATGAATTTCCAGTAATTATGAGGAATGTAGTTACAGAACAGGTTGCAAAACTTTGTTACGTAAATGTTATATTAATATTATTAAGGATTGGGATATTGTCAAAAGATTTAGTTATAATACAAAATTACATGGCAAATCAAATTATCAAGAAGAGGGTAATGGAGACACGTATGAGAATATTGAAAATGTAACAAAATCAAAAAAAGACTGATGTATGGTACTGGTGAGAGACTGGAATGCTGTGGTTGGAAAAGGAAATGAAGAAAGTATGGTAGGAAAATTTGGCTTAGATGTAATGAATGGAAGGGATTATTAGAATTTTCCTACTTGAGAAAACTATTTTTAACCACCGCTTGGTTGAAAAACCAACGAAAAAAGAAATATTTGCTGGTATCCCCTAGGAACAAATCACACTATCTGATAGACCATAAGAAAGCAGATGAAACGTGTAGGAATGCTGTTAAGTAATCCAATAGGTTACTAAGGGAATACAATGTCACAGACTTTATGTACTTGCATATGTTTTGAGATTAAGAATTTTAGTTTGATGAAGAGATCTAGATTACAAAACTAAAAATGTTTAATTTTACCAGAATAAAAGTTTTCATTCTTATTTACTACATATTGAGTTCAAATATTTTCATTATTGTCCATTCTCTCTACATTCTGTACTTTCATTTTCATTATTTTTTTCTATTTCCCTATCCATCTAGGTTTTATCTTTTTGATTATTGAAGCAGTAATTTTTCTGCTTATTTTTTTTTTCAGAGGGCTAACAAAGTTTATATATTAATTATCACCCTTTTGTGCTTCTGAAAAAAACATTTATTGATAGCCAGATTTTCTTTTTATTAATAACTTCTAGATTATGTTAGGAGTCACTTTGAATACAGTTTATCATTCACAAAGTTACAGAATCTTTCAGTCTCTAATTGGACAATTCAATGTTTATAGATGATCAGTTATTTATCTTAATTAGAAAAAATGAATTACCATTCCCAAAGGACAACTCATCATCACTGACTGATATGAGATTCATACACCTGTAAGTCTAGTTAGGCAAGACACATATTTCTTGTAAAAGTACTTGTTATAACTGTTTGGTTTTCATTAAGTTATGATATATATTTTTCTGACAAATAGATCAAATGAGTTCAATAGTATTTTAAAACTATTGAAAGTGTAGTAGAATATTGTAGCAGATAACAAAATAATATACATATATTATTGACTGAAACAATAAATAAATGAAACTGAATAAATAAATAAATAAATATATATATATTTAATGAACAGACAATAAATTAATTTATTTTGGAAATAAATACATTGGAACAATAATAAATACAACTAGAAATCTCACTGAAGGTCCAATTAAAGGCATGCCATACATTGGAATTATTGTTAAACAGACAGTAAAACAGTTTTGGGCCCGTTATTATGGGTTTTAACTTTTGACGGAATCCTGAATTTGGATTATCCTGCAGGAGTCAAAGTCATTGCATATGCAGATGACCTGGTGATCCTTGCGAGTGATAGACATGCACTGGAAGTACAAAATAAGGCCAATTTGGCATTACAGATGATAGAAAAATGGCTATGCAATAAAAATTTAGTGCTGAACATTGATAAATGCAAATTTATCACTTTCACTGGAAAAAGGATCATTGATCGGCTGGATATCAGGATCAATGGTGAACCAATAGCAGAAACTGATAAGCTGAAGTACCTAGGCGTTACCTTTCAGAGGAATGGTTCCTTCACAGAACATATAAACGAAGTTTGTAACAGGGCTGACAGAATGATAAAATCTTTAAATATCATTATGACGAACCAAAGAGCGCCTAAGGCGTCAAAGAGAAGGGTCGTAGCATCTTCGGTAATATCATCCATGGTTTATGCGGTGCCGGTTTGGTGGATTTCAGTGCAAGTAAAGAAAAACCTGGCACATATGATCAGGACCCATAGGAGACTGTTGCTTGGAGTGATTTCTGCATATAGGATGGTCTCCTATGAGGCTTTGTGTGTGCTCGCTGGAGTCTCACCGATTGATTTATTGGCACTTTTAAGAGTTGAAAGAGACCAGGGAGTTGGAATTCACGAATCAAGGCAGCGGCTAATGGCAAGGTGGCAGGACAGGTGGAATGAGAATGGCCCTGGAGGTAGAACAAAGAGACTCATCCCCGATATTAAAAGCTGGATATATAGGAAGCATGGGGAAGTGAATTTTCACCTCTCACAATACTTTACAGGGCATGGCAACTTTAATTTTTACTTGCACAGAATCGGTAGAAGAGCATCGACGGAATGTATGTATTGCGATCGCGAAGATGATGTTGAGCACACATTTACTGACTGCCATAAATGGAGAGAAGAATTAGTAGACATCGATCTATCATCTGATGGTAACGGCAAATTAATTAATCACATGTTGCAGAGTGAAGATGCCTGGAAGAGGGTTGATTCAGCTATTAAGAAAATATTAACGCAGAAAAATGAGGACGAGAGGAGATTGGGGTTCTGATCTTAGTATAGGGAAGGGCGGATAGCCCCAGTGGTGAGGACTAGCATTCTGAGGTGTGCCAGTTTCGATGAGCCACTGGGGACTCCAAGGGTTTTCTTGATAGGAAAGATCAAAGAAAAGACCCAATCATCACGTCAAGACAATCATGGTATGGCGTGGCGATATATATAGATGAGCATATCAATAGACTAAAAAGAACTGACCGGTGGGCCGACCTGCCATGCCGGACATACAGCCGGTAGGTGGGAAGGCCCATTTGAGTACAACAGGCACTCCCCTGGGTGGCACAATACCAACCAGTCAGACCGGCCCAGGGGGGGAGAGTCAAAAAAAAGAAAAAAAAAGAAAACTAAAAGACTGTAGTGAGTGTAATATGACTCATATTATTCTGAGAGGTGGACAGTTTCCTTTTGTTGTTAGAAAGATAATTACAGTAATTTTACTTTAAAATCACAGTAAATTCTAAGTAAATGTTTAATAACTGCCGGTCTCAACTATTGATAAAACACCACATGAAAAATATTTACTCAACACGATAATAAGAACATAGATAAAACTAATGGATATTCTAGTATTAAATAAATAAGAAAAGGATTTATTAATTCTTTTTTTGAATTTTTCTTAAACAGTTTGATTACAAAGCTAAAATATTGATTAGCAGTTCGGTTTCTGCAATGATAACATTTTAAGCAAAATGAATTATTAACCATTATTTTAATTAGATTATCACAGCTCTTACAAAATCATCATGCAAAATAATATTGAATCCAAAAGTTAAAACCAATTAAAAAACAATAGTAATGGAAACTCAACCAAGAGTCAATGGATAACAATTTGTTGTTATTTTCATACTCCATCATCCAACTTTTGTTTTGCCTATGTGCCTGGGCTGATTCAATATCATTTCTGCTATTAATTTCCCTTTATTTTCTCCCTTTATATTCTTCATTCGTTTCATTACCTTTACCGATCATTTTTATGTTTCTCAGTCATGTATCTTCATTCGTGAAATAACTTGATAAATAGCTTCTTATAATTCATTTTAATCTCAACACAAAATCTATATTTATTAAATACAGACCACCACTAATTCTTTTATGATGATAAATTTTGCTGTTTGTACCTTCCAGTTTTCTGTCCTAAGTAAATAAAATTATTTGTGTTTTCTATCTCTTCTTTTCCTGTATTTAAGATTTCTGCAGTTAAAATGCATAACTTTGGTATCTTTTTGAAGTTCTCCTTTACATCGATCCCTTCTTGTTTCTCTTATAAAACAACAAAAAGATTTAATTATTTATGATTTAATTTTTTGGTTTCTTCAATATTCTTTCTGATCAGTACCATATTTCCCACAAATTTTAGTGTTCTTTACTACAATAAATTTATGTTTATGCCTTTTCTGTCCAGTTTATTAATAAGAAGGCAATTCCTATAAGGATTGACGATATATGCTGATGTCATATTAAACATCTTTTCTTTTACAATTCTTTGCTCTATTTTTTTAATATGAAATTCGATTTAACATTTCTATATGTGACTTCAAATGTTTCTAATACAGGTAATAATGTTTTTATGGTTTGATTTAAAGTGTCGATCATTATCATATCAAAAGTGTTTTCAGAGTCAATGAACAACCATTACATTTTAATTTTAATAAAAATACATGTAAAAATATACATTTAAAGTAACTGATAGTTTATGAATTTTTGTAAGATAAGGAAATGTAAAATATGAAAGCGGAAAATTAATTTATGCTGAACTATGGTGGAAATTCAGTGCATCTATGGAAATTGAAATGGATAGATTTTAAATTAATTGAAGAGTCAGAAAATTATGTCAGTGTCTAAAAATAGTGCAGAAATAGAATGTCAGAACAAAACCATATAGAGCTATTACATTTAGTTGCAGAAGATATTTTAGGGTTTAAAAATTGTAAAGGAAAGAATAATTCATAATATATAAAAGTTTATGATTGAGTATGGGAGATTAAGTAGTAACAACGATTTTAAAAGATTTTCACAAAATAAAATGAAATGTAATGAAGGCATCAAAATATCAAATTATGGAAAAATACAAGAAATTTAGTTTTTAATTAAGAACTCTAATTTTCTACTGCTGATGCTATATTTATTGGATAACATTTGTATTCTGATAGGAAACAGGTGTTTTTCTACCGAAATTTCTTTTAAGAAAATGAACTCTAGTGCATGTAAGGTCAAACTCATGCTCACGTTCATTCTACAACAATTGAATTGGTTGACTGTGAATCAACTTATCTGAACAAAAGGGAACAAACGAGGATCAAAGAAGACTAGTAAGGGACATTTTTATTGTTTGATAATCTAACCCTACATCACTCACTGCTCTGTTTCATCTGTCATTTATTCATAGGCATCTGACATTCACAACTTATAATTTTTAATTTTATCTTTACAGTAATTTAATTCTATATTGAAATAGATTTTTATAGCTTACATTTTTACTTTTTAATTACTTCCTGATAGGAATCATGAAACTTCACAGCCAGTAATGCCAGATTTTAATAAACTGATATGCTATATCAAACAACCTATCATACAACAATGGGTGTTACCTGCAGAAAAGTCATTCCCAAGAAAACTCCTTAAAGAGGTGTATGGAAGTTACTATGTTTTACTGATTAATAATTAATTTGACCTGGGCATTTGAACAGTAAACCAATCAAATAAAAAGTACAACTGGATCGAGTAAGTAATACTTTTTCTTTTATTATTCTTTAATATGTAATCTATATTATGGACATGAGTACATGATCAATTTTTTTCTAGAGAAAAAGCAGAAAACTCTTAGATTCAGTATACAATTTTATTTAATGTTTTAAAAGCAGTTTTACTACTCATGTCAAGTCATATCTATCATGATATTGATAATATTATCCATATTACGATAATATATATGATATTCATTTCATCTAGGTGGTTTTTACTTCATAAAACAACATTTTGGTTTCATGTCTTTTGACATCAATTCTGCACAATTATTAAATATTTATAATTTGACATCATAAATACAAAAACATAAATAATTCAGTTGCTGAACCAATATGTTCATCCAAGATTTTCAAGTTTTTTACAATTACTTATACAAAATGTATTATGAAGAAATATAAATAACTAATATTAATGTCCTACTTGAAAAATAAAACATTTTTTCATAAATGTACATTCAGAAATAATATGGCCTGAGTTACAGCCAACAAAAAGTTTCATCCTGATTGATGTTCCAATAGTAAATAAGACTATAGTTGTATTCTTGGCACATAACTTATGAGGTAACATTCATTGTTTCATTATTATATTGGCATTTTATGTATTTGTTACCTTTTTCTTGCAAAATTTATTTATAATAATTTATGTAAAATTATACATTACATAATATTTATAAATATATTAAACTTCATATTTGTATTTTTGACATCAGCAATAGATTAACGTTTCAAAACAGAATTGTCCAGTATATCCTGAAAGGGTTATAGAGGAAGAAGAGGAAGTCAAAGAGGATGAGAAGGAAGACAAAATACGGAGATCTAAATTTAATAGAGCATTAAAGAATTTGAATAGGAAAAATGTTCCTGGGATTGAAGGGATACCTGCAGAATTACTGTTCAGTGCAGGTGAGGCAGCACCAGACAGATTATACAAACTGGTTGTGTAATATTTACAAAACAGTGGGAGTTCCATCAGACTTAAAAAGAGGGTTATTGTCATGATACCAAAGAAAGTAGGAGCAGAAAATGTGAAGAATACAGAATAATTAGCCTAACTACTCTCATTAAAAATTTTAAGTAGAATTCTGTACATAAGAATTGAGAGGAGAGTGAAAGAACTGTTAGGAGAAGACCAATTTTAAATTAAAGGGATAAGTGAAGCAATTTCAGTATTCAGATTAATAGTAGAATGAAGATTAAAGAAAAACAAACCAACATACTTGGCATTTATAGACTAAAAAAAGACTTTATAGACTAAAAAATTTGGGGTTCAAGAATAGAGATAGAAAAATTGCTAACATTTACAGGAGTCAAACTGCAATAGTAATAATTAAAGAACATAAGAAAGAGCTGCAATAAAACTGGTAGTCAGACAAGAATGTTCTCCAATCCTATTATGTTTTAATAGCACTAGCAGTTAATGATGTTAAAGAACAGTTTAGATCTGGAATATCTGTAAAAGATAAAGATATTGCAATTTGCAGATGGTATAATAATTCTAGCTGAGAAGAAAAAAAGATTTAGAAGAAACAATGAATGGCATGGATGAAATCTTACACAAGAACTAAGACAGGAAAATAAACAAGAACAAAACAGAAGTAATGAAAGGCAGCAGAATAAAGTATATGAACACTGAATATAAAAATAGGATGAGAAAAAACTATGGAGGTAGAAGAATCTTGTTATTTGGGAAATAGAATTGCTAAAGATGGATAAAGCAGGAAAGATATAAAATGTTGAATAAAACAGGTGAAACAAGCTTTCAGTCAGAAATATAATATGCTTAAATCAAAAATATTTACATCAAAAAGAGAAACATAATTCAGTCAGAAATATAATTTGCTTACATTAAAAACGCTTAGATCAAAAATACTAAACATCAGGAAAATATTTTTGAAAGTATATGGTTTGAGCATAGTTTCGTATAGAAGTGAAACTTGGGTGATCAGAGTACCTAAGAAGAAAAGATTAGAAGCTTTTGAAGTGTGGTGCTATAGGAGAATGTAAAAAATCAGATGGGTGGATAAAGTGACAAATGAAGAGGTGTTGCAGCAAATTGATGAATAAAGAAGCATTTGGAAAAATACAGCTAAAAGAAGAGACAGACTTATAGGCCACATCTTAACGCATTCTGAAATAGTTACTTATTAAAGGGACAGGTAGATGGGAAAAATTGTGCAGGCAGGCAACATTTGAAAAATGTAAAACAAATTGTTAGGAATGTAGGATGTAGGGGCATACTGAAATGAAATGACTGACACTAGATAGGAAATCTTCGAGAGCAGTATCAAACCAGTCAAAAGACTGAAGACAAAAAAAATACAGTTGATGAATCAAGAATAACTCTTAATTTTTTTCTATGCATATAGTAACAATTAGTATAATTTGCTAAAAAAAAGAAAAAAGTATCTTGCTTATTTGTTTAAATAAGGGTGAAATTAAAAATATATTTTTTATGTGTTGTAATTTTATTCAGCATAAGTCATTTTAACTTTCATTTATTCCACTTCCTCCAAATTAAATAATTTATCTAAAAGTAGTTAATTATGTGTCTTAATCAGATTTTGTGTATAATATAATTATGTTTATAATACAGGTAATCTTAATGAAAATTGCACTCAAATCAGACTGTAAAATAATAAACTATACTCTAGAAATGAAGTTGTAGAATTTCAGGGGAAAAGTTCTCTAAAATGGATTATACATAAATGAAAAGGGAAAGGGGAAATTTTTCTGATGGAACAGTCAGAATGGTAACTAATTAGTTACTAAAATTTCATTAGTTTCAAATGATTTTAAAATGTAATGGTGAAGTTTTGGCATAAATACTGTAATGAATCATTAATTTATTCACACACCAAGTAACCAAAGTTTTAAACAGATCTAGTCAAGAATAATCAGTTTTTCATATCTGAATATAAGTTTTAAAGCAACTTTATCATCACAATTATTATTTACATGACAATCAAATAACAGGATTTTTCCTTGATTCATGTAATTGATTCATTGCATGCTTTTATCATAGTTCTAAGCTTTTAGAAATTGTAAAAAGAGAAGAACAAATAGATCTTTTTCAAATAAAAAAAAAACATATAAAAACATTTTGGTGATAAGTATATTACTAAATTTAAATTAATAAGAAGTAACAAAGAGGATTATAAATTTCTATTAAAACTTGTCAAGTATGGTACTGTATGATCTTGGGCAAGTGAACGTTATATGATAAACAGAGGATTACAGACAGATATTAAAATCTATACATGTACAAAGAAAAAAAAAAATCAAACATCATATATTAGTATATTCAATGTATAAAAAATTATATGTGCAATTTAAGTTGTACTCAATACAAAATTGAGCTTCATATTTTGGTTATTACTGAACTTGGCCTGTCTGAGTTTGACTTGAATTGCATATTCTACCCACATTCAATTTAAGGTTAAAACTTTCAGTATTGGTTCACAGAAGGGGAGGTGGATGTATAATATTCTGATTGGGTCAACAATAGGACAGAACTTTTGTTCTCTAATTATACTATGGATATGTAAAGAATGCTAACTTTCACGCAATATTTATAGATGCATTATAAGTACTAATTTTTATTTCTAATGTGTATGTTGGCCTAATATAATGGCTTAATAAGATGATGACATGCAAATAAGTTGTAGTCTTGCACATACAGACTAAAGCTGACCAATCCTGAGATGTGTAGTTAAACCACAATTGAACCTCAACCACCAAAGTACACTGGTATCCACTGTTTAGTATCCAAATCCATATTAGATTAACTAAATCTCATTAGGATTTGAACCTCAGAAGATTTGACTTCAAAAATTAGCTGTTAAACAAGTGATTTTATGATGATGAATTGTAAAATTCATCAATGGTTTAGGCCAGTCCAGTGGGCTATTACCAGTATTTGAAATGATTTATTAAAGACTGAATATCATTCCATAATTTCTATAATACTTATTGAAAAAAATAGTACAATACTTGTAAGAGATTTAATGCTTATTTAGGCAATACAAGTGAAATGAAATAGTTTTCATGATTATTTTGATTTCATTGATTCTTTTTATCTGTGTTAATACTGTCACAAGGATCTAATCAACAAACATCTGACCATATGGCAGTGCTGACTGAAAGAGAAAAGTATAGATACAAACTGAATAAAATTTTGTGTATGTGTAAAACGTGTATGTGATATCTATGTACTTCCTAACTGTAACTATCTAACTGTAACTACGAGTGTATATGTATGAACAATTAATAATGTTTTATTTTTTCATTTTTATTTTCTAATTTAATGTTAAGTGTTATAACAGAGACTAAATGATTTAAATATAATGTAATTCACTGTTATTTAGATTTATTGTAAAATAAATTTGTTCTTGTAAACTTCCACACAAAGTAAGATTTAACTTATTGGATGTAATCATAAAAAATTTTAATTTTTTTTACTTCTTGACGACCGACTATTATGAACATAAAGTAAAGCATATTAATAAAAAAATAATAAAAATATGTTTTTTGTAACTCCGAATTGAACAAAAAAAAGAAACAATAAACAGCATTGTTTCTACAATACAAATAAACAAAATATTATTATTAATTAATAAAAATAAATTAATACAATAATTAATTATTAATAGGTTGGTACTACTTCATTTATGTTTCACAACAGTCATAAACTTCTTACGGACATGACGTTAGTCTTATTGACGTATAAATTATTTTTTATTTCTTGACGACCGACTATTACAAAAGTAACAATGAGTATGTGTACAGATACATAATTTTGGAATTTAAATTTAAATTTAATTATACATATGACGTGAATTTTGAATTAACATCTTACAAGAAATCCCTGATGATGGAGTAGCGACTCCGAAAGTACTTGTAAATATATTTGAAAATTGTTGGTAAGTGGAACTTTATAAAATTTTCTTTATTCTAAAAAAAAAATATATTTTATATCTTTTACTACAATTAAAAAAAATTACTGATTTACGGTGAAATAAGATTTCACCGTTTTAGTAATCTCTTAAAGAAAAATTCGGAAGGAAATATGAAGTATGTTTTTATATTTTTTTTAGTAATGAATGGAAAATATTAAGTTTTAAGAATATAAAATTCATTTTTTAATGAATATAATAAAATTTTGTGAAAAATATATATGTAAAAAGATGTAGGTTGTGTATGAAAAATATTTAAAAAATAAATTAATAAAAGAAAGTAACTTATGGTGAATGTTTTATTCATACTTCAGGTATGAACACATCAACATAAGAAAAATGATATAGTGTGGCTTGGTATATCCATTTATAGTTTACAGGATGGAAATGTGGGGAAAGTTCTGCATCATTAGAAAACTAGAAAACAAAATTTTTACTTGTATTTAAAAAATTGGGTATTTTTAAAATACTTTAAGTTTATCTAAGACCTGTTTTTGTTTATCATTGTAACAATTATTAATTTACTTCTATGAAATTATAATATTTTTTAAAAAATAATTAAATTATGTGCAAAGTAAAGAAAAGCACGTTAATATAAAACAAATAAAATATATTTTTGTGTAATTCTGAATTAAATTTAAAAAAAAAAATAAAAAAATAACAGCGCGGTTAACAATTTACCAAGCAGCTATTTTTAATAAGTTATCACATTAAAAAATAAGTGTAAACTGAAATGAAATATGCATTCCTGTTGAACAAGGCTTTAGTAGAAAAAGCCATTTAAGATCTAAAGTATATTATCTTTTTAATTAAAAATTTATTTTACGGTTTGCGTATTCATAAGTCTTTAGACCAAAATAGTGGTTTTACAGCATAATTATAACTGCAATTTTAAGAAAACAATATAATACCCAGGTGTATAAGAAAGAATTTATCCGGCATTTAATTCTTGTAATATCTCTTTGAAATAGTGTACAGTGTTGATTTAAGGCTAGAATTAAACATCATATAGGGCAGTTTTGGTTGCGTACATAGCTGACGATTGATTGACTAACCTGCTGTTTTACAGCGCCCATAGCAAAGGTGGCGTTTCTTGAACAGAGATCCTTCTATGTTTTGCAATTGTTAATTGTATATTTTTCGTTACATTTTCCAATTGACAGGTAGAAAGAAATACCGTTTTTTTGTCATTTAGGTAGTTGTATTCAAGGAACGCAAAAAAAATTTTGTTCCTTCAAGTGACAAAACATTCGTTGATGGCATAATCAATTTGAAATGATTGCATGTTTGTGAAAAGGGGAAAGTACGGAACGTCCAATGTTGGAAGAAAATTTTGAATCACGATGTCTTTCTTCGTGAAAGTCTGATATTAGATCTAAAAGGAAACCCACTTCGTGAACCAGCGCTGACGATGATGACAAAATGACAAATGTTTAAAGGAAACGCTTAAATAATATATTAATACCGCTTTTACAGGCTATGAAGCCTATCACCTACGCTGTGCGTGCCAACTTTGCAGTCGAAGTACTGCAGCATGAAGATGACGATTTTCTTAATCGTGTTATGATTAATAATTTGTCAACATTTAATTTTAGTGAAACAGTTATAAAAATAGTTTCCGTATCTGGCAGTCAGAAGATCCTCATGAACTCTTACAATACGAATGGGACTTCCAAAATTAAATGTTTTCTTTACAATATCCCGATGGTAAGTTTATGGGCTGTTATTTTTCATGGAGGCAAGCGTAACAAGAGTTGTTCACTTGAATATTTTGCGTTCATTGTTCTATTTCAACTGCAAGAAGTACCAGAAAATTTCATTTGGCAGCAAGATGGTGGGCCTTCTCACAAGCATAACTCTGTACGGGATTAGTTGAATGATTTTTTTTCCCCGACTGCTGGATCGGTCAGCATGGACCCGATAACAGAGCTAGTTTGCTGTGCATCCAACTTCAACGATCTGACCTCATGTAAACTTTTCCTTCGAATTATTATAAAGGATCATGTATATGTGCCTCCGCTGCTTATTGATCTACCCGATTTGATTGCAGGATTGAATCGACTGTCGCTTCCATTGCTCAAAACATTCTTGTTAAATAATGGAACGAACTCTTTTATCAGTTAGATGTGTGCCGATGACGAAAGTAGTGAACATTGAACCCTTGTACGAAAAAACTGTTAGAATTACTTTTTAATTTAATTGTGATTCATTACTGCAAACCAACTTTAACAAATATTAAATACCCTTAAATCCGGATTTTATTTTTTGTTCACCCTATATTTTCTTAAATAAAAACAATATTTTTTAAGTAAATAATATTTTCAGTATGTTTTATGAAGATCACAATTTAATTCAAATTTTATTTTGCAATATGAATTAATTCACCACATAAACTTTCAGAGAAACTTGTACGTAGGAATATGGAAATGGAATTATCGCGTTTGAAAAATGCCATGCCTGATCGGAATTCGAACCCCGGACACCCAAATGAAACGCCGAGACGTTACCACTTTACGACAGAAATCAGGTTAATGGTTTAATTTATTCAACTACTCTATTATCTGTGAACAAAAAAATTAGTTATAGGTATTTCCATCGTTATATGCACACAAATAATATGTCAAGTAATGTTAGGTTTTGAACGGTTTTTAAATCTATTTTTTTTCTTTAATCAACGCTTCAAATTTTATCTGATAAAATTAATTACAGTAGAAAATATAAAAGCTACTGGTAATTATTGCGGTACAAAGCGAATTTTAAAATAGCCAAATTTTCATAAGAAATAATACATAATAATTTTGGCAAACGATCTTATATAGGCTACCGTATGAATGTTTAGACATGCAATTTAATTATGTTATTAAATAATATGGTAATTGGAAATTACATATTGTGATTATTTCTTATTACATAAAGTATTTTCTATAAAATATTATGAATTGCAATAATTAAATTATACATAAAACATGTTATCTTACGGAAATGACTAAAAAAATTTCACTAATAAAATAAATAATATTTCATCAAAAATTCAGTAGGTAGACAGTAAGACTACAATTAATGTCGGGTATATTTGTAATTAGAGGGCTGAAAATTAAATTTCTTTGAGATAACAATAATAATAAACCATTGCATGAAACATGATTTCAAATTCGTAGTGGTAAATTTCAGTACATAGAAACTTGTTATATTGATTGATCGATTAAACCATTATTTCATTATTAAGAGGATTCAGTATGATCACTATTGGTCTGTGTCTTGTTTACATGATTCCCTAACATATATAAGCTGTGGGCAGGAATTAGCTTATCATCTACAGACTAATGCTTCAGACACACTATACGTAAACATATACGGAAACACTATACAAAACATATGATGTATAAAATTAATAGGCATTTACCTCTAAATAATACAGAGTACTTCAAAGTAATAATATATTTTGTGTTTGTTGCTTATAACTTACTTTAATGGTCTTGAACTGGTTACGGTTACGATCGTAATAATTTTAATTCATTATTTTAGACAATTTATATATTATTTTCAATAATAAAACAATGTTTGAAGAAGCTAATGTTACAATTTTCAAAAGAAATCCATAAAATTTAGTAAAGGTAAATTAACGTGAAGAAGATTCCTTTATTTTCTTAGATTTATTTTTTTTTTACGGTGAGTATGAGTGAAGAGATAGTTTAAAACGTTTTGATAATTTAATATTAGTAATTTTAAGAGTTAAAATTTTACTCATTTGTGTACCATAAGAATGTCAATAATTTTAATAATAGGAATCTGATTTTAAACAACAATAGCTAGACTAGGTTAACATAGCTTCTTGAGAAATATTAAATAAACCTAACCGACCTTAAATCACTGTTTATTTGAAGATAAAAATTAAATTAAAATCACATTATCGTCTGGAATAAATAATATACAAAATGCAGAACATTCTTTTTTCTGTTGTTTGTGTAGAAATGAACAATGAACAGTCATAACCATCTTATGAGTCACAGAAAATAACGTAATTCAATCAATTATGCAGTAAATAGACTGAAGTGTATAGAAAATTAATCAATTCCTGATCGTAGTCCGACAAATCACGTATTAAGGTAACTATATCACCCCGTGCTTTAGAAAGCCAGTAAAACTACCCAATATTTACATCCTTCACGCAAGTAGACTTTGAGACCGTATTGTATTTTAAACTACAATTGTAGAAATCTAACTAGTAATCGATATTCCAGAATTTATGGAGCTTCAGCTCTGTTCTGAAAGACTTCGGTTTAATGGATATCTTTGAATCATTTATCCCACTTAAATATTTCAATTTTTCTTATCAGTTTTTGTAAATTTGTAATTAAACGTTTTAAGGTAAATAAATTAAAATTAGTGATCAACCTCTACCGTTTTAAATTTTCAATATGAACTTAGGCTTCAATCCTTATCACTATTATACTGTTACAAAACAGATTCCTAAAAGCCGGAGTTACTATACAAAGTTACCTTTTCGTTTAATTCTTCATTCTTGTATTAATCATAGGGTAATCGTTAAAAAATAAACATGATCAAATTTTTCTCTTGTATTTTTTTATTAATGTTTTGCTTACGTAAGAACAATTATTCTGAAGCGTTTATAATGATGTACTCTGATACGTAAACTTATATAAACCTGTATTCTCATAATTAAACATTTTAGTAGTGTTAATAATGAATATTTTCAAACGTATTTGATTTACAATTTGAAAGGCATTGTTATATTATGTAAATATTTTTTATTTTTTTATTTTTAAGTATAGTTACTGCAATCTTTTTAAATAAACAACTGAAGATGGAAGTTAACATATTAGTATTAAAAATAAATATAAATTAGTAATAATTTATAATTAAATAAAAAAATTTTTATTATTATAATAATTTATTAACAAATATGGAAATAAATTTCAATGATTTCCAAATATCATATATAATTACCTCCATCAAACGTTATCACAAATATTTTATCCACAAAACAAGACATTATTAAAACAATTAAGTTATAGATTATAACCGCCTTTCGTAGATCAATTTGTTACTCGAAGCTATAAAACCCCATAATAAATATTAAAAGTTGTATGTCATTTCTAAAAATTGTCAGCTGGTCTATCTTCAACTACCACAAACATTAAGAGAATTTGATTCACTACCTTCCGCTTTTTGTGTCAATTGTTTGTTAACAACCCTTAATTTTTTCTAATTAGTACATCTTAATCAGTCACTTGAAAACAACAAAATCTTATAACCATAGGTCTATTTTGTGATGGCATCCAAATGTAAATAATTTCCTATTAAAAAATAAATGACTTTTAAAGTACATAAAGGTTAAAAAAAAACTTTTATGCAAATAAATCAATTTATTTTTTCATACTTTTCTCTAATTATAACACAAATATTTTACAAGTATGATTTCAATTTGTGAATGCTTTTATTGAAAATAAAACTAGCAATTCTAATTCGCTATTAAATTCAAGACTATGTTCAGTAAATATTTCATGGCCAAAATTTATATTTTTTTATTTTTGTATTTAAAAACACAAGCTTTAGTCGAATTGAATTTGTATGATAGAAAAGATTTCAAAATGCCTTAAGACTGAACATTTTATCAACACACTAAAGCTCCAATCTTAAATCACGTTGGACAAATTTATCGAATAGAATAAATAAAAAAACGCTCGCTGCAAGTCTGTAACAAATGGACGAAAAAATTTGAAATATTTATTATACTTGTCTTTTCAAATGAGCCAAAAGCTTAATAATAAAGATAAAATCTCGAGAGTGATCTTATTTTACTCCTAAGTCACTGTTATAAAATAAAAAGTAAGTAAACCTAAAGAAATCCTTTATCAATACTTGTTAATTTAACGTAATTTATGGCCAAATGTAACAAGTAAAAATGACTTCTACAAATGTGAGGCAATATTTTCAAATCGACCTATCCTAGCGTTCTAACTAATGTTTTTGGAATAAGATGTTTCCATTGTCGGCTTTTTTTTTATGAATTAGCTATTTCAATAATAATGATTATTATTTAAAAATTAACAATACAATTTTTTGGTTTAGATAAGTTGAGAAAAAAAATGGGAATAGTTATTGAAAGAAAGCATTATTATAAGATTTATACAATGACATTTGTTAACAAAATATTTCGTGTCAGACCGAAAAATGTACAGTAACCCCCACAGAGAAATGATTATCAAGAATTATGCGTTACGAGCAGCAGCACAGTTACAAAGATTATTTTAACGAGGTAGCTACCATACTTTCCTCTTCGCAGCAGTTGATATAACTAACATTTTTTTCAAAAGCATTTTCGTCCCAGCCTTATTAGTTATTACCATAAACTGCGATACACTTTTATTATTAGATTATCGAAACAAATATTTCGATTTTTTATATTTACGTTTCTTGACTAAATGTACGATTACTTAAAAGTTTAGTGATAAATAGGAAGCTGTCTTCCAAAAACCCAGTAATAGAGCAACAAATACGAAAAATTTTGTTGTTAGAAGTTAAACCAGATACCAAAAAAGTGATATATGGCAAAAATAATAGAAGTTCATTTGAGAAAAAAATACAATTTATTTGTGGTAATATTGATGAACTAAAATAATTTTACAAAAATTAATGTTTAGCTAATAGAATCTTAAACACTGGAAAATCATCTTGGAGTTAATTGACGGTTTCTAATATTTATGGTTTGAATTTTAATTTTAAAATTTTTACAAGATTTTGTTTCATAAATAAGAAAATATTGGCCTTAAATCTGGCACGAACTGGTTGAAAGCAACTAGGTTAACCATACGAGTAGCTACATTGAAGGGCGATCTGCTTATAAAAGAATATCCGAATAAACATTAACTTGGACCTGCAGGTTGGGTGTTTTAAGATGAGCCAGTTTCATGTACAAGTTAAAGATTTTTCTTAGTAATAAAATCAAATGTAGTTTAAGAAGCCAGTAAGAAGATAAAATGCAAGAACAAACAAAAATGAGCAATGTGAAGGGAATCTGTAAAGAAGAAATAAATCAACTAAATTGTTAAAAAAGGGAATGGCTATTACACATTTAATGGAAGTAAAATATGTCAACTGCTTAAAAAGATAAATAAATAAATAATGATTATGCTGGGTTAATTAATACAGTAGGCCGACAAAATGTAGACGAAACAGAGTAATCATATATTTTACACTGGTAATACGAATAAGAGGTAAGAGATTAGGAGAATATTACTGAAGGATTAATAATTAATATTTAATTATTATTACATTCAGATATCACCGCGACAACGTACGATAATCTTCAACTTTGAGAAGAGGGGCTGGGGAGAATGGAAATGGAAGATAATTTACTTTATATAACAGTGATAATTATGATAAATCAATAAATAAATTGATTAAGTCAATAAATATGTATAATTGATAGTAAATCTTAATTACAAACTGGTATGGAAAAGCATTTCT
The DNA here is from genome assembly GCF_047948215.1 of Lycorma delicatula. NCBI lineage: Eukaryota > Metazoa > Arthropoda > Insecta > Hemiptera > Fulgoridae > Lycorma > Lycorma delicatula. The sequence continues at coordinate 173,717,773 of NC_134455.1, read as the reverse complement.
AATATAACGTAACGTTTGGAAGGAAAGAGCAGTAGAGAATAATTGAGAAAATTAGCAAAGCCAAATATTTAATATCTTAATAAATTCTTACAATCTTAAAAAAATTCTTATACTCCAAAAAGCCTGAAAGTTTAGGGAAAATGAGTTTGCTTTATATTTCTAACGATTTGAGATCGATTTTGCATATAAAAAAGTAGGAAATCATTGATTAATGTAACGATACACGAGGATAGTATTTATTTTCATAATGCTATATATGTCTCGCAGAAACTGTTATCTGTCAAGTGAAAAAAATCAAGAATGAAATGGAAAAAAAATATCCAGATTAAATGAAGTATTTAAAACAAGAAAAAAAGATGCATCAAAGCATAACATATATGCCAGCCGGTGAATTCACTAACAAGAAGTTAATTTTGGATGGGAAAAGCCATGAGGATTTCAATTGAAAACCTGGAAGATGTAATAAGATAAAATATTTATAAAAATATTGAAAAAAAAATAGTAAAGAATGTTAATTAATAGAAAGTTAATAGTTAAACTACAAACGTAAGAAATATTTACACCAGCAAACAAAGTAAATATTTTCTGGAATTCATAAACATGATACACCAATGTTTTATTGCTTTATTCAATATAATTTTTTGTTATTAATCCGCAGCCTAGATAGTGATGGGTCTTCTTAAAATCAGAAGAAACTCGTAACAAAGTTAGAAGTAAAAGGCCATTTAAACCATATTAAGCATCTTTAAAAATACGAACTTTAATAATTCAATCACTAAAATCAATATGATAAAAATCATTATGATGGTAGCGTAATTTTAGAGGACTTATTAGAAGATCGATTCACATTAGAGGTCGATTCTCTGGCTCCATTCTAAGAACGATCTCACTCTAGGAAAGGATCAAAACCATATTATCCATTGAAACCATTCATTAATACGAGAGGTATCATTCTGGTCTCGTCCTATTCACGGTCAAGTACATTTACACTAGCCCTCCAGGGAAGCACACATCAAGGAAGGTTTAACCCTTTGTTATTGTGATTTGTAGCAGTGGTTGTAAGCATACAACAATGAAAATGTAATACACTACTGTTACATATATTATTAACGAATGATAATAATAGTTATAATAATGTAGTACATACTACTTGTACATTATGATAAATAATAAAAATTTAAATATTATGATATTCTTTCTAAATAAAATTCAAAAATTTTTAACTTACGGAACTCAGATCTAATCTGAAGTAAAAATAGATATTTGTAATTTTTGTGAGAAATATTTACATTAAATTAACCCTGGGCTAACATGAATAAGTAATACTTTTATGAGTATATTGATAGAGTAATTTTATTTACGTATGTACATAATTTTGTTTTTTTAAATTGTAGAATTTTTAAACCGACGTGAAGAAAGATGGACTTCGCAATTAGATGTACGTGCTTTTCCATTTTTTCTCTCTAGAGTATTAGAAATTTACCTTTTTCGGTAATTATTTTTTTTATTTTAAAGAGAAAGTTTTCGCCGTTGTAAGTTTCAGTTTTCTAAATGTTAGGTAATTTATAAAAAACAAATGCATTTTCTATATAGGCGATTTTCAGGTAGTTATAACTTCGTAATAATTTTTTATTACTGAATTTTTATAAAATAATGGTATATAGCCTTAAGTTATGCACATACTCAATGAATATATGAACGATAATGTTAAAAAAATAGTTGATATACAGAGTGAGCAACATAAAACCGAACTCGTAATATAATCGCTGCAGAATTGGTAAGTTATGGTGGAATGAAATTTTATGAATGATACGGATAAATTAAATAAGAAAAATATAAAACGTAATTTAAATGTTATATTTATTTACCTTATTGTTACAAAAAATGTTCAAAATGATCACCGTGGGCATCGATGCACTTTTTATCATCGATGATCGTATTCAGAGTCGTCTGATGCAAAACGTTGTTGTCAATTGCATTGATTTCTCGTTGAATCTTATGCATAATCTGATGCATAAACTCTCTCCTTTAAGTAGCCCAAAAGCAAAAAATCGCAAATATACAACTCTTTTTTTGGTAGGTGTATCTGTCCACCAACAATGTTTTCGAGAATGCAGTTGCAATAATCAAGTTGTTACGGTTTATCTGTCTCCTTTAGTTGTTGCACAGTTGTATCGGGGTATGGTTTCAATTTTAATTCATGAAGAATTTTATGACAAGATGTATATTTAACACCAGATTGTTGGGATAACTTGCGTAGTGATTTTTTTTGAAATGGCAGCAATTCTTTCAATATCGGCAATGGCCTGTATTTCAATATCGGGAATCCTAACGGAAGGATGCCTGTTTCGTTTTGCATTTGAAACCGAACCTGTTGTACGCCATTTTTTAACTAAATCGTGTATGCTACTCTTCGCTGGGATACATGCATTCGGGAATTTTTTTATGAATATTTGACGTGATTCTTTAAACGATCCAGAACCAATATAGGGCTCAACTGTAGCTATCCTCTCCTGGATAGAATAGGGCATTTTACACAAACACAACTGCACTTACAATTCTGCACTGCAACAAAACGTATATTGCATTGACACGTAACCACCTGATTAACGACAGCAACAATCTGTAGTAATATATACATCTACTAGTCGCACTAGTTGTGTGAGAGTCTTTCATAAATAGTGTAGGGTAGCGGTTTCATTATGGGTTGCTAGCCTGCACTTAGGATAAAATGTAGCGAATAACGTTGGAAGTATTACAAAATGTCTTAGCTCATGCTTTGTAGTAATTCGTAAATTCCTTGCCTTTTCAACAATCGTAAAGGGTTTTATTTTATAAGTGCGGGGTGGTGTTTCATAATTGTATTTATCTATTTAATCAAAAGAGAATTAATAAGATAAAAAAATAATTAAACAAAACCCTCCATAAAAATAAAATATAACAATTTCTCAATTCATAAAATTGTTATTTATAAAAACTGACGCAAAATTAAGGAACAGTTACAGGATAGCCGTTTGTATAATTTGTATTTAAACTTGTGTTCGTGTGTACAGTGCGTATAATGGAAATAAAAGCTTGGGTTGGAGAAGGTGGAGACTGCTTTATTACCAAACCTGAAAACATCCATCTAAAAGGACAACAGTAATAATCTTTGTATTTTTATTTATGACGTTTAATTTATTACCGTTTTCATGTTTTATTATTTATAATGCGTTCTTACGTAATTAGTATTAATAATTCAATAAATAAAGCTTGCAAAAACAAGAATTTTAATTTAGGTGAATTTTTAAAGTAAAAAAAATGTTAATTAGTGGTTGAATGTATTTTCTATCCGTAAGTACTTTAGATTAGATGTACAATTATTATTATTATTATTATTTTATTATTATTATTATACAGTTCTATTTTTTAAATATTTAGAATTTTCAAGTTCTTTTTTTTTGGTACGTTTGTTTTCATTCGTGATTGTACTAATATTATTGTTTTTAAAACTATTATATTATATTAATATTAACTGAATATTATAATATAATATTATATTATATTAACTGAAATTTAAATTGTATGTCCAGTTTGTTGTAGTTCCAGTTCGTGTGGAAGTTCACCATCTTCTCTATCTTCATTCCAGCAGTCATTTTAAGATAAATGTATCCGTCATTTCGTCGTAAATTTCGGTTTCATCTTCTTATTAAGAGTCAGTTTTTTTCCATATTCGCAATATGGTTTCCTTATATGGTATCAACCTTATTCATTTCTTTAATTTTTTTTCAGTTAATTTTTTAATATCTGACATTAAAAATGCTACTACCAACATATCTTTTCATAACTGACGATACCATCTAGATCGGATTAAAATCTGGATGGTAATGTGGAAGTCGCAAAACCTGATGCCTGTGTTTTTTTAATAAATAATCAAAATGGTATTTTATTTTTGAATTTCTATAGATTTTATCATATCATACAATTGTGGTTTTAACACTGCATTATTAAACGGAATATTTTTATTTTCTAACCAGTATATCATCTCACATTTCATATCATTTGAATTCAGAAGCTTCTCTAGAAGTGAATTGTAATCCTATGCATTATCAATAACAAACACTGACTGGGAGGGAAGTAAAGGAATTCATTTTTCAGATGCTCACTTTATGACATTGTTGTTGTTGACGCTGTCGTGATAGTCAAGTCTTGAGCTCGTTCTTCAAATTAACAGCCTATTCGGAATAAGCTCCATCTCTCCTTCCGTGGATTGTGATCAACCGATCACCTGTATTATTGGGCACTTTATCTCCTATACAAATGTCATCTGACCGTGATTTTTTCGTGGAATGGACGTTAAAATATTCGATTCATACAAATAAACAATCGAATAACTTTATTTTCTGGAAGCGTTCATCTTTGTTAAATATTTTTTTCTCTTCCACCGGATGTCCTCTTTCTCAATCAAAAGGATTCTATTATTATCAATTTTACACCACTTAAAACCTAGCTCTTTCAGGATAGCTGCTAGTGCGGTTCAAAAACCTTTAAATCGAATAATCTTTTGAAGTTCTTCAGGTAATTTATTTAATGTAAGCAGTTCATTTTTTTCGTGAAATTTGAAATTGATCGTCTTACAATGCCGTGATCAAAAGTTTTTAATTCACTCACTGGTCTTGAATGTTGTTTACACATTTTTTTGCTTTGCTGAATGAGCACGACTGCGGTTTAAATTCAAGAAGAACCTGCATTTACACCCAAAACATTTATTAACACGCCATACGTTACAGAAGTAAAAAAATAAACCATTTGTGCTGGGTCACGCCCAGAATTGATTTAAATCAGTTTATTGAAAATGGAAAGTAATGAAGAGGCTATTAATAAATTATTATAATTTGAAGAGTATAGGCCTAAATACCATATCATAAAACGTTATTTAGGTAGAGTTAAATTGTGCCATTGAAAAAAATATCAGTATCAGCAAACACAAAAAAAACATATACAATTAATACACACAAAACATTAACTAACACGACACACAATAAAAAAAATACAGCTATACCATTCGTACAGGCACTCGCCAAGAATGAAATAAATCATTTATTGAAAATGAAATGTTAACATTAGTACTGAATATTAGTCAATTAAGCGATACAAAAATTACTTAGCTATTTTACGAATAAAGTGACTAAGCAATTAATAATTTTTTATAATCTGTAGGATATAAGCCAATTATTTTTTAATGGTAATGTACGTTACTATAAACAGCATTAATAAACCACCATTACAAGTGTATATAGATATAACTCAAATGAAATACTTTGTTAACCTTTATTCGCATAATGTGGTCGTTCATTTTATGACTTATTTGATGGCGGAGGGCAATAATAATTTATTGATACTAGTACAGTAATTATATTCTTTTTAAAACTAGATCCAAAAAATGAAAAACTGAATTTACTTCTTTAATGATATTTTTTTGTTTTTATAAGAGATTTTATTTTTCTCCTGTTGTTTATATAGGTTTTTACTCGCACATTGATATTTAAGATTTATGTGTTTCTCTTTAAAATGGCCATGTGAAAGTTTTACTGGTTTTCACAACTTATAATTTAAAGGTTGGTAATAAGCTATAAAGTAAAAGGAAGCATCTACATAATTTTATTTTTTTGAAATATAAGTTTAGTTCTATTAGAAATCAATGCTGATTTTTATTATGATTTTATGTTTTAACGATCCGATGAATTTATCGTAGTAACATATTATTATCATTCATTCCATCATATAGCTAGATTTAGCTTCAAGAAAAGCGTTACAACCATAAACGTAAGGAAAGTTTAACAACCATAGCTTCAATTGACACATATTTCACCATGTGTAGTGACTACTTGAATGAAATTTTTATTATTATTTAATTCGTTACTATGTATTTGTTTTTATGGAACTTATGAACCACAAATAAGTTGTTTATTTGAAACAGCAATCGGAATTTTGACCTAGTCGCTTCATTAAAGAGCGATTATCCACTTAAACTAACTGTAATACTGTAACTATAAATTGTTATATGCTAGAAACAATTCTTTATAAAAAAATTATCCAAAATTTAAACAACTACCCTTTCTTTACTTTCACTGATACTAGCTTTACTATCCAAAAGATATTTTTTCTATACTAACTAATCTGACTGGGGCATTGAATTGTTCCCAATCTAACTTAAACACGCTTAAGCATACTGCACTATCCTTGTTCTACACTAAACTTTTTTTTTTTTTTTAACCACTTGAGAGCAACCAGTAACCGCCTAGAAGACGTTACTTCGGTCTGTCCCAATTGACGTGACTGAAGACTAGCCCTCCCTTAGTGCAGCTTGAAGCTGATCTCTCGACGGGTCCTTCGATCATTGAGACATCACGATATCCCTCCCGGTTGCCATGGTGACTCTCCCCAAGAGCACTACCCTTGGCCCTTCTCTATCACCTAGTCTGGATCCAGGTATGCACCCCACGCATACCCCTCCATGAATCGCGCGCCCACCTCACAAACCTCAAGGGTCCTCAATGGTCGTCAGAACGTCCTGATCCAGCCATCTGCTGGACCCGAACGTCCTCAGCAAAGAGGCTCCCTCCCTGGCCCCGCACGTGTCCACGATTCGACCCCTCTGGCGACAGAATTTTTTTTCGCCAGTTCCCCCCGAATTTTTTTTTTCAAATTCACATTAGTGGATTTTGAAATCCATAAAAAATAGTTTCATTACCTCCAGTCAGTCGAAGATATATGTCATTGCCCTGAAGTGAGATGAGGTATAGCACCTCACTTATATGTGTAGCAAGATTTTTTTACCAACACAATTCAGTATACATACAACCTAGTCACTTAACTTACCAAATGGATGAAATACAATTATTAAATACATTAAATTTATTATACATATTTACAATTATACAGCTCTATTAATAGGTCATACTGCAACACATGTAGTAATCAGTTTGCATCATAAATGGTGTACACCAACATATGTGGCACAATAAAACAATATAATAACAGTACAATGTAATGATGATACAAATAATAAAGAAACAACAGCAACATTTATAAACAATGCTAGGTGTCTAGACCAGCTCAGACAGTAAATCCTAATTACTCACCACAATACAACTTATAAGAAACATAATAATACATAATAAAAAATCAATAAACAAGATTTGTCACCTTTCAAATGCCTCTTCTGGACTTATCTACAAGCCTAAGAATTTTAGCCTTACCGTTTACCACGTATTTTTTAATTGACTCAATTTATATTGATCAACAACACATTTCAGTCTATATCAAATCTAGTATGTTTTCAGCTTTTCCACTGAAAGTAAACATACAGGGGACGGTTCACCATTTCATCAGTTCAACAACCTATGGTTGAAGAGCAGAATAAATAAAATAAAGACTAGCTAATCCATCCCCTAAAAACACATGTTTTAAAAAATGAGTACTAATAATCGAACTGTGATCTATAGAGAGAGCATTCTTAAAACAGAACGAAACAGTTTTATTGACCCAATGTGGCGGAAACAATTTGTTAGTTTTAGGAGTAATCGGATGTAATGTAGAATTAAATATATTAAAAAAAAAAAATTGTTATGAAAAATTGTTTGGTATTATGGTTTTTCCTATAATACCGCTTTATCAGTGATAATATTTGTCAGAAATATCATAAGTTTACCATAAAAATAACTGAAACAAAGGTGATTTATTTTTCAAAAAATAATATGAAATAGACCTTAAAAATTGTTTAGAGAATAATTATTACACACATCTTATAAAATATATACTTATATAATTAATGAAGTTAGTATTAGTTACCGGATGCTTTATTGTGAATGACCAGAGAGTATTCCGTTATAATTTCACATAATTAGTGACTAGAATACCTGAATTCAAGTTAAAAAATTATATTTTAATAAAATATATATATATATTAATAATTCAGAAAAAAATCCCCTGACTGATATCCCCTTAAAGTGCAATGCACGCTACTGAATGAAAAATGTTGAAAAAACTATGAAGATAATTATTTCCAGTTTATAAAAAGTAATTTATGATCTGAATTTATTGTAGGTTCAGATTACTTATCGTAAAACTACCGGTCCTTCGGATCTTGTGGGTGAAGTTATTATTTTTTTTATAATCGTAATTTGAGATTATAGCTAAATTTTTTTTTCTAATAAAAAACCTTTTTTCACTTTATTCTCTATCAAATTTTCTAATTAAATAAATTTTTATTTCCAATACTATTTCTGATACTACTTTTGATGAAATTACTTTAAAACGACAGGTCTATAAATTGATTACAAAAAATAATTAATTACATGAAGAATGAAAATAGTACAAATGTAAGAATTAAATTTTAATGGAGAATGCAACAAATGATGAATTGATACCTTTGTTTCTAAATTTATGACATGAAACATGCAAATTATAGGATTACACATGCACGTAAAGACTATGATTGCCGATAGACACTAAGTTGATGTTTATACAGTATGTCAATGTCGGAATTAATAGATCAATGCATGAATCATTACTAACGTAGGGATAACTGAGTGTAATAATATAGTATTACGGCTGACGATTGCCCCATGAGACAGGCCCCATTTACTCAACATCATATCCTCGCATGAATTCACCGAAGTATCAATCTATGTATTTAAATTACAAAGTCGATAAAAATGTTTCGTTTTTCAGAAGTATGCAATTAAATATATTAAAATTTCAAATCAGAATAAGGAAAACTTATTTTGTAGTCTGAAATTTCTATTTTCAAAATAATAATTCTTCAACTGTTATGAAAGTAAATTTCAATAAATGATATATATTTTAAGTGTATAATATTTTTTTCTTAAATGAAATATTTTCTTTGTACTAATTTTTTGGTAAAAATACAAAAGTTGTTATAATAAAAATTCAATTGTAAATCGAAATATATTTGGAATGTATTTTTTTTTTCTTTTCTTAGGTCTCAATGCATCATACTGAAACACAGACCACCAATATCTCCGAAAAATTAAATTTTGTATGATAATTTTACAGATGTTATGCACTTATTCATACCGGATAATCAGTATCTTACTGGCTATCTTTAGAAAGAAAATCATTCTCGTCTAAAAACAGTTATTTATCCATCTACAACCTTTTATAAGAGGACACGTAAAGAACCTTATTCCTAACCATTAATCCGCTGTCATAAAACCTAGAACAAATACGCCGAATTGCAAATATTATCCGAAACAGTTTGGAAAGCAGACAGTTTACTTAAGGTATGTTTTTGAACATTAATCTTCGCGATTTAAGAGTTTTACACAAGGTCCCCTGAATAACATAAAAATTAATGTACAATAAATCCATCGTGCATAGTATCGTATCATTCGACATTCTTTAAGTAAGCACTAACTGCACCGAGTGCCAACTTTTTGTAAACATTCTACATCAGACATTCTACATTCTACTTCTCAGAACATGAACTCAAAGTTGATGTTTTGTTATTGTTTCAAGTTACTCTTATATACGTTGATGTTGAAGTTGATTCGGCAGCACTATCAACAGACACTAAACCAAATCAAGTCTCTGGAAAGCGGCCAATTTACCTTTATAACACCCAGGTATGATAACAAAAATAAAAAATTAAAATCAGTGAAAGTAAATTTCGTTATGTAATTTTAATTTAAAGAGGAGACATGTTCTAATTTTTTAATTAAATGTCAAAGATATTCTCCATGGAGTGGAAGTGAAATATTTAGTGGATACGATGTACGATCTCCTAAACCCCCTTGGGGTATTCCTATTGGCAGCAGTGGTAATAAATCTAACGTATATACTAATTTTCGACACGTGGCTGTATTCATCGTATGTCGTTATCAAAATCCCGAGCGTATTTGTTCCAAATTGCCTTACAAAAGTTCTACGTTGGTTTTGGGTATGATTTGAAAAATGGAACTGTTAGCCCTATGACAATCTTAAGTGGTTGATGTTGACTGTGAGGGAAGCTGTACAGGTTTACAAAAATAATACTTCATTATTTATAAATAACAGTCTGACACCTTTACCGAAACTGTCTTCTGACTAAACGACTTTTCCTTAAAAGTGTTTCCTTTATTGTGGGGTACAGCATGCAACTCCAGTAATGACATACTTGAACGCTACCAGAGAAAATCATTACAAAAGATGCTAAATATACACTGTACACTGCTAGCCTCATATATCTTAAATTGCGAACCGTTCGGCAGGAAATCTCTCTGGTCAGCCTACGGCATCAAAATTGATTCGGCATCCGAATTATTTGGCAGTCAATTTATTGGATAACACGATCAGTGATTTTTCAAGACTGCTAATAAAAAATATTCTTGGTTTGTCTTATCGTTTCAATTAGGTGACTTTATGGTCTGGCTGTATGAAATGCTCATCTATTGAATTTCTTTCACTTCGTTGTTATCGTTAAGTCACTAGCCGCTGGGTCTGTGACTGCTTAATGTTAGTTCAAATATAGTCTTAGTTACTTATTGTTCAATTATCTTGTTGAACAGATTAAAAAAAAATCGATTTTAAAAATGTATTTATCTATGAAGGGTAAAAGAAAATAAGTTAAAAATAGACTTTTAAAATAAAACAAAAGAAGTAAATTGAAATTTTATTTTCATTTAATACTTACATAGAAAAGTATAAAATACGAACTGGAACAATAATTTTTTTTGGAAAGTGCAGTAAATAATAGTTATACTGAAAAGTGGTTATTACACTTTTAATATTAGTATTAAGAACAAAATTATATTATATAAATAATATAACCTTAAATAATGAGAATAATGTAAAATTTATTGCAGTGCATTCAAGACTAAAATTAGACAAAATAAACGGCTTTAACTACATTTATTAAAGGCAATACTGTAAATGAAAAATTAAATATTTTTATTATATGATATAAAAAATGTTAATAAATTTTAAAACAAAATACATAAACATAAATAAAGAAAACTTTATTAAAAGTTATAAATAACATCATAAATAAAGAATAATCATTCTTAATTATATCAAAATCGATTTCATGACAAGTTTAAATACACAGGATTATACATATACCCAAAGGAAAGAAAAAGGCGAAATTACAAATTAAAAATCAGTAGCCAACAATATTAACTGAACTTAGTACAAAGTTTTAGAGAGCAAACTTATTTATTTGGTATAATTTTAGTGATATATAATTTATTTAACATTTTCTAAATAAATCAATGAGATATACTTCACAATTTTTAAAAATTGTTTACATTTTATTATAATAGTCTAAAAGAAAATGGTATGACATTTTCTGTTTTAAAGAATTTTGAAATTCGGTTGAATAAATAACTGAAACTATAACGGAAATGATTTTTCTTTTTCTTTTTACAGACTACTCCCAAAACAACTATCAAAGGAAATTACAGCCAGATGGCTATAAGATGTGTTGAAATGGAAGACCAAAAGCCGAAGGTAGGAGACTCAAACAAGTCAGGATAGCTTGCATTCAAATTGAGCATTATTTCTTCTTTGCGGAAATGTTACTTATGTCTAAATGTTACTGCTGAAATGTAACATGTGTTGCTATGTTTATTATCGTATCACTATGTTTAATTTTGACTATCGAGTCTAATGTATATGATATTATCGATAGTTAAGTTATTTTAAATGGAAATAAGTAAAAGTTTTCAATTCTTAAAAAATACTATAATAAATAGTTCCTTTAATGTATGTATGTGTTGTTTGATTTATTTTTAAATTGTAGCTATAGTCGTTTGAATTTGATAAATAAAATTCAAATTAAATTTAATAATTTAACAAAAGAAGTAAGACATTCACGTATTAAAATAAATAATAGTTTGTTTTTAGATAATTAATTTAAATACAAAATTAAGTATTTTATTTAAATATCTGTAAATTACTTTTTGTAAAATTATGCACAATATTAAAGAGTAAATAATTTTAATTTTTAAAGCTTTGTCTACGGTTGAATATGAATTCATCGGGTGAAATTAAATATACAGAGTGAATCAGGAGGAAAGGAGAATAATGTGGGAACTAACTCTAGATTGAAAAAAGGAAAAAAGTTCGAACAACCATATATGTCTGAAAACTCTTTGTTATTAAGTTACAGCTAATGAAAAATTTCTGCCGCGTTTTAGTTTCTCCAATGAAATGAGGTCATACCGAAAGTTTAAGGATAACATAAGGATTCGTATAAACGATAAACTTGCTGTTTTCTTATGTCTTTTGACTTGAAAAATCGAATAGAACAGGTTTCAGAACAGTATATTCTATAGCTTTTATGATATCCAAGTAAAACAGAAAAAGTCGGTGAAGAAATTACGTTTTTTAAGTTTGTAGTTTAGTAACTCTGTGAAATGATTAATGTGTAAATTTTATTATCAAAACTTGCATATAATGTAATTCTAACAGAATGGAACTAATAATGTCTATGAATAATAAAAAAAAAAAAAAAAATCAAAGAATACCGACGTATACGTACTCTATTTTGTTGAATTTTTAATAGTCTTCGTAAGAATGATACACATCCCATCAATCTCTAGAATGATTGAAATTTTATAAAAATTTTTATCAAATTAATTTCGGTTTTTTTCTAGCTGTATGTTAACCGAATCCTTATCCAGTTTTACAAGGCTTTTGGGATTAATCCAATCCATAAAACGAAAAAATTTTATAATTTTTTAAATATTTTTATGAAAATATATAAATTATTTAAGTAACTCATTATTTGTAAAAAGATTATTAATTTAGTACATTTTTCAGTTACAGTATATTACGTAACTAAAATTTCATAATTTATACAGCAATAAAAATATACATAAAAATTAATAAAGCCAGTATCTATCTTAACTAAAGACAGCCAAATTAGTAAGTAAAAATAATTAGAAAGAAGAGGTCATATCGAATAAGAGAGAGATAGTTCTGAAAGTAGACAATAAGTCGTCGTCTATGGTAGGTAACCACGAATCTAAATTTAAAAAAAATTGTTCAAAAAATGGTATAAAATAACTAACAATAACGAAATAACTGCTAATGGATAAGGAAAACTGCAGTGGAACTGCATGAAGTAAATAGTTTTTAAAACACGCAGTACTGTTGGGTTAATGCTTAATAATGCTATCATCAGTTGTCAAGTAAAAATTGGACAGAACCAGCAAGGATTACAAGCTTCAGTTTTACAGTTAAAAGATTTATAACGTGCGCTTCTCAGAAGTATAAAATTGTGGCTAGTAACTAATTTATTACGCGGGCAAATTAAACTACAATAATAGCAATTAGAATGTGAACAATTCAAAGTGGTTTTTTATTTCGTTGTATCACTAATTAATGTAATTACTTGAAGTATTTATTAAAAGATTTTTGCGTTTGAATTGAGTTCCATTTTCCCATATCTCTCTTAGAAATCCTAAAACTAAGTTGAAAATTAATCAAAGGGAAAATTCAGCCTTAAAAGATCGATATTTGTAAATTTTATTGAAAGTTAATAACCCATTTGAATTTAAAAAAAAAAAAAATGTAAACTTTACACGCATTTTCATTCTATTTAACTTATTGATAAACAAATATTTAGCATACTATTATTTAAAAATCTACTGCATAGTTATTCAGCATTATTTCTTAATACTTGTTTCTCGATTATGAATCACTATGTATATTTTTACGCATTTCATAAAGTTATATATATTTTTATTATAATTACCGAAAAATAAGCTTTTTTTTGTATGATTTTTCCAGTGTAGATATATATCTAAAACTACAAATTTGTAATCTCTAGTAGAAACTAATCATAACAGTTTCAGTAGTTTCTGGGATAATTACCAATATAAAACGTTATTTATAAAATTTAATGTTGTAGACAACAAATAAACTTTTCGGTGCCCATTTTCTAACCGTATTTCCGCCCAAAATAACATAATTGATCAACACTTGGTAGAACTCTTCGCACTATTAGTATGCCATTCATATATTATGTTCATTCATATATAACATTGTTTGCACCACTTAAGTAGAGCAGTTAGAGATATATTTTTAAGAGCTTTATTGGCGTCTGAACTCATTAACCTTAAAAAAATATTAGGTGATAATGAAAAATCTTTAAAAAATCTTTATTTTTAGAGAAAAACAATAGTTATAAATACTGTAAAAATTTATTCCGTCCGCATCGAATACTATTTGATTTTAGTACTCTACTTATCTGAATTGTTATTTAAGTGAAAGATATTATATAAAATTATTGTACGGAAAATTACAAATTATGACAATAATGTATATATTTGCAGTTTTTGTTAGTTGCTTGAAAACATAGTATTTCGGATTTGTGTTTTTTTTAGATTATATATATATTTAACATAAATAGATTAACTACATAAGTTGTAGAAGATTATTGACATAATTTCTTAATTGATTGGATGTCTGAATTGATTGAAATTCATACTATTTCCATAGTTTATGAATTTTTCAAATGTGTGAAGACCAAGCAGTAACCATTGAAGGAAAAAACACATAGTAGCCCACATCAGATATTTCCTTTTATAGTAAAAAGCTATAAGTACCTAAAGAGGGTTTTAATATTACGGTCCTTTCCTTTATATACATAAATCATTCAAGAAAAGTTTATGTTAAGGGAGCGAACGACGGAATACGCCTTTACTCACTCCATATGAGAAGTTTATATTCGTTTATGGTATACGTGCGCGCGCTTACTAAAGTGTTTTTTCCCTATCTTTCTCTATTTGAATGTGTGCTTATGTGTGAGTTTGTTTATGTGTGTGCCCGATCGTGTTTGTGTGTATGTGTATGTGTGTTTGTTCAAAGAAGAAGGTTCTGATATAAAAGGGGTGGAAAATCTTGGAAAGTAGCTAAAATATGAAACTGCCCTATATAGGATAGTACCGTCTACCAGTATTTTAGTAGAAAGGGGAAGGAGGTTACGTTTTCCAAACAGGACCCACTTAGGGTTATAGTAATGTTCCAAATAGCCCGTTTTGTTAAAACCCTGCTAGAATCTATAGTCATTTTGTGAACTTCACGATGACGCAAGTTATTGAACTACTCTTCGTAGTTCAATAGGTTAACATTTGCACATTCACTCTTAAAAGAATAAACATATTATCTTCTTATGCAAAGTTTCATAAAAAAAAAGTAATAATTTACTATACTGAACGAAATTAAGGAAATCGGAAATTACATACTGACATACTTGCGGAAAGATTATAATAAATAAAAAGTTAATACCAGAAACTATTCAAGTTCGATAATATTAATTGATCTCTATTTATTCAAATAGTTATGTTATAAATGAGAAGTTAAATGGCACATAAATTATTTCAATGAAATATTTTAAGAATTTTATTTCTAAAGAAAAAACTCGAGATTTAAAAATATTTGAAATACTGACATTCATTTCTATTTTTAATATTAACTAAACTCTCAAATTTATCATAAAATATTAATTTAAATATTCATAAAAACAGAAATAAATTAATCTTGTTACATTGTAACATAATTTTTATCATCATATTTTACCTACAACGTTGTAATTTTAGTATCAGCTTGATTTTAAACTTATTTAAAGAAATTAAATTATATTTTATACATTTTAAATCTGGTTCAAAAGAAAATTTACCATATCAATAACAGAAGAAATTTGTTTTATAAAGTAGTAGAATAATTGGAAGAACCTGCTGGAACTATTTTTTATCACATTACGTTGTACAGAAGGAAATCTTCGATTACTATTCTTTGAAAGTAATTTAAGTTTTATTTACTTATTCAATGATTTATTGATCATTTTTTTTATTGATAGTAATGGAATCCTCGCAAGTTAAAGAGATAAGAAAGGTTTTCTGTAATAAATTCTGCTAATGATGATTCTCATTTCTTGAAAATTTCTACTGAAATACTCAGCGAGTAAAACGTAAAAACATTTTAGCCCAATTTTTGAAAAAGGAAAATTCCCACTTAACCTTTTGTGAATTTTTAAAGATGACGCTTTACATATTTATCAAAATTCACTTTCAGAGAAAAATACTACAGCTTATATATTAATTTATTTTTCCTTAATTTTATTTTTGTCATTTCATTTATTTTACTAAAATGCATCGTGATCGAGTCATCACAGAGATATTTCCGTCCAATAGGAGGAAGCCCTGTTGGAAACATTTAATCTTCTAAATCAATTTATTCTAAGATTTGCTGCATTAAGGTTTTTATAGAATTCATTCTAAGAGTGTCAATCATAATATTCCCTCAGCTAGGCAAGAAAAAAATGTCTTTTCATCACGAGGGTGGTAGACGTTCTATTAGTTATTCTATGTTACGACAAGTAAGATTTAATAAGGCTTTATTCTGAAAATTTATTAAATTAGTTCAACGGTTTTTGACTAATTCTCGGAAAAACAAACACAAAACAATAATATTAAATGTTTCAGTTCATTTGAAAAAAAAAAATTAAAAGAAACTTGTCCGTTTAATGTAATGCAGTAATTCTTTTTCATTCTGTAGGTATTAAAAGGCGATTAGTTATATCTGAAAAACTTATCACCTTTAAAATTAAAAAAAAAAACATTCTTCCTTCAGAAATCTTTATAAAAGATAAGATGCATGATTTAGCATGACAGCATGCTATGAAAATGATTTTTCGTATGGAAAATGCTAAGTTTGAGATTAAAATCCTGGGACTATCAAGTGAAAGAATTACATGTACCATTGTATCACGAAGGCTGGCATGATAGTTATCTCAATGTGAATCATGAAATATGATACATGAAATTTTTGTGAGGTCCCTTAGGTTGATTACAAAACATAAAATCGTTAGGAGTTGAGAAGAAATGAATTGAACTAAAAATTTATTACATTAGGAATTTATGATTTCAAGTTTAAATCATGCATAAAAAAATAAATTTATAAATTTCACAATAAATTTTGAATATGTGTTGTTTATTTTTAAACCTATTGGGAATAAATACATAGATATGTATTCTTACCTTTGAAAAAAATTTGTGTAATTGCGTTTGTTTTAGAAATAGAGGTTAAAGCGGTATACGAAAAAATAAAAATAACTTCTTCGTATTACATTCAATATATTATATTGCGCATTTAAATATCCTACAATTAAGTGAATACACAAATTGTCATTCACTGTAAGTCAACGATACAAATCCTACATATTTTTAAAATGTTGTGAAAAAGGATTGTTACCGAAGAATTATATTCCGTTATTAAACTGTTATTTATAAATATATTGGATGAATTAAATATTTAGCAGGTTGAGTGCTACACCGTATTTTCATGTATTTCCCAATCACAGGATCTCTCATTTGTTTTCATCAATTTTTTTTTGAGAGATTAATTCATCTCTTGGTACTTGTAACATTATAACAGCTGAGAGATTAATTCATTACTCAGTGTCAATAACACTTGTAGGATTATAATATAGAAAAAGTTCTGCAGTTTCTGAAAATGGTCTTAGTTTTTTGTAGAATTTTTTATTAAAAAGTTATATTAATTAAAATTTTTACAGCCTTTTTCAATCGTTCTATGCATATAATTTTTATTCTTTCGCAAGATAATTTTGAAATGTTTTCTTATGATTTCTATGGTTGGTAAAAACTTCACTTTATTATACAGATGTTATTATTATTGGTGTTTCAATAGTATTGTTCTTTGTCGTGTTTTGAGTAACTCAAAACAGCAGCCTTTGTTATAGTATTTTATCAATAATTTGGCAGTGGTTTTGTCATGTACTTTTAAATTTATCAGTGTTTCTAGTAGCGAAGTGTATTATTGTTCACGTTTTATGGTTATATACGTAAAAATGTAAATTTTTTACGTACATTTTTGAACTGGTAATATTTAGACTGTTCTTAGACTTTTATGCCTTGTACAACTTTTATTATTTTTTATTTATCATGGATGAAAATATGATCAAAAATATATTGGATGAACCTAGTTCTCCCGTTCTTTTTTCTGAAAATGAAAGTTTATTTGGAGTTGATAGTGATTTAGATCCAGAGTGGGACATTCAAAATGAATTCGAGAGTAGTTCTAATGACGACAATTATGATGAAAATGTGCAAGATGATATTTCAGCTGTTGAAATTGATAAAACTCAGCCTGAGACTATTGTTCGGTTAGAACCTAATGTTTGGAACCCTACAGAAAACGACTGCCAATTAAATGAAATTCCTTTCAACCCAAATAATATACCTTTAGGAATAAATCACGATATAATTGATACTATGATGGACTGTTCACCCCTTGAATATTGGCAGCTATTTGTCACTGATGATCTGATGAACAAACTTGTTCTTGAAAGAAGCCGCTATGCTGAGCAGCAGAAGGCATCAATGGAAGTCATTCCACCCAATGCTAGAATCCGTAAGTGGGTTGATTGCAATGTAGATGAAATGAAGAAATTTCTGGTAATATTAATGTACATGGGATTGAATCCTCTTCCTTCAGTTACACATTACTGGTGTAATGATAGACATTTTTCATCTCCTGTGTCAAAGGTAATGACCCTGAATAGGTTTCAGCTATTACTTAGCATGTTTTACTGTGCTAATAATGAGGATGCACAACCGAACAATAGACTGCACAAAATACAAGGTATCATTGATATGTTTGTCAATAACTTTCGTATGTCACTTAATCCCGAAGAAGACATGGGTGTTGATGGTAGTGTTATTCCATTCTTGGGGCGCATATTCTTTGGACAATATATTAAGGGAAAGCACCACAAGTATGGAATAAAAATGTTCAAATTGTTTGTTAAAGACAATTCATATGATACTTTATCATATGAAGTCTATTGTGGAAAAGAGGTAGCATCTAGTGCTAAAGAAAAAGTGTTACAAAAAGTAGTTTTAGAAATCACAGAGCCATATCTGAATATGAGGAGCACACTTTATACCGACAACTGGTATACAAGTGTTGAGTTGGCCAAACAGCTGATAAATCGAGGTACTCATGAGAAAAGGTACCTTGAGAAAAAACCGTAAATATAATCCGAAAGAAGTTACTGCTGCTAAATTAAAAATTGGTGAAAATATAACTAGAATAAATGAAAATAATATTGTTGTTATGAAGAGGAAGGACAAACGTGATGTCCTGATGCTTAGTACCAAACATACTGGTACTAAGATGATATCACAACAGCGTTTAGGAAAGAAATTTTGAAGCCAGTAATGGTGGCAGACTATAATAAAGGTAAATCTTTTATAGATCTCACTGATCAGATGGCAGCCTACCACAGTCCTCTTCGTCGCTCCAGAAGTATAACCAATTACTTTAAGTCTTTTTAAAAGTATTGTAAATAAAAATATTATAACTGAATTTAAGGAAAAGGTAGTAGAATCAATTTTTTTTTTTAAAGTGATGACTGCAAAGTGTCCCACACGAACACATTATCATAAAATCTGCAAAACTAGCACGATGCAAATTTTGCTACAAAAAAAATGTTGTGGCTAAGGGACGACAGTATGCGCAAAAGAAAACAAATCAAGTGAAAACTAGGTGTCGTGGTTGTGAGATAAACATGTGCATCCAGTGCTTTGTTGAAAATCATGTATGTAAACCAAAGTAAAACTCTTTTTGATAAAAAACTCTATAGTAGATAGTATTGCATTGTAAATAGGAGTAGGAGTACAAGTAGCAGTAGCAGCAGCAGCAGCAGCAGCAGCAGTAGTAGTAGTAGTAGTAGTAGTAGTAGTAGTATTTTATAGTTTTGTAGTATAATTCAGTAATAAAAATAATTATATGTGAAAATGAGCAGTGATTTAAAACTGTTAAATAATTCTGTTCGACAAAGTGAGAAATAATGCCATCAAATGTTGAAATGGATGACGTTTCAACAAGCAAGGTAAGTCAGATTAAAATATCTTTCTAAATTGAATTACAAAAAATACTTATTATAAAATTTTTGTAACAGTAGTTTTCAGCAGCAAACATTATGGTTCTCCAGTGCTAAGAGAGAAATTTATCTCTCAACTTTTTTCGGTTATAAATAGTACAAAAAACACAATAATAATAATACTTTAGATATTTCTGATTGTTACTTTAAAATAAATTCAAATATTTAAAAAAACCATTCAGCAAAAATGACCCAAATTTTTTTTGTTGAATAATCAGCCTTGGATTTGTTACCCGAGAGATAAATATGTCTCTCATAGCACTCAACCTCTTAAATAAGATTAATGATGTTCTTAGATATTGTAGGAATTATGTTACATGAATATACGTATATAAAGATGAAATTAGTACTGTATAAGTTTTTTCTGATATTTTATCTCAGTAAGTGAGCTTCAGAAGGAATTGAAGTAGAAGATAGTAGTTATCTAATCTGATTATATGTAATTTCAATGGAGTAATGAATTCTTGTCGCAAGCGAGTTTTCAATAATACTGACAATATATTAGCACAAGATGAGTTAGACCAATGCAGAAATTTATCGATAAACTAGTAAACATTTTTCAGTTAAATAATTCATTAAGTAACGGGAAGTATTTCATTAATATATAAATATTAGTTGAATGATACTGTAAAATGTTTTTGTTAAAAGATTTAATTCAGTGAAAAGTAAAATATGGTTAGGATCTCTAAATGAAACTCGATCTAACTATCAAACTATTTTCTTCAAAGTAAACTTCAACTAGTGCAAACCACAATCCGATAATTACTGTTTCTTTTTTTGCAAACGGAATTAATAATTCGTTGAATTTCATATTTTAATATTTGAGCACACGAAAAATCTGACTTAATTATTGTTATATTTTTTATTCCTTTGCAAACAAGTTTCATACATTTTCATTTTCAATTGTACTGGTTGAATTAGCAAAAAAATAAAATTAACTGCTTCAGTAGGTAATACAAAATACTCAAGCAAATGTGCCTAATTAAGATTCTCAGACAATAGATGAAAAGGATCAGCAAATATCACAACTGAAACTGTTTACCGCATTTATAAATTTATCCAAGAAGGAACACTATATGTTATTATTCTATTTTAAGTTATTACACAATTAAAATTTCTAAACAAAGATTTTAAATCAATGTTGTTGTTGCAGAAATTCAACGTTTTGTATTTAAATTTATCGAAAACTCATCCAAACCAATTTCTCTCAAGTAGTTAGCCTATACAAATGTACATATCACTACCGTATGAACACAAATACATAACGTACAAGATAATACAAAAAAATTAGTAAATTAAAAATTTTTGCAATAATTATTAGAGCACCCAGTTTGAAAATAACTGTATCTATAAATAAAATTAATTAAGAAATAACAATTTACAAGCATATGCACAGGAAAATTTTCTTTGTGTATGTAATCTTATGCTAATCATTGCATTGGTCCCTCTGGAATAGTACAGTTTAATATACTCTGACGATAACAGTTGTAAACATTCTTTGAAACACGCTCGCCAAGACTTAACATGATTTTGTTTCAAGACATCTTTGTATCTGCTGTCCTAAATATTTACTCGAATATGCTCCCATAAATCAATGAGACTAACGGTATATTCTGTCTGTACAATCAAAAAATGTAGGTGAAATTTGAATTCATACATCAAATATTATAATACACTAACAAAGTTAAAAATTCAGTATAGTAAAATATCTTTGAAAAATTCATGTGAATAAAGTTTTTTTTTTCATTTTCAATACAAAAATAATCTTACAAAAACATCTCCAGTATTAGTTTATGAAGTTAATTATTTTATATGGTACTGAAATATTTGGACTTGATCCTACATTATACTTACGCATTTTGAAATTTATAATTTTATTGCTAGAATTTAGTTTCCCTAATTCCGGCTGCGTTAAACACGGTTAGTATGATCATTATAACTTATGAAAATATATTTTTTAAGTACGGTATATCACTATACTATGCGATATATGAGTAAATTTTCCTTATTTCAAGTTATACATTAATTAAAGAAATTATCTAGATTTCTGTAAATTAAATTTTGTTAAGTAAATATTTACATATATTTTGAAATCACGCCTAAAATTTTGAAACTGATAAGACCGTTATAAAAGAAAGATTTGTGTTTATGGGAAAAAACTCTATTATGACTAAACATATTTAAAAATGATTCACAATTAGGACTGCTGATTTGCAGTCGTAAGTTTGAGCTATTCTTTATTGACATGGCACTAGGTCTTTATTGATATTATTACTATATTTTTAGAGAAAAAAAATAATTATTAACAAGTAAATCCTTGGAAAAAAAACATATTTTACAAACATTTATTATGTTTTGGTCCTTCTTATTATTAACATAATGATTAACAAGTTATAATATGAAACCAAAACGGTTTATTTTTTATTACTGTAGATTTAAATGTAGTTTGGGTTAAAATTGTGATGTGTTTGCTTAACTTTATTCACAGTATGGTGAATATAACATGCTATAAGAGAAATATTTAAGCTAATTAAATGGGTGTTTGCACATAAAATCAAAATTCTATATCATGAACGTTAGAATGAATAATACACAATTCAACTAAGAGAAAATTTGAATATTCAGGACTATTGTTTACAAATTTAAATTTAAAATATACATTCTAAATAGCAGCAATATGTTTCCCATCATAACTTACACGTTATAATATGAATACTAAACAAATATATTAATACCAACAAAAATAATAATGTCGTAAGTGCACAGAATAACTTGATCAATGAGATTAATATACACGAGTATATTTAAAATATTTTCGTATAGTAATTTTTCGTAATTTGTTACAGAGTTAAATTTTATCTATCTTTCTAAATATGTTTAGACTAAATAAGGAAACTTATTTATAAAATAAGCCTTCTTCTTATTCATGTAAAATATGTAAGTTGTTAAAACTGAGTTGGCTTTGTTGATATTTTATATTAATAATGTAATAATGTATCTGATTCTAATATTCTAGTCTAAATTTACACTTCATGCAATTAACATGTGTATATAGTAAATTACATACATTCTTCAACAATAAAATACAAACTAAATTAAAATGTGCGACATGTAATGATCATTATAACGTATGAAAATATATTCTTTAAACATAACTTTACAATGTATTTTATTTACTACGTAAATAAATAAATATATATATATATATATTGTAAGAGATACAATTATTACAAACAAACAAATTTTTTTTTTCTTAAGTTGTCTCCATTGAGATATTTCTGAGCCAGTCAGCTTTTTCAGTTCGTTCTTTCAATTACATTAAATGAATAAAATGTTTACTCGAAAAGGGTAATAAGTAGGACTGGGGGAAAAATGCGGGGAAAAACTGAGTTAAATAATATTTATATAAATTGACTTCTTTTCTTTCTGTGGACATTTTTCATCATTTTAAGAAAGATAATTTACTTTTCACTGCTATTAAAATGTACACAGACGATGCTTAATACATTTAATTAAAAAAAGACTGATTAATATAACGGGGTAATTATATTTATCAATGGTTTTATTATGTTCGAAATCCTGTATAGGACAAATTTAGTAATTGAAATATAACACACTTGCCGTTATCCAATCAAGCTGAAATATTGCTCTCAGCTTTGGTTCTGATGACAATACAATACAGCAAATTTAATATCATTCTAAATCCAATCTGGCGGACATTGTGAAAACATATTTCTTTGTTTACATATAGATAACAAATTATATGTTTCGGTAACTAAGAGTTGGTTGTGGCAGCGAAACCATTTTGTTACGATAAGAAAATGGATTTATTACGATAACCTATTGTTACTGTAAGTTATCTGATTTTGTTACAACGACAAACCGATTTGTTATCGTACGTAAATGAATTTTGTGATTTTTAGTGCGGGTGGAAGGCTAAAACGTAAAAGATAAATTATTAAAATAACGTTTAAACAATGGTTTTCTTTTAAAACGAATTTGCTCTCAAAAGTAGAAAATAATTTTTCAGTGATTATAACATAACCAAATATTTTTCAACATTTGTAAAAAGAAAACCATTGTCCGCTCATAAAATATTATTGAAGAATTTGAATAGTTGTTTTGTGAGAATTTATAAAGGTAAAAATGTGAACATAAGTTAAAATTATTAGACAAAGTAATAAAATAGTGAAGAATTCGAACAGGAACTCTAACAATTAATTTATATTCATATGTTTATCTTTATAAATATATGAATATAAATTAAAATAATTGGATAGAGTAATATTTTATGAGCGCATAATGGTTTTCTTTTAAAAATTTCTAAAATTACTTTGATTATTTTTTTATTACTGAAAAATTATTTTCTACTTTTTAGAGTAACTTCAATTTAAAAGAAAATCATTGTTTTAAACCTTTTTAAAAATGTATTTATTCTACGTTTATTTCTTATAAAGTGTAACAAATCTAATGCAGCAGCCACGTTATACCGTGCGTACTACAGTTAATTGTATCTGATTAGTTAATGCTGAATGTTGATTGATTAGTGAATTAATTATTGACTGAGTATTAATTTGTAATCATTTGATACTAAACACTAAATGATTAGCATTAAGCTTAGCTAATCAATATATTTAAAATTCTTGAACGTACGTACAAATACATTTCTTTTTCCGTAGATCTCGTGCTCGAGCTAGTGCGTGGTCATTCTTCAGATTACGAACTCAACACATAGGTTAAGTTATTATGTTTTTATAAGTGGTATAACTGATACCTGATATTTTACTACTATCCAAGGTGCTACATTGTGAAACGTGAATTCTGCTTTCGTAAAACTTAATACTATTTTTTGTCAGGTCAAAAACGGGAATTTTACTACTAAAAAAAAAACTTTTAAGTCACGAATTCAAATGTGAAATTAAAGGAATTTTTGGGTATTTTTAATACAAGTAAGCAGTTGCTGGAAGTTTCCCAGGATGAGAACATTTCTCTTTCTTCAACTTAATTTTTTTTTCTCGTTTTCATTACATGAAAAAAAATTAATGAATCAATAACAAAATTTTATTTTCAATCAATAAACGGGGGAAAACTTTGTTTTTATGATTTTATTTTCATGGAAAATTATTATTTTGATCTCCGGCTCGTTAGAAACATGTTGTAAGATGATAATGTAGATAAAGTTTTAGGAGAAAACATTGCAGAGCACTGCTGGGAGTGAAACTGTTTCCTATTAATCTAGAAACCAAAGAGATATCATGCTGGTAGCCTACCTTAAACTCCTGAATGCAGGTACACCTGAGTGGTATTGTACCCGCTAACTGGCCAACATTTAGGGGTTATTATTACCTAATTTACTATCTAACCTAATGTACGGGCACAAATATTTGATTTATTGATTTTTCATTTAAGCAAAAATGACAAGGAATATGAATTTTTTAAAATTATTATGGTTTGGCCAGTAAGGTAGCAAAAAAAAAATTCTAATTAATTCCGCTTAATCTCGTTGGCAATTAAATATCGACATTTAGTGCTTCTTGCTGTTTAAAATCCGATAATTCCTGACATTACATTAACTCAACCTTCGTAATAATAAAAAAGCAATTCATTATCCAAATTAAGGTAACATTTACAGTACGTTTTTTTAAAATTCTTTTACTTATCAAATAATTTAGATTGCGTTATACATTAGAAGAACAAAACTGGTTCAATTAGACAATGATTTATCACATATTCTACCGTTATGACCAATCACTTATATGTATATGTTGTTTTTAATAATACAAACTAGAATATAAGGTATAATATTTTAAATTCAGTATTTTATTTTTATATAGTTCAACTAATTTCGAATGATCAAACAGAATGATGCTACAGCAACATTTCTCTCGTTAATTGTTTGCCTTCTTAAAAATAAAAAAAGGAAAGAAGGAACTTTCTTTTCACCGATTTCAGTATTATTTTAAGCAGATATTAGTGAGTAAAAAAACTTGCAATGAAAACCAATTTACAAATGTTTTCTTCCAAAAAGATAAATTCCCGAAAAAGTTTTTATATTTCCTTTTATGGGTCTAAATCTTTCTCTTTAAAATTATCGTTATTTATTTACATAAAATATTATAATAAGCAAGAAAATAAAAAGTAAATTCCTTATAAATATATTTTGTTTTTTTATTATAATTATTATTATTATGACGTTAAGCAGATGTTATAAAAAAAGTAACTCTTCAAGAATTAATTTTAAAAGAAGATAAATCTCGTAGAAAAAAATACTCCATAGAAATTATAACTTTTGAGAAAAATATTCATTATGGAATGTAGATTGTTTAGTTTTTTGTTTAAATACTAAAGGTCATAGAAAATCGATAAATTAATAGTTGTAATTTAAAGAATGGTACAATACATTATTACAAATTCCTAAGTAGAAAGTCATAACATTAAATATAAGAGTAGTATGTCCATAGTCTGCAAACTGAAAAAGATAATATAAAAAAGTCTATGTTTCTAAAAATAATTTAGATTGAACGATTCGTTTATTTTAGCAAAATTCTACTCAACAGATACAGCCAACCGACTGATACAGTCCAATAAACAGAGAAGGACAGGAAATGAACAGTTCAAACTTTAGTAATTTAGTCGCTTCTAGGGAGAAAGAGTGTTTTGGATTAAAATGAATGTCGGAATTTTTTATTAAGAGACCTATCTGCAGTATTTTTTATTTCAATTTTTTTTAATTTTTTTTTTGTTACAATTAAAGTTGTGTGTATTTTTATTTTAAATGGAAAATATTTTAGCCCATTATATATTTTTACCGTTCCTTTATTAATAATAAATATTTATTTTTTGTGCTTTGGATTTCAATTATTTTTCAAATTATTTCTTTTCATATTCTTAATTTTCAATCCATTCAGAATAAATGCAAACAATTTTACAAAAGTTTTCATAATCATATGATAACAAATTGGACAGGCTTTTATCCTAAGGCATAATTTCTTAATATATATTTTATGAAAAATTAGCCATTGCCTACAGCCAAATTAATTGCTGTCGTTACAGACTTTTCTACACTGATTAAACTTAGTATATAATAAACTTAGTTGTTTATTTTCTAATGCGCACAAACACAGGTTGAAATAGTGACAAATAAGAAGCTACTAACATTAAACTTTAATACTGAAGAAGATTAAGGTCGTAGCATTTATGTAATATGTTAACGTATTGAGTGAAATTTGTGACAGCCAGACGTAAGGTAAAGAAAAAGGGATAGACGTATTAAATACGTATTAAAATACGTATAATTACAGATAAGAGCTTATCAAAAAGACTATATAATATATGAATCTTAAATCTATAAATACCTATAATCCGTGTTCATGGATGCGATCATACTTATGTGTGGATAGTGATGCGGTCATACTTATTTAGTTGATTTAGTTTATGTGTTAAATATTCTTTGCATAAAGTGCTAAAATGCTCCTTGATGATAAACGATAGACAATACACTGGATTTTAACATAGTAAATGTAATTTAAGATGGCAGTTGTAATGTAACAAAAATAAACATCATAAATATTTTAATATAAAAATATTCCATTTTGTAAGCACATTGTAATTTTTATAATTTTACATGACACCGTAAGGAAAATAGAGGCTGAAAAAATGATGATAATGTCATCAAACACTACTGATTTTTATAAAAAATAATTGTAATTTTCATTAGTTATACTTTAAAAAAGGTTTATTAAAAACCACTATAAAAAAATGTATATGTCAATAGTCAAATTATCTCAATGAATAAATTAATTTTAAAATATTTAGAGTAAAATAATTATTCGGTGCATCCATTACTTATCGTTCCTGACCACAAAACTAATCTATAAATAGAATTATAGTTAAAATTTAACATACTCACATATCTAGAGAAATATCTTTATTTTTATAATTAACATTTCCTAATATATAAATAATTTCAAAATTCAATGTTTTGTAACGTTATCTGCCAAGTTAATAATTATTTTGTTTACCACTTAGTTTATTTCTATAACTTTGTATGAACAAGTATGCATGTCTAAAACGGTAAAAATAAAATAAACTTAACGCAACTGTACAACACTTAAGTCGGTTTTTCGGAATGGGAGTGTGACATGCAATAACTAAGACTGGAAAATAATAAATTATCAGCGTAAAACATGAAATAAAGAATGGATTTCTAAAAATAATAGTTTATATTTCATGTTGTAAAAAAATGACATCAAATACAGCAATGCTGTTACGTTATTAATACAGTCATATATATTTATAATTAATATTTTTGTAACGACTTCTTCTACTTTCCGTAATATTTCGTTGTTCTTTTGAATAAATTTGGAAATCCTGAAGAATAGATTTTGTAAAATATTTGTGAATATGGAATCTTCGAATAATAATGAAATATGTAAAACTAATTCGGGAGTGTTTCACATTCATATGAAGTGGTAGTTGGAATGGTGGGTGAAAATAATGGTGTAAATATAAATACGCGAGAAAAATGTTAAGAAACAACTGCTTTGCAAATAAAACAAATCAAGACAAAAAAATAAATAAATAGATTGCAACTGTAAAACAAGTAACAATATTTTCTCTCTTCATTAATTCTAAATATCAAGCTAGGTATTTATAAGTAATTGTATATTTTTTAAATAAAAATCTCAAGTAAATTTTTCTGAAAAAGGTGCATAATGATGCGTGTAAAAATAATCAGTTACAATAAGACATAGTTACAGAAAATGTAGCATTCTTTGAGTGTAACGATGTTTTCTATAAAGAGAATGAAAGTGTTAGATTTAGTTAATATTAAGTTTATTTATGTGGTGTAGTCGAGATAATAAGCTACAGTATATTCAACAAAATGAAGAGTTTAATATTAGGTTTATTTTTGTGGTGTAGTCGAGATAATAAGCTACAGTATATTCAACAAAATGAAGAGTAAAATGAAGAGTATTATGAAGAGAGTAAAGAGCTTTTTACTCTCTTCATAATATATATATATATTAAAAAATCGTGTATATATATATAATATATATACACGATTTTTTAATTGTGATTTTTTAACACAGCTCTAACCCGAATGTTTTATTTTTTAACCCCAAAACACAAATATAATTTTAGATAAATCGATCGTATCAAGAAGTACAAATTGTTTAAACGAATGAATCCTTCTACAAGTGTAAATCTTACGGACGAATGAATCGTTCATGCGCTTCATTCAAAATAAAAATATGAGCACATACAACAAACAAACCAATCAAAGCACCATGCATTTTTATCGGAGAGATGTTGATTATGTTAAAAATGGACACTCCATGTATATATCTGGTAATGTTTTTTGATTCTTATTAAGTGTCATTCAAACGTTATAAGTTATTAAAGGAAAAAACAAAAATTACTTTTATTCAAATATTTTAGTTTTTATTACTGCGTTATTTTAAATGTATTAAAATCGTCGGACAAAGTTTGAAAAATAATAAGGTAATAACAAAAGCTTACACTTGGAATAGTGCTCGCTTCATTTGATTTAAAGGCCGTTTTAGTATATTATCTTTAGAAATCTGTTTTAATATAATAGCTTGTTCTACCCGAAATAAATGTTAAATTTCAATAAAAAAATTACTTATTCTTGTTGTATTATAGATAACAGTTTTATACTACGGAGGTAAAATAGTAGTGTAGGGAAGTTTAAGTATAGTATATATATTACCCTATACAGGTCGTAACACGACTTCAGTCATTAAACTTAAAAGTTGAACAAAAAATTTCGCTAAAGAAAAAGTTATTAACTTTAAATAAATTTTAAAAAAGAAGCTATTTAAAATAAACGTACATAATTAATATTAAGATGAGTTATAAAACGTCTAAAAAGAAGTACCAAAATCCTATTTTGTAAAATAAGTAATTTATTTATTATTGAGATGGAAATTTAATAAAAGTAAAAAACAATAAGTTAAAGGTTAATACGAAATATTTTTTCCATGAAGCTATACTATATTTGCCGTTGGTATCTTGTTAGATCTAGAGGTTTCTGTCATTCCAATGATTTATTCATTCTTGATTATCCTGCTCCCATGTTATTCTGGGTATACCTCTTTTCCTTCTGTCTAATATTATCCAATTATATATGTGGTATATCGTGGCAATCAGCTTTCCTGATATTTTACACGTTTATCCATCCCGCTAAACTGTTTTATTTAGTAAACTTCCATTATATATGTGCTAAACGTCCTCTTACGTAGCCACCAACCTCCTACCGTTATTTCACTTAAGACTCATACCTCAAATCCATAAAATCCCTGGCTTTAAATTTCTGTTCCAGATTTGTGTATTTTTACATCTATTCCATAGTACCGAATTCAACACAATAATCGCTTTTCTTCACTGTTCTCTATTATTATTAATTCCTTATCTTCTGTGCATTATAAATTATAAATCTGGATTCTTATACCCAATAAAGAGCTCAATAATTACATTAACCAGTTCAATTCTCCTGTCATCACCCCCGTCAACATGTACTAAGTCTTTTCATACTTAATTTCTTAACCATACTTATATTTTGCCTTAATCAGACTTTTCAACATATACACAATATAATTTTCTATTTGAAATCGTTACGTTCATTCGCCGCTAAGAGAATAGAAATAAATAACATTTCGGTAAACATTTTCTTCCTTTTCAGTACCTTAGCTAAGCCTTTTTACTCTTGAAATCTTAAGACGAATAAAGTATTATATAAGGCATTTTTAAAGTTTATACAAAACTAACTTAAGAAAAATAAATTGAAATAAATTTATAAATAATAATTTTTCTGCCCTGAGGTAGATAATTTCCACGCCCGGGACATGCCATCTATGTTTCACGTCCAGAGTGGTAACAGCTGTACGTAAGTACAATATATATGGCTGGTTGACGGGGTTCCCAGTATTTCCTTCAAAAATTTGATGATTAATTTCTTCAGACTTCCATCTTCAGGTCATTACAGGACTGGATTTTTGAAGATCATGTACAATTGAAGACTCTTTGGAAATGGGCTTGTACCTACTTTAGAGCAGGTTATGTGGCGGCCACGGTGATATGATTGCTAGTGTAACAAATATCCTTCCGTCATTCACATGAATCCCGCAATGGCAAGCATGTAAGAAAGTAACCAAGTATGTTGGTGTGTGGAAACTTTAAAGCTTCGGTGAGTATTGGCTTGGAGTCAGTGCAGAGTTTGCGCATCCGCTCTTTGCAAAGCCATATGCTGTTTCAGTTGATTATCAGGCCAGACCTCGCAGGTCGGTAGCCCTGGAGTGGGTGTATACCACGGCGGCTAGCCTTGCTACAGAAGAGATTAAGTCATCATGCAAAATGAAAAATCTATCGTGGCAAAGGGTTCGCATAAACACCCTCGTTTAGAACCAGCCGTGTCGCCACAAGCGAAACGGAAGAAAAGTTTGATGCAGGAAGAATTTTAATGATTTGGAAAGTCTGCAGAAAACTGCTATTAAGAATTCTTCAACCTGACTTAAGAAGAATCACTTTTGTGATTATATAGGAAGATAGAAATTTCACTAGGGTAAGTACTTTTTTCGCTCGTGGAATAACCAGTTGCGCTGGTGGTCCAATAAAAGAAATAAGGAAAACTTTCAACGTACTGTACGTCGATACAATCAACACAACAAGTCGTAGAAGATTCTTGTTTTAAGCAAAATAGTTGGTGAGTTTGCTGTATGTGTCCACCTTCACGGCACTCACACTCTCAAAACCTCAAACGATATTGTAGTTTATCGAGGCCTACGTAATCGTTCGGATCAGGGAATTGCGGAGGTGTTGTGTCCCGAGGGAGTAATAGTGTACCGAAGACTGAACATGAGAAGGAATGGCGAAGCTCCTCCTTGTGACGCTCAACCTACTCTGCCGGGTAAAGTTCGCAACAGCAAAAAAATTACATAAAACCGCAAACCAAAAGCATAAACATTATATTATCAGGCAGCGGCCACTATTCCTACTCCAACTCTTGATGCAGACCAGTTCCTCAGAAACCTTGCTCCAGCTTTGGCTAGTATGGTTCGAGAGTATAATCGATACTAAAATTAAATCTCTCTCTTAAAAGGGCGGTACGAAACCTTCCAGGTTACAGCCATCAGTATTTGTATCAAGTAAGAATAAAAGTTTGGTTGAGCAGAACTTGAAGTTTGGGGTCTTTATAACCCTTCAGATTAGCTTGTTAAGAGGGTGATCGTTTCTGAACCCCAAACGGAGTCTTTGAAGCCGTGCTCTTCTGAGAGGGACTCACAAACAAAACTGCAACGACTAACGAGAAGCAAACGGGTACGGTCTGCTTTTCCCCTTACCAACGCGGCGGTTGGTGTGATTCCTGTCGTGGGTGTCTCTCTTGTTCCTGCATCTCAATCGGCATCTACTACTATGTCCGAACCAAGCCCGTTCTCGTCCACCGCTTCCTTGGTCTCCGACTCGGAAGCTGGGAGCTTATCGGGCAATGACATAACAATCGATCGTAAAACTCATGAATCGAAAAAAGGATGGCCAAAAGGTAAACCAGAAAATCACCTTCTAATACAAACGAATAGTTTTTGTAATGGAATGTCAAAGGATGATTGTCAAACATCCAACACCAAGTACAAGATATGTACTTAGATTGTGTGTAGACTTGTAGCCAAGATTTATACTAGATTTAGATTAAGTGCAGATTTGACCATCGATGAAAGTAACACATTTTCGCTGAAATGTAAATTTCAACTTAAGAAGATATAATATTTATTAGTGAGATTAACTGTCAAGTATAAGAGTTTGAGGGGAAGTAGCCATATGAAGGTCGACTATTGCTACAACCAAAGCGGTTGAATTAAACACAAATCTTCACCTGCAGCTCGAATTCTGAAAGTAGTAAAGCAATAAAAAATAATGCAAAACGATACAACGCTTTCAAGAATGTCCGAAATCGGAAAATGTAATTGCTATTAAAAAATACAGAGCTTTGCCAAAAGACTGATGACAGATTAATAAACGACCTCGCAACAATACGTGTCATCCATTAATAGAAATATGTCTGTAGTAGTCGTTTTGAAGAAAGTGAAGGTCATCTTCTGTCTTTTTCCTGTTTAAACTCCGGTAATTACCGTTCAGATAATAATTCAGAGGATGAATGAGGATGATATGTATGACTGTAAATGTAGTGTAGTCTTATACAGCCTCAGATTTTCCATTCCCGAGATGTGTGGTTAATTGAAACCCCAACTAGAACACCGGTATCCACGATCTAGTATTCAAATCGGTGTAAAAATAACTGACTTTACTAGGAATTGAACGTTGAAAATCTCGACTTCCAAATCAGCTGATTTGGGAAGACGCGTTCACCTCTAGACCAACCCGGTGAGTTAAGTGAAGGCTATCTGCAACTTATAAGCTTTTCTCTCATACTTGGCTTTAAATCTGATGAATATAATTGGTGAAAT
This sequence comes from Lycorma delicatula, assembly GCF_047948215.1. Lineage (NCBI taxonomy): Eukaryota > Metazoa > Arthropoda > Insecta > Hemiptera > Fulgoridae > Lycorma > Lycorma delicatula. The sequence goes on along the minus strand of NC_134455.1, from coordinate 173,684,335 downwards.
ATTAGCCAATAAATTTAAGGAGCCACTAGAACGGCTAATTATGATGAATATAATTTTGACGAAATTTTCACCCACAAAACCGAGCTCTGTAATCTGTAGAATGAGAACGCCTCATTGCAGTACTGTTTTTATCATCGATGATCATCCTCTGCGTTACAAGGTTAATGTAATGTACATTTTTAGCTCTAATATAAATTCCTTAATCGGAATTATACATTCAAAATTTGAGTGTTAGATGTATGAAAGCCCTAAACTTTATTAAATATTTATCGAACAACAATTGAGGCTCAGAAAAACAGGATTACTGTGTTTATATAAACCACTGCTTTAACTAATGCTCGATTACGATATACTGCATTGTCATCCGCTAGAAAATCGAATCTAAGAATGTTAGATGTAATATATAACGAAGAAATCAGATTTGCCATAGGCGCTATCCGTAAAAGCCCGGTAACTAGCTTAATATTTGAAGCCGTCACAATGCCATTACGTTATTGAACAGAGATCTAACAGGATACGCGGAAAATATACGGGCCTTTCCTACCCAAAGCACTACCGATATCACTACCTATTCCAACCTACCAGAATACGGCATCGTGAGTAAGCAAGAAGACAAACTTTTTGTCGGATAAATTAGCAATTTCAATTTATACGAAAAAAATTCTACCATGGCTTTTGCCATCCATAAGCAAAAAAATTAAATCTCAGTTGTGGGAAAACGTAAGAGAAACTAGCATAGCAGTGATCTTCCAATAGAAATTTTCGACTGTCATAGGTAACTACGAAGGATACACGTAAATTTTTACTGGTGGTTCTAAAACTGAACATGCTATTAGACACTCTATATGAATAAATGAAGAAGCTCATTCGTGGAAATTGTCAGATATTGCAAAAGTTTACACGGTAAAGCTCAATGTTACACAGCAAGTTCTTCGCTATACAAAAAATTTCTGCGACTATAGAGTCCTTATATGTTCCGATTATTTAAGCGCAATAACTGATATTCGGAACATGAACATTGAGCACGTCCTTATTGCAAACATCCTGTCCAATTTATATTTATTAAACCGAGTTGGAGAGCGATGTGTATTTATATCAACTTAAGGGCATCGATATCTTAGAAAATGAAAACTTAGATGAAGCTGCCTGAATAGCAACAATTTGGGAGAATATAAATCCAATTCCAGTGACATCCGTTAAAACTTGTCTAACAATGAATATCAGAAACATGAAGTAATGAATGGAGAAAACTAAACACGAAACTAAATATTAACTGGTTTCAGAATCGGTCACTCGCGAATAACAGATTTTTATAACCGGCAAATAAAGATCAATATGAGCAGTATATGTAATAAACCAGTTACTGTTAACTATCTACTGTAAGAGTGTATAGGATATGAAAACTCAGAAGAGGTATGGCCTAAGAAATAATATTGCTGCTGATTTAGAAAATGCCAAAGAAGAAAAAAATAGTTCCTTACCCACATGCCAGCAACTTTTACCACGTTTATAATAAGTCTTTGACCAAGTCGGTATGTGCATTAATTGACAGAATCCTGTACATAAAAGCACTTTACACTCGAACAAAAGAGTTCTCAGATTTGCATGTTATTGTCCAACATTTTTTGTGTATTTTATTTAACTGTGTGTATAATGTTCTAGCTTTATTTTATTGTTTTACATAAATATCAGAGCCCCTTACACCCTTTAAATGATATATGTGCGTGTTTTGTTTAAATGTTTCACATTACGTATATTTTTTTGTTTTATTCAAATTTAAGGGCCATATACACCCTTACATCCAACAATTATGCAGCTGATTTTATTCCTTAGTATTAAACACTGAAAGTCCATGCAAAAAAAAGCAAAAAATAGTATAAACTATGCCTCTATTAATTTTATAAATAAAAAAGAAAAAAAATTTCAACCATAATAAAAGTTGAAGTTTTTATAATCACTTTAAGTAAAAAACGTAAAATTACTAAACGTAAAGTTAAGTAACGTAAAGTTACTTAACTAGGCGCCGACTTTGGGGGTCAAAATTTTGGTAATTAAGTCAATTGTTTTAATAATTGCGTAATTATTTTTGCGATTAATTATTACGTAATTAATAGAGATTAATCACCTGCTAGTTTAATATTAGTTTTTTTTTAGTTAAATATTAGTTTTATTCAGTTTAATACTAGTTTTTTTTTAAATTTGAACATTTAGTTACTATAAAAATTAAAAGTGCTCTTATTCCACTCCCTAGATTTTCTTTGTCTTACCTATGTAATTTCATTATTGAAATTGTATTATTGAATTACTGAAATTTGTATTCATCTAGTTACATGAAGAATACGTAGTCTTTATATAAGTACATTGAAACATAGTAAGTTGTAACTATGTAATGATTAAACCGATGTTTCCTTTAATTAAAATGTTTGTAACTTACACTTTCCGGAATTAGTTTTTGTAAATAATTTCCTGCTACAAAAATTAAAGTAAATACAGCGATTTTTTCATAAACAACACCTTTTTTTCCAACGCTGACTTTTTCCTTATTTTTTGGATATAGCCTTTTGTGATGTTCACATTTAGATGAATTTCAGTTAAAGATTCCCGGAAATAAGAACCAACGAAAATAAAATTTGATACCGGTTTCGTACGGAATATTTTTAGACGGTTCCTTTTTGGGATCACCTGTACTAAAAACGGTTTTAATGAATTTTGTTTTAATATTAGAATCAATATTTTATAAAGTTAACCTTGTGTTTAATATTATATAAGTGAATATAACAGATTCCAAAATCAAGGAACAATATGATGACAATTTTCACTTTCATATCTTAATGTGTTATAAATTTCTATAGATCTCAATGAATAGAAACGTCGAAGAAAAAAAGCTTTTTGTGCTTATTTGAATCAAAAAAACCTCTTGCATGCATTAATATTGTATATAAAAATTATTAAAGTGTTGAGGATATTGGCCTGGAGAAAGGTTTTACATATACATTCAGTTTGTCCTTGAAATTCGTATCCCATTAAAATATTAACCTGCTTACACACCAATGATTAATTTATTTGCGCCTAGTGAACGCTTAGGCTTTACAGAGGCGCTAGAGTGATGTTATTAATAACTATTGACTTACGTTAATGGCTTATGACGGTTCTAAACCCATAAATTTGTGTATATTCAGGTATAATCAAATTGATTAATGGTTTTCAGTTGTGTGCGCAGTGGAATATAAAATCTTTACGAGCACCGCACTTATTCTAACTCGCTCACCATTTTAATCGTTATATTAGAAATATTTGCAAAAAGACGAAAAAACCTCATCCACAGTAAGATAAAAAAAAAAAAAATGAATGGGTTTCCATTCAAATGAGTTAAAATCAATCACTTATATTAGTTGAATAAAATTTATTTATAAAAATATATTAGATTTTAAAAAAAAATCCTGTAGAAGCTATTTTCACTTAATAATAATAATAATAAAAATAATAATAATAATAAATGAATTTAATTAATTATTTATTATAAATTATTAGGAATAATTTAGGAATGCTTTAGCTAGGAATGAAGGAGAAATAGGCATGTATTTTATATTATTCAGCAGAAAATGATTTATTTGCATTATCTCACTGGCATTTGAGGAAGGTTAATTTTTTGATGTTAAGTGAAGAGCTAACAGGATTTAAAAATTTGTCAGGTTCATTGTTCTCAAGAACTGTCAAAATAAAATCCAATAAAAACACCAATTTTAACTTACACTATAGTAGTTAGTATAAGAAGAAAAATAAGTGTACGAAATTATGTAATAATCGGTTGAGAAAAAAAAAATAGATTATCCCAAAATAACCGATGAAATGGTTTTACTGCAAAGCAAGAAACCTGGAAAATCCTTCCTGAAGATTATCTAAAATTTGGCTTGAAAAAATAGAGTAGCGATAGTGTTAGGAAGGATTGCTATTATTGTTGTAATAAGCTAATAAAAAATCAGTACTATTAAATGGTATTAGTTTGAGGTAAAATCTCACCGCAAAGTTTCAGATATACCATTGCTCTCCTAACTTGTTTGATAGAAAATAAAATGAATTAATTTCTTATGATGATGTATAGATTAAAGCGATAGATTTAAATCACCTTATGTCGTGCTGAGCAGCCGCTTCCCGTTATATTTCCTTCATAAATTTAGTAACATAATAATTCATTTGTAAGAGTACATGAGAATCAATAGCGGGACACTTAAAAGGCGATACATCAGTGGTAGCTAAGAGAGGTAGTTTAGCGGAGGTGGGGGATGTAAGAGTACCGGTAAGGGGAGGTGAATGTCTGTGAGTGAGGGGAGTTTCGAACATTAACACACCATTTCCTTGAGGAAGAGAACCATAAATTGTATTTGCCATTAGCCTACCTTATAGGCTACATAGGCTACCAACCGCATGCTACGTCCAGTTATTAATATCGGTAGACAGGTCTCTTTCTCTCACATATACAAAATCCCATTCCCCTTTTATACACGACCGCTCTTTCTCTATTTCTCATTGCTGTATTGCGCTGCGACCCACTCCAGCAGTTTTTACGCAGTGATTTACAGTATAGGATTGGCGCGGAATGTATAAACGCAACATTTATATCCTCCAAAGCCGTTTAACCGCCTCTTCCCACCTAAACTAACTCGGTAACGGTCAGCCTTGCCCCCATTTTTGCATTTAGAACCGCTATTATTGCCCCCGCCACTTCCCGTATTCTTTAACAGAATTACCGCTTATTTTACGTTCTAACCTCACAACGACCTTTTTATTACAATTATCACTCAGAACTGGATCAAAATAAAAAAGAAGAAATAAATCACGTACTGAATCCAAAAGCATCCTACGTTCTGCACGTTAGTGATATTTTTATTGAATTATCGTTTTCTTTTGCATGAAATAACAAAAAATATAATTATAATATCTACTTTTATATATGACGTAATAGTATGTAAGAGATTGATGGTGTATTTTTTATTTTGATAATAGAACTAAATAATGAGATATTTTCCGAAATACTTAAAATGTGTAAAGAAAATAAGCACATAAACATACTTATTTTACTTAATTTTATAAATTAAATAAATTATTAGTAAATTATTTATAATACAATCTACGAACGAAATCATGTAAAAATGTATTTTGCTCAGCCTTCTTGTTTTTGTTAGTTAAAGAATTGGTAGTATGAAGGAATATTTGGCTACCATTCACTGTAGTAGTATTGGTCTACGCATTTGTTTAGTAAGAAGTTTTTAATTATAAATTCAAAACTTATTTTAAATTTTATTTACCATAAATATATTTTGAGACGATTTCAGGGTTGAAAAAACGGCATCAACATGGTATAATTGTTTCAATTTATACTACAAATAGTATGTTTCGACGATAGTTATAACATTTTTTTGAAATGCTATGGTGGCATCAACTCTGTCTCTATACCCTGCATCCAAGACTTTGGTTTAATGTTGCAAGAAAACAAAGAAATGTAACCACATCTAAAAGGTAGACACCTTAAATAGTGCATTGTGGTGGTCTGACCACTATCATTCAATTTAATTTGGCTTGTTCAAAACCAGTGTTCAAAGAATTGTTCGTAAGAGTTTAAAAATTTATCGGTATGAAATTCAAATAATAATCTGATAGAGTTAATTGTATGATATTTTTCACAAGCTTTTTTTTATTGAAAATAAACATTAACGAAGACTAAAAAAAAATGGACAGTAGTTAATCGTTCAAAATACATGACAACGTATATTTAATAATCGCATCCAATGGAAAAATTGGTTCATTTTTTGCAAATAATTTTATGATTGCTGATCAGAACTAAATGCCACAATGAATTAAGAGTTTTTCTTTTCTTGAATAACAGCGATACCTAAAATCAATTTTGATAGAAAGTTGCAGTACGATGGGGCAATTAGTCGCACATTTAGGCATTCAACGAGTGCAGTTAAATTATTGTTTCTTGACATTATCTACAAAGATTCCTTAGCTAGTTAATGCAGATTTGTAAAACACGTGTTGGAGAACATAAAATTTTGACTAGAATAATACACGAGTCGAATTCGTTGTCACCGTCAAGATGTAGTTTTAAGATGAGTTAAATTTCGTTAAATAAACTGACAAACTAAAAACACGTTCTTTTCAAATAATGTAGTCCAAATAAAACAAATTTAAAACTTTGAGACCGTCTTTATTATTAATTCACCTGCTATAAATTTCCAGATAATATGAAATATACTTTTGTGTACATTATATTAAAAAGAACAATAATTAAATACAATAAATACAATGACACAGTCACTTTTCTATTGCTTATTTATTTTAAGGCAATTTCTCTTTTTTTCTATTTTATTTGTCTCATAAAAATGCAATGACCTCAGAGTAGAAGTTTACCTAGTTAACTGTTAGTGAAACGTGTCTGTCCATTCGGACTCCAGATATATATTGGGATTTATATTAGGGAAAGTACATGACTTGGTTCTATGACCAGTTGCAGATTAACACAAAATTTTATAAGAGTTTAGTGTAAAACGGTCGCTGTTAGCTCGTAATGAAGAGTTATTAACACCAAGTTAAAGCATCCATTTTGTAACTCTACTTTCGTTTGTTTGGACACTTCTGAAAGTAGTTCCCCTTCATAACCAATTGTTCCTTTTACTTATAAGAGATAATTAAGCTATATTTGTTTCAAACACATAATGAACTCTAACCAGTGTATAAGTTCAATTTCAACGTTAAATATTCGTGACTGAACTAACGTTATTGTGTCTGAGCTAGATGATTTTCCAGTAGGTTGGTTTTTATCGGTGAAAGATTCGTAATTCACGTGACGATTAAGTTTCAGCCGAGTGTGTACACTGGAAGGCAAAGTCCATGTTTGAAACCACTATTTGTGTTTCAGATCCAGTTTTATTAATTATTTATTAGCTTTACGTACTTCTTTCTAGCGTTAATAATTATTTTGCCGATGTTGGATTAATATGTTCAATGTCTTAACTATATCTTCCTAAGTATTACACATATCGGCATGAAACAAAAATTAAATTAAAGACTTTCTTCATAAATCATAACAAAAATCACATTACATAACATCACTTCAATATCTGCTCCAACAGTCACATGAAGAATGTCCAGCTAATAGGCGATTTCTTGTCACGTTGAAACACTTTTGGTGTGATGGTTGAAATGGGATTCTGAACGCTATCACAGAGCTCCTGGATGTTTACTACTTTTGTCTTATACACCCTGTCTTTTAAATAACCCCAGAAGAAGAAGAAGAAGTCCTGAAAGGTTACATATGGCTATCTGGGTGGCCAGAGATTCTAAACGATCGCGTTTAGAATTGTGCGCGTATTGAGAAATATTATATTATTATTTAATGAAATAACGTTTTAAAGTGTAATTAAAAAATACACATTGTGCAAATTTGTAAGGTACAGTATTGAAGTGAAAATGTTTTTTTAATTTATTTATGTGTTGTTGATCTTGGGATGGCAGTGCTGCCTGCTTGTTACATAATCAGTTGTGATTATGTTTACATTGGCAACGGCCATACGGGCTCTTTGTGATTGGTCGTTGTGTTTGACAGCTGCCATCTTGCATTGATCTGATTGGTTTTCCTTTGTTTACATTTCCATCTGATTTATTAGCCTCTTATTTATTAAAAAACTGTTTTCTCGCGATTTTTTGTAACACAATAATAACACAAAATCACGAAATATTTTTCTCAATTTGATCGCAGCACCAACTGTCGGGACAAACTAAAATTAAAATAGAATATTATTGAATATTCGATACTGCGATGGTAGTGCAGTCTGCCGGATCCAATGTAAAGCATTCCAAAATCAACAACTACTTATAAATAAAAAAATAATTAAAAAAACATTTTCCAGTGGACCAAATTGTGAATCTAAATCATTCTCGAATCTCCTTTAACACACACACAAAATCTCATCAAAATCAGTCCAGCCGTTTAGGAGAAGTTCACTATATATATATATATAGGTTCACAGATAACAAAAATATTAATGATTGATTTCTGTAAATTCTATCCGTACAATGTGGCGAAGAAATGTCCGTATTGAGTCCTTTGTTGTTCTATCTTCTAATACTTTCCTTTTCTTTAGGTGATAAATCATATGATTGTAATTCTTATAATTAATTTATTATTTTGAAATAAGATTTACTGAGTATCAAATTTTATTGTAAAATTTAAAAGAACATTTTCAAAATAAAATGAATTTTCTCATAGTTTTACTAGTATAAAAATTTGAAAAAAGTAATAGAAAATGTAAGAATGGTAATAGTAATAGTAACAGGCAGGTCAAATGTAGTCCATTTTATGATAATAATAAAAATTTTAGAACTGAATGTGCTAGGTTTTAGAAATAGAAGTGTTAGACGGATTTTTACAACAAGAGAAGTGGAAGGGAATCAGAGAGTGAGAATAATGGTGGTAGAGTAGAGAAATAGAAGGCTGAATTTTCTTTTGCTATGTGCCATACATCTATTAAATTATAGAGGTGTTGGCAGGAGTGGGCTACAGAAAGTATCAACCGACCAATCAAATGTGGAAATATATTCCCTACCAAATTTGCATATCTTGGCATCATTCCATAACACTTTTACTCATTTTTTTCGTTTCAACTTTTTCGATCCTCTTACTCCATGCAGTACACCTAATTCTTTTTTACCGTACTAGATATTTGTTTGCTTACCTGTTTGTGTTACGGGTTTTTGAATTAAAATATGTAAATGGTGAAATATATTTATATATATATCAAAATACACTTCATGAATTTTTTAAATTCATTAAATTCAGTATTTTAACTTTACTCGAAACAAGGAAGAGCAATTTAATTACGCCATTTAACAAAAAGCTTATAAATAAAAATAAATCTAAAAATGTATAATAAAATTTTAATTTAAAATAAAATGTTATTTACGGTGTAAATGTAGTTGGGGACAACACAATGATATCAGATGAGATATATATATATATATCATTTTACTTACATCAACCAGTAACGGTATGAATAAAAAATAATAATTAATAATAACTATAAAATGGTTGCAAAAATTAATAATTTATAAAAATGTAACTGAAAATTACATAATGGCATATATTTTTAATATTAAAAAAAAAAATAACTAGTTTAAAACTAGATAATGAAAGCTAATTACGAAGTTGAGTATTTATTATTTTTAAAATAAGCGTGAGTTAACTGCAGTTAAAATCAATTCAAGAAAAACATTTCACAAACGGTAACAAAGATCATCGCTGTCATTTATGTTCTCAAATCCTCAAAAAAACCGGATAAAAAAATTGTTCAGTATTGGAAAATAATTTTTTTTTTATTTCCCGACTGATTGAGATTGATAGTATCCAAAATATTTTTAAAGATAAGAAAACCTGAAAGAAATGGCTGGAATATGGATATTTTTTTTTTACTCTAACCATGTAAGATAATAAACGTGTTCTGCCCTCAAAAAATCTCAAAAAAATAATTTTCCTTTTATATAATTTCATGAGTAATAAACTCAGCGTCAAATAATAGGCAGGCAGGAGTAGGTTTCGTGATGAACCTACTAGGGTATGGGATAGCGGAGAGGTATGGGATACCTACTAGGGATAGGGAGGAGAGCGGAGTATTTCAAGACGCATAGCGATAGAATCATTGTAATAAGGATAAAATCAAAACCTAAACCGACAACGATTGTTAACGTCTATATGGCTACAAGCGCCCATAATGATGATGAGGTAGAATGTGTATACGAAGAGATTGATGAAGCAATTAAACACGTAAAAGGAGATGAAAATTTAATAATAGTTGGAGATTGGAATGCAAGCATTGGAAAAGGCAAGGAAGGAAATATAGTGGGTGAATACGGGTTGGGCAAAAGGAATGAAAGAGTTTTGCATGAAGTATAATTTAGTAATTGCCAACACCCAATTTAAAAATCATAATAGAAGAATATACACTTGGAAAAAGCCAGGCGATACTGCAAGGTATCAAATAGATTATATCATGGTTAAGCAAAGATTTAGAAATCAACTCGTTGACTGCAAAACTTACCCTGGAGCAGACATTATAGCGACCATAATTTGGTGATAATGAAATGTAGATTGGGGTTTAAAAACCTGAAGAAAAGGTTGTCAGATGAATCAGTGGAATTTAGAGAAGCTTGAAGAAGAGGAGGTAAAGAAGATTTTTGAGGAGGACATCGCAAGAGGTCTGAGTAAAGAAGATAAGGTAGAAAATGTAGAAGAAGAATGGGAGAATGTTAAAATGGAAATTCTTAAATCAGCAGAAGCAAACTTAGACGGAATAAAGAGAACTGGTAGAAAACCTTGGGTTTCAGAAGATATATTGCAGCTTATGGATGAACGTAGAAAATATAAGAATGCTAGTGATGAAGAAAGTAAAAGGAACTATCGGCAATTAAGAAATGCTATAAACAGGAAGTGCAAACTGGCGAAAGTAGAGTGGATTAAAGAAAAGTGTTCAGAAGTGGAAAGAGAAATGAACATTGGTAAAATAGACGGAGCATACAGGAAAGTTAAGGAAAATTTTGGGGTACATAAATTAAAATCTAATAATGTGTTAAACAAAGATGGTACACGAATATACAATACAAAAGGTAAAGTCGATAGATGGGTGGAATATATTAAAGAGTTATACGGAGGAAATGAATTAGAAAATGGTGTTATAGAGGAAGAAGAGGAAGTTGAGGAGGATGAAATGGGAGAAACAATACTGAGATCTGAATTTAAGAGAGCATTAAATGATTTAAATGGCAGAAAGGCTCCTGGAATAGACGGAATACTTGTAGAATTACTGCGCAGTGCAGGTGAGGAAGCGATTGATAGATTATACAAGCAGGTGTGTAATATTTATGAAAAAGAGAAAGTTCCGTCAGACTTCAATAAAAGTGTTATAGTCATGATACCAAAGAAAGCAGGAGCAGGTAAATGTGAAGAATACAGAACAATTAGTTTAACTAGTCATGCACCAAAAATCTTTTCTAGAATTCTATACAGAAGAATTGAGAGGAGATTGGAAGAAGTGTTAGGAGAAGACCAATTTGGTTTCAGGAAAAGTATAGGGACAAGGGAAGCAATTTTAGGCCTCAGATTAATAGTAGAAGGAATGCCTAGAAAAGGCATTCGATAACGTAGACTGGAATAAAATGTTCAGCATTTAAAAAATATAGGGTTCAAATACAGAGATAGAAAAACAATTGGTAACATGTACAGGAACCAAACAGCAACAGTAGCAATTGAAGAACATAAGAAAGAAGCCGTAATAAGAAAGGGAGTCCGACAAGGATGATCCCTATCTCCGTTACTTTATAATCTTTACATAGAACTAGCAGTATATGATGTTAAAGAACAATTTAGATTCGGAGTAACAGTACAAGGTGAAAAGATAAAGATGCTACGATTTGCTTATGATATAGTAATTCTAGCCGAGAGTAAAAAGGATTTAGAAGAAACAATGAACGGCATAGATGAAGTCCTACGCAAGAACTATCGCATGAAAATAAACAAGAACAAAACAAAAGTACTGAAATGTAGTAGAAATAACAAAGATGGACCACTGAATGTGAAAATAGGAGGTGAAAAGATTATGGAGGTAGAAGAATTTTGTTATTTGGGAAGTAGAATTACTAAAGATGGACGAAGCAGGAGCGATATAAAATGCCGAATAGCTCAAGCTAAACGAGCCTTCAGTAAGAAATATAATTTGTTTACATCAAAAATTAATTTAAACGTCAGGAAAAGATTTTTGAAAGTCTATGTTTGGAGTGGCGCTTTATATGGAAGTGAAACTTGGACGATCGGAGTATCTGAGAAGAAAAGATTAGTAGCTTTTGAAATGTGGTGCTATAGAAGAATGTTAAAAATCAGATGGGTGGATAAAGTGACAAATGAAGAGGTATTGCGGCAAATAGATGAAGAAAGAAGGATTTGGAAAAATATAGTTAAAAGAAGAGACAGACTTATAGGCCACATACTAAGGCATCCTGTAATAGTCGCTTTAATATTGGAAGGACAGGTAGAACGGAAAAATTGTGTAGGCAGGCCACGTTTGGAATATGTAAAACAAATTGTTAGTGATGTAGGATGTAGAGGGTATACTGAAATGAAACGACTAGCACTAGATAGGGAATCTTGGAGAGCTGCATCAAACCAGTCAAATGACTGAAGACAAAAAAAAAAAAAATTATTTCATAAGGTTTTAACTATGAATTTTATTTACTCAACCTTATTTCAGAATCCTTACTTCCATAGTTTATTATTTTTCTTATCGTTTCAGTACTGTTCTTCTGCAACATTTCAGTTTACTGAATAATGTTCATGATAAAATGTTGTTTTCCCTGTTATGGCATTTTCTGTAATCATGTTACTAATTTTATTACTTTTTAAATTTAAAATTACTGTAAAAATTGTTCTGGTTCTCAACTACACTAACTTATTGCTTAGAGAAATGAGCACTTCTCTCTGTGATAAGAAGTGACAATTGTTCACTGTGATAAGAAAAACATTTCTATTATAAAATCATTTAATATTAAGAATATTAGCCAGTAAAAATTAACAGCTGTCGTGTATATATATTTATATAAAACATTTAAAAAAAAAAATATTCCATTTAAGTGATTTTCAATTTTGTTAAATCTAAAATAAATTCAATTCTTGTTTCCTATTAAATCTCTTAAAATAATTTTACAATGAAGTAAAATAAAAAAACGGAACCAGTATAACATAAATAATTGTATTTTTTGGATTAAAATCATTTTATTCGTTCCAGGAAATAAAAACTAACGGTTACCATTTAGTTAAATTCAAAAAATTACGTAATTGAATAATGTGTTCACAGATGAAATAAAGAAATCCTTTTATAATTTTAGTTATTTCACAGAACTGCGCCATAACAGACAAAATGTCATTATTAAGTTTATAATTGGTAACATCTTTTTCCTTCACGAATGTGTTTTAAATTAAACTATATTTACGGAAAGGCACGGTAAAATACCAATTGTCGATGAAAGTCAAACATAATTTCCTGTGTAAAATTTACGATTACTGTTCTTACCCCTTCATTTTAACCCTTCATCAGAAATGACCAGTGTTATAATTGAATTTTTTAGTAAAAATAAAAAAAAGAGTTGAAGGTGAAATACAAAGAAAAAATAATATAACTGTAAAACAACAACTATTAACAACAATGGATCTAAAGACGGAAATTAAAAAAGTTTCGAAAAGTTCTTCGATATCACACCTCTCAATGGATTTTACATTTCTTTCTCTGTAAGTATTTTACTTTGTTTCTTCGTTTCTTTCAAGCACTAACTCCAATTTTTTTTTCTTTTCCTTGTCTAATTTTATCGTTTTCACAAACGTTTTTGGTATTTATACAAATCTTATTCCGAAACATATTTACAAACATGTCTATAGAGAAATCATTCAAAACATATAATCAAAAACAAAGATATAAAAAATGTTGATGGACAAGATGTAATGTATAATTTAAAAAAAGTCCATTTATGTTTTCTTTAATAGCTTTCTTTTTATTTTAGTTATTTATTTATTTTATTTTTACCCCTTCTCCCCCGGACTGGATCCTGCAGTTAAGTATTACACAGCCCAGAAGAGTGTCCAGAACACCCCGAATGCATATCCCCCTTGGGTACACACATATCGGTGGCCCAACACTCGAGCCTCTGCCAGTTGTTGAAGTGGTGGCCGCCCCATGATCACCCGCACCGCCTCTTTCAATACCGATGCATATGCTGATGCCGCCTTGAGGGCCATGCGACGCTGTACCCCCTCTGGGATCGCCCAGATGGGGCGATCCCCTACTAGGCGCCCTTCTGTTGCGCCCCACGGCCATAGCCCTCTTTCACGCCGGAACGCTATAGAGAAGTGTTGCATTGACCATGTGCGCATACAGCTTTCTTTTCGATGCACGTGGTCCGCCGATATTCGAGAGCTACCTAGCCAGACGCTGCACCGTTCGTGCCGCCTTCTCGCTAACCTCTTTCACATGGTGGCTGCATGATCGCTTGAGGTCCAGCCACATTCCCAGGTACTTGGTGGTTTCCCGCGACAGGACCACCTCTCCCGCGTTGTTGATTGCGACTGGCACCAGCATCCGTCTCCCTGTCAGCGGGACGAACACAGATTTTCTTCGGGACAGCTGCAACCCGTTTTTCGTCTTCCATCTTAGCTATAGCTGCGTCTGGGCTTCTCCGGGCGGGAAGAGTGCCGCACATGTTCTTCCCTTACCACGGGCAATGATCTACCGAACCGCTCAGTAACAACTTGAAACCGTTTTTCCCACAGGTTCTCGTCAATCTGCTCGCACAGCTTTCATTAGCACCGTTTCTTATCCCAGTTTATCGTCGACATGAGGTCCGCTTTCTCCGTCAGGTACTCTTGGTGCAGGCCTTTCGTGTCTTTTCAGTTATTTTTACACGTATTTGAATACTAGATCGTGGATACCGGTGTTCTTTGGTGGTTGGGTTTCAATTAACCACACATCTCAGGAATGGTCGAACTGAGAATGTACAAGACTGCACTTCATTTACACTCATACATATCATCCTCATTCATCCTCTGAAGAATTATCTAAACGGTAGTTACCGGAGGCTAAACAGGAAAAAAAAAGAAAAAAAGAGAGAGGCCTTCCGTGTCTACTAAGTTTGTAGCTCTGGCATGCTGGTAGGCCCTACTCCTGGCCCAGGAGCGTTTGCGTAATTCTTCTAACTCCGAGCTCCACCAATAAAAGCTGCGTCCGTTGCGGTCGCATGTATGTCACTCGATAGAGTCAATATTCATCAGCTACAACCTCCATCAGGATGTCTGGGGAATTGACTCCGAAAGACGCCGTTCAATCCTCTGTGAGAACGCTACACAGCCCGTCCTGGATGTGACCAACCTCTCTGGAGAGTCAATTCGGTGCCTTGCACCGATTTGATGGTCAATTAGGAACTCAATTCGGAATTAAATCTGATCATCAAATGGTCCGACAGGATCTTTCTTTTTATTAATTAATATGTTCATTGGGAATATAGCGTATATAAAAACAACGAATTTTTGATCTTATTTCAAAATAACCAAACAATTTTGAACCGTTAAGTATATAACTTACAAAATTATGCCCGTAATACAATATTTCAACCATAAGTGTCGCGTATAAAATGTTTCGAAAGTTTTGACCTAATATTGGTAGGTTTAATATACCTGTAATTTTGGTAATAAATTAAAGGCGTTAATATGATTGTTAATTTAATTTATTAACGAAAGAAAAATACGGAAAAATAAAACTGACAAAGTTAGCTTGTTTTAATTAAAACAAGAAACATTTTTTAAAATCTCGAGGAAAAATCGCAAACTGATTACATTAAAATAAAATAAAATAACAGACATGCGGTTCAGATATCTTTAAAGTAGTATTTTGATATAGAGTTCTTTATTTTCCAAGAAAGCTACTGATTTAATCAAACTCAGAGATTTAAACATATAGTTCATTCACACCAGTGACTGTAATATTCTGCAAGATCTGGGGAAGCTGATGTATGAGAAGTTAACGTAATGAACTCAAGAGATATGTTTGTTTAAATAGAGATCCTCGATAGCTTTCAGTCGAGTTATCTGCTGACTTAAAATCATATTAGGTTGGATATGAAGATGTCCGTTTGAGGCATACGTGAAGGCAATATGTGATTTGTATTTTACTGATGCAAATGTCTGCCGAGGCAATTTACATCTGTGTCATCCCGACCGAGACCTGGCTAATGACTGAGATGTAATCAGTTAGAAGGTCTAAAGACGACCTCCAGTAAAGCCCATAAGGCTCGGAACGGAGGGGATGGTGCGGCGACCGGTAACGACACAAGGTGGGTTTCTTCCCCCTACGGGGTAGGAATGCAGGTTATTTTTAAATACAGGTATATTTTCATAAAGAGAAACAAATGGCTCATATTATATTAATATTTGTATGTAAAGATTACTGCCCGAAAAACTGTAGGTAGTCATCTACACTAAATAAATATTTTCCTAATGATGATATATTTGTTAAATTTACTTATTTTTATCAAGGTTCTATTAAGAGAAAAATGTAACTGGTGACTCCATCCAGTGACCGAAATTTATAAATAACTGTGTTTCATCTCTAAACAGGTTGATATTTGGGGAAATCAAACATTCAGAATCTATTTATCTGACGTAATGACTGCAGTAGTAGCTGGGTACAATTTATGATCTTCCAAAATTGAATGTGTACAATTTAACAAATATAATCAACTTAAACTTATAATTTTCTTTTCTATTTCAAAACATAATTTAAAAACTATTAATTAGTATCCATGAGAACTTACCCTTCCAGTGATTGTATTACTCCACCCAAGTCAGACAAATTAGTTTAACCAAAGACAATGAATTTTATAAATCATGGCATGACATCTTGTTTAACCCTTCCAGTGACCCTTCCACTAAATAATCCTTCCAGTGACTGTATTACTACACCAAGTCATGCAAATTAGTTTAACCAAAGTCTATGCATTTTCTAAATCGTGGCATTAAATCTTGTTTTCTTGAGGATGGCTATGACAATTTCAAAAGTAACTTTTAAATATTATAATATTAGTAATAGGTCACCTGCAATCTACTTGGTTACTGAAATAAGAGGTAGTTAGAAGTTGAGTAAAGAAAAAAATCAACAGTATGGAACTTAATTATAGGACAATCTTTATCGGTAAAAGGTCTTCTTAGAAATTCCATCAAAATAAACGATTAAATAAAGGAATGTATCTACTACAGTGGATAAATTATTTGTCTTTTTTTATTTAAATGGTGATTACTTTGTAGTATATAACTGTTGTCACGTATATTATAACTGATTATTTTAATAAAAGAAGTTCTCAATTCAATGAATTTGTGCTTTTGCTGTGCGTTCACCTTGATCTTCATCAAATAAATTGAGTATGAATTCTTTTTTTACTTTCTTGACGAAGTAAAAGAAGTAAAGGGATCGCGAAAAATTTAGGTTTTCATATTTCAACGGAAGTATCCATTTTGACCATCCCTGAATCCATTATGACTAGTTTCAGCGTGACGTCTATTGTATAAATATTTGATGTTAATAAAAATTGATATTTTAGCAATTGTTTAACTGTCCACTTTTAT
Organism: Lycorma delicatula; assembly: GCF_047948215.1. Taxonomy (NCBI): domain Eukaryota; kingdom Metazoa; phylum Arthropoda; class Insecta; order Hemiptera; family Fulgoridae; genus Lycorma; species Lycorma delicatula. The sequence goes on along the minus strand of NC_134455.1, from coordinate 173,667,126 downwards.
TAAAGAATGGGAGAATCGTATATCACTTTCAAGTGAAATAAGTTTAAACTAAGTAAAGAAAAAATGATTATATGTAATTTAATAGGCGTACAAGGAAGTCATGTAGTATCCACATCACATTTTTTTAAATGAAAAGTTTATAAAATTTTATTTCATAAATAATTTCTGATATATATTTTTGTTTTTATTAAATTATTATTTATTGTAAAAGTTTTTTTACAATCAGAAGTTAACAACTATTAATAAATAAATATATTTAAATTAAAAAAAAGTTTAAAAAAAAGAGATGAAGTCGGATGTAACCCATGTAAGACCCAAATAGTTCAGTAATTAAAGTTTTATTTGGCTATAACTCTGGAACCAATAAAAATAAGTACCACCTATGATATGTCGTTGAAAAGCTCTGAATGAGGGCTTATATAAAATGTTTTGTATTATTTGCTTTTTTTGGTCACTCTTGGTCCAGTCGATTGCAATCAAATGGATAGATGCACAAATACATGCTTCAGTAGTCCTATATTCATTCTACGTCTAATCGTTTTTGAGTTGTGCGAGATACATACGTACGTACGTACGTACGTGCGTATATACGTACGTACAGACGTCAAGCGGAAACTAATGAAAATGGATTAAGGGATGGTCAAAATGGATATATCCGTTAAAATGAGAAAATCGTAATTTTTCGGGATCACAATATTTCCTCTACTTCGTACGAGGAAGTAAAAAATCTATATATATAATTTTATAAACGTACAAGGAAGTCATCTTGTGTCCACATCAGTTTTCTACTTCAAAGAACAGAATATTCTATTCTTCTTGTTTTATTTTTTTACACTCATGTGGAACGAAAAATTAAGGGATGAAAATTAACAATTTAAAGATGAGTTTTATAGTCGGCGTCATTGCTCATTGTATGTTACTTTTAGCAATGACAAATAGTCTGATGTCATTCTAGTATTTAAAATATCTTTAGACAAAATTTATGAAAATCAGTGCTTGTTTATTTATGAAAAAACTGTTTTTCTTAGTTTCAAATAATATTTAGCTCACGTTTGTAATAGTCTCTTTAAGGAATTTATTTACATTTCCTTTCATCAAGCTGAAGGGTTTATTGACTTACTTTTTCATGCGAACTTATTTTATTCATGCTGCAAAAGTAGTTTTCTAAACAAATTCCTATATTAAAACAACTATTACTTCAAAATTAATATAAAATAAACTATTGAAAAAAATATTTATAAAACTATTTTCTAAAATGCAACTTTGTCAAAACCTCAAAAAACACAAATTTCAATTTTTTGTTTATTTTATATTGCCAATAGATTTATGCCAAAAAAAAAAATAAAAACAGAAGTTAGCAAGGTTAAATGCAATTTCACTTAATTTGATGATTCTTAGGGATACGTCAATGAATAAATGTAAATGAAAGGACGAAAACATAAAATTATGAAATAAAAATAATATGACCATTCAACTCATAAAATAGCTTATTAATAACTCAACTTAAAGAAAATAATTTAATTCAAAAAATTTCAATTTAAGCAACGTATTTAATTTACATCTTTCGATAGTAAATTTTTGAATTCCCCATCTCATCTGTGCTTGGTTAGTCCAGAGTAAGCTGAAAATAAATAGAAAGTGTAAATGTTTTAAACTGCTTGTAAAATTGTTAGGCACTGAAAGTGTTTCATTGCTTTTCCAAAAGAATTTAAAACGTTAAACTGTTCGTTCACAGCTTTTCTCATAGAAAATTTTGAAGAATGAAAAATACGTATTTTTCAATGACTCATAAAAGTAAATTAAATTTGGAATTATTAACAAAAAAATGAATTTAAGGCCATTGTATAGCGTCATTTTGAAATTTACATTTTTAAAATCAGCAAATTTTATTTCTTACACCAGAGATAAAGTTAAAAAAGTTTTCTTTTTGACAAAAACGTAGGTAAATATAGGGATTGAAAACATAAATTTTAATCTTCATTCTTTATCGGCAACATAAATAACATGCCCTAAAAAACGATCTTACTAAAGAAACATTAGCCACAAACCGAGCGATATTCGAAAAGGATTCTTGTTTTTTTTTCAAAGGAATTGAATTTTTACTGAAAATGTATGGTATTATTAAGGGAGTTAAGCCTCCATGTCTAATTAGAATTCGAGGCTGCATTAAATATATGTAATTTAAGAATCTATATTATACAAGTTTACTTTTATCTGATTGGTTCGTCTTGGACCTAAACTCAATTTCTGTAGATTAGTAGAATCTTCGTATTGTTATAACAAATTAATTCATTTTATACGAGTGTGTATGAGGTCTGGTGTATGTGAGTACATAATTTTTTTATTTATTTTTGCAGGTTAATCTCAGATATTAGCCAAATTATAATCAAGCTTTTATTTATATTAGGATATGAAATACAATTTTTAACGTTTTGTAAGCTCAAAGATCGACCAGGATTTTAACCCAAAAACTTACGAATGTCGTCATCCATCCGCCAAGAATTGTTGGAGGTTGAAGTGTGTTACAATTTAAAAATGTTTGTTTATTGATATTAAAATTTGTAAATATCAAATTTACTTACATACAGTTTATTTAATATTTTTCATCACTCAAACTTTTGTACTTCTCTTTCCATTGTCTTTCCTCCTTACTTCCCTCGTTTTCAACGTGTGGATGAGCGTGCGTACACTTGTTTAAACAGATATACTTGAACGAGTGCTAGGATACAGTGGGATTAATAGCGGGAAGATTATGTTGGATGATATATACATTCAGATAAACACTGGTATGGATATTTGCACACGGTTTAAATGTGCGATAAGAGATAAAGGTGAAGGGATGGAGTACCCCGCTATAATGCGGGGAGGAGAACTTTGGTAGCAAGTTATCTTAACAAACGTGATCGTATGCGTTTAAGGGTTGAATACTACACGAGAGGGTAGTATTCGTGTATCTGTTTGAGATGGCTTATCACGTGAAGGCTGTCTGGCATAAGGTTATAAGTCCTCGAAAATTACTACCACATTTTATAGCTTTTACAAAACACAACAACTCTCTTGCGCTTTTAGCTTTATATTTCTCATTATCTCTTTCAATGTACCATTAAACTAATGCAACCTATATTTGGGTATTGAGAAGCAAAATATTTTAAAATATTGAATAAATAACTTAAAAGTATTGTTTATAAAAAGTACAAAATATTCCAAGAAAAAACTTTTTGCGGTTCAGAAAATACAGTGTAAACGGAAATATTTAATGCGCTGCACGAGGAAGTACAGAATTCTCCTCAGAGAATTTGTTCACAATGTTTTTTTAAGTATTGAAGTACTACAGTAACAGAAATAAAAGTTATTACATTTCTAATGTTTATGTTGTTTCTAAATATTTTTATAAAATGTATGAACAGTTATAACGTATGAAATTGGATTATTATCCAATTTTGAGTAAACATACAAGACCAATAATTTTATTAGGATCAAAGATCCACTTATTTAAAAAAAAGATAATTATGTATATAGAAATACCAAATTTTATATTTGCATTTGTAAATGCAAATATATAATAAATTGATAAATATTATTATTAAAAACCAAAACTTATTTTTTTAGTTACGAAAGTTGATATAAATTATGAGCCTTTTCAGTAGTATGAAGAATAAAAAAAAATGTTTAATTCTTTAATAAACCAGAATTATACATACATTTAAAAAAATGTATTTTATTATACATTTTTAGAGATTGATTATATACTGTATTTTTTTTTTTTTTTTTTACTTGATGAATTAATTCACTATAGCTAGAAGCTTGTGCGTAGGAATATTAGAACGGGAATTTTTTAGCGTAACTTAAAATAAAACATACTTTACTTAAAATCTGAAAGGGATCGTTCTAAGTGTATTTACATTTCTGAATAAACGCGCGCGCGAATTCTGTTTATATAAATTTATGTAAGATTCATTTCGCCTCCATAAAAATAATTTAATTTAAGAATAGGTTTGTAGTGTATAATTAATAATAATAAAATTAATAATATAATAATAGTTTATTTTCGATTATTGATGTCGTATGAGGGAGTATGCGTACTAGCTACTGTGCTTTCTGTTGATCTCTTGATGCGGGAACGCACAAGTAGATACGGCGGCATGAGCGAGATGGAAGCGTTGTTAACTATTATGAACACCTGGAGTGAAAGGTGAAGAGATGGGCTCAAAGCTGAATGGACTAGAAGGATCATTGCTGATCTAATGGTTTGGTGCAATAGAAGACATGGTGAGATAAAATAGCATCTGGGATTTTTTACACTGCCCAGATGGCTATCTGGGCATGGAAATTTCGAGGCTTATCTTCATCATGTGGGCAGACGTGACACGCCGAGATTTATCTTTTGTTATGCAGACGATACGGCGGAGCATACACTATTTTTCTGCCCGAGTTGGCGTGTACTGTGCTCTCGAGCGAGCATTGTGGGTTTGAGCCTGAAAATATTGTCACCTATGGAAGAATGTTTTCTTCTTTGGTAGCAGGTTGAATTGAGGAAAATGTGTTACAAAATGCAGCAGAGAATATTAATTTTCTCCCAATACATTAGATGTGACAGTTTTTCTCAAACCTAGAAAGAATACAAGTTATGCTACCTTCGGAGGATAACTGGCGAGCGGTGAATCCGTTCTCAAGAGAGGTCTTACGGACCAAAGACGCCGAGGGAATCGTAGTTTTTAGTTAGGGATGGGTGGATAGCCCCATTCCTGAGGACCGGCATGGTGAGGTATACCGGTTTCAATGATAAGCTGGGGACTCCAGGGGAGGTTTTGGAATGGGATAAGATACAAACCGAGTCCCGGCCACCGTTTGTGACCTGGGAACGACATAGTCGGGCCCCGTTCCTCGTGCAGTAGTTAGAGGCAAAGGCACTAAAACGTACAGACCGAGACCCGTTCTCTGGGAGGGGGATAAAGACATAGTCGGTTCGGTTTACTCTCTTCAATGTAGGTTGGATATGAATAGAACACTTATTCAAAATTTAAGGAGTGCCCAGCGCAGAGCCTTAATTGTATTCATTGGTGTTTTAAGACAACCTCTTCCGAGGCTACCACCGTATTGGGAAAGGCTCTCCTAATCGATTAGTGGCGAAATTTCGGGCAGCCATATGGAAATTGCAAAGAAGCCGGGAGGCCGAGGTATTTGGGTTGTGGTTTCGAGCCGGGCCAGTACCGGAACGGAACAGTGATCACAATGCACCGGATCCAAACTTCGTTCAGTTGCCCATCTACCACCTGCAGAAGAGGCTGCAGAGCCTCCCGATGGAAGCATGGCAGCTGGAATGAGACACCACGACTAAGGAAAAATCCTTATATGAGTGTATACAGGATTTGTTGTGATGGCATGCCTCGAGTTCTTTTTTAAGGGCAACGAGTGCGCAGATGCTCACCTACCATGTTAATTAGAACCAATATCTGTTCCGGTTCCGCCTTGCAGCTGATGAGCTGTGCATCTGCGGGGAGGTGCAGTCAAATAAACACCTAATGTTTGACTGCCCTGCTCTTGGAGGGGCCAGGTACCGAGCCATCCTGGAACTTAGAGGTCAAGGGGAAAATTGGCCACTCACAAGCCCGAGTCAATGTGGCGAGAGCCGCATTGTCAGACCGTGAGGGAGTTCCTTGATGTGGTTGCTAAACCGACATCAGTAGTTTACTTAAGGAAAAGACTCCCACTACACTGCTGTCGGAAGCTAACCTAAAGATTTATGGCTGACCACCAGCCAATTAATTCTCCAAGCGCTTTAATATGGTGGACAAGTACTTGCTGGCATTCAGCGACGTAGGCGTGGCAGCGAATTGCTGTCTAGACGAAGTAAATTTTACCTTATGGATGTCATATATATATTTTTAGTAGTTAACCGGATGCGCCTACACATTTTAGTAAATACATGACAAGTGAGCCGTAGGGACACGTAAGCCGGTGGTGTATGGCACCGCGCTTAGTCCGCTAACGCTGTTAGGTAAGCTCTAGGAACTATTTAGGACAATGGTCGCTAAACTGTTTCGTGGTTCAGTAGCCATTTGTAGCACAGATATTCATTTTTATACTTTAGGGGGACCGAATGGGATGGTGGCGGGAGAAATGCAAAGCAAACCAATTAGCCCTGTTCAAGGATTTGAGGTAGGCGATAAAATAAGAGATCCAACTGGGGGAGCTGACCTGCCATGTCGGACTTACTGCCGGTTCGTTGGGAGGCCCCCTTAGAGTTAAAGGGCACACCCCTGGGTTGAGCTTTACTTAACTGTAAGTCCGGCCCAAGTAGTATGGGAAAAAAAGGTTAGATTAAACCAGTTATTTAAACAGTTTAATTGATAATACTTATTCCTTTACATCTTGAAACGATATATTAATTAGTCAGTACTGCTTACTCGAAAAATGTGTTTTTAATTTTTTTTTAACATAATTGATTAAGGAAAATTTCTTAAGGTTTTAGATAAAATTTAAGCACCTTTACTTAAAATTAATTACTTTTTATAACATATTACAATTACTGATTTTAATACAATCATTGTACACCGTTAAATATAAGATTTCGCTTTGAAATAATATTATTTTTCTGCAAAGGTCTGTGAATTTAAAAACCATCTTTTATTTCAAAACTCTGGACTTCATTTAAATTCTATACTAAATATTATTTTAATTAAGGCTTTGTTTAACAGTACTGAACAGTTTTAAAAGATATCACATGAATAATTTCAAGCGAAAAGAATTATTTTGTTACAGATTATTGAAAATTACCACTTTTATGGAACGTGCATCATTTACTTCTGAATCTTTTCATTTCATATTATCGTTACACGTGAACTTACTTATTTCTGCAAATTTTATATTTTCATATCCAGAGGTTGAAGATATTAGATTATATTCTCTATTATATATTAATGTGAAAAAATCACATTAAAATATTATTTCACCCCCATCAAAATATACCATTTTAGATACACCCGTATTCGAACTCTTGCGTCCTCAATTATTTCTCAAAAAGTACTAGTTTGTAGAAGCTTTTATTCACTTTACGCTTCGAAGATTGAACATCTGACCCAAATTAATGAATAAAATTTTCTCTTCAATATTTTGAATAACATCTAAATAATAATTACAATAATATTTACTATTAACTTTATTTAAACATAATATTGTATTTTTAGTAGGCTGAAAAAAAGATATATTCAGCTTCTATATGTAAATATTTTCAAAATTAGCTCCGTAGAGTGAAAAAAATATAAAGACAGGTTTTGTGTGTTAAAACACATTAGCGGAAAATTTAATTCATCTCCAAACTCTACCAGAGTTAATTATTTTTGAAAATCAGTAGAGTCTTTCATTAAAAGTGTCAAACAAATTAACAGACCGACTTACACATAAATTTTCATTTGTGTTGATTTTTTTAGAATACTCTTAAACTAGACTGATTAGATTTAAACTTACCGCTCTGAAAAATGGTTTGAAGGACTTTTTTTTGGAAAATGACATGTATGACAAAGATTTAAACCACAACTTCCAAATGTAAGGCTGAGATACTATCAGTGATCTCCAGTCTAAATAATCCAATATTGGAAAAAGTTGCTGCTTTTAAAGATATAATAGTTCCCTTATTAAGATCTTAATTTTTAAATATAAAAAATTTAAGTATAACAGAATTTTCAATTAATATTTTCTATATTTCTTTTTAAGCACATACATACAAATAATGAATGAAAAATAAATTATTTCAATTTTATTATTGATCTTAATTTCTAATTATTTAGTAAAAAATAAATAATTTTCAAAGAATTAATTTATCATAAATTTTTTATTAAAAAATGCACAATGCATAAAATAAAGAAAGCAAATTAATATTAAGAAATATTAATTTTTTAATTTACGGCCTCATAAAAGAGTATACATAAAATAAATTGTGAAAGTATAACTTAGAAAGCATTCAAATAACAAAGTATTTTGTTTTAAAACAAAACAAAAAACTAAAAAAATAAAAAAAAACTGGAAACATAATTTTGATATTAGTACGAAACTGAAATCGCGTGAGCAAGAGGAGTCACTGGGGATACCAGTTTGTTTCAATTTATAATTCTAGCGGTATACCCGTTCGTTCATAATTCATCCGATGTCTTCTCTTTCACAACAACATTAATCATTTTTATTACAGTACGGCCCTCTGGCGTCTTTAACGTACAAGTGTACTGTTTTGTATCAGAGAAATAGCTGTGAGTGTAAATATTGGAGAAAGATTTTCTATTCAATATTTTATTTCCATAGATAAAATAGAGTTTTATAACAAAAATTAAAATTCAGTTATATGTTAGTGCGCATGAAATAGTGTTTTTTAATGGATTATATGAGAATTTCAAGTGAATTTATGAATTAATATATTTTCAGTTTTGAAGAATAAATAATAGCTACATAATTCGGAAGTAGATGCAATTAAAATGATAGAATACAACTGTTGAATAGCTTATCCTTACAAAATTATGTCATCTGAGGATAAAGATAAACAACTATATTGTATATTTCTTCATTTTTATTTGTGTTGATATAACTTAGTGAATTATAAAATGACAGCTGGGATCTGTATAAATACCTCATACACTCTTCCTTTCACTCTTTTTTTTGTTTTCCGTAGGGGGAGGAAAAGCTGTGCTAGCCGCCACCAGGCCCGCTCTAACAGCAAGTGCTGGGCTCTCACCTGTTTAAAATCCTCATTCTTAGGTTACGCGGGAGCCAAACCTGATCCATATGGTATGTACAGAGCCCGTGCGCAATCAACCCGGCGCTCTTGTCACCGAATTAGAATAGCCAGATGACCATCAGTAAACGACGATTCCGAGGAGCCCCCGTCGCCCAATCCCGAAGGCTGGCCGTCCACAGGCATCCGGCATCGGTCGCTCCGTCTAAGGTTAATAACAAATTTCCAGCCTGCCTGCCCCTCTCCACCGATGCCTTGAATCGAATTATGGCTGACCGCAGTCCCTAATCTCCTTCAAGCATCTCTGTCACTCAACATCACACTTATGACTTTATCCACATGTATTGTGCCATGGCAAATCATGGCAGCCCACAAGTTCTCTCCAACTCGTACAAAAAACACTACGTGTTCTGCCGCACAATTATAACAGATTGTCCTCCCTACAATCATCACAGATCTCGTAGTACTCCTACTCATATGGTACAGGTAATCTTGATAGCATTCGTGCTCTCATAGGATCAGCTTTTAACGTCACTGATGAGCCGGTATGTCCACCGTCCCATCACCGCCACATTCCACCAGTCGTTCCAAGCTCTGAACATTTCGTCAACAGCCAATTTTCTCTGACTTCCCAAAGCAATTGAACGGATTGACCAGTAAAAATAGCTTGTTTTACTTATATTTTTCTACGAATAAATTGTAATTATATAACCATTTTAAATTAAAAATTTTTCAATATCCTGATCGAGCTGCGAATACGCTACAATATATATATATATATACGTATATACATTTATTTATCCGCCATTAGATGTTTTCTTTGAAAGAACTACGAAGAACTACGAGCTACGAACTACGAAGATGTTTTCTTTGAAATGAATGACTGTTGAGCAATCTCAGGCGTTTATTTCCAATAAGAGGACATTATTTGGAAAGAAGTACACTATATATTTATAAATACTCATTGAATTATTGTCATCTATCTTACAAGAGACACACACTTAACGTTTGTGTGTTTCGGATCTTAGTAAAAAGGACACTACGGACTCGCCGACATAAAACATAGCTTAATACGTTTTGATTTAATTACAATAACTAAATTATAAGATTCCCAAAAAAATAGGTTAAATTCCTTAATACTGTAAAAGAGACTTATTATTTTAAAATTCACATTTGGGTATTTTTGATTTACATTAACAGTCTGTTTCTTCTGACTATATATTTTTTAATTCTTAGATTCATAAATTCATTCATCTTGAAATTTAATAAGCAATTTATTGCTAATACTTTAAGGGTTTTCAACCATAAAATAGAAGTGCATAAAATAAGCAAAATTCAGATTTATTTATTTTTAATAAAATTGTCTGAATGAAGATTCAATTTCCATCGTCTTATCATAATCATCTAATTCAATTAATAATTTATATTAAGTAATATTGTAACGATGAAAAGTTATCCAAAAAAATAATTAGGTGAACTAATAACATAAAGATCTAAAGCGTGTGGAATTAATTGAATATACAAACACCTTTGTTAAACGATCTTGATAAGATCATATTTACGACCCAAATTAGTTAAATAACTGTCATCAAACTGTCAAATGTAAGATCTTTTTGAAGATTAACATCCTGTTTAGGACTTATTTTAAATTTAACAAACATTTTTTAAATAAAATTATTAATGTTTAATATAAAAAATATATTTAAAAAAATGTATGCGTTGAATAATTTAATTGATATAATCTATATAATACTCAGATTATATATAACTATATATAACAGATTTGTTTAATTAACGTATAAACAACAAAAGACATAAATTTTTATTTTTCGTATTTTCCAGATCCATGTGATAAATAAAATTGATTATATTTACTTTAATCATTTATCTGTAAACATATCTTTTGATTTTTGGTTTTTGTAAAATCAATGAATAGTTTATTAAAAACAGTTTGCGATAGTCTTGAAATATATTATCAGAAAAAGGTGGAAAAAAAATTTCGTCTGATTTTCTTAACCCTAATATGATGCATAAAATACACGTACCATTTGAAAATTCAACGTAGCACGTAAAATATTTCAAAATATATATATATAGTGCGTTCTTAAATTTTCTTCATATTTATGTCTAAAGGTGATTTTTTCTAATCGATTTTGCAATACTTTAATGTATTTAATGGAATTCTTCTTCTAGAAGTATTGCAAGTCTTATTTAGTAAAAACAAGAATTATAAATTTATTTTACAACATTTTGTTCCCATTTATCACAAAGGGAGTTATTATAGATAATTATTTTTTATTTTTTAAATTACTATCGAATTAAAAAAGTAGATTAACGGTTTAAAGACACTTCTAGTCTAGTAACCTGTAGTTGTATGAGTTTATGAAAGTGATAACATTCCAGTTACAAGCGATGATCTGTAAATAATTCTTTTTTTTTTGATCAACAATGTATTTTATTTCCTCAGTTTATACCAATGATACGAATGAAAAGTTTTTAAGAAATAAAATATAAAATATTATTTCTTCAAAAATTATCCTACTGAATACTTATTTTGAAGTTAATAACTTAATAGAATTTTACTGTTAATAAAAGCCAGTTAATAAAAACAGTTATTTTTCTACCAGCCACTTAACTTATCTAATATAAGCAGAATTTTTTTAATAATATACACTATCGATTTAAAAAAAAAATTCAGTTGTATAGTATACATGGTTCGATTTTTTTTTAATTAGATTTATTTAGATTAAATATTTTTTGTTCGCGCAGAGTAGGATAAAAACCGGTAGACCTTTACTAAGTTTACGGAAAGTATAAAGTTTACGTTCCGGAAGGTTTACGGAGGGTTCAGAACACTAGCTTCTCTCTGACGTTTCCTACCACAACTGCCTCTTCCTATCAATCCGACCTGACTTGCCAGCTTATAGCATGGTTCACTTACTTGTTATTCACTACCTGACAGCAAAAAAAGAAAATACTAAAGGTTGACGTTTTCGGTGTCACATGGTTTATTGTTGACCATTTACTAAAATGACAACCCTTGCTATTTATTTTTATATCATATTTTCCCCTTCTTATCGTAGCTTGATACAACTCAAGAGTTATTCCTACTTTTTTGTTTAATAGGTACATTTTTTACGAAACACCGTAAATAACTTACAATCCAAACAACTATTTTACGAATACTTTTAATTTTTTTGCACTAAATTTGTTGGTTTTCTAACACTTATTATTTTTGTTTTTTAAATACGAAAATAAATTTCGGCTCTTGAGGTAATAAATATCATTTACTATGTGTCAATAAAGTATCATCAATATTTATCAAACATCAAAAAAAAAAAAATGAAAGCAATAAACTAGGTATTAAAGGCATATTTGTTATTATATTATTTATAAATTTATACTATTGTTAAGCTTTTAGAGAGGGTATTGACTGTATTTTGAAATGGTGGTTGAGATGATGAAATAAGCCAAAACATATTCTTCTTGAATCGTTAAATTTTAATTTGTCACATTAGACATTTTTTGAATATCGAAAATACAAGTGACATTAGCCTGATGAATAAATGACACATAAGTCAAAATTATACGTTGAACATTATCAATAAAACGCTATAAGCCCGATTAGACTTTAGACTACAAAATAAAACTATTCTGCAATAGAATGAAATGTTACATTAAACAAATCATGACCGCTCCAAGCATGATCCGACTCCCGAATGGTCACATTAGACCAGTTACTCACCTTAAACTAAATGTACATGACCGGGTACGGTCATGTACATTTAGTACATTATCGACTGGAATGATCGTACGAGACTCTCGTCGGCCAGTGCTAGTAGATGCTAGAATACAGAACCAACCGGCTCAACATGGAACGGAAAAACTACTCATACACTATTCGCAACAAAAATATTAATCTATTATTTCTTTGAAAATATATTAACCAAAAGAAATAATCTTAATTTTTTTTAAACCTGTAATCTAAGTTTTATTAGCTACAACAAAAGAAAGGCATGTATACAAATTTGATAATATAAATAGATCTTCTATCTTTTACAAAAAACTGTAAATAATAAAATATTATTATATAATAACATTAACAATAATATTATTATTATTCCTAGGAAAATATATTTTGAATTTTATGTTAAATTAATCCACGCAACCATAATATTTCCCTTACATGTCGTAGTGGGTATTATAGATAATTCAGTGATTTTAGCAGGAAAATATTTAAAAATAAAAATACTTCACATCAGTTTGCAATGCAGAAAGATTTTCATAATTTTTATGAAGGCTTATGAAGAAACAACTAGTATTTTAATGGGAGTAAAAGTAAGAATTTAATAAGTTCTTTACAAATCTAAGAATTATATTTAAGATTCTGAATGTTTTGTATATTTTCTTTTTACAGGACAATTTATAACTCCAGAAAATTAACAGAATCTGTTTGATTCCATTTACAAGCAATACACCAAATTGTTTTTATAATTATGAAGTATTATTAATTTTCATTTAAAACCATTTTTCAAATTTACGTTTTAACGACATTCAGCCGTTTCTAAAATATTATAACAGAAAATTTATAAACTCGCTTTTACAAATAAACAGGTACTTCATAGTAGATTAATCAGAATTATTTTTACTTCCTGTAACTCATCTGAAAATTAGAGCAGACTTTAGTAAGTTTTATTTTCCTGTAACAACTGGTTAAATGATTAAATTGGTTACTTGCACATGGCACATAATTATGAAAAAGGGTACAAAAGTTTACTTTATTGTTTTAAGTTTAGTTAGGAAAAGTCTTAATCTTTTCCTCAGTTAGTTCTTCACTTTCAAAAAAAAACAATTTGACGAAGTACACTTTTAATGTAGTCTAGGCGAAACCGAAAACTGAAGTGAGCTGTTCCATCTTGGGTAACTAGAATTCTGCAGATATGAATTCCTGTAGGCTGGAGGAGGCAGTGGAGTAATATTTTCTGGAGAAAGTGTTATAAAGTATTATTTATATTTTTACAGTCCAGCTGTTGGTAGGTAAAAATTTTTTCACATCCGTTATTATCCTATACTAAGTCATAAGTGTAAAAATATTTTTCCGTTACTGAGATCTTGGTATTTGTGGGATAGCTCTTCTTGGAAATTTATGCAGTGATTTCATTTCTTATCTAGTGGTTCCATTGAAAACTCGACCAGTCTGCATGCTTGGAAACTCCTAATCGTAATTATAAAGTGCCATAATACGTCACCTATCTTAATGGAAATTTCTAATAATTAAGTGAACGGTTAAACCTGAATGGCAAACATGTTGTAAACCGACAAGTAATTTTAATAGCTTTAGGCAATAAGGTAAGCAAGCGTTCGCGTGTCGGAAAACATTTTTAATCAATGTTCCTATAATTTTGGGAAAACAATTCAACCGTAACTTCTAACAATGTTAAAGCTCAGACGTTAGATAATATTCCCAGTTCCAAAAATTCCAATAATATAGCAATTTTCAACAATCCTGTATTATTACTATTATTATTTTTTTCTTAGTAGTTAAAATTGAAAAATAGTTACAAAGTAACGTAGGTTCTCGGAATAAACATGAGCTAAATACTTTCGTTTTACCCAAAACTTTTGCACTATATAATAACAAATAACGGCTTATCAATGGAACAGCAATAAATTACTAGAAGAGAGTATTGCGCGATAGGAAAAACCCTGTAATGAATAATGGTAAGGAGAGTAAACAATCCCTTCAAAACTGTATTATATAGAGTTATCTACCTAATGGAAACTTAATGAAAATATTCTACAGTAATGACAAAAAATCAAGAACTTTAGAGTTGTGTGGCCCAATGTTGACAAATGCAAGTACACTTCGAATATGTATATTCCAACAAAATTAATTTATTAAATAACAAGAATAAATTGTATGTTATAAAAATGGTATAAACTGAAAGTTATAACTCACTATTAATCACAATGTAGGTTACATTTACAGGATATGGAATAAAGATGAAATAAGTATCTATCTTACTTCCTTGTACGAAGTAAAGGAAGTATTGTGATCGCGAAAAATGTCAGTGTTCAGATTTCAAAGGAAATATATATTTTGACCATCCGTGAATCCCTTTTAACGAGTTTCCGCGTGACGTCTGTACTTACGTTTGTATATATCTCGCATAACTCAAAAAAGATTAGACGTAGGAAGTTGAAATATTGAATACAGGACTGTTGTAACATCTAATTGTACACCTTCCCTTTTGATTACCATCCACTGGACCAAAAGTGTCTAAAGAAGCCAAAAGTAAAAAAAAAAAAAATGGATTTTGGACATTTCTTAACAGCAGCAATAATCTCTCATTGAGAGCTTTTCAACGATATGTTATAAGTGGTACTTATTTTCATTGGTTCCAGTTATAGCCAAAAAATTTTAATTAATGAAATATTTGGATGTTACAAGGCACATCGGTTCGAATCAGACTTCATCCTTTTTTTTTTAAATTTAAATATATTGATTTGTTAATAATTAATAATCACTGATTATAAAAAGGCTTTTTTACGATAAATAATAATTCAATAATAACAATAAAAAAATAATAAAAAAAATAACAGCAATTATTAATAAAATAATTTTTATGTACTTTTCATTTAAAAATATGTGTATATGTAATTTAATAGGTGTAAAAGGAAGTCATGTGGTATCCAAATCAGATTTAAAAGAAAATGATTTCATTGTAAATAAAACAATTGCTCTCGTTAATTGTATCTGATAGTACAGAGGAAAGACCCACTGTTTGTATTGTTTCCTAACATTATTGAAATATTTTTTATGACGTTTATTTAGTGCTCTTCAATAATACTTATATAGTATCGTAAATAGTTGAAATTTGAGAAGATGAAATTTGGCTTTGATCAAAAGTGTGCAGCTAACAAAAACCATATTTTGTATCACCACGTTTATTATAAAAATATGCTATGTTGTTTAAAATAAATTTTGCTGATAAGAAACAACCAAATTTTACTTGAGTTAATGAGCAATATCAATTACGAATGTAATTCTTGAAAAATCATCCAATTTTCATTAATCGAAAACATATTTTTATCAGATTTACTTATTTTAAAACATACACATGAGCATTCCTTACTTACATTCATTTTTAAGTCAATATGAATTGAAAGTAAATTACGATAATGAAAAATGATTGCTCTATTGTGATAATTAATAAAATTCTTATGTATGGTACTTTATTATATGAGATAGCAGTCTATGAGATTAGAAAGTATGAACGTCCATATATATTACTAAATCGTTGCACAAAAACTCATGAAAAGTTCCATATGTGTTTTAAAATTTAATATGATATCTAGTGCGTAATATTTTGTGTCGAGCTTTGCACTAATGGTAGTCCTTGTCACTGGTTATATAAATAAATAATGATGTGTATGCTGCTAAAATAAAATACTGAATTGTGTAGAATTAATTTAAATCAAGCAAAGTAGTGAAAAAACGTATGTTTTATTAACATCAAAGAAGAAAGAAAATTATGATTTATGATGCATGGAGGCAAATCTCATCTTATTCTGCCTGAATTACTGTTATACAGCGTCAAAAGGAAGTATAATTATCGTGAAGTATTATTTGGTTTGCGCTTGAACAACGGAACGAGAATAATTATTTAATTGCAACAAAATGATTAAGTAAACTTTAATTCTTAAAATAACAGTATTTGTTAACTGATTAAATACTAGAGCCCATACATTTACGTGAGAAAAATAATTGATTTATGGATAGATTTATCAAAATAAAATTTTATTGCATTTTTTTTAATACACAACTATTTGGTATGTCAAAAATATTTATCATTAGTTAAAAATATACAATAAATTTGTACCCCTTGGTTATTGTACAATATATATATGTAGTAATATATGTATATTATATGATATTTTTGTAATTATATTATCTATAGTTATATAAAAAAAATATTTTTATTTTTGAATAAATTTGTAATTAGACTGGAAAACAGCTAAAATGTTCCAGCAGCGATAACCATCGTCAAATTCATATTTACATTTTTCTACAGAAAATCTTGAAATGCAAAGAAAAAAACATGTGAAATATAAATACTTATTAAAAGGTAAACACGACAGGCAATTATTTTTATGCAAATAAGATAATAAAAAATGACTTGAATTTTTTTTTGGCTTGGCAGATATTATATGTCATTCGTTCATCAAACAAATAATTGTCTAGACAGTGAAGAAGTTGATGGTTTTCATATGAATAGTAAAGTTTTGATAAAAAAAAGGTACTGGAATGAAATTATTTGATTATATTTATGTGTGAGGAATTATATTATTTTTTACTCTGTTCAATAGATATTATTTTTCTAGAAATATTTTGGAATTGTATATATTAGAATTATCTTTAGTTTTCTAAGAAAATATTATTACGTTAGGTTTAATGTTGTATGTAATTGTTTGGGTTAAAAAATATCGTATAAAATAAATATACATTTACGTCAAGCACAATATTAAAAGATTTCATTACTATAACTTTTCACTTTCTTTGGTCATTCCATTTTGCTGTTACTGCATGAAGGTTAGATGGCTGTAATGGAAGTTAAGAGGCTATATAAAAAAAAATATTGTTATTGTTATTATTATTACTGAAGTATACCGTACTGCCGGAGTGAGTTTCTTTGGCCAAGGATTTAAGATATAGCCTACTCTTTGTTTTTTGCAACCCTGCTGTATAATTTTCTTTCACCTGACGTAATTCCTTGATGTTTAACCACCTCAAATTTTTCGATTGTAGCGGATGAAGTTACCGTTTAAACCGAGAAATGACTAACATTTAAAAATCATTTATAATAATTTTTCTTTTAGTTAATTTAGCAAACCAGCAATTCTTATTTATATTCCAATACCATCAAAGTACATATTTGGATGTTACGTCAATCATCTCGTATTACAACATTAGATAAATTTTATTACGTAGGCAGTGAAATTAAAAAGAAGGGACGTAATAAAAAAGACCTAATAGACAGGACTCGGGCTGACACAGGGTGCTTTGTTTAAGCTTATTGATATCAGATGTAGCTTTAGTAATTAGAAAAATTAATTCTTAAGTCATTTTGTACATAATAGTTTGCTTATTGATTACATTAAGTAGAAAATGAGAAAATCTCAAAGAAAAAAAAATTGCAATAGCGTGTTACAGAAGAATGCCGAAATTACATTGAATGACAAAGAATGAAGATTGTGAAGGCAAATTGGAGATTAAAAAAAAATCGGTAGGATTAAAAGAACATTTATAATGAATAGATATTATATGGATATTGAATTGTACTAGTTTTTAAAAGAACCGTGTTAAGTTGGTTTGTTGATAAAAGGCTACATTTATTATAAAAAATACAATTACCTATAAGAAAACACAACTGGATATATATAGAAAATAATTCAGAATTTACAATATACTGGATGGTTTTGTATTAAATTACGACAAAATAAATAAACAAATGATAAATAATGAAGTCACAAATAATGAAAATGATAAAGATAAAAAAAAAATTATAATTTTTATTTTAGATTCTTTCAACAGTTTAAAATATAATAACCGTTATTCTTTATTAAAGAAAAATTCCAAAGAGTTAATATAACGATTATGATTGTTTCAGATTATCTGTTACGAGAAATTATCACGCCTCAACCGTCAGAAGATGAAAAAATTATAAATTACTTCTTGATATGTTAACTGTAATTTTCACTATGTTAATACTTGAAAAAAATGTTCCAAAGACACCCATCAAAGTATTTTGCTGATAGATTGAAAATAAACGTGAATGTAAATTTAATTAAATTGTAAAAGGATCACTTTCCGTTACAGGAAAAGATCATTGCTTTTTCATGATTTCTCGTTTTCTCAGTTCACTTGTAAAATTCAATTTAGACAGTACTATTCTTTTAGCTGAAATTGATTGCTTTAGTTGGGGACAGTTGGCTGAAGTTGATGTATGTACATTATTGATGGAGTGTGCTCAGTATAATCTAAAAATCGTGAAGTTACCTCTGCAAACTGTATCACATTGTGTAAGGTTAGGTAAAGGTTACGTATTTTATAAGTATTGGAATCGGTGTAGCAGAAGCTTTAAAGTTGCGTGCCAGTATATCAGATTATTTCATCGATCACTAGAGGGAATTCTTTTTCATTTATTTGTATTATTTATTTTTATTCTATTTTCTCAGTTACGTTCTACTTACTCTAGACTTTTATTGCATAGGTAGGAGTGTGCAGACCAATATGTACATTAACTGAAATGCACGTTATCGTTCATTAGTTACACAGTTTTAATTATTTGTACGCAATTTTAATTATTTATTATGTTGTCGTAATTGTGTATACATCATGTTTCCTTGGCCAGCCATATCAATATTATTAATTCAAGAAGAATCAATCGTACTTCGTTGTAACATGTATCATTAAACCGTAATGTCAGTTAGAACATAATATGAGATTTGAGATACTATATATAAGATAGCTTAAATAAGTATTTTATGAAAATATTCCTTCTTATAATTAGGTTTATTTATAAAAAGTGTGAGAAAGTAAGTTTAACGTTACATAAATGACCAGGTAATATTAATTTAAGTTCTAAAATTATAAAATATTATAATTTTTTTACTCTTTTATATGGTAAAAGAAATCGGTTACCAGTATTTTCTCCATTGACTAAGTATTTGGTAGATTGTGAACTTTTAAAATTAAAACATACTAAGAAAAATAATGCACATGTTGAATATTATGGCAAACGAGAAAAGTTAAAAAAACATTCAGAATTAATTGGTACCGTTCTATGATATGAATACTGTAAAAAGGTTCTGTAGTAGTAATAATAATTTTATGTGATTTATCAGTGCTTAAATGGAATTCGGAAAAATATCTGCACATTGATTTTATTGTTACAAGGTTATATAATCTTAGTGTTATAATAAGTGTTATAGTGTTATATGATCTTATTTCATTTTTAAATGGATGATTTGGTGCGCTACCAGAAGGTCTTGTTTGAATGATTTTTAAATGGAAAGTGGTGTATATATATATATATATACTATTCTGTGTTTGTATTAATACAGATTTTTAATTATTTAAATTTTTTTAACACGCACGTTTACAATTATTTGAGAAAAAATAACGTAATCTGTATTAATTTCAGTCTACCAATAAGAAATGTCACTACTTTTACTCCAATTTTATTATTCATATTGAATATTTCTAGTTATATATTATGTATTTTTTAATAAGTCTCTTACAACATGGAAGTTTATACTTTAGCTTTTTACATTGTACTTAAACATATAACTATATTTTATCCAATAATATAAGATTAATTTTTTTAAGAAAAAAGAAAAAAGAAAAAATATATCATTAAAACAAAATAATTATTCTAACTAAAAAATTATTCACAATAATATTGTAGGCACATCCTTTGTCAGATCATCTATTCGCAGGTTTTAATATTTGAGTTTCTTCATTCCCGATTAGCTGCTAGATTAATGTCACGGTATCGCAGCTTCAATAAGTAGACAGGACTCTTTTGGAAATATTTAATGATGAAATTAGTATATTAGTATTATTAAATAAATATTAAAATTAGTATATAAGTATATTAGCACAAATTGTCCGGTCAGTGTATGTTAAGTTGTATATCGTATATCGCACGTTGCTTACTACTGCTTCAGACCGATGCAAATTCCACTTTTCAGCTTTGTTGGGTATGCCCACAATTTATATAGTGAGAACTCTGTATAATCAAATAACTTATTATGTTTAATTAGGTATCCATCCTTAGAAAGTTTCGGGGATCCTACAATTATCCAATTACTATTAATATTATAACTCGCACTCAATTGAAAACCTTTTCCTTTCTTAGCACTCTTTTCATCTGGAAACTTTATTTCGGGGAAAATAATTAGAAAGAAATCCCAAGAATTGGGAAAAAGAGTCTCCTAACCGGTAATCATTATTTTACTTCGTTTATCACTCCAGCTTAATTTGAGAACTATTTTCAATCCTTGTTTCAAAATATAATATTTGGTTTTATGAGATTGTTGTTTTGGGTGATTTTAATTCTCCTGACATGTGTTGCTCGTCCAGAAATTTACGCTTAATTATTAATTTTTTATGAAAAAATTAAAACCAGAGCTTTATTTCAATTTGTTTATTTCCCCTTTCTTAATATTATTATACACCCGTCTGAATGGTAGTGTGGTTCCATTAGTAATTGAGTTGGTCTTAACTACTCGCAGTAATTGCTCTATTGAGCTGTCGTCTAAAGTTAAATTTTGTTAATCGTGATCCTATTCATCCAGCATCCTCTTTGTTGCTACAGGGTGTTCATTATGTTACAACTGAATCATTAGGTATAGAAATTACAAATTTGAAAATTACCATCAAATGTTTTTACAAATAGTCAACGCTCCGTAGGAAAGCCCTCATTTCTCTAGATATTGAAATTTCAACATCTCAGTACCTGAGTATTATAAAACAAAGCAACAGAGGAAAATGTTCCATTGTCTGGTCGTAAGATAGGGAAATTTCCACCTTAATTTTCCGGCCAACTCATCCATCTTGCAAAAAGAGAAAATCAAGCTCATAGACGTTGCAATTCTTCTGGCCGTCATTTGGATTGTGAGGTCTTTTCCACATTGAAAAAAATTGCTAAAAATTTGCTTCGTCTTTGTAGGTCACCCTTTTGCCTTAAATGTGAAAATCATACTTTTAAGCATTTTTAATGTTGTATCAACTGTTCTTGTCTCATATTGATTTCCTAAGTTGCCTGTAATTTTATTTCTGACCTCTACGGTAGTAAGGGGTTATCCAGAAGGAATGATAAATTATTTTTATTACCTAATTACAATATTTCATTTATATTTTTTTTTAAAAACTTCACTATACAAATTCGATAACTGAAAATACATTATAAAATACATATATTCGTACAGTGCCTACTATCAGGCACTGTACGAATAATTTGTATTACGTTTTTATATAAAAATTGTCCTGAACTATGTATATAAACGAGTAATATATAATGGTTGTTTGGAATTAATTACATTTCATTACTTTTTTGTATTTTCACGCCTTCAGAAAATCTACTTTTAAAATAGACAGCTATATAAATTTTAAGGTAATCATCAATTAAATAGTATAAAAATTGAATTAAATTTTACTACATACAACAAATATAAGGGAAAATGTGTTTTACAATTAGTTACAAATGAATCCACTTGTATAATTCAAATTTATTTGAGAAAGTAACAAAATCTTCATGATTATATAAAAAACTTTATCATAATTATCTTCAATACTGAATTGAAAACATAACACAGTAACTTGAATGCTACAAAAAACAAAGATTCATTTTGCACAAATGAATCATAAATCGAAGTACAAACAATTATTAAGAAAAAGATAAACAAATTTAATTTTATTCCGGTGTACCACTTGGAACCTTTCTTTTCCATAACTACTCATAAAAGAATGGCTTTAACCCTAGATTCTGCTCATCCTCAAAAACACCAATCACATATGTCTTCAAATTAAATTCAACTGATAACTTCACGTCCCTCAGTATCAGGCTTTATGTTTATAAAACAGATTCGTATGTTTTATGCAGTTTTCATTCATCCTTCACCTTTACTTGAACCAGCAAAAATTTTGCACCGATGTCTATAATTTCATATCTTATCTTATCTTCTGCCTTCGCTCATTATACGAAAGCGGATAATTTCATAATTGTTTTAAAACAAACCAAAAAACTATCATGCTGATAAGTAATGTTTTTGTATAATGATCATTAATACTATTTGATGGTAATTTTTTTTTTAAATTTATTTTTGCAAAAAATGGATGAGGTGTCCATCTGATATAGATTAATTAAAACAAACATATGTAAATTGCTATTGTTTTTATAATCGTTTTAGTTATTAAGGATAATTTTAGATAGTTAACTGTATATAATATTTGTTTAATAAAAGAAAGGAATTAATAAACAGACGTAAATTACGATCTACATTATTATTTTAAATTGCAAGCAGTACTTTAAGTTATAATGCATAATGGATCACTGATACGTAATGTACCGTATATTATTATTAAAAATTACTACTACGATTTAATTTTACGTAATATAATATTGTACCTATTTTTTACCCAGTAAAACTTGAACTAAATCAAACCTAAAATTATGTTTGGAGATTTATTGAAAATCGATTTTGCTAAATTCATTTTTTACTTTGTGGGAAAAATAAAACAACAAAAGCCATAGGTTTTTGATGTGTTTTAGATTACACTGTTAATTTTGTCTATACCTTTGTAAATACTCGGATTTTGATAGAAAAAAGACATACTGTAACAGATTTTTTTTAAAGATTTGTAAAAATTCGTAGAAAATAAATAATAAATTAATTTCTGTGAGAAGATAGTTGAAATATTCCGTAAACGAGATAAATGATTGTTGCAAAATACTGGACAAAATATTGTTGCAGTATTGGACGATACGTTAGTTATCGCTTAACTATCAGCGCTTTATTTCCTGTATAAATGGGGTAATACACCGACGTCCCTTTGCGAGTGTGGTGAAATTCAAACTGTTCACAGAAGTTTGCCCTAGGACATCTTATGAATGGACTCCTGAAGATTTCCTGATGGCGACTCCAGAATCAGTAGCTTATATATTAATTTTTTAGATGTTTGTTTGTAATTTTTTACTGTAATTGGTGTTTTTTCTTGGTGTTATACTCTAAATAAATAAATACTATCTACGAAATTCTAACAATTTTGTTTACAAGATTACATTTCATAAATTTGGGATTAGTGCTATACAGTTTTCACGTTATTAGAATCAAAATTTTGTGTTAGAAACAAATTTTGTGGATCAACTCGTACTGTGAAATGAATTTTATTAAGAGAGAATTTAAGTAATAATTAATTAAGTCCGCTAATCTACTTATTATTCTCAGACCAATTTTTCAACTGGTATACTTGTCAGTAAAGTGTTGTTAGCAGAAATAGAATAGGTTATTTCTTTAAATACTAGATTATTCCTCTCATCCCTCCTAAAAAAAATTATCAAATTGTATCCTAGAAGCCAAAATACTTATTTATATATCTTATCACAAATTTACTTATTTGTTTCACATTTAGCATTTTCAAAGATCATTGTTTCATTAGAAATTTTTTTTGAAAGTTAAAATAAAATTAAACATACGGTAAAAGATAAATTTTCTATAGATTATTGAGATGGCAAACATATCTTGAACAAGTATAATATAATTTTTTTTTATATTCGTAATAAAACATTCTGATGAAGCAAAGATTTCTACCAAAGCACTAAAAATGGAAGAAAAATCAAAGAAGGAAAAATTGTAATTTTATAAATAATTATTAAATGTGGTTAATACTGTTAATTTGTGGTTCAGATTTTTAATAAATAAGATTTAAGAAAATTTTGTAATCTAAAATAAAAACCTTTTTAAGCGCTTTTATCTTTAACTAATAATTATATATTAATATTATGAATGTTTTGCCTCCATCAGATACAAGCACCTGACTATCCTAACCTTTAATAGACTATTTAAATCCACCCGCTTCAACTCAGTATCATTAAAACTATATTTTTGTATCAAATAAAATTGTAATAATAGCTTTCTTTGTTTTCAAAACTTTATTACATCCATAATTTTATTGCTGTATATAAATTTCCCTAAATTTATATTAAAAAAAAATATGACTTTTTCTCAGATGTGGAAAAAAGTAAAATTTAAAAAAGAAATAATAAAATATAAAATAAAAATAACATTAAATCAAGAAATTGTTAAAAGATTTTTCATGTGCATTTTCATATTCACACCGAACATATAGCTTAGAGTCATATGACTAGTTATATACGAATGGTAACAATAAAAATATCATAATAAACAATGCAGAAAAAAATAACAAACTGCATTTCGCTTTGACATTCATTCACATACTGGCCATTTGTCCCTCGTTTATATATTTATAAAAATGTCATGAAAATTTACTTCAGAGACAAGCATACTGAAAAAAGTACACTGAAATATTAGCAGCATCAGCGGGAATGAAATGTGACAAGACATCACAAAACTGGATCTCTAGCTCATACGCATGCACTTCACATAACGACTATAGCCAGCCTATCTTTTCTTCTTTAACTCGTCCCCTCTAATATTTTAAACTTATTCCTACTTCCCTTTTTTTACGTCGGAATATTACTACATTTATTTTACTTTTTACAGCAGAGAACTACTCTTTTTTATAGAATAAAAAATAATACTTTTTATATTCTTCTAGAAAATTATTTTTATTTAAATTAAAATTTAAGAGATAAAGTTTACCATATCAAAAAAAAAAAACATTGTATTAATTTTATTTTCTTAAAGCAATTTTGACCGTAGTTTGCTTTTGAAGAACGAAATTTTATATATATACACGAGTGTACATAACATATATATACATACATATATATATATATATATATATATATATATATATAAGACGTCTTTTATGATTTATTTTAATTCAAATGAAATTTTGTAATGATCAAATAAAGATGCAAATTACATATAAACGGTACGAAATACATTAACAAAATCACAAAGATTTAAATAACTGTATGTAGTCAGCAGAGTATCTTAAAAAACGAACGAAAACCAGACCTTCGTTTTAAATTTAATCTAATCATACAAGAACTCTGGAAATTTTTTGTCCGATAAAGCAGTAAGCAGATAATGACAAATATGAACTCTATTACATAAATACATAATTTATGTAAAACTATACAATATGGGTGACGATGACAACAATAATAATAGTAATAATAATAATAACCATAATTAAAATAGTTTACTGGAATAATTTTTTTTAAGTTTTAATTTAAGGTTACAGGTTTCCTAACAATGATTCAAATTTCGGGTAATAATAACATCAAGCTATAAGACATTAGTTATTGAATTTTTATAAAAAATTAACTAACGTTACTAACTGCATATTTTTCATCACGTTGATATAAATTAAATAATAATATAAAACCCAAAACATTAATAAGATGTTACTCTGCTTTAGATGCTGGAATACTACCACAGAGCCAAGTTCTGTAATGGCGTAGATAGAAGTAATCATTGTTTTACGTGTGGTAAGCCGGCAATATACGTAAAGATTGTCGAGTCCATCTGCGTCAGGAGTTGTGTCTTCACAGTAACGTCATGGTGTTTCTGAGGGACTGCTCCACCCGGGAGGCTTTGGTCTTTCACCTTCAATGATCGGATGGGGACTCCTTTGAGATGCCATTGGGGGGAATGATAGCCCGTAGTCCCGGAGGAGATCCCTTTGGGGGTTCACCACTAGAGGCAAGGGGTAGAGACTGGAGTTCCGGTGGGAAGTTCCTTTTAGGGAACCCCTCATTTGAGGCATGACATGCAGAAAGACTGAGTCCCGGCTGCCTTGGCAGAGCTTTGCGTCTTTCCGAGGTAGTTTGTGGCGAAGGCACACCCCGGAACTGAGTTTATGTTTAATTGCGTATCCGGCTTTGGTGGACGGGGAAACAGCAGATGTACGCAAAAACCAGTTTTTAAAGCATTTTCGTAAAATAAAAAAAAAAAGTTATTCATATCAGTCCAACACATACCTACTGAAAATATTTCTTAATCAAAATTTCAACTAAGGTCAGAAACTTAGAAATTGTTTTCTCAGCTTTAATAATGAATGACTCTAATATAATTACTTCAGCCTTCCCACGTTACTAATTTAACTTGTTATTTATAAATGAAGTAATAACAGTACAAGACAAACAACCGAGAAGAAATTTTACTAAATAGTCATTATTTATATTAAGTAGAAAACAAGACTGTATCAGAAATTTGTTATGTAATCTAAGTTTGTTGTCTAGTAATAGCTAACCTTTATAGTACATAAATAATAAGTTAAACAATATTTCTATATCATGAAGAAGATTAAAACGCTTGTATATTTAACTGAAATAATTTTAAATACAAACTCCATCCATCGCAGTAGTAAAAAATGAAAACTTGGAACAGCCTGTGTATTAAATTTTATCATACAGGTATAATATGATAGGCGAGTTACCCGTGAATAACTTGTTCATTCTAGTATCAAACCTGTTATCATTTATCGTATATTTCTAGAAAAATTTACAGTAGTCTGCATTTTCTTAAAACTATATTCTACTTCTTTGCAAATAGCCATTAATGTAAATTATTAATCAGATAAATAAAAAAATCTGATTGTGACAACACATGACTTCCTTGTACGCCTATGAAATTAAATATATATATATTTAAAAGTCCATAAAATTGTATTTCACTAATTACTTCTGATTTTTTTATTGTTGTTACTGAATTATTAGTTATTGTAAATATTTTTTTTTTCAATCAGAGGTTAATAATTATTAATAAATCAGTGTATTTAAATTAAAAAACAAAAGTTAAAAAAAAAGGATATGTAGTAGGATTCAAACCGATGTGCCTTCCCCTTGTAAGATCCAAATATATCTTTAATTAAACTTTTATTTAACTCTGAAACCAATAAAAATAAGTACTACGTATGATATATCGTTGAAAATCTCTGAATGAGGGCGTAACTGCAGTTAAGAAAAAATCTAAAATCCAATTTCTTTTTATTTTGGGCTTTTTGGACAGTAAAATTAAATCCATACTCAAATATTATGGAAAATTTACATTCCAGTACTTACATTTTAACGAAACAGAATCTATTAAAAAGTGTGGAAAAGATAACCTAACAGATTATAAATACATAAGTAATGGACTTTCTACAAATAAAACTATTTTAAAATATTTTTGAGGAAAAACATTTTACATAAAAAAACTTTCTACTGCAGTCAATTATTTTTCTTCAAAATAATTCCGACATACATATGAAAAGACCACTACATGAAAAAATATACGATACTGATTTAATCGGTTTTAGAAACAAAAAATAACCGAATCTATTTTCACACCAGGAAGGCCACTGGTGTCAGAAGGTAGTGGAAAATAAATTTGGCAATCTGAAGTGAGGATCACGTCAGGTTATCCTAATATAGGGCTTAATACTAGGGAGTTAGGACGTCATAATTATCCATCCCTCTACTAAGCCTCCAGTTTAAAGTTCCAAAAACAATGATTCATAAAGTTGTACGTGAGTGATTTATATTTGTGTTCATAGAAAATTCAGCGGCTGCGAGAAATAAAGCCATTTAATACAAAAGAATCTTTCTAGTTCACTGTTTAAATGTATAAAAAAATTTAGTAAAAACTAATAATTTTTAAATGGTTAATTTTTTACAAATGAAGCTTTTCTTCGTGTTAATGAATGTACTAAAATCCATAGACACAATATTTAGATATGAGTATATGAATACCAGCACGTAATTTTTGAGATAGCATGCCATATCTAAAGCTAAAGTGTTTGGTCTGGTCTAGTGAAGAATTGTGTATTTAGATAATTTTCCTTTGCTTAAAAGGGTATTATTGAACATTTTTATCATGATATACTAAATAACAATATCTCTTTCTTTAATTGGATGAACTCGAAAATGTATATAACATCTATTTTTAACAAGATGCCACACCTTCTAGGCTTTTCTTCCTTTATTAGCTAGGCTTGGAGTGAACGTTTTTCAGATAGACGCAAATGATGATGGATAGGCAAGAGAAAGCTGAGCTTCTTGTGAGAAAACATTAAAAACATTGTTTACTCGCAGAAATTACGTGAACTGCATTACTTACAGGAGATAAATAAAGAGGAAATTACAACCCTTAAGAAAAGATATATTATATAATATATATGCAGAAACTGAATACAGTTTTAACATTAACCAACATTCAGGATGAACATGAATATTAAATTATTTGATTAAGAAACAAAACTATTTGAGACGGATATTTAGACATAAAACAACATTTAAGTATTTTTGATTTAATTCATCCATGCCACCAATCTTTATGAGTCATATTATTGTTATATGTTGTGCTGGTGCAGAGGGTTAGCGCCTGCTAACCCTCTGCAGGCGCTAACTCTGCTAACCCTCTGGGAGAAAGACTGTCAAATGTTTAAACGTACCTGTTGTTATATTTTATCACCATCAGTTTATGACATTTGTTTTACGGGTATCAATATAGATTTTTTATTTCTATTTAGAACCCTCAAATCTGGTGGACTAGATATGTCCGTGTGGCCGATCTCCGGGATGGAGTTATCCCGTCTCTGCTTTTCATCAAAATGGTCCTGGTGAGCATGGAATTTTTCATACGCTACAAAATTTCCATTTCTTGCTTCCACACAGAAACATTAAGTTTACGTGATGAATTAATCATCTATCAAAAAAGTAGATAAACCATTTTTCAGGTTTTATAATTGAAAGAACAAGAGAGGAAGCTGCCTATGGACTACCAAAAAACAAAACCGTCCCAGTTATCAAGATTGAAGAAACAATATTAAATGCACAAACATTGCCAAAAATGTAATTTTAAAATATTATTTTATAATAAATAAATATTTATAATAAAATAAATATTAGTATTTATTTTTTTATATATGGTTAAATTTGTGATCAAAAATGTATGTTGATAGAAGATGAAGTATAATAAATGTTTTAGTTCAGAAATTCATTTTGAGAATTGTAATAAAAAAATAATTTTAAATAATCAAAACAGATTGTTCATGAAATAACAAAACACTTTTTTTTATGATGCGTTTTGAAAAACAGCAGTTGGGTTATTTAAATTAAAATAATATATATAAAAGCCATCTAAGTAAAATAATTTTTAACATATGAACATTGATTGGCCGATGGAACCAGGTCACAATTTCTACAAGAAGCAAAGTTGAGAAACTTCTGAACACGAAATAAAGGAATATGGAATTCGAATATCACAAACGCAATACTTTCATTGAAATGATCCTTTTAATACCGTTAATACTGTTATTTAACTGCTACATCTACGTCTAAAACAAATAATGCTTTTATTTCTTGCTAAACTGTGATCTCCGGATAAAAAAAACTTACATTTAAAATTACATTTTAAATGATCTTTCCTACTGTTCTAAGAAATTTTGTTATAATTGATATAGTATTAATAGCGAAAATATTTTTGCTCCTATTAAAGTTGAATAAATTATTATTGATTCATTTAATTTATTTTAATTTTTGTTGTTTTACAGACTTTACTTTTTTGTTTATAATATATATAATGTAATACATGTATATATATTCATGTACTAGCAGACCCGGCAACGCTTCCCTATTGCTATATTTTTGCATATATATATATGTCGGAGAGGCGAGGAGATTTGTCAGGGATTCAACGTTTTGTGTTTCACTCACTTTTATTATTACAAGTGGAGAATATATAAGACTATAATAAAGCTCAACCAATAAAAATGAGTAGACAACTCGTACAATGAAACAATTACAAATGATAACTATCACCCATCAATAACTCAGCAGTACACGAATCATAATATAAGATTAATTTAATTTAGAACTCAAACAATACTAAAACAACTTGCGATAGACCGAGGCTCAGGGAAATAACGAATTCGCGACCACCAGGACGTCCGTTCGATCTGGGTTCCAAAGCAAGACTACCTTTTCTCAATATTCTCAAATAATATACCTACTGCATATTTCCTTTTCCTTATTAATTTTATGATACCCCTATCGTCCTGGGATCCCGACTACGTTGACAACCATGTGCCTACCTAGGCCTAAGCCTACCGCAATAAAACAATTTAAACCTTATTTTACAAAACATTACAAGTAATAGTACATTTCTTAAAACTACTAAAAATACAGATATTCTAAAGAATATTCTCATCGTTTTGTCGGAAGATACTCCACTGTACTTTATTCTCCGACATATATATATATATATATATATAGATTAAATGAACGCAATTGAAAGTTGGATAAAACATTAACATAATGAACATTACAGAATTTCACAAAATCGAACCTTTTCCTTTTTCCCTTCTACTCTTTCTACCTTTTCCCCCTTTTCCTTTCCACCATTTCTTTACCCTCCTTTTCCTTTCCCTCTTTCCGTTCACCCATTTTACCTTCCCCCCATTTTCGTTATTACCATAATCCATTTCCTTTCCTTCACTTTCCCTTTTTCCTTCCCTTTCCCATTTATCTTTCCTTATTTAATTTTCCCCTTCCTCTTTCCTCCTTTTCTATTTTCTCCTTTTCCTTCTATATTTCCTTCCCCGGTTTCTCCTTTTTTCTTTTTTTCATTTTCCCCTTCTTTCCTTTTTACTTTTTCGAATTTTCCCTTTCTCCAATTTTCTCCGCGCTTAAATCGCTCCTGTAGCTGTTTAGTATATAGCGGACACACATTTCGGAAATACTGAAAACCGTAAAATATTTAATATAGCGTGTGTTGCTTTTACGACGAACAGTTAGTGCTGTTTTTCAAAAAAAGCATGTTTTTCCCTGTCACAGGTGTGACATCTTAGATATATAAATAGTAGATACATAAAAACACGCGCCTATTCGAATGCAATGTTGTGTCAAAATTTCAAAGCAATCGATGAAGAACTTTTGAAGATTTAAGATTTTGAAAAAACGAACATTTACATTTTTATATACGAGTATATAGATGTAAGTGTTGTTACATGCTGAATTGTTAATAGTTATATGTAATTGTAACGTTTGTAACAGTATTTATAAACCTGAATTTTCTAATAAGCAAATAATTTTCTTATAGATATTAGAGGTTTTATGCATTATTTTTTTCCAAAAAAATTCAATATTTTTTACAGAGCTAATTACTGTGCTAGTATTTAAATCACTCAGCGAAGTGTGACGGTCAACACAGGTGGATTATTTTAAAGCAATTTCTCTTAATACTGAAAATTGTTTGACACAAAATCCGAGACAAATTCACAAACAAGGGATGAAAAATCTGTTTTCATTCTTTACTTTAACTTTCAAAGAGTAATTTAAAATAAAACAAATGTATCACATTTATAATTTTATAGTATTAAACAAAAATTACTTTGCGTTCATATGATTAACGCAGACAATTAGAAAGCTAGAGTGAAACTGATAAAAATAGAAACTATTAAATATGAATAATGTCGTAGGAAAAAAAGGAAATATCTTATAAGGTACCCTTAATATTTCATAATAACTTCACCTTAATATTTTAAGGTGAAATCTAGAACAGAAAGATCTTCGTGGATGAATATTCTAAATAAAAGAATAGTACAGGTCAGCAAACCAAAAGAAGATGTTTGTCTGAAGAAGATGTAAGTTTGAGCAAATGTAAAAAAATAAAACAAAAACACATTAAAATTGAATAATTTTTCACATTCAGTCCAGTTTTTCCTTGTATATTTTAAATTCATTAACTACGTAGGCATTAACTACGTAATTCCAATGTATTTAAAAATCCCACGAATAGTTGAAACAGTATGTGTAACGCAATGTTACGCAAGAGAAATAGGGGTAACTTTAAGAGCGTAACATTAATTTGTTGCTTTTACTTTCTCTTTCAGTCTTTCTTTTGGTTGTGATGCATGTTAAGCATGTAAGTTACGAAAAGTGCCAGTCAGGTTTTTTTTTTTAGGAATGTTACTTTTAGAGATAGTAGTCACTGCATTTATAAACAGAAAATTCGTCACTTGGAGAGTTGAATTTTCTTTTGTGGGCTTGGCATGTCATACGAACACTTACATTTTCTCAATGAAAAGCCATCAGGAAAGAACTTCGGTTCTCATTTTGCCTAGTAATCCTGGAATAGAATGTTTGTTACTCTTGGTGGTGACTTTACCATTTTTGGATTAACTTGTACCTCCCATCAGGTCACTTAGTACTATTACCATTATAATCATCCAATTTTATTCTAATGTTTTAATTTGATGAGATGAATGTAAAATATGAGGATAGATTTAAATATACAACTCTATATTACTATAGAAAAAGTTGATAGTTAATAATTTTTTTTACAATTTAAAACCATATCATCAATTATTCTAATTTTTATCTTAATATTTACAGTATATTAAAATAAAAATTAAAGAAAAGACATCTTCAGATACAGAAATTACCTTCTTTGGTTGAAGTTAACTCTTCAGAAGTAAGAATGTGTATTTTTAAATTTAGTAAATTTTGTACTATATAGCATTAAAATATTTATTATTTAAATATCTGAAAATTTTAATGTTTATACTCAAGTTTCTAGTTTGAAGTTGAAATAACACCAAAACTGTCATTACTCATTTTACATTTTTGAATGTCTGCATGAAAAAAAAAAAACAAGAACTGTTATAAGCTACCCACTTTAACGTCGTTATTTAAAAGATAATTTTTACACAACTATACTAATACTAGACCTGTTTTAATAATACATGTTCAGTAAGAATAAAAGAATATTTAATGTTTTGAGTTTCATTTCTCTAGAAGTACATAAAGTATTTTTACATTATTATTATTTCCCGATTTAAAAAAAGGAAAATGTATCGTTCTTCATAAACATTTTTAATACTACAAAAAATAAATCTAATCAGAAATTATTTTTGTGATATAGTTTACTTTTTACACGACTTTCCAAAAAAAGAGTGTAATGTTTTTAGGGTGTATGTATGTTTGTTTGTTACACCGTTGCAGCTCACCGGTCGAACCGATTTAGATGTATGCAATACATAATGATTAATAGATAATGTATAGTATTTCAGTATCGATCTATTAGTCGCGAAAATAGTTATGTTTTAAGATCTGCTAGGATATTGAATTAATGAATTTCGGTAGTAACATTTATCAATCTATTTTATAATTCCTATTAATGTTTATTTATTTATAAACATTTAAGAAAATTCTTATGATTTTTTGACGGGCAGTACGTTCGATCATGTAAGCATATTCTTTCTTCTTGTTCTTGCTTTTTTTTATTTTGATTAACCTCCGTGATCATCGCTAGGTATTGCTTCAGAGGATGAGATTAATGACAATGTAGCGTGTGAAAATGCCATGACTGACCGGGATCGAAACCGGGACCTTCGAATGAAAGGTCGAGACGCTACCACTCGCGCCACGGAGGCCGGCTGCCCTTATTTATTGGTGTTACTTCTTCTTACTTATTGTTTATAAACATTTCAGAAAAAAAAATGATAAGATTTTTTTCGGGCAGTATGTTCCGTCATGTAAGCATGTTCTTTATTCTTGCTCTTATTTGTTGGTGTTGCTTTATCCTATTACTGCTAAATGATAGCTAATAATCTCTTTCTTTTATTAATAAAATTAATAAATAATCTTTACAGTAGTTTGATTTAGTAGAAATAAGAATAATTAGTAATACATTTTTATATTTAATTTTACGTTAGCAACATTCTTAACTTTGGTTATGAGATTAGTAAAACAGTGGATGGAAGATATTTAAGATTATGGTACGTTTTATTTTTTCGTACGAAACAAGATTTAGTTTTTAAATAAAAGTTTAATCAATTTTGCAGATTATAAATATTTTTCTGAAAGTAAAAATAAGGAAAAATTTTCATGAACGAGGTTGTATATTGTTTTGAGATCAAGTTATTTAAAAAAATATATGAACTATTCCTTCAATAAAATATAAATATACATGTATTAGCCGGCCCGTCAGCCAGATTTTGGATCCTAGGGGCCCAGGTGAACCCCGAAGCCAATGCAGGGGCTCCTCGTGGACTACGGAGGCAGAGGACCTACCCTAAGGCCGCAGTGCTTGCTTTGGTTGCCATTCGCGTCTACCCAGATGGCTTGTGTACCACCTCAGTGTTTGTTACCCTCATGGTTATGAGAGTAATACTGATAAATAACAATTTAAATATTCAGTGTTTTATAGAAATCTGAAAAAGAAATTAAATTACAAAAGAAACAACAATAGGACCTATGGTAAATACAGCACACACACTTTCGACGACAAGAAATTCATAACTTATTTATTTGCCGTGGTGGTAAAATTATAATAATGTAGTAAAAGGATTAATCTTTTTTTTCCTTAATGAATATCTTTAATTCACAACTTCCCCTTCCTTGGTGGTGAAGGAATATTGACTGTTATTAACACCTTAACCTTCAAGGGAGGTTAACACTATAACCCTCGGTCTGTGATTATAACCTTCCCTGGAATAATTCGAATATATCACGGAAATTCAACCTACTATCAAATACCCATTTTAAATTTTGAAAATCGGATAATTGTCTGCAGAGATATTATTAAAGCACTCCATTGCTTCTCCCAAAACAGTCCCTCACGGGCATCCCGTTCTTTATCAGTTGATAGTGGTTTAGCTTTCCACGAGGTGTTTGCATACTGTCGCGTGTTCGCCGAACGATCAGGATATTGAGGTATTGACAGTTGAAAATGTTTATATAATTACAATTTGTTGGTTAAAAAATATAAGTAAAAAAAGAGAAATCAACAACAACAATATTAGTAATAATATTGACAATAGTAATACGAATAGTAAACAACAATATTAAAACAAGTAATAAAAACAGTGCTCACAGCCACAATATTAATAATGACAACAGCAAACAGTAATAATAGTAAATGTCAGTAATAAAACAAATTCTTTCTTTTTTCTGTTTAGCCTCCGGGAATTATCGATCAGATATTACTTCAAAGTATGAATGAGGATGATATATATGAGCGTAAATGAAGTCTCGTCTTGTACAGTCTCAGTTCGACCATTCCTGATATGTGCGGTTAATTGAAACCTAACCATCAAAGAATACCGGTATCCACGATCTAGTATTCAAATCCGTATAAAAGGAACTGCCTTTAGCAGCATTTGAACAGTGGAACTCTTGACTTCGAAATCAGCTGATTTGGGAAGACGCGTTCACCACTACACCAAACCGGTGGGTTAATAAATAAATATTAATCATAACCACAACAACAGTTATAATAATAATAATAATAAACAGTGATTAAATACAAAACAGAATTTAAGGTAATCGTCAGGATTTATTCACAGGTAGATAAGTAAGGAAAAGCAGAATTCAGTCCCATTCATAATAGACATTAGGATGACCGCTAATCTTAACACTTTTAACCACTATTCTTGTATTATCAACAATAATATCATACATAGATAAAACAAGTGTAAAGTTCTTTCAAAGAAATTCCTTTGCTGTTCACAAATGAAACTACCCTTACAATTTATGGATGATATTTAGTTGATTATCTCTTTCACTTATAGTCTTACAGTAACTCACCAAACCATTGCTTGTTTTCGTCTACTGGAATTACTTGAAACGTCCCCTAATCGCGTCAGCCATTTTTTTACTAAGTAACAATTCGCTCCTTTACTGTCCTTCTAGTAGAATACTCCCTTGCAGAATCTCCTCGTGGACTGATATATCGCAGGAATCTCCTCGCAGACTCACATCATAACGTCTCGCTTAGACTGATTTCCTAGATCTCCTTTTAAGTGTTCTTCCCCGGATTATTTATAACGCCGGGGAAGACCATTTGAAATCCGGCAGCTAAACAGGATAGCTCTTTACCTACTCGGAACCAACTCGAAGCGTGAGAATGATCGATTACCCTCACATTTTGCCATGACATTCCAAATCTTGGTGCGGTAACTCTTCTCACGAAACAACATTTGTTTAGCTGTGTTACTTTGCAATCTTAAAAAGACGATTGTTAAACGGACCTGTTACCTTTACTAAAAGGGTTTCTTTTAATTCCTTTCCGGATTCCTCCCGTTATTATATTTTCTACTATTTTCTTAATTGGTACGAATCTGCTACTCAGGTCCGTTATACCGGTTTTCTTACAATACCTCACAACTCTAGCCTCACACGCAGTTCCCCGGGAAGCCCATTATTGTTAAACAGATTCTTTAGTTTTAATTTATTTTATTTAAGTAAATGTAATTGTTCTATTTTTGTAATATTGTTCAATCAATTGATTCGAATCATTCAGTTTAAATCCAGCTCACACAGCGATAGGGACTCACAGTTCGCAGTTCATTAATTCAGTTGATTAAAATTTGCGCTTTAACCAGCAAATCTCCTCTAATACATA
Organism: Lycorma delicatula; assembly: GCF_047948215.1. Lineage (NCBI taxonomy): Eukaryota > Metazoa > Arthropoda > Insecta > Hemiptera > Fulgoridae > Lycorma > Lycorma delicatula. Next base: position 173,630,297 of record NC_134455.1, on the reverse strand, counting down.
TATACATACTTTTTTCGGAGATTTTTCGAGGTGGAATATATCTAAAAATCTTCTCAATTATGACAAGAAACATGGATAAAAATTTGGTTGCGATTGATCGAGAAGTTTTTTGTTTTCCTCGAAAAACAAAACTCTCTTTCTTTTTATATAATAGTAGAGATTAAGAAGTGGAAATTATATTTTTTTCTTATACGTATTTTCATTTTAGCGGCATTGCAATAGGCTCTTAAAAGGGTAGCTTTCTAGATTAGTATACATATATCCTGGTTAAACGTTATCGTTTTATTTATACACGACTGGCCAATCCAAAAATGAATGTAATGCATTTAGAGTGTATGTATAAATATATCTTTGTTCCACCGTAGCTCCTCAACTGCATAAATAAATATAAATATAAATATATATATATATATATATATATATGTTTATATAAATTAAAAATTTGAAAAATAAATTATACTATATACAAAATTGTAATTCCGCAAGTTCTTTAATTATCCTGTATTAGTAATTATTCTCTAATATAGAGCAATGTTTTTCAGCAATATTTTTGTTTTTAACAGTCGTCTTTTTTAATTTTTAATATTTATTATGTACGATCACAATAAAAAAAAATCTATAATTTCCATATCAACTAAAAATTATAAATCGTCAAATGTAAGCGCCTGTAGCAGGAACGATAAGACATCCGTCTATAAAAGTTGAAGTTGCCATTTCGAGTTCCGCCCGGATTTCTATCCTGTAACTCATTAACAAAAAAATATTTTTAATCACAAGCTATTTTAAGATAAGCTTTTTTCATTTATTTTAATAAGAGTTTTTTATATTATTTTAAAGTGTTTTTGCTAACTTACAGATTTTTTTTTTTTTAATAATTATTATTGCTTTGTAAAAGTTTAACGAATTTCAATGATATTGCAGATTCTTTAAAGAATATTAAGAAATATTTCAGCAGTCTTTTTATATTATTAACTGAATTGAATACAACGGGCAAAAATAATTTTAATTTTATTAAAATAAAGTCGTAGTTAACTTTAATTATCAAACATAAAAACGATTAGTTAGTTAAATATTATATTAAATATTATATATATTATATATAATATTATACAATTTTTATACTGCATAAATATATTTATTTTTTAAATGTTTTCCATATTGTTATTATATTATTATTATTATAGAATTTATTACCTTTTTATTCGTATCTGCAAATTGAAAATCTAATAAAAAAAAAACAATAATAAGTCACATGCAAAGTATGGAAAATATTTATTATATACCACATAAATTTGTTTTGCTAAATGACGTCACATATATCGACATTGGGATTAGAAATTTAGTGAATAAATTATTGCTTACAGTGTACAGGGCCACTGATAACAATAACATTGGAATATTAATATAGCCGAGTCGGAAATGGAGTATAATCAAAAAAGGTTACTTATTTTCTCAAAATTCATAATAAAACATCTGGTAGTGAATTGAAAAGATAAGAATTGTCAGGTTAATAAAAAATATCAGGATATAAAACTCCTAAAAACCTTTTTTATTAGTAGATAAAATTTTATATGGTAGGATGAAAAAATTTATACCCATTTATTATTGTTTAGTAATTTAAATAATATTTTTCTTAAAATTTCTGTTAATATCAAAGATATTAAATTTACATGATAAGAAATTCTCATCATAAGAAAGTTATGTTAGCTATGAAATATAATAATAATAATATTTTACAGTTTTTCTTGGATCTGTTAAATCATTCCCGAGGACATATTATTGATATTCAATTTTTTTTCTTTGTACATGTTTCAATCAGTAACCTGCCTGGTTAGTCTAGTGATTAAACTCGTTATTGCAGAATTAACTGATTTTCATAGTCGAGAGTTCTAATGTTCGAGTCCACGTAAAGGCAGTTGCTTTTACATTTGTTTTAATGCTATATTGTGCATACCGGTGTTCTTTGATGGTAGGAATTCAATTAACCATACATCCCAGGACTGGTCGATCTGAGTCTATTCAAGACTAGATGTTTACCGGTACATTTATACCTACACTGCATTAGCTCTGCAGCTATGACAGGTCTGTCAAACCGGTAGCGGTGACTGCAGTTGCTAATGTATTCATACACATCCAGACCCGGTAGTAGCTGGAAAACTGGTTCTCTATACAAAAGTAAAATGATAATTAAACGTATGAAAATAATTTATTTTTTTCGAATGGTAATTCAATCTCTGATGTGTAAATATTTGAGTTGCGTATGTCTTGTTTTTTTAAACATTTTCGGTAAACTACATAATTCAAAATATTGGTTTCCAATAGTTCAAGTAGTTTATTGAACTATTTTTATTTTCTGATAAAATTTTTATGTAATTATAAATACCACTTAATATGTGACTGATTTGATAGTTACAAAAGGGTTTAACGTGGCCCTACTCTTAAAATTTTAAGCATTAACGAGTTATATTTTTCGGTTCTTCAAACGTAAATTTAGTAACAGGTAACGTATTTAACTTGAACATTGCATAATTAATACTGCAAGGTTCTGAATCTATGGAAAACAGTAGTATGAAAATTTTATTATTTGAAAACACAGTATATGGTTACCAACCTTAAAGTCACGTTTTTTTCTACTTCATTTTGTCTTTAGAAGGGCTAGAGAATAACAAAGGGTAAGGACCGCATTATCAGAGTTCGTAAACGTAATAGAATGAATTACTTGACTTAAAAATCTACATAATATTTAAATACATATAATTAATTCGTTAAAGGCATCGTAATCCAACACAGTATACAGGTAAACGAACTTTTCATGTACAGTAGATTATTGTAAATAAAAGTTCATTTATGATAAGAAAACTGGAAGTTGTATAGTTTTTTCAGCGATTCAATGATTCCGAAAATTCAAAAGCCATTCTGTTACATTTATGTTCACAAGAAGAGAAAATAAATTCAATAAAAGTATTTAATGATGTATGTTTTTTTTTAACGGTGCTTCTTAGCTGTTACATGCTTGTTGGTGCCAAAATTTTACCAACTGAACACTTATTTTTCTTACATATACTTTAACAATGGCTCTTTTGCAACCAAATGTTGTTTATTAAATCCTCAATAGAAAAAATAGAGAAACATTAAGCGACATATAGTAAGTATTTAACAGATCGTTTTTATACATTACAAACTGGAAAAATGAGCTTATTGGATGAACAGCTGATTGTCAAAGATTTCATTACGACTGGAAATTACACGTAGAAAATAGTTTTTTGAAATAAGTTAATTTAAATATAGGTCTACAACTATGTAATAACTAACAACATTAGTTAACTTAAAAAATAATTCAACTAACTTTGTTTTCTTTAAATTTTCACCATCATTATAATGGAAATTGTTTTCATCACCTCTTTTAATGATGATTGTTGAGATTTCTGAATAATGTACGCAGCCAATTTAATGAGATAATAACATCAATTACAGTTTGGCAGCTTATATCCTTAGTTTTAAATGATCATTACTTTATTAAATATCCACCCAGTGCTGAAATATTAGCAAATTATTAAACACAGAAAGTTTATTAATAAAAGTTAAAGCTATTAAAAATAAATATTTATGTATTATTAAAAACTTAATTTATTTTATAGTATATAATTTTATTAAATTGTGATTCAAATATTAATATATTAAATAAACAATTAAGGAATAGATTTTTTAAATCTAATTTTTAAATTTAGATAACGTTGCAGTCTAAGAAATGTTTGATCGAAGTGAGAGAAGAAATGCTTAACTGTAACTACGATTAGAGTTTTGAATTGTTATTAAAAAAATTCTTTCTTATGAGATTGTTTTCCCCAAGTGTAAGACTTGTGACTGCTGTGACACAAAATGGTTGGTTTACATTCATTTTTGTATTATAATGGGAAATGTAATCCTATCGTTTTTCAAAAAAACAATTATTGAATACATTAAGTCGGACAATTCTTCAAGTACTTTTCTCAATATGAAATGGGTAATTATTATTATTATTATTGCTGTATTAATTTTCTAAATAAATACATTAATTAATTAAATATTATTTTACAAAGATTATACGTTAATGTTATATATCAATATATATAACACAAAATGATATATAATCATAATAATATAATGATATATATATATATATATCCTGGCTTTACAGCTCTAGAGCTACGCTGCAAGAAAGTATGGTAATCAGTAAAAAAATGAGGTATGGTTTTTTGGCATTTCACATCCCAGAAATTCATTGCGTTTCATAAACCAGGGACCCCCCCAAAAAAGTTATTGGTCGTACGTACGTGACTTGGAGTGTTTGAAGCTTAGTAACTGCATAAAACGATGTTTTTGAAATTTTTACAAAGCATCAGGTATATCCGGCAATTGTTTTGGTAAAGTTTATTGGTCAAAATCTCCATTATGGGAGGGGTTTTGGGGCTCATTTTCTCAAAGTTTTGCAAACATAACCCCACTTTATATTAAGCTTCGTATATGCGTGCATGCTTATGTTTCCATTTAAAACAAATTGTCCCATGATTCCCCGTACTCCATAAATCGAAAAAAGCTCTCTTTTCATTAATTGAACATTTTTTAACCGAATTTTTTTATTTTGCCTCCCTAAGTCATAATAATACTGCAAGCGACAAAACAAAAATACTTTCGGGGCAATATTGGGAATGGAGAAGCCTATCAATGTTTAAAAATACCGATATTTTTGAAAAAAAATTATTTGGTTATTTAAATTATTAATATTGATAAAAATTTAAATTATAAACTTTTACCAATAATATCTCATTAAAATTTCATCATATTCATCCTTCAATGCTAAAAACAAAAAAAATCTTACGTAACGTTTTATTGATCGTATATTTTTCGTGGATTTTTTTATTAGATTCTTTCATTTAGCATTATAAAGGTAGAATACTCAAAAAGTTTTTCTTTGAAAGAGATTTTGGTGAGAGGGGTACAAAATTTAATTTCTTTTTTTTCAATTTTTGAAATTGTTTTTGGTTTATTTAAACATATAAATAATTTTAAAATAAAGTTTCATCATAAATTACTCCCAACCCAAAAAATAAATCTTAGTTAACTTTTTCTAGCATAGTTATTTTTCCACTATATAAAAAAAAATATAAACAACCAATGCCAGGAAAGTGTTACACTCTTATTTTCAGATTATGTAAATTTTTTTTCCACTTTCGATTAACTTTTTTTTATATTGGTATTATATTGTCAGTAATTTACCAAAGCTATCATAAAGCAATCATAGTGTGGGTGATATGACAAGGCAACATTGATCCTCAAAGACTGCATAGTCTTCTAAACCCTAAGAAGCATATACAGATAATTTCTTGAAAACAAATGGGGAGTAAAATAGATTTTCCATCCCATTTTTTGCTAAGCCGATTTTACTGTCACACATCAACTGAATCTACTAAAGTCTAACTGTACAGGTGATTTGTTTTATTTACTTAGATAATTTTTAAATAGAGAAGAACTTTAACGTTGAAAATAGCAACTAAGACTTGTATCGCATGCGTTACATTAGTCGCTGTTACCGAGAAGTGTAATGAAATGTACAGATTAAGTAAGAAGTATCAGTTTCTGTAATTGAACCCATTAAACTGGCCGCAAATGAAGCCACTGAACAAGTGCGGTGCTGGTTGGATCAGAAGGGCCTGCTCTTGGCTCCGGAGAAGGTGATGGCGGTAGCACTGGTGGGAGGAGGAGGTTAACACCAATTACCCATCGGGCGGGGGATCACCCGGTAGGGTTTTGAGAGCCGATCAAATACCTCGGAATATAGATGGACCATCGGCGATCATTCACAACCTGTCTAGAGGAAGCAAGCCAGATGGCAGACCGGTGACTGGACTGAACAAGCTGATGGGGAGAGTGGAGGCTCCACGTACTTCGAAGCGTCGCTTATATGTTCATTTGGTAAACTCTGTAGTCCTGTACGGAGTCCAAGTATGGCACAGGGCAATGGGAGTGGGGCGCAACCGGCGCTTGTTGGAGGGGGTTTAGTGCCGGGTCGCGCTTCGGGTGGCGGTAGCATATAGTTCCGTGTTCACAGAGGCAGTCATGGTGTTTGACTGCCGGTGGCGGTCCTGATCGTGACTTGGTAATGCTACACGAGACACCATGATGGGTCCGTGAGGGGGTGCGGGATTTGTCCCCGGCTCCTGCGCGGACCGGAATGAGGTTGCGTTCCTCTTGTTCGGTGACCTAAACTATTCGACTTATTTGGGTTGTAAGTCTGAATTTCTATGTTGCGTAAAACACAATTTTGATCGGTATTAGTGTACCACTGATTTAAATAAACACGTTTGTTTTCTGAGGCATTCATAGTCACGAACGGTGCTGTCAAATCTGTACTAGGCGCGGAGTCCGCAGTTTCGGTTAGTTAGTTTGAGGGAAAAATGTTAGGTTGGATGTGAAGATATCCGTTTGAGGCCAACGTGAAGGCAAAATTTGATATGTATTTACCGATGCAAATGTCGGTGGGTGAGGGACAGCCCTCGGTGGAGTTGTCGTTCATCTGGACTTGCTCGGATGAGTGGAGATGAGGAAGCAGAGGGACTCCTGACCCCCCAAGCTGGAATGATCGTAGACATCAAAAGACCGAGACCCGGATACTGGGTTGGGGCGACTAGAAATGGCATAACCGGGACTGGCGCTATTCCTTCCCTGTTGTTAGAAGCGATGGCTCCTCCCAGAGCTGTGTTTATGCTTAAATGCGGATTCGGCCCTGGGCAGTGATAAAAGGAGAAACAAATCATAAATAATAACGGGCATAGTCCTTTATTAAGGAGTATGATATATTTTACTGACGAAATTATTACATACATCTCAACTCATGTATATATTTTATTTAATTATACTGTTAGCAAATTATCCAATAATGTTAAATATATATTTACACTTAACTGAAGTAAACATTCGACTTAATTTTGTATTATTTGGAATTGGTTTTAGAAAAAGGTTTTTACTGTCTTTGGAACAAATGAAAATTAGGCTTTTGCGTTTAATAGATTAAATGTAATTTAGCATTTTACTTCGATAAGGTTGTTTATTATATAAAACTACATAAATTTGCATGCTTTTTATTAAAGTTAATTAGAAGATATGTTTATATTGTAAAATTTCACTATTCTCTTGTTTCAAAAATTAACAATAATATTACACATCAATTTAAATGAAACAATACTCATTATCTATTAGTACTTTTGACTTTAATCAGAAATATTTTGAGAAGTGTCTAGAAAATAATCTTTTGTTTTACTGCGTAATGACACCAAAAAAAAAATATTTTACAATTTTTTTATAAATGAAATAATTGATAACTTTAAAAATATTCAAACATTTAAATTATCAATTTTTAAATTGATAATTCAAATGTTTGTTTATTTTAAAGAAGTAAGTTTCTTTAAAGTGGTACAGCAGTTTTTTCGAAGAAAAATTCCATTTTTTTTTTAAATTGATAACTGCAGTATTTCATCGGAAATGAAATAAATAGCAAAAGAAAAAAATACATAAATCTTAATGCCATTCACTACATATTATCTTTCAATTCGAAATGAAAATTTTTCATTCAAAAAATGTAGCATTTCATGTTATTAAATAAACTTAATTAGTTAAAACATTTTCTCCAAAATCTCTTTTGATGATAATGTCCTTTCTTTGCTGAATGTAATCATTGTGATGCTAACTGAAGGACAGGATTAATTTAAATCACAGAGTAAATGGAGTTATTGGGTTTAATATTAGCAGCTCAATGCTGTACTCTCGGCTCCGTAACCAAACTGAATCAAAACACTATGAGATTTCATTTATAACAACATCTGTGAAACTGAATTTTGGAAGGGAAGTGTAAATTTGAGCTCCAAGATACTGTTTATAAATTTATAACTACTCTCCCTCAATATAAATTGGGAGCTGAAATATAATTAATTTAATATATTAATATATTATCTTTAATATGAAAACACTTTTTTACTCAAGAACAGTAGGATTAATAATCAATAAAACTAATGAAAAGCTTAAATTCTGATGATTGTGAAAAAATCACCCATTACAAATAACCTTTTTTCCTAATAACGTCAGTACATATTCTATATCTCCCTAAGTTAAATTTTTCTTGTGCAATAACCAGAAAAATGTTGTAACCTGTAATGATAACACACATCAAGCAAAAAAAAATATGAAAGAACGAGCGGTTTTATCACATCATATTTCCGCTTTTTATCACTTTTATGGAATAGCGGAGACAGTGATTGTACTAGTTCACATGATTTTTTTGTAACATTAATTAATGAAAACGCTCTTTTTGTATTTCATTTTAGTAGTTATTAAAATATCACAGAAATGTACTACCACATCATATTTCCGAGTACCTGTTAACCTTTCAACCTGTTAACCTGTTTTGAATTACCTGGAATTGTTTAAACCTGTCTTTACAGTATATTACCACCGCATTCCTTCTAGCCTTTAAAGATTCTCTTATGTTTATTTAAAATTTAGTTTGATTCTGTCTTTTTTCTCCGCCTTACCTACTACTGGACCGGATCTGCAATCAGGCATGACTCAGTTCAAGGGCTGGCGTGTGCTTGCGACTCTAACGGGTCTCCCCGACTCACGTCACTAGGTCCGGCATGGCAGGTCGTCCCGCCGGTTCTGGATCTTCTTATTTTAATTAGCCTGCCTCTAACTTCAGAGGCGAGGGTAACCGAGCCCGACTTTGCCTTCACGGGATCCGGCCCCACCCGCCGGGTATCGGAAGAACGCGGTCGGCAGTCCCCGTGCTTCCTAACTGCCGCCCACCCGCGCAAACACGGACGAACGGCAGCTCAGCAGAGGCTGTCCTTTCCCCCCACATCATCCACCCGGGCTTCAGTCTGCCCCCATTCTCTCTAATCCTTTTTCTTCCTCTAGAGGATGTTTACAATCGGCTTCTCCTTGTTTATGCCATTCCCTTAAACCCTTCAACAAGTACGGGACAACGGCTTCAGGTGTCACCCGTTCGAGATTACAATTTAACTTGGCCCCATTCCACCGAGGACATTCAAACAAGGTATGGAAGAGGTGTCCTGCAGCTCACAATAAATGCAATTCTGGATCATCCTTCTACCAAATCGGTAGTGATTCTGTCTTGCGTACAGTCAAGTGTAGTTTAGTTATTTTGTTGTATTTTATATAAAATGGCAAGTTCTATTTATCGATGTTGTAAAAATCTATAGCCGATAAATTTTATTATATATGTGAAACATTTACTTTAAAGACACAGACTAGATATATGTTTCAGAAAGTCATTAAAGACTACTTTTTTATATTTTAAGAGCCAGATTGAAGATCAAAATAAAAATTGGACCGTTATGTCTGTGGTGTGAGTTGTAACATAAATTTAGTATAATGAATACATGCCAAGAAAAACTGTATGCTTTTACAGAAAAGCATATGGCGTGTATGGCGTGGAGAGAACCTTCTGTACAAGTAAAATATTGATACTTCTACTTACTAAGAGAGAGGTATCTTTTTCTGTTTTTTTTTTCTTTTTTCCTCTTTAGCCTCCGGAACCACAGTAAGGTATTAAAATCAGTGGATATGTATGAGTGTAAATTATGTGTAGTTTTATACAGTCTGAGGTTAACCATTCCTGAGTTGTGGGGCTAATTGAAACCCAACCACCAAAGAACACCGGTATAAACAATCTAGTATTTGAATCCGTATAAAAAGCATCTGCCTTTACTAGGATTTGAACCTTCGTACTTTGAACTCTCGACTTTGAAATCAGCTGATTTGCGGTGACGTGTTCACTACTAGACCAACCCAGTGGGTATTAAAAGAGGAGTATTCCAAAAAGCAAAAGGGCAAAATTGGATATCCAAATTTGTCTTTGTCACTAAGGCCCATTCCTTGTAGCTAGAAATTACCGGTGCCAACTGCCCTTTAAACATGGAGAAAGTTACGTTTCTTGCCGTTTAAACTTGGAAAATGGTACGTTTTCCGATGATTCTTATTCTTCATCAGGATCTGATTCACAACTTCCTGAGACCATTAGTAGTGACAGTATGTTTTTTCCTACCACCAGTAAGCCTCGTTTTATAACTCGAACCGTATTAAATGATTTGGTACGTGACCTGGTTGGTCTAAACATAAAGCTGAACTTCTTGGTTCAGACTTCCAAAAGTGGAACCTGTTAGATAAACACGAATTGTTTCACTTTACCGAAAATAAAATATAAAATTTTAGAGTTTTCATGAAATGGACGGATCGCTATTCATCTGTTAAGATATTGATGGTTTAATTAATGAATATAATAGGGAACTTATACCTTCTGAGTTGCGTATTTTCATAAATTAATTTAAATACAGTCTAACAGCTGTCTTGTTCCGTAATAAAAACGAATAAGTTCTATTCATTTAGCTCATTCTGTAACAATGAAAGAAAACTATGATAACATGGTTATCGTACTAAATGAAATTAAATATGAACATCAGTCGAGAGAAATTTGTGAAGATTTAAATGTGATTTTAAGGCTTTAACGGAATTTAAAAAGAATTGATCTTTTGTATGCCTACGGAACAGCCGAGCAACACAAACATATTTTACTAAGAAAGATTGTTCTCATAGAATTTTTGTTGAATTAGTTACCTCAAACATAAAAATGCTCCCTTTAGTGACCCAAAAAGTTACTTCTCTCCATATTAAGCTTGGACTAATGAAAAACTCTTTAAAGCTACGGACAGAGAAGGTAGTGGTTTTAAATACTTTAAACAATTATTTTTACCGTTATGTGATGCAAAACTAAAAGAAAGCGTTTTTATTAACCCTCAAAAAATAAAATTTTAAAGTGATTCCGTTTTTGAAGAAAACTTAGATGACAAAGAATTGGAGCATTGTACTGTTTTGTAAGTGTAGTGTAGGGATTTCTGGGTAATAAGGAAGATGGCCACTACAAAATCCTCAAAGATGAGCTCTTAAAAGCCTCTGAATTACTAGGATGTCAGTTGTTCTAAAAAACGCATTTATGCACTTCCATTTGAAATTTTTCCTGAAAATTGGAATGCAGTAAGAGACGAACATGAAAATAAATTTCCCCAGGGTATCAGGGCAAAGGAAATACGATTCCAGGGACGCTGTAACCCACCTACGACGAGTGACTACTGCCGGATTTTAAAAAGTGAAGAATTTTCTTAACAAAAGAGAAAAAAAAATATTTTGTCACTGTGTGGTACTTTTATATGTTTTTATATGCTTTATTGTATGTGGTCTTTAATAGAACGTATTTAAATAGATTAGATGTAAATATATTTTTTAATCAACATACATTACATTGCAAAAATGTGTCCCCTTACCCATGCAATAAAAAAAATCCTATCAGTTTTACAGTACTTTGCATATCATTTTCGAATTTAGGGTCACAAAATATTTTAATTACTGCTATTTTCCTTAATGTTACTTAAAAAAAATTTAATTTGTTGATTAGTGATATTTGTTTAAATATCTAATTATTTATTTTAAAAAATTCAGGAATGCTATTTAATTAAATGCCTTCAATGGAAAGATACGAGAAGAGTAAGTTTCCTTATCACAATGATATAAATTCAGCCTGGTATCTATATCTTAGATATTGCAATCGGTTATCTACAGTTGATTCTTTGCGTTTATCGTAAAGCAATTTAATTTCGCCGTCGACGTTTAACACAATGTTCCGAATTTATCGTGTAACGAACACGATGCCATTGGGTTCCTATGAACTGAACAGCATTCTATCGTGAAACAGAACATGTCTTAATGGACACGCTATGTGTCTTTACAAAACTGACAGTGTTGTATGGTGTTGCAATAAACGAACTTGCCCAACAACATTTAATAAATTGTTGTTAATGGATATGGATGAAGAATAGAGTAGCCGACTGGAACAATTTCATTAGAGAAGTGTGTGTCGACTATGTCGAATAGGAAAGGCAAGCTAATATTGGGGAAAACGGAATGTAAGTTCAGATTGATGAGACGCTGATTTTTTTTTTTGCGCTTGAGGCGTAAAAACACGCTGGTCGCATCTACCCACAAAAATGGGTTTTCAATGGCATTCTAGATGAAAACGACAAATTTATGAAAATTTCTGATGGATCGATTGAAATCCTGCCGAATGCTATCAAAGAAAACGTTAATTACGGTAGCATATTGAAATAGAATTCTGACCTGCGTACCAAACCGATGCACTAAATGTGAAAGGGTTTCGGCATTACACTCAGAATCACAGAAAAATTTTTTTGCTCCACACAACCGTTTTCATACTCAAATCATTGGGCACTTGTGTGAGTCGCTGAAATAGCGGAATAGAAAGCTATTCCGCTATTTCAGCGACTCACACAAGTTCCCGTGTGCTTTCACACGGGAACTGGCAGGCCATCACGTGTTATTCTAATTCACTGAATTCATGTGGCTTCGCATGATAGGGGACGAGATCCGTTTCTGAAATTTCTCGATGCAATAAGGATCCCTTTCCGTCGGAAATCAAAATTTATCAGTCTCTGAGTAAATTTTCTGAGATATTAGAAGAAATCATGCATTAGCTCGTAAATTAACAACGAATAACGAAACCCGTTCAATAAAGTTACCAATTTGATGGGATAATTTGACATTTATACATATCATCCTCATTCATCCTCTGAAGTAATACTTGACGGTGGTTCCAGGTCTAAACATAAAAAAAAGAATGGGAAATTCAAACCAGTTACTGATTGTTCGATATTTGAAGTAAAACATGACTAAAAATAAGAATGGGGGTAATAAAATAAAATAAGATGTATAATTCTTAATGGTTGTAGTAGTAAGAATTTATCTGCTACGCTTGCATTATTATATCGCGTAACTGAATTGAATATTGTCCATCGATGTTAATAGGCTTTTTAGTAATGAAAAATATATCTTATTATCAACCTTATTTTTTAATATATTTATAATTAACCGTTTAGTCGCATACGACTCTCGGCTATTTGATGGATCATGCTCCTCCATTTATTTCCTCCTTCCCTGACAGCTTTTCAGTTCTACCATACTCCTGTTGCATGCTCTTTGATGATATCCAGCTTACGGATTCTTGGCTGGCCCAGTTGTTGTCTTCTTTCGTCTTTCTTGTCGAATGAAATGTCCTTTTCTAAGGAATTATTTTTGTTCATGACATGACCAAAGTATGATATTCCCAGCAGCACCATTTTAATATTAGGCTTGATTTTTTCTAAAATTTCTTCATTAGTTTCTTTGTTTATTCACGGAATTCTTACCACCGGGCACCAACACTACAGAGAATTGATCCTGCGTCTGTCAGCCTTATTGAGTATCCATGTTCCATAGCTGTACGATGTAATAGGGATGAAAATTACGGTGATCTGTCTGTATTTATTTTCAAGCTAATTGCCCTTGCTTTTCCATGTTTTATTTTTTCCAATCGTGACAGAAATTAAAAGACATCTTTTAATTTCAAGTGTGAGTTTCTATTTTTTTTTAAAGAGTAATGTATTAATAAATTGTAAAAATTATTATACAGATCTACTCACCAGAGCCAGTTTATTGCTAGCTGCTTATGATTTATTATTTAAATGATATAATATGAAGTATAGAAAACAGTTTATAATTAAATTGGTTGAAATAAACGCAATGTGGTAAAATATTATTACCCTCAAGTTTTCAATTTTTTAAAACTATTGATTTTAAAACCGGTTTTGTTTATTTTATCAGGCTAATATGTGTATTAAGTTTTTTTCACCACGTTATTAGTATTGTTTTATCATCCTTGTCAACATGAAAATAAAGGTTTAGTAGAACTTTTCTCAAAAACGCAAGCCAACAATGCAATTTATTAAAAATGTACGATTTTTAATGTAATATAAAGTAATAATAAACTTTAGAAGAATCTAATCTCAGAATGAAACAATAAACCACAGCATATAAGATCCTGAGGTAAATACAAGGTACTAATGTTAACCATTAAATGTATTTTCGTTAACAAATTTAAATTATAGAAAATTAATTTCGTATTTCATGCTATTTTGCTAATTATCTTGGGACGAATGAAGCTTAAAATTAATTTCGTATTTCATGCTATTTTGCTAATTATCTTGGGACGAATGAAGCTTATTATACTTTATCACCGTCACGAATGATTGTCTACAAAATACGAATAATATACTTCACACCAAAAATAAGGTCTACCCCACCATTGCAGTATTGGAGACTTATAAATTCCATACATAATTTATTGCCACTCACATCCTATATCTGTTTTCGACTTATTTAGTAAACTGCATACTAATTAGACGAATTAATTTTGTTGTTCATAAACATGAGTGATAGAGAACTGGAGAAGAAGAGGTAGGGGAATGCAAATGGGAATGGCAGATTATGAGTAGTTGGATCCATAGAGAATTCACAGTTGGTATTACTGCAGATGCCTTTTGGGATTCAAGTTCCAGTCAGAAGCTTCACTGTTATATTAATGCTCATTACAATAAGCAGTTTATGGTTATTCTCTCTTTTCCTAATGTTTAAATAGCAAATTACATCAACGTTGATCCATTTAATTATTTATATTAACCATTATTAGTTCAAATACAAAGTATATAAAAAAGTATAAAACATACACTATATACACTAAACATACACTAAGTATAAAACATACACTAAGTATAAAACATACACTATATACACTAACAAAATGTAGGGCCTATGTTCCACCGCGAAAGTTATACATGGTATATGTTTCTTTACACTTGATTTTGGTAAATTTTTTTGCCATTTGTAACTAAATAACGTTCATAAATTTAGCACACTAAAAACAACAAATTCTTTTACAACGAAATGCTTCAAAATCCTAAACATTTATCTGTTTCTTGTGTTGTGATTTTTTAACTCGGTTCTAACCCCAATGTTTTTTTTATCCCCAAAACACAAATATAACTTTAAATAAAAAACATATATTTTATACTTAATAATTTTTATAAAATTTCAAAAAATTGTCTGCAATAGTCTTCTTTAACTAAATGTAAAAAAAAAAATTAGTGTAATAAATGATAATGTAAAGAACGTACTGATTATAGTACGCAATAGAATTTTTTGTGCCGTTAATTAAAAATTTTTCCGGTAGAGGGTAGCGCTACATTCAAAATAAGAAAGAGAGCACATACAGCAAACAAGCCAACGCACGCACCATGCTTATTTATTGGATGGATTATTTATATAAATAAATATATATACACATGTGTTTGTATGTGAGTGTGTGTGTTCAGATATTTGCTCTATATCTTCCACATAAACGCGTGCGCAACAAAAAGAAGTAATTTTATTAGTTGATTACTCTGTTAATCAAAAGGACTTCAAGCAAGAACTATTGCTATTTTAAATTTATATTACATTAGATATACTAGCCGCAAAACATAATTTTTGTATATTTCCATCAATCTAATTTTCATTTCAAATAATTATTCGGTTTTCTCCACATTCCTGTCAATTAAGGAAGTTGGTAAAAGGATAATCGATTCAAAAAATTGATCATCCTCGTAAATTAATATTCCAACAGCTTTAATAAATTAAAAAAAAACTTAAAAAAACGTATGATGAACTGTTAATTGATTGTTTTTCTGGATTTTTTCCTAATATCAAGAATATCTTTGGTTCGAAATTATATATCTGAAGTATTCTATTTAAATTTCTGATTATTCAAACTACATCACATTTAAAATACCTTAACACTAATTTTTACCAATAAAAGTTATAATAACTGTTATATTACGAAACAATATGACACACTATGAATTTACATATTTACATATTATGAATCGTTGGTCTTTATGTTTTATATTTGCTCCATCTGAATGCTTTTTTCAACTGGACGATCGGATCGTCAGGTACTTTAGTGATACGTAGATATCGTCTTAGAAAACATTTTTATAATAATGATACGGATTTTTATAAAAAATATTAATGTTAGTCCATTCTTTTTATGTACACTCTTTTACTTAGAAGAAAATTAATAAGAAACATTTTCAGAAGAAGGCTAACAGATGTTAGTGTTATAACTGCTATATTCAAACGTTTAACGCCATTAATAAAGTTAATTGTAATTTTTCGTTTTGAAACTACTATTATTTCTCTTTCATCTATTTTCTAAATTTCATTAGAAAATGTATGTATTTTGCTACAAGTCGACTAACAAAAATGACTGAACTCAGACAAGTAATTTTGTAAGTAACCTTGGATTTTCGTATGTTCAGCTCATATAAAATGTATTAGTTGATTTATAACTCTTCAAAAAATGCTGAACTTAAAAATTCCCTTCATAAAAATTGTAAAATATCAAAGTTTATTTCCATTTTCTTTCGATTAATATAATTATATTACATTAACTAATATTTTTCCATTAAAAAGTTTATATGCTCACGATTTAAAAGCAGTAAGAAAAAGTTTTATTTGAATTGAATGGTGAAAGATATGGATGAAACAATATTGGGAGATATCAAGAAACTCTGAAATTCTTTAGTTTGAAATTGACTTCTAAACGAATTTAGTTTCAAACTAAAGAATTATATATAAATAAATATATATATATATATATATATATATATATATATATATATATATATATATATATATATATTTATATATATACACACATGTGTTTGTATGTGGGTGTGAGTATGTGTGTGTGTTCAGATATTTGCTCTATATCTTCCACATAAACGCGTGCGCTAGAAAAAGAAATAATTTGATTAGTTGATTACTCTGTTAATCAAAAGGCTTCAAACATGAACTTTTGCTATTTTAAATTTATATTACATTAGATATACTAGCCGCAAAATATAATTTTTGTATATTTCCATCAATCTAATTTCCATTTCAAATAATTATTTGGTTTTCTCCACATTCCTGTCAATTAAGGAAGTTGGTAGACTAAGAATATCATGACCCACATCATCGGTACTTTATATAGTGGTCATGATATTCTGAAGCAAAGCGGATGCGATAACAGACGATTCAAACAGGGAATATAATACTTCTAATCAATTTTATAAATTTCATGTTATTTATAGATTAGATTTGTAAAGATATATATTTGTAAATACAAAATAGAATTATGGTCTTCCATAATTTAAACTTATTCTGTACAAAAAGATGTTTTCTTATTTTCCGTTGAACATTATTGAAGTTAATATTTTTATTCATAGATTAAAATGTTACTCTTACAAATATTTTTACCTTCTAATCCTAATAACTACAATTTTCTAGGATGTTTGACATTTATTCATTACTACACTAACAAAAGTAATTATTATTCTCTAAAATCTATTTACGTTACTGACTCATACATAAACATTAGGGTTTATTGCTACATATAGTTAATATCGATAGAAAAAGTAAATATTAAAATATAGCTGGACAATTTAGAAAATGTTTATAGTATCTTTTATGTAACCGCATGTTCGTGTTAATCGAGAAAGGAGAAAGAGGAACAGATAGAGAAAGAAAGAGAGAGTAAATAATTTGAAGAGTTTCGAAGAGAAAGGATAGGAGAGAGAATGAAGTCCTTCTGTGGCATTTATCGTGAATATTACCGGGGTTTAAGGATAGCTATAAAGATCTTTATTGCGACCTACCTACGCCAGTGCAGTAACCTTAATGTTCTACATTTACCAACCCTAACAGTAATGCAATAAGCTATACACTATCTATATTATACATATATCCACGTGTATAATTAATACTATAAACATATATAGCACGTATATGATATATCCATGTTCATGAACACATAACCACATACGTATATAGACACATATCTAAACAGAATCTAAACAGAACATATTGCATGCAAAACCACCATTTTGCATCTATCTATTAAATGAAATGTATTTGTACTCCAAACTCTGAACTACACTTAGCAGATGGTATAAAATACTGATATTGAGATCAATAATATTAATATTGTTTGAACTTTTCTGTGCTAATGAGAAATGGTTCTTTAGCGTAATAATTATTAAGAATATATATCGTTATTTCTTCTTAACAAGCATATTAATTTCGAATAGTAAATACAGTATGATTTCGGAGAGTAAGAAATCTTCTAAAGCATTAGCCGACACTGTAAATTTAAAATTTAATTCATTTTGACAGTTATTTCTTGAATTTTCTTTCTCTCCTTCCCAGTGTAATACTTTAATATTTTTTCAAGTTGGAGATGGATTAATTTGTGAGAATATAGAGAAAATATTAAATTTAAATATATGTTAAAGATAAATGCAATTATAAAAGGTAATTATCGAAAATTGTTTTATTTCGCAGGGTATTAATATTGAGTATAAATATAACATGGTCTATGTGAAGTGCACTACACATTACATACAAATTCAAATTTAGTATGATGCTATTATATTTTTTAACTGTCTTATAATAAACGGGTATTTGTAAAAAAGTCTTTACATGCGGTTTGTTTTCATGTCGGAAAATTTGACTAACTTATTTCGGAAAATAACTTGTTTAAATTTCTATGGTTTTCTATGGAGTTTGTATTGACAATTCTACCGCTATGGACTAATTTAATTCACACATGTGGTATTTTCATGCTATTAGTGTAACATTATTACTAAATATCCGACTTATTAATCATCGGTGATTTTATGATCCTTTGAATTAATGGTATATAATTATTATTTATAGTGATCCTAACTGTAACTATTTGCCCACCACCAAAATATATTTAAAAATAAATAATTAAAGAAGAGCAGATGTTATATGTATTTAATACACAATACATCTGCATTCATTTCAGGGTGTATTAAACATAAGAATACTAACTAAATTAATCTCAAAACAAACATATATCTATTATTATTATTATTTTTAAGTCTTAACTAATAAAAAGTTAAATAAAATTTAATTCTTTTATTTTATTATAATGACCTTACATGCACTGCACAAGTACTTTTACAAGCGGAAAATAGGTGCAATAAGTTGTAAAAAATTACCATACCGTTGCCAAGAATCGAACCCAAGACATACTCTCCCTATGATGATGAATGCTAGTTGCAAAAAATCGTTTCTAATATAGATTTTGGACACTGATTCAATCATATAACACAATATCTTCAAAATTTTTGCAAATAATATTGTCACAAAAAGTTACCTGTATGATACGTGTTATAGTAAAATTATTACAACGCTATTTTACAAAATATTTTTTCGTTCTTGGTTTAGAGTTATATTAATAAAATGCGTCAGGGTGGATTAAGAAACAAGCGTTTTTCATAGAAGACAGGTTATTGGCATGAGAGTCGATTGTGAATAATGAAGCGAGTAGTTGTGCTGTTCTAGGTCTGCAAAATTACCGTTTTGATTGGTTTTTGGGAATTTTTTTACTTGACACATAGTGAGATTTCATAGGCAAAAAGATAATAGACACGTACGTAAAATTCCAAGAGTTTTGGTTCACGTATTATACTGTTTTGTTTTTTTAATTATAGTAATATTCGCCCATAAGAGATTGTGTATAACTTTTAGAAGTTAGTGAGTGAAAT
The DNA here is from genome assembly GCF_047948215.1 of Lycorma delicatula. NCBI lineage: Eukaryota > Metazoa > Arthropoda > Insecta > Hemiptera > Fulgoridae > Lycorma > Lycorma delicatula. Next base: position 173,610,711 of record NC_134455.1, on the reverse strand, counting down.
ATTCCAAGACGAACAGCCAAGACAAGACTTCTACTACACAGGACGAAATTGTAAAGAAGTGTAAGCAGCTAAGTGACTTACCATCCAAGTTTTATTATTTTTTTTTAGTAGGGGGTGCTTTCTTTCCCCTTATCCTCTCCTATTAATTTAATATAAAAATCCTCCGGGATCGTATAGATCAGGGACCTTTTCCTACTGTTGATCCTCAAATCCCCTCCAAATTTTGGCCAGGCGGACTGGCCGAAATTCTCCTCTTTGTTGCAGTCCAGACTGGAGATTTTTTATTGAGAACTTGACGGCCTACCATTAGATGTCCTGGAAGAAAATTTCACTTCTGCGATGGTCCACTGTCAGCTTTATCCACCCGCGAGAGTGTGGTAATTGATAAGAACCGTGTCCTTAATATTTTGATGAATGATTTGCTCCTGGATGACAATATGGTGGGTGAGGTTTCATACCATCAACGTGTCAGGCGGAAGTCGCGATTTTCGAGAACGATATACAATCTTCTGAGATCACTGAGGCGGAAGTGTGCCAGGTGATCTGTAGCATGGCACGGCACAAGGTCCCCGGATATGATTATATCACATTGGAGCACCTCGTCCGAGCGCTTCCAGTGGTCCTTAGTTCTTTAACTACACTATATATTAGGTTGCTCTTCGCCGGCCACTTTGCGGCGTGGAGACTTGGTATTGTTGTTCAAAGGTGGCGACAAAGATCCTACTGTTAGTTCTTCTTACCGTTCACTAACGTTCTTGCCCGTGATTGGCAAGTTTTTGAGAATGTCCTATATTTGTGTATTAATGTTAGATTGGCTACTGATCATTTGCTATTAGACAACAACTATGGTTTTCGACTGGGCAAGAGCACTGAGGATGACATACTAAATGTGAGGATATAGATTCCTCCAGTTCATGTAAATATGTATTAGGGATTTTTCTGGACATATCCGGAGCATTTAACAACTTATGGTGACCCTCTGCCCTATTTCAGATGCATAAGTGTACGTGTACACGAAATGAACTAGAAGTGCTATCTAGTTATTTCAGCCATCGGACCGTATCCCTGGGTGATGGCAGCTTGGAGGTTCGTAAGACCTTAACTAAAAGATGCCCTCAGGGCAGTGTTCTGAGTCCCCTTCTTTGGATCATAGAAATCAATTCAATGTTGCGTTTAATGTTACCATGTGGTTGTCGTGTCATCGCTTATGCAGACGACGCGCTGCTACTGACTGAAGGGGAATCGCGTAGCGAGGTAGAATTCCGAGCTGCTCGTGCTTGTCAGACTATGAAGTCTCCAACATAAGATTTTCAGCCCAGAGAAAACCACAATGATGTTGCTTAAGGGCCGATTGGCTGCTTCTCGACGAATCACTGGTCTCCTCATTCGGTAGGTTCGGTAGGCTCAAAAATATCTAGGTGTTTTTTGGTTCAAGGAACATCTATAGTATGTAGCAAAAAAGGCAGCTGATGCTTTTTATGGAATCCGTAAAGTCATTCATCCCGATTGGGGTTGAATTACTGAACTATGCGTATCTTTACAAAGGTGTCAGTGAAGCTATTATGCTGTATACGGTGCCTGTCAGGGCTCACCGCATGGTGAGTAGGTATTGCGCGGACATTTTGCTGCGGGCCCAGGGACTCCTTTTGCTGGCTGTTATAGGCGGTTACAGAACAGTCTCGCGGGAGGCAGTCTGTGTTATAGCCGGAGTCAAACCAATAGATATTTTTCTTAATGAGCGTAAGGAACGTTATATTTCCAAGGTAAATAACCTATTGACGTCAGAACGAAAGCAGGAGATTAAAGACCGGAGCCTTGCGTCTTGGCAGCTCAGGTAGGACGAATCCTCCATAGGTCGCTACAAGCATGGTATATTTCCTATAGTGTCTAATTTAGGTGCGATTAGATGGGTCTCCCCCAATCGGTATATCACACAATTTCTCTCCGGGTATGGTGTTTTTCAGGCGAGTTTGGCTAGGTTTTGTTTGGTGGATTCGAGTCAATGCCCGGATTGCGGTACTGATGATACACTAGGCCACGTCCTCAACGTCTGTCCCCGATACAAGGTTGAACGTTCACGAGCTGTTAGGGAACTTTTTGACAAAGGAATCAGCAACTACCCGAGACGCCAGCTCGGGGAATATCTCAGCAACTGTTAGGTGACGGCTAATAGACAAGGAGGGGTCCTGCGGTTTCAGGTATCAGCAGGTGTGCCACAAGATCAGTACTGGGCCCATTGCTACGACTACTGACATAAGATAGTGTGCTTTGCTTCCACCAGCCGTGTTGAGATGATTGCTTTTGTGATATCATTGCCATACTGGTAGTGGGAGGATGGAGTCTGAGCTAGAGATCAGAGGAAATGCGCTAGACATCATTAACAGTTGGATGCAGGAACATGGCTTTACAGTAGCTCCACAGAAATGCGAATATGCTACTCTTTCTGAAAGGAGAGTAGTGTAACATATAAATCTAAAGCTAGGAAATCAGCCTCTATAGTTAAGAACTGTGTCAAATACTTGGGAATTCACATAGATAGATCTTGCCGCTTCAGTCAACATGCAGTCGAAGCGTGTTGAAAAGACGAAAAGATGGTCAAGTCGCTCAACCAATTGCTGACAGATGGCTTCTGTGGAGAGATCGACGTATTGGTCATGAATGATTGGAAGGCTAGATGGAGGACAAGAATCGGCTTGCCGTGGAAAAGGAAGCTTGTTAATGATGTAGCAGCGTGGTCAGCTAGAGGCCATGATGACCTGGGATTTTATACCACACAGATGCTTACTGGCCATAGCGCTTTTGATGAGTATTTATTCAGATTTGGTAGGCGTGTCATTCCCCTATGTTTGTTTTGCTCTGGAATTGACACAGAAAAACGTATTATTTTGCGTGTGTTGCAGAAATGCAACACACGCATTGTCTGCGGAATATACACGGTTTGTCTGATTTGAATATTGATAACTTGGTTAAGCAAATATAGTCTGCGGAAGAAAGGAGGGGGGGCGTTCAACGCATTTTCTACGGCGGTAATACACGCTAAGAATGCAGAGTGCCGCTAAAGGGATTTATGAAAGGGCAGGGTGGACAGTCCCGGTTGTGAGGACCGGCATGCCTAGGTGTGTCGGTTCTAACTAGCGGCCGGGAACTCCATGAGTCCGTTAGGGTGAGGTTTAAACTAAAATAGAATACTAATGCAGGCACCATTAAAGGTATAAACTAATGTATTAAGAGAAAGCAGAGAAGGGAGAGAAACGGTGAAGAGAAGAGAGTAAAGGAAAGAAGTCCTGAGAACGTGTGCTAGCAATGTTCTAGAAGAGAGACGGTGAGAAGAAAAAAGAGAGTTAAATATAATGAAGCCCTGAATACAGGTAAAGAACTGACCGGAAAGCGAAGGGGTGATAGACAGCCCTCTGCGGAGTCGTCGTTCGTCTCCGCTTGCGTGGATGGTCGCTGGTGATGAGGCACGGGAACTCTTGAGCTCAAAGGCACCTCCGGGATCGCGTGTTGCTTAACTGCAGATCCGACCGTGGGTGGGAAGGAACGGAGAATAGGAGTCTTAGTCGGTAGGGTGCGGGTACATATAGGCTCTTAATATCAACATCTAGCTAAACCCGTGCGAGTCCGACACCCCCACTTGTGGGGGATACGTAAATGGTATTTCTCCGCAACTCCGTTAACAAATAAAAAAAAGTTATTGGTATAACCCTTGAACTAAATAGCATCACAAAATAAATAATAATAATGTTAAAACATTAATAATAATTTTACAAACTAAATATCTGGATAGTTATTGCATAACCTTAGTCTAATAAAGCCCAATATTGTCTGCCTGTAAAGTAAAAAGAGGTCTTCCACATTACCATAAATTACTTGTAATTGGTTTATCACTGGTAGTTATAGTAGTGGATATTGACGTTCTTTTTTTCTTAATCAGTTTTATAATTTTACGATATAATGTATCTTTTCCCTAATTAGAGATTATGAAGTAAACCTCTTAATATATTTTAGAAAAGGATTATTGAAATATAGAGTCAATACTTAGTACAACATTATAACTAATCGTTAAGTGAACTAATAACAAATAAAATTAAAAGTTTTAAAAAACTTACAACGAAAAAACCGTAAAATAAGTGAAATAATTAATTAACTGTATTTTTAACTTACAATCCTCTGTTAAATTCTAATATTGTTTTAAGACAATAAATAACATTTAAGATTTTGATTAACCGTCGTACGTGACTCTGATAATAACTAATCCTTATCTATGTAGTCTACGCGTCACGCAGGTCGGTAAATAAAAATCTTAAGTTTTATTGTCTTAAAAAATATCACTATGTCAAAAAGGATTATAAGATAAAAAGAGAGTTATTTAATTATTTCACGTTTTTTTAAGATTTTTTCTTCGTGGTTTTTAAAATATTTTATCTTTACTTTTTAAAGACTAGTAGGCCTGTGCCCCAACAGTGGGCTTTATAGGCTAACTATGGCAAAGGTGAAAGTTTAGTATACTTGACCAGCGCTAATTATTTAATAATCCACACAATATTGTAGCCTTGCTGGAGTTAGACATACTTAGAAACATTCAAAAACCGTTTTAAAGAGTCATATCTACTGTAGCGCCCTCTGGTGGCCGTAACCGTGAAACAAGTCTAAGAACGTGCTCTGAAGTGACACTTACGTAATTCAAAATACCGCGTGAAAATTGGCCCAGCGATTTAAGAGAAACACATCTACTGTAGTGGCCTATAACCGTAAAACAAGTCTAAGCACTTGCTCTGAAGTGATACCTATTTAATCAAAAAAAAAACCGCATCAAAATCGGTTCAGTAGATTTTGAGGAAAATGGTAACAAACATACACACAAACAAAACCTCCATGAGTAAAAAAGTATGAAAATTATTTAGATACTCAAAAGTTGAGCAGTGCTTTGTCCACAGGTATAATTGTGAGAATGATTCTGTTTATTTATATTTCACATATTAGTGAATTGATAATTCAAACATTTTTAAAGAATTTCAGCAATTACTGAGGATTTTAAAATATCTTAGGAAAAATAATAAAACATAAAATGAATACTAATAACTAGGGAAATATTATTAATAAAACTAGGAACAGTATAAAGTAAACACTAATTTTACTTTACTAAAAGTAAAAGTAAACACTAAGTTTAATAAAATAAATATTCATTTAATAAAAAATATTAACAATTAAAATTAATTTGAATGATTTCTTGATAGATTTTCCACTTTCATGCTAGAACGACTATTTTATTCGCTGATTAACTTTTTGCGACGTTGCTACTACGTAACATTAGCAATATAACAAAAGTATGAAATTTAAATTGAAATGAAAAGTTTTGGTAAAATGAACAGAAACTTAATTTGAAGTATTGTTTTAACAAAGGTATTTTTCTGAAATCTTAGTCATTAATGTGGACACTAACTATTTTTGTGCTCCCGTTATTCGCACTAAATACTAGCGTTGATGAAGTAAAGATAAAGACTTTTCACATTAAAATGAATTGTTTCTGAAAATATAAGAAAGCAACATAAAAAGTAGTTAAAAAGTAAACTATTTATTATACTTGCTATTGGTAATTTTATTTTACAAGAAGCTATTAATACCATGTAATTAATAATTAAAAAGTTCCAAGGAAATTATAACTTATCTAAATATTTTTGCATAAATCTAAAATATTTTATGCAGAAAGATTTCAATGGTCTTAAAATGATGAATAATTTAAAGTTGAATTCTAAATTAGGAAATACATTATTGACCTATTAAAATTAGACGTTCCCCGTATTATTTAATCATCTTAGTCATCAGAACTTATATAATTAGGTATCCATAACATGGAATTGCTATTTTCAGCTTTAACGTTTGTATGTGAAACCTGAAAAAGAATCTTTGTTGGTATAGCAATTGGTATTAGCAATGATATACTTTTCCCAACTTTATTTTTACTTTTTTTGTAATTCTCTAATTTCAATTTTAATTTAACGACTCGTGTAGGCGATGCACTGTTTTGAAAAGGGGTATTTATTTGAACCTTTGAACCGTTTGGATTGTCATTTTAAAAGTCGTTAGTTTGAAAGTGTTTTAGAAATAACTGTAAGTAATAACTGTAAATTGTGTTTTACTCTACCACCATCCAATTATACGGTGTATAGTTCAAAAATACTTTGTTGTTCAGAAATTTTTTATCACAAAAAAATTTGAGTTTTTTCTCCTATTCAATTGAGTTAGTATATATAATGCCTTATTTCACAAAGAAAGTGGACAATTAATTTTTTTTTTCTTTATAAAATTTCTTCCAGACTTTCTTATAGGTGTGATACGTCTAAAGCACAAGAAGCCATGGTTACTTTCACTGAGAATTTTTGTGTTCAATTTTCTGCCAAATAGTATGGTGATTAGAGTGTAATTACTACTCACAATGCTGAATATTGCCTGTAAATTGTTGTTATTGTATTATGTTTGTATTTTTTGTTTTTCTAAAATGCTTAATCCTCTTTTCTTGTAATACTGAAAATCTTGTTTTGTCTAATACCTACTTTAAATCTGACACATTTTGAAACGTTTTGTTTTTAATACATCTCAAAATTGATATATTTGTATTCAGAATCAAATTTGCTACAAGTTTTATGTTTATTTTTTAAAAATATTTATGTGCTCTAACCCATATAAGTAAGTTATTTTACTCCAAACATAAAATAGCGTGTTTTTCGGTCCCAAACTTTTCTATTTTCTCCATATTTCTCATAAACAACTGAAAATAGGATTTTTACTCACTACAACTAAAATATTGGATTTATTTTTTAATCTTTCAACTCATATTCTACATAAAAACCAGTATATTGTAACATTAAATTGGGTCTCAAGAAATACAGTCTGGCTTAATTTTACCGAAGGCACTGAATCAAGGCGAAATTTTCGCCAGCTGGCACTATCTAACGAAGTATTTCCAATTCTATGTTTATGTGTACTTTCTTGTTTATTTTCATCTGTAGAATATATCCTGAACATTAGTTATATTCTTCGTGAATTATACTGTATAAGAACAGAAAGACGTATTTAATTTTAAAAATCAAATCATTTTCAAATCTCATTTTTATTTTTATTATTCTTAGTGCTCAGTGCATTAAAACTCGAGGGACGATTAGAAAGTAAGTTACACCCCCTCTGTGAAACAAACACATATTTATAAGGCAATCTTTTTTTTTATTAAACACAAATTTACATATTTTATCTATTTTTCGACATAATCACCGAGTTTTTCGAAACGCTTTTCATACCCTGGGACAAGTTTTTCAATTAAACTCTCATAAAAATTTCGTTCCAATCATTTAAGTACCGCTTCCTTAAGTTCATCACGATTAGCGAAACGCTCCCCTCCCAGGTCTCGCTTGAGAGGACCCAACAGATGGTACTCGCAGGATGCTAAGTCAGAGCTGTATGGCGGATGATACATCTTACCATAATTACCACTTTAACGTTTGAAGTAACTCCTTTATCACATGAGGCTGAATGAGGAGTAGCGTTGTCGTGAAGAAAAACGAACCCATCGCTCAATCTTCCGGGTCTTCGACCTTTAATGGCTATACGCAATTTTTTTAGTCTCACAATAAGATTCGGCATTGATTGTTGCTCGTCGGGACATTCATTGTAAAATAATCCCTGAGAATCGAAAAAGACTGTCAGCATAACCTTTCGAATATGTGGAGATGTTTTCACTTTTTTTGGCTGCAGCGAATTTCTATGTCTCCATTCATGTGATGCTTCCTATAGTCTCAGGAGTGTAATGCAGCACCCAGCTCTCATCCCTTGTAATGATTTGTTTCAAAAAGTATGGACCAGTTTTGGAAAAACTTTGAAGAAAAGAAAGAGCAGACGAAAAACGTTGATGTTTGTGGTTATCAGTCAACAGATGTGGCAACCATCGTGCACACAACTTACGGTAATCAAGCTGATCGTGAATAATCGCAAACGCACTACCATAACTGATGTTAAGTTCACTTGCAATCTCTCTAATTTTTATTAGCCGACTAGTCAAGATCATTTCATTCTCGCGTTCCTCGTTACCCTCGAGTTTCCAGTTGAAGGACGCATAGCACGCAATTCGTCACTCATATTTGTTCTTCCGTTTCTGAACGTTTGGCACCATTTTATGAATATCAGGCGTGGCATTGCGTTCTCACCGTATACCTCAACAATTTGGCGATGAATTTCACAACATTTGTATTTTTTCCCTTCAAAAATCGCACTACTGACCGCACTTTTATGCTGAACGAAACCTCTAGAGGATAAGCCATATTGACGACGATACTACACGCGTACTGAATATTGTAGAGAATTGCTGCTGGGGGAGCATGAAGACAACAACACAACCAATGCTGCTACCATAAGACATTAATATATTCCTTTCAGTTGAATAACACGGCAAGAGTGTAACTTACTTTCTGATCCACATCTCGTGCAACATACAAATAAATTATTTTACAGCACTTTTTAAATATGGCATACAGATTCCAATGTAACGAAATTAAGTAGGATTTATTTTGTAATTAAATCCAGCACATTCGTTTATGGATTGTTCAAGCTATAATTACACTTACATGAGAATAAATTAAAAAAAAAATATTGCTAAACTTTAACAAAAAAGTGTGGAAATTATGTAAAAGAAGGAATGTATCATCTTTTAAGAGGATAGACAAAATCTCTGGACACAAAGAAGAAACCAAATATGTGAAAAAATTAAGACGTAGTAAAATGGGTACATGTGCCAAAAATATGAAAATCGAGATTTTTATATAATACAATTTGCATGTCAGCTCCTTCGTTTGATCTACGTCAAAATTTGTTTTGGTTTTAGTTTGTAAATACTAATGTTGACAGTTTCTGTAACTGCCGCGGCGATCTACGTAAATATGGGTCTAATACAGCGTGCCTCGTAATTAAATGCATTAAAAGTACTTTAATTTTGGAATCTTTAGTTTTTGTATTTTTTCTGTTTTACAAATATGAGTATAAGACTGTTGAAAAGAAATAGGTACACTGTTAAAAATATTGATTCTATGAATTTTAATTTTTCTAGTAAGAAAATTTTGTTTTAAATTTTTGCTGAGTGTTAAACAAAAGAAATATAATATTGCAGAGAATAAAACAAATGTCTGTTTAATTATTTTTAATCTGAAATAAATTTTCCATTAACCTGAAAATACGCTATAATTTCTTGACTAATAATGAAACAAAAGTTTCTTTACTATTAATATCTTCTTTTTTTCGTAACATTTTTAACTACTTAGAGGCAACCGGTTATCGCTTTATAGACGTTGCCTCGGTCGATCCTAAGTGACTTGGTTGTAGGATAGCCCTCCCCTTGTATGGAGCATAAAGCTGGGCTTTCATCGGAGTCCTCCCCAATTCATCGAGCCATCATGACCACCTCTTGTAGTTGCCAGCATGACTCACCTAAGGGGGACTTACTATTAATATCTATCACGGATTTTCATTTATCATGGAAATTATATTATTCTATGTTAGTGTAATACATTATTTTTTTCACAAAGTTCAAATATGAAAAAAACCTTTTCTAGAAAATAAAATTTTTCTTTCTGTAAAATTAACTTATAGTTAACATAAATACTTAAATATCTGCTCAAGAATACTTTATAAGCAGTAGTCAAATTTTATGTTTCAGATTAAAAACGTTTTTCAGTTACTAAAGTAGCTCAAAAAGTATTTTTATGAGCGAAAAAAATTGAACTCCTTTTCTCATAAAACGACGTTTAGCATTTGGATAACTTTGAACCCCCAATTGTTTTAGTTGATGAAGATCTATAAAAGGGAATTTAGCAGTAGGCTAAATCTGCAACTATTAAATATTCATTTATTAATTATATTCTGACATTTTTGGCGGAGATGAATTTCTTTAGTGCTTAATATTATACATAAATTAACAATTTAACGAATTTTAATGAAGTACAGGTTATATATTTAAATATAGTTTTATCACTTTTTTTAAGAGTTATTTAGTTAAATGTTGAACAAAACAATTATTTAATGTTGAAATAAATTCATTATTTATTTCATTACTAAGCATAAATTTTAAGTTTACTGTTTTAATTCTACGAACTCAATTGATTATCATTTTATGAATATTTAAGAATGAAAATGTATAGGATTCAGTTTAACGAGATAATGAGAATTAATTTCAAGGAGCGAGTTACTGATATGGTGGAAAGGAGACAAATTCAGTGGAATGGAGTATATGAAACTTTAGATGAGGAGAGAATTATATTGAGGTTATGGAACTGAGTTCCTTCCAAGTATAGAGCAAGATGACGTCCTAGACTGATATGGAGAGATGAAGTTGAAAATTTAGTGAACAGAAAAGATTTATACGAGGAGGGTGTCACGTATGAGATCCGAAGCTCTCATACCTAACCGCCAACGGTTAGTTTTCAAGAAACGGCTTTGATACTGAATCAACTTGGCATAAAGATCAATGTAAGTATGAAAAATTGTACTAATAGTAACCCTGAAGTAAATTACAAAAAAAAATCCTTCTATTAATAAAAATTATCTCTTGATATTAAAAAGCGAGTAATAACTTAACTTTTCCACAAAATTAAAATTTTGCATAAATTATTTGATTACATTTATACTAAATTTAATAATTTTCAGGGAAGAATATAAACAACTTTAATAGGAAATATTTTTAACATACTTGATTACAAAATGCGAAAACACAATTTTTGATAGCTAATTTTAAAATTAACTCAATACAGAGTCTGAAAAATCAGTTCACTTTGCGTCATTTACTCGTTATGTAAATCAATTAAGTTAGTAGAAGGTTTTCCTCCAATACTTTACAGGACTGTTTTGGAAATATTTAATAGCATACATGAAATTTAACAGAAGATATTATCTTATGTTTTTATTATTTCTTAATAGTAACTTAGTTTAAAATTTTAATTTCTGTAATTTCGTGGAGGCCGTATTTATATGTGTTTAAATTTTAAAATTAAAATTATTTCCTTCATAAATAGTACTAAATGTTAAATAATAATTTGACCTACATGTTTTAATTAATAATCATTAAAATATATATAATAATAAAAAAAAAAAACAACAAGTAATTAAGTAATGCAGATTTACTACACCGATGAAATTTGAGAAAACATAATTATTATCTTTAAAACAATATTTACATCTGCAATTTGTTCGTAAAAATAAATAGTTAATGAATAACACACGGAACTAAGTTCGGAAAAGTAATAATGGTTTTAGTTGGAAACCAACTGCACCTCGGTTTAGAAGTTTTTGATTGTATGTTAGCGACAACGATGACTGGTGAAATAGTGTTCGTGTCGTGTAGAGTACTTAACTCTTAAAGCAAGTACATAATCTCTTTTTGCACTATTTTCCGAACAATTTGATAGCAAAGTTTTTATTCATCTGGTATAGTCAGAGAATAGTGATATTATTCTAAATGAGAAAACGTTATCTACATTATGTCATATCTTACTAACGTAACTGCTAATTTCCCATTTGGATAGAAATTAACGTGTTTAGAAAATTTCATCGTAAATCAACGAAATATTGGATTACGTTTTCTTAAGTTGTAAGGTATTAGATTTTATCCGGGTTGTATGAGGAGAATGAAAGGCATTATCGGGAAAGATAAAGAAGAATTTTGGGAGCGGTTAAAACATAGGAAGAAAAACACCATTGCCTAAATTGATGACTTAATGTAAGTTATGAGACATAGAAGTACTATTGGTTTGGTCATGGATACAGGTAATAGGAAAAGAGAATGATCAAAATTTTTGTTGTAGAGTGGACTAATGAAATGTGTAAGAGAGGAAACCAGGTAATAAGAGTAAATAGGAACATTGTTCACATTAGAAACAGATGCTGGAGAAAATAACTGAGGTTAAAGATATGAAGGGGAGTTTTGAAGGGACAGTTTTCTATAGACCCAAAAAAAAGTAGAAGAAAAATTTAATTTTGAAGCACAGGAAAATACGCAGATTTGATGATTAGGTAACATATCATTTTGCAATTTTAAAACTTGTTGAGTTGCTGTGTTTATTAAAAAACATTTTTAATTATATAAACTGGTTTTCTTAATATAAGCGGTTACTTTTTGATACCTTTAGCCCGGCAAACCTTATAATATTAAACGTTTTGAAAATAAATTTAAATATACCATCCGCACATGCACTCAGAAAAAAATTAGGACATGTTACGTCTTTGACATGATTAATTCCGTTTACTATTCTTTAATCAATCCAGTTTAATAGTTATATACTATATAGTAATCAACAAACTTTTTTAAAAGTATTCTGTTTTCACAATATTGCAATCTTTTTTTATAGTACTACAGAGTAGGTATATATTAATATTTTTAAATATGTGTTTATATGTATGTTTTTTGTTTTAAATAACAACTCAAGAGACAACTTAATGATGACAGATAGTGAGCAAGATACTACTGACAAACAAAAAGAAATCCGTTCAAAGATTTTTATTCAACAGGATTTTTAAAAAAACTTATCGGACAAATCTGGCAAAAAATTACATCGGCCAAATTCTCTTTCTTTCTCTTTAAAATCTTGTTCCTAAAATTTACGGAAAGAAAAGATAACACAAAAATTTACTCAAATTTTCCTCCGTTTTTACATGAAAACAATGCTTGGGAAAACATTATACAATTTTTATTTTATTTTTATTTGAGTACTGTGTTCTAGCAGTATTCTATTTATTTTCATGCCAGTTTTGTTAAATATATTTAATTATCTTCCAAAACTTATCTGTCGTTAAAGTGGAAATTAACCGAAGTAATAATTTATAAAAAATCAAGGAAGCCATTTAATAATTACCGTCTTACCATCTATTGGCTTCCTTTCGACACCATGGAAACTATGAATATTAACCTCCAAATACTTAAACGATAATATATAAGATTGAAGAGAGAAACGTGATTACGAATCTCTAAATTAGTTTCAAATGAAAGCATTCAAGTTTTATACAATAAAAAATTTTGGAGGAGTAGTTTCTAAAGTATTAAATACAAATCTGATACTCTGGATGTAAGTTTTGCCTTTATGAACGCCTATTACCAATGTTTCCAACATAAATCAGTCACACAGAAATTCTATTTTCATAAAATCCTCAAGTAATCTGTCATTTAATCGACATCAGATAAACCTTCTAGGGTCCTGGTTAAAGAAATTGCGTACGAAAATAAATTAAAATGATTTTACAAAATTTTTCGCACAAAAAACGATTGCTTATTGTCATGAACTAAGAGAAAATTCCTCAAGGTAAGGCAAAGTACGCTTAAATTGTAGGTATGTAAACTTTAATCAAAAGATGAAACAACTTCAGTGAAAAGAAAAGGTTACTTAGTCAACAAAAATTCTTAATTATCCACGTTTAATAAATTTACTCCGGACAAAAGCTTTCCTACACAAACCTAATTAACATGATATATTTCGTACATGTATGAATGTTCATTTTAGAGATTTACGGTTATGCAGTGATCTACTCAAAAATCCAACTATTCGAATTTACATTAATAAGATTTGTTTACTCTCCACACTACGTAATAAACGACTTCACAAAAACCTCTTTCTGTCTACTGTAAAACAAATTTCAAGAACCGTCTATTAAAAATTCTTGCAACACACCCAAATTGAAACTTGAATAACATCTCAGCTATATCAAAGGCTTCCGAAAAGCAGAATTAATACGATTATAGTCAGAAGTTCTGTTGAGATTTTTCATGCCTCCAATAGAAGTAATTACATACTTCCGATTCATTTATTCTACATGCACTCATAGTTACTCGATAAAAACCTTTTTCTTTAATAACTACAATTATTACATAGCTTAATAAGTTTTTGTGAAGACGATTTGAACTATTGTTGGGCTTTTGCATAAAGCCTCATTAAGTAATATATTTGCAGTTTAATTTATAACTGTAAATAGAGTATAATATAAAAAGATTTTTAAAAAAATCCTTTTGGGACGCCGGAAGGCAGAGGTAGATTTCACCGGGCAAAATAGGGGTAGGCGAATTAGGATTGTACCAGCTCGTATCAAACATTACTTTCCATGTTTTACAGACTACGTTTTCTCATTAGACTACAAGCTATTACTAAATTTATCAAGACGTCCTTATGATTTTTCCTGAACTGCTTGATAACACACCTATTTGAGGATTAATGGGACATTCTAGGTTTGTCTGTTTGTACTGATAAACAAAAGACAATATTTTCTGAAAGTTTTATTTAAAAACATATATAAACATAACAACAGTGATGTTGAGAAGATGATTTGAAGGTATAATTACATTACCCACACAAAATATTGTTACTTGTTCACTGCGTTCACTGCGTTCACTTCAAATTCACCCAATACGACAATGGTTTCATATGTAAACTAGTTTCACATGTGTAGCATATGGAAAGCCTCTTTTTACAATTCCAACAATATTTTGGTCATCCCTTGCCGTAAGGTTTGGTCATATCAAAATTATTTGAGACTAGATTTTTAGGTAATATTTAACAGACTAACGACCTCTTTAAACGGATTCGACCCCGTGCCTATTAAGGGAGCTATGATTTTTTTTATCCTTGAAACCCCACGTTTCTTATCCAAAGAATAGTGGCACTTTAAACGATTTCGATATTCTACTTAATAAGAGAGTTATAGCGATATTTTTTTGAACCTCTACGCATTTCTAATCCCATGGTCCGATTTTGCCCGATTTTTCGTTATATTTTATGTATCAATTTGAACGTGATTTGCGCAATATTACGGCAGTTATCGTGTCCACAATAAAGTGAAATATATATAAATGTATATAAAACATTTGGACTGAAGGTGGTTTAGGTGACTGTCCGTTGAAACGCCAAGATGTCAAAATTTTCCGAAAGTCGAATGATGGTGTCTATTAAATTATGTAGCTTTCTTATGAAATCTACCTAATTTTCATTTGGTAATGCAATCAGTAAATGATACATAAATATATTTAAAAAGGCAAATACAAAAGTACTAATATGTAAGTATCTAAAATAAGTGTAGATTATTTGAATTTAAACACTATAATATTCATAAAAATATTTCATAATAAAATAACCTCTAATATATCTTCCATTAGAGACTGTGATATAAAATTACAGATATAGAGGAGGATTTACTTTCGTCACTTCAACATATCTAAATATAATACAATATTAGCAATAAATAAATAAAAATTTACCATGACCCGAAAGAAGCTGTGTGAGATAGTGATCTATCTCTCCAAAGCCCAGGCATAGCCATCGTTGTATACGTCTTCGTCTCCATTCCGTTTGTTCGACGCCTCCCATTCTATCTGCCATTCTTCTAACATTAGTCTTTTTGCTTCTGTTCTAGGTGTTCCTTTCTGGATTCTCTTTAGTTCTTTTTAGCTCATAGGTGAGTAGACAGTACTCCAGCTATTTTTTCTACAGTGACCCCCGATTTCGTTCGGTACGCCTATGCTATCTTCATGATGCGCGATGTTGGAGTGAAGCTAGTTTTTCCACATTCCTCTTCACTTCCAGCGCCTCGTACCAAACTGGGACTGTATATAACATTACTAGGCCAATACAGAGAGTATAACTCTACGTTTCATTGCTCTAAGGCCTATCCGGGCTGCCATGATCTTTCCTAAGTCTGACAGCACCTTTTCCGCGCGCAGCGTGACCTCCTTTAGATGGAATGAGAATTTCCTGGATTTTTCCAACCATACACCCAAGTATTTGGTACTTCTGCCGTCCTGGATTGTGTCCCCGTCCACCTCAAACTTCATTCTCCTTAGTCTCCTTCATCCGATCAAAGCCACAACCATAGTCATTTTCAGCCAGTTTCATCTCCCTTTCTCTGAGCCATTTTTTTAAGCTTATCACCGCCCTATTAGCAGTCTATTTCATCTGATCGTCTGTGGATTCAGATATCAGCAGGACTAGGTCATCAGCGAACGCGACCACCTACCTATCTGTCTCCAAATAGTTCCAACCTCAGGAGGCAATCGTATGCCACGTTCCAGAGCAGAGGTCCTAGTACCAAGCCCTGTGGCACGCAACCGCACATGTTGAACTTTTCATCGCCTTCCTCAGTGTCCGTGCTATCCACCCTGTCTCTGAGGTAGTTACTGATGATATGCAGTGTTGAGGCACTAATGTCCCTGCTGCGTAGCTTCTCCAGTATTACCTTCCAAGATATACTGTTGAAGGCGTTCTTAATATCAAACAGCTCTACCAACGGGATATTTCTCCGTTGCTATGCCCCTGTCGCCCTGTGTTTTGCCCACTCCGTGACATACTTAACCGGAAATCCGGGGTACCTTCCATTGCCTTTCTTCCAGCAAGAAGAGTCGCGAATGACCGTTCTCTGTCTCTTCTCTCTCCTCATCGTCTAGTAGAAACAGTGACAGAATCGCCCGTATGGACTCTCCTCTTGGAAGGCGCTTCCTGGGGAAGCGCCTTCCAAATTTCTTCGTTAGGATTTGCTATGCCTTCCCCCAGGGGTCCGCATCAAATTCCTTTACTAGTCTCTGCCACGCTGCATTTTTGCCGACCGTATCGTATCATTTAGTTTCCTTTTCCCTTCCCTATAAGCCTCCTAAATCGCCTCCAGTACACCTGGTTGAGTATTATTTCCTCTCCTTATCCTGGTTACCGCTCTTCTTTTAACTTGGGCGTCATTTCTCAGGATCGCGAGATCATTCGACCACCAATACAATGTCCTATTGCGCTTTTTGGTTCTTTGCGCAGTGATTCTGCACTTCTCTGTCAGGGTTGTCATTAGAACTACTGGATTTGGAGGACAGGCGTCTCCTATATCTTCCACAGTTTCATCAACTACCCTGACCATTTGTGTTTCCGTGGGTCTCCAGTGCCATATCCGGTCTCTCTGCCGTGGTATCTCATCCTCGACCCCAAAGGTGATCGCTCTGTTGTCGCTGCAAAAGTTTTCTTCTGTGAACTTCCTTTCTGATATCTTATGAACCAGGCCTTCCGATACCACGGTAATATCGAGAACTAATCGAGTCCCTCTTCCCACGAACGTCGGGACGGCGGAGGTGTTAACGGGTTCCATACTAAGGAATGACAGTATTGCTGCCGACGTATACCCTCGATCTGTGCACCTGACCCCTCTAAGTTCTATGCTTTCTGCATTGAGGTTCCCAGCTCGAATAATCTGTGTTTTAGATCCCCTAACATGGTTTTCCAGATTTGAAAGCAACTCCTTAAATCGGTCAATCCCACTATTTGGAGATATAGACGCGCTGATGACCGCATAGTTCGTCATCCATTGCTCCAAACCCTTACGGGTTACTGTGAGTTAAACAGTATATCTTCCGGATACTAATCCTATTATCGTATCCTTATCGTTGTGACCCAGCCAGGGACCTCTGTTTACCACACATTCATTGTGTTCTGCTATTAGGATGAAGTCCATTTTTCCGGTCACTGCACTTTCCCACGCCAGGTCGTGGGCAGCCACGCTCCTGTTCACATTCAATTGGATGTACTTAATTTTTGGGTTTTACAGGCACGGCTGAGAGTCCGGTGGCCGTTCTCTCTACATAATAGGCATTTGAGAAGCGCCTCACAAGTTGCACTTTTATGACCACTGCCACCACAGTTGTAGCAGCAGCTGGTCCGGTCAGATCCTTTACATGAGGCGCTGAAGTGTCCGCTGCTCCAACACCTGCAGCAGCGCATGTCCTACTACCTGATGCCAACCCTATAGGATTGCCATCCAACTTGCAATCGACGAAAGGAGGTCAGCCGTTGAGAATCGTTCCATGGTAACAGCACCGTATCATGTTGTGTGTTACCGAAGGCTGGACTCATGGATGTGACCCTGATCGCATATTGTCCACCATGTGATTTCTCCACAGCCATTAATACCTCGTTATTACTCCATTACTCCATTTTTATGTAAACTATACTCTAAGAGTGGCTGAAAAACTACTTAATTTTTTTAGATCACTACAGCTCGGAAAAGTTGCCTTCATATCATGTCATATTAAATGATATATTATAATTTATTATATTCGTAATATATCATATCACACCGTTCTTGGAATGTGCTGTTTCCAAGAACGATGTGAAATGTCGCTACGCTCCAACAGCAAAAGGGTGAGTTTTTATGAATTAACTGAAACAGTGGGCGGAAAGAAAAAAGTAATTGTATGATAAGGCTTTTAATTCCGGCAGTATCCAATAATAGGATAGTACAGCTTATTATACACGATGATAAGTATTTTAAGATAAGAGATTCATACCATCGCGATGTAATCAAAGCTGCAATAAAAAAAAATTACAACATAAAACGTAAATCTGCTCAGCTTTTCGATGTACCAGAATATAAATGTTCTATTATCGTGGACTGCACTTGGATAACATATTACAATTGTATGATGGCACGATTTCAATAAATTGTTACTGTGATAAAACCAAAAATTCGATTTGACCTGTAATTGAATTACGTTTTATTTTCCTCCAAACAAAGTGTGGATTGGGAAAGATTGGATGGTTGGAATTGCAGGAAACACGTAAATTAGAAAAATGACTTAACAGTAAAATCAAGAGGAAAAAGCTCAAGTTCCATCAATACGTGGAGTGAAACTGAAGACCTAGAAACTCGAAAATTCTGTCACTGAATAGATACAACCAAGTGGAGATTCTGATGTCTTGGTGCTAATACTTTTTTACTATTCTTCGTTACCAGAATAGTTTTTTAACTCAGTCTAGGCTAGAGAATATCTAAAAGAAAAATACATCATCTTGTTTAGACTACATAACATTACAATGCAGTACATTAGCGAAACCCTTCCTATGGTCACCCGAAAAATATGACATTGATTGTGGATTGTATACATCATAACAAAGAACTGGGGAAAGTAATTTTCACGAAAGTACTAATTACATTCATATACCACATGAAATATTATGCGAAAGTATTACATTCATATACTTTTTTACTATTGTTAGTTATCTTAAGAGTTTTTTAACTCAGTCTAGGCTAGAGAATATCTAAAAGAAAAATACATCATCTTGTTTAGATTACATTACATTATATACAACTTCAACTCAACTAATATCTTTATCAAAATGTTAATTTCCATCTCCTTTGCGTATATTTTTTTAATTTAAATGTATTAATTTATTTTTACATATGTAAACGTTTAATAACTAAGATTTATTTTCAAATGTTGTAGATGTCTTCATGAAAAATTTACACATTTCCTAGATATTTCATCTAGAATAATTAAGCAAGAGCTCATTATTAATTATTGACTAGCTGATAAAAGCTAGCTATTTGGACTTTAAAATTCTTATCTAGAAAAGACGTTTATTTATGTAATAATACAAAGGAAATGACTTATGTGAAATTTATGAAGCATGATCACGTTCAATTTAATTTAGAATATGTTTAATAATAGTGACCTTTTTTAAAAAATTAAATTTTTTAAATAAAGGATGTAGAATATTATACAGTTACGTGTAAACTGTATTAACGAGATCCTACTGATATCATATAAAAATTGCATGTTCAAAATATCTAAAGAATAATATCAATAAAAATAATATAATAATAATTATTTTTTTTTATTTTTATTGAAAATGTTACGATACCACAATAATTTAGATGGAATATTTTATAAAACGTTGCAGCAAATAGCATGCTTTTTACATTTTACTCAACCCACGTTGTTACTAATGACTTATGTAGAATAAAAATAGCCATTAATTACTACTGTTCAAGTTAGGTAAAAACGTCAAAGTATTTAAACAATTTGTCACGACAAAAAATATTTTAATATTAGTTATTAGCACGAAAAAATCACGAACTTCATGTTTAAAATTAATATTCATAAACTACCCTTAATAGTAGTAATAATAAAATATTATTGTTATTAATACAATATTTTTGTGGATATTAATAAAATATTTAGTTGATATCAATTTATTCTTAATGTTCAAATAACGATTGATTTATTTAAAAATAATTGCTCTGAAATTTGAAAGTAATTAATTTTTCAATAATTTTAGGAATTAATCTAATCTAAATTAGATTTATTAAGGAGGAATTTCAGTGTTGGATGTAATTTTATTTATTTATAAAACGTATTAATATATATATATATATATATATATATATATATATATACAAAACGGAGCTATTATATTTATATTCAAAACGGAGCGATCTGAATTTACCCTAACGATTTTATTTAATTTTTTCCAGGCTCTCCTGTTTCACATCAATCTGGTGAAAAGTAAAAATAATTACATAGTTTGGGGTGTTCAGAATCGACACATTACTGAAGACGAGTATTAAAATTTATTTAGGTAACAATAACAATAGAATTTTATTAAGAATTTTTATGACATCCTATGAGTGACACCAATAAAGTAATACATCAACCAAGTACCACAGATAAAAATATAAAAAATTACTGATTCTTTTAAATGTATGCAAAATAGACTAATAATTAACATCCACTTATAAATATTTAAAATATTACACTTTTAAAATACCATATAAATGATATTTAAATACATATTGTATTTAAAAACATTCCGTGTAAATTCATATAATTAAATATATATTTAACAGTTGTATTAGTGTTTAAGCACTTTTGTTATATAAATATTTAATTCATGAAACTATTTTTCTGAAATAAAAACTAATTTTTTTTATTATGTTGATTTTTTCCTCTGTTGATCTTTTTTATAATCTAAATTTTTTTAATGTTTTCTTCTAAAAAAAGGATTTTTTCCTGCTGATTTTTTTTATGTCGCAAAAATAATCTGATAGGGCATACCTTGATGTGGTGAGATGGGAGGCTATTTCGGGTGGAGCTAAAAAATCTTCACTATACGATTAGTTGCAGTTATACAGCAAAAGATTGAGAGTCATGAGCACAAGGTTTGAAACATCGTAAACGCACGCCTTCGAATAACGAAGGAGTCGTTGACGACTTTTTTTGTAAATCTGAAACCTACGGTAATAATAAGGAGGTGTTCGGGTTAAAGTGCATATAAAACTGTTGTGTTAGGTTTGAAAGACCAAAGAGAACTCCAGGGTTGGTGCACTGTATGATGTGAACAGTAAGGTCACACTAAAAATAATTGCATGAGACCATATCGCTGTGTGAATATGCAGAGGGACACAGAACAGCTGATTACCAAAAGGTTGATAACAGCAAACTGGCGATTTGTGCTTTATGCCATGAGGATCATCCTGCAAATTATAAAAGTTGCAGGGTTTATAAGGTGATCCTTGAAAGGAAAGAGAAGAGGAGGATGAGTTATGCTCGAAAGCACGCTTCTGCGAAGTCCGAGGGTCTGAGAAGCAAATTGTAAAACCTCATGATTTCCTGTCATTAGATCAACGGACCAGTTGTAATGGAGATAATACTAACTGTGACACTGGCAATGTTCATTGGTCTCCACATCCCAGGTCCTTCGCTGAGGCAGTGGCGGGAATCGATAATAAGGCTTCGGTGACGCTGGATAAATTGAGAAGGAAGCGAGTAACATTGAGATTTTTTTTCAACAGATTGGGAACCTTCTGGGTCTCTGCTGATGAAGGTGATTTCTAAACTTCGTTGATGTGGAATTAACTGAAACTCGCTATATGGAACATCAATGGTGTAACAAATCGCAGAGAGGACCTGGAGAAGCCGATCTTCTGCGAGCTGCTAGATGTCGTTCTTATTTCGGAAACTAATTTTACGGATAGGAACTACTTGAGATTTAGGGGCTGTTCGGTATCCACAACCAACCACCCTGATGGAAGGGTGCAGGGGGTACTGCGATTGTTTTAAGAAATGGGCCACGGTAAAATCACCTATCTCTGTTCAGCACGGCCCACATTCAAGCGATCTCGATTGGGATCTTGGACAAGGCCTCTGAAACTATCAGAAATCTAGTCACGCCATAACCAATGACATGTTTTCTAAGTATTTTGACACACTTGGGTGCCGGTTCATTGCAGGAGGTGACTATTATTATTCTATACTGACGTGAAGAATAACCAAGGTCCTACGTCGGATCACTCGCCTGTTCTTCTAACGGTTAGTACGATGGTCGTGAGGAAGAAAGGATCACTCCTCCTACACAATATTTACACGAACTGGGAGTCGTATAGTAGTTGGATTGAGGAGAAGCTACATTTCGATATGGCGCTGACGTGCGCTGATAACGTGAACGCTGTTACAAGATGCTTAACCGCTGTCATGCAGGAGGTGGCGTGACGCTGTATTCCGTTGGAGGAGGAAGTAATAGGATAGGGTATGAACTATCCAAGAGAAATTATGCACTTCATTAGAAGAAGGATAACGTTTAAAAGGGGGTCACAGCGGTTCGGGAGGCACTGACGACAGGACGGCGATGAACCGGGTGGCCCGCAGAAAAGTACTACTGCGTGTGCACAAGAATGAGTCGTTCAAGTGGTATGTTGTCAGTCTATCTCCTCTGAGGAGGGACGATCATTCTTTGTGGTGGGCGATGAGGAAATTCAAGCGGCCACCAATCACTTTTCCACCGCTGAAGATTGTTGATGGTTGGGTCTGTGACAACAGCCAAAAAGCCGAATTGTTCACTGAGCATTTAGGGAAGGTATTTCAACCGCATTCGATGTACAGTGGTACCGAGAAGAAAGTTAGTGAGTTCTTAAACAGGCCGATTCCTTTGGATCTCCCTTTGAGGCCCTTATCGAAGGTGGAGATTGTACGAGAGGTAAGAGGATGGAGTGCATACGGAAGGCACCAGGGTTAGACTGCATTAGGGTTATCCTGCATTACTGCTTATAATCATATAAGTATGATTATATCTTCACTACCGTCTTTGGCTGTCTCTTACATAGGGACCTCTTTAACGCAATCCTTAGGACAATTCTCTACCCTTAGGAATGGAGGGTATCGCAAATAACGATGGTCTGGATACCTAGGAAGACTTCGCAAGAGGTATCTTCGTATAGGCCTATAATCCTACTACCGGTTTTATCCATGATCTATGAGAAGCTGTTCGTTACGCAGCTTGTGGCCAGCATTGGAAAGTGAAGTAGTGATATCCTATCATCAATTCGGCTTTAGGGGTGGTCCACTCAATTGTGGAGCCAGCCCCTTAGAATTATTGGTATTATCGTCCGGTGTCTGAAAGGGAAACAGTATTATTCGGCAGTCTTTTTGGATATAGAGCAGGCATTTTACAAGGTTTGGATACCACGTCTTCTTTTCGAATTGAAATCGCGCATACCAAAACCGTACTTTTTAAATCTACGAAGCTATCTAGATAGTCGCTTCTTGCGCGTTAATTATAATCAAGAGATATCAGCGATTTTCAATAACAACTCGGGGGTTCCGTAGTGATCAGTTTTGGGGCCGGTTTTGTTCCTGATCTACACTTCTTACCTGCCTACTCCAGCCAATGTCACAGTTTCGTCGTACGCGGTTGACACGGCGATCTTGGTGGTTGAAGATAGCCCAACTACTGCCTCGGAGAAATTGCAATCTGCAATAGATGCCATCAGCGTTTGGTTGCGTAGATGGAGAACAAAGGTTAATCTGACGATGTCCAGCCACGTGACATTCCGGATGTAGAGGAAAGATTGCCCTGCGGTTCGGTTATACGGTGTCAGGATTCCTCAAGTAAGTACGGTATGGTACCTTGATCGGCGTTTGACCTGGAGAGTTCATATTATGGAGAAGAGGAAGTAGCATGAAATTAAGCTGAAGATGAACTGGATGTTGGGCAAGAGATCAAAACTTTCTTTGTCCAACAATGTTCTGCTCTACAAGGGTTTCTTGAAACCCATATGGACGTTTGGGATTGAACGCTGGGGAACAGCCTGTAACAGCAACGTGGATGTCATTCAACGGTTCTAGAACAAACCTCTACGGAACATAACCCACGCATCGTGGTTCACAAGGAATGCTGAGATCCACCATTACGTAGGCATTCCATACGTTTGAGAGGAAGTTGGACGTCAAGTTTCAAGGTATCTCGTTTTTGATCTGCCAGAGAACAGCGTGAACGTTAGGAGACTAAAAAGGTTTCGTGCATGATCTTGTTGAGGCCCGATTTGACGACCCGGTTTGGTAGCTTTGTGCTCACGTTTATTGTTTCTTGGCTGTTTCAAAGTTACTGTTTCATCATCTACTGTTCTATTTAAAATTGTTACGTTAATTTTATTGTTGACTGGACACTCGAATAGACATTCAAACACACTATGAATTGTTTGTTTTTTAAGTTACAATTGTTTTGATATTACTTGAGGATTATCTTAGGGTGGTCCTCTATCACGTGGTCAGTCATACGACTTGCTTATAGATTTATTGTAGAAGCTCAGTGTAAGTAAATAGTGGAATTCAGTAAAAAAAAAAAAAAAAATTCTCTTATTTGAGATCAATTGATAATATACCGTCATTTTCTCGACCAATTGGACGATTTTGTCCGAAGGATTTTTTTCGTCATTTTTACAAGTAACTACTGTTTTATTCAAATCTACACTATGGACAATCGAAAGAAATTTCGTTTTGGATTAACGGTCTCATGACATCTGCAAATTTACGTCTGATAAAGTTTAACTTTATCCAAATATTTTAATTATATTAATAAAAAAGTATTAAAGAAAATTAGAACATATAACGTCTTAAATAATTAAAAACCAATATCATTTTTATACCGATAACATTTATTCTTGACGTAAGACTGTCTTTAGTGATTATTCATATAAATATGAAAAAGTATGATGGAGTATTAAGCGAAGTATAAAAAAATCTTATTAAATAATTATTTCTTCCTAATCTTAAAACAACACAAGTGTTCATATTAATAAGTGTCTAACAAAAATAAAAAAAATTAGAATAAAATATTCGTATTATAATAAAGCTTTTTGTTATCATTAAAACACGTGCTTTTTTCTTCTAAAAAAGATAAATAAATAAAAAAAAGAATCGTACTAAAAGGTAAAAAAAATATCTTATTTTCAACAAAATTACTTTCAAAAATAATTTCTATTTATGCATGACTAAATAGAAAAGCGTGGGCCCTTAGCGCTGTTCTGGTTATTGTTTTCTGTTGCTGCTTTTTCTTGTGGTTGTCATATACAACCACTTTATAATTTGAGCACGCCTTTTCTTTTATTTTTAGTTATGCATAAATAGAAACACTTTTTAATCGTGATTTTCTTGAAAACAAAATTAATTTTTAGTACAGTTTTTTTAAATTTATTATTATTAAAAAAAAAAAAAAAACACTTCTTAAAATATAATTTTTTCTATTTTTTAGTAATAATTAAATGAAACTTTTATCAAATGTTATATTAGTTTCATATATATATATATATATATATATATATTTATATATATATATATATATATATTTATTTATTTATTTATACACAATGAGCATATATATACATACATGTATGTACATGTTATAAAACACTGAATAATATTTTGTTATATACCTAAAATTCATTTTCTGTTTACACTTTACCCTATTTCATAGATCTATAATTTACACTTTCTTTCTCATCCGGTCCATGTCCTCTATTTGGTCATTGTTACAAGTGTTTTGTCTGTTAATTTTTAATTGTCCATTCTTCAATCTTATTCTGGTAAGATTAAAATACGGTTGTCCTACGAAGACCTTTGAATTCAGGTAGACCACAGTGTATTCCACTTACCTGCATTTTGTTCACTGTTGAGGCCCGTGACGGAATCAACAGTAGCATTTTGGTGTCCAGCAGTTCCACAGCTGTACATGGCATGAAATTGAATGGATGTTGGCTCTATGATGAATGCTATCTCTACCAAAGTCTATCCTAACTAATGGTATATTCTTCTTCTATAGTTTTCCCCCTATCGAAACGCAGACAGATAATTTGGTTTACATATACTTGCTTCTAAAATACTTCAGTAATCTTTTACTGTGATCATTAACTTATTTATTTGTCGGTTCAATTCCCAACGCTCTTTCTATTGAACATCCATGTTTGTGTTGATTTCTCCATCAACAAAGCTATGTGGTTTGCGGTGCGTACTCCAAGTCACACCACATTCAGAATATCGACGAATTTTCCATCTCCATATTGTGTCATGTTTTGTATTAATTCAACCATTGTGAACAATTGCCAAAGTCGGGTAGCTGAAGCCATATATTCAGGTTGTTGGAATAGTTTCTTTCCTGTTTTAACTGTTTCATAGCTACAGTAAGCAGCTTTTAGCCACGTTAATTTACGTTTTATATTGTAACGACAATCTTTTGGTGTCTCCACCAAATTCTGTCATCAAATTCGCCTCCATCAACTTCTGTTACTAAGCACCCGTCGGGTTTCTGTTGTGCAACTGAAAAAAAAAAATTGCTCCTAGAGCAACATACAAAAATTCGACTTCTTTCTCTGATAATGCCTGTGGTGGCGTAAATGCTCGCTTCTTCTTCGTAGACGTTTGTGCAAAGTCTGTGCATTCTCTATGGATCGGGTCCTTATCTCCTATTACTGCTTTTAATACTCGGGATACCTAAAAATGGGAATGTAAAAGTTTTAGGGGTCAATTTTAAGGGGGTTTATTACCCATGCTAAAATTGATCCGTCTGAAATTGACGGAGGGGTTAAATGGTTTTTAAAGTAAACCAAATCTAGAATATTTTTATTCCTCGGGGTCAGGAAATAAATGAAATATTAAATACAGAGTATGAATTATATAGAAAAACGGTATGTGTGTTGCAGTCGATTAAAGGACATAACGCAATGCGAGATGTATACTTTTTATAACTAAGAAATAGTAACAATACCGGACGGTTCGTATTCATATGCGAGAAAACTTTACTAAGGATGATGAAACTATTTATAACTACGCAACACAATGAAATATGTAATATAGAAAAAAAAAACTTTTTCTCTTAGTCTGAAATCCATTCTCGGGTATAACTGAAATGATATTTAAAATACTGTCATAACAAATAACTTTAAATAAAGATTAATGCGGCGTAATTCATATGTGAAATAATGAATTGGTTCGAACTTCTCTATACATTAGCGTTACTGAAACTGGCCTAACTGAATGTTTGATTAACTTTCAGGAAATATTACTGAAGTGCCGTGAATGTGAAATAAAGAAACTGCGAATTATTTATGTGATATTAAGAAGACTCCCTATTCTCGTGTGCAGTGAAATTTGGATATCTATCTTAAATAATTACAACATCGCTAATTGGTCCTCATGGAGTCAGTACCTGTAAGTGAATAAATACAACTCATTCCTAGAATATTATGAAATCATTCAGTAAACTCAACAAAATACGTAAGAGGATGATTTAAATGAAAACAACTCTGATTATAGTAATAATTTTGTTAAATCCCAATTATTGACAAACTTGTACTCTTAAACACAATTTAAAAATAAAAATAATAAAAATAAGTATTCCATGACAAAGGCAGATAACAAATAAAATTAACTTAAACACATTGAAATATTTTCCTGAAAATTTAAAAATGATTATTGCATTCAAACTTTGGTTTGTTTTTTTTTAATAATTTCATTAGTCTCAAACTCCAACTATTTCTAATGGTTAATTATGAATTACACTTTACTAAAACACTCATATAACATTGAAATAAATAAATAAAAAATAAAAAACCATAAAATAGAATTTAACTCTTTCTTTAGAATTTATTAGTCCAAACTCAAATTGCATAAACGAAAAAAAAATACTAATGTAAAAATACACCTTTAGCTACACAGTGAATAATTTAATTTTTCTTAAAGTTCAAAAATCAGTTACACTCCAATTGATCTAAAGAAAATTATTAAATGGTTAAAATAAATTGTTAAATTTAAATTATTAAATTATAAATGAAACATTTATTTTTACGAGGGTATGACAAACTTTTAAATAGAAAAAATGCAATTTTAAAACTCATTATCAGCGACCTTAGCTCTAAGCTTATTTTCTAATTATTGTCAAGGATAAACATTTTTAATAACTTATATCTTGACTCTATAACTAGGGTTACTCCGATCCGTCTGTCGACTACCATCGTCAGAAGTTTGAAACAAAAGATCTCTACCAAAGAGAGTTCGTACAAGTACTAACAATGAGAGCAATCTTTCACAAAAATGGTACCGCCTATCCGGTGAATGATGGTAACCCATTCTTACTTCTAACTGGTCGAACCGGTCGGGTCATCCTCTTCTTCTTTTTCCTGTTTAGCCTGCGGTAATTACCTTTCACATAATAGTTCAGAGGATGAATGAGGATGATATGTGTGAATGTAAATGAAGTGTAATCTTGTACAGTCTCAGTTTGACCATTCCTGAGATGTGTGGTTAATTGAAACCCAATTACCAAAGAACACCTTTATCCACGATCTAGTATTCAAATCCGTGTAAAAATCACTGACTTTACTAGGACTTGAAGGCTGCAACTCTCGATTTCCAAATCAGCTGATTTGGGAAGACGCGTTCACCATTAGACCAATCCGGTTGGTTAACCTGGGGAAAATTAGCTAAAGAGGCAAGTCATTTCCGTTATTTTATACTTCTCACGTGAAACATGATATTAGTCGAAAGGTTGTTGAAAAATGTACTTTTTGAAATGTAAGGGGATACTTCCTCAGCCAGAGAAGAATGAAAACTACTAAAAGTAAGCAGAAACGACAATTAAATAAAATAATGATAAGTAATAATTGAAGATTATTAATAACAGGAAATGAGTTTTAAAAAAATTAAATAAATCAGAAAAACCTTTCTCTCTTATTAACATTGTTTATAGCTTTAATAAAATAATATATTTTAAAATAATTTAATAAGAGTTTTTCTTTTTAATCTTTTAAAAGAAACAAGATTTTTTCCAGTTATTCTTCCAAAATTTGACCCGAAATATTAAGATTGTGGCGGTCCTTGTCACGCTACAATATGTATTCTTTATGTTCGCTATGAACTTCCGATTTAGTTCACTTGGCTTTTTATCCTAATTTTCTTTCACTTGTAGGTTATGCAGTTCATTAACCGTCTCTTTTGTTTAGTTTTTGTCTCTTTTTTCATCGTTGTAAAATGTTGTATGTTTCCTTTTTTACATGCTTGCCCAGATTCTTCTTTCTTGAAAAAGTTCAGTTTCTTAAAAAACATTTCTTAGAATTATATTATTTCATTTTTTTTTCCTCCACAGAAATGAGTTGTTTGAAATCATATTTGAACAAATTAAATCCTCTAAAGTTATAGAATCTCTTCAGTAAGTGTAAAAGTTTCTTCGTAAAATAAAAGTTTCTTTTTTTTATTGTACACGTACTTAAACCGACAAGTAAGGTTTTACATTCAGTTGTTTTACTTCTTCAGCAAACAAAATTATATTTATACGTAGTTTTATTCTATATTATAACCTGAAGAATTAGTTTCCTGGGTTATGAATGATATCAGTTATTTATAAATAAATCAGATGATTAGCGTAAATAAATTTTATACGGTAAATTTACATTAGTATTAAAATCTGCTTCAACAGCCACATGATCCATTCATACTGAATCAACAATCAAAACCAATCAGATCGATAGCTATATCTTTTCGATTCAACTCCCTTCCTTGTACCCCATTGTTTCTCTGAAAACTTACACGTAAATGTTTTATCTATAAAATAGAGAAATATATGAAATTACCAATGGAATATTGCACTGTCATCTGACTTACGTCGCTGTGTAAAATTTACCCATTGTATGAGTTCAAGAAATGAGTTTATTTACGTTTGCATAATTTGATGGTACAGTTGAACAATTGTATGTTAAAAGAAAAGCACGAAAAAATAGAATATTTTTAAGAATAAAACAAGGTTTTATAATGTAAAATTTATTTGGATTTTGCTCCTAAATTTTTGGTGTTTTTTTGTGTTTAGAATAAGAGGTTCGAGGATGATGACTATTAAATAGCTCAGTTCAACATGGTTCATACCTGGTTTTTATTTATTTATTTAAATTTCTATTTCTCTGTTCTAAATACATATTGGGTTAACCTATAACGTAGGGAAGAGGTTGAAAATGGAAGAGCTTTCAGTTGTTCTAATTGAAAAGGAAGAGGCGACAACTATTGGTCACTGTCAAATGTCCACTAGAATTCGTAGACCCTTAATGACCTCAAAGAAGAATCCAAGAAAGCATCACACTGTAAACTTATTAGGCAAATCTTTGTGTTTGAGTAGGTAATGTCTCCAGCAGCGGGAGCATACATAGAAGAGAAGCTGTTCGGCAACATTCTTAGATGTCAGCAAGCCTTGACAAGATCTGGTTTGCCTTGGCTTTTATAGTAGTTTAAAAATAACATTCCTGAAACTAATTACCTATACTTCGTAATTACTTGCATGGGCATTTCTCCCAGAAAACATAAATTCAAGGATTATCTACGTTCTTCGACAATATGTCAGGGTTCCATAAGGCTAATTTTTGGGTCCTATCTTATACTGTTTCTTCTCTGTTGACCTGGTTGAAAATGGAGTCAATACCGTTTGTTTCACCAATAATTCGGCTACTGCCTGTTGATGTCAAATCAATCTACAATTTCTATTAAATCTAATCAGCAGGTGGCTGAGGACTTTGAAGATAAGGGTTAATAAAGCTAAGTAGTACCATGTGACACATTCGCAATGAAGAGAGAGACTGCTTATGGATCTTACTTGATGGCATTTTAATCCCGCATACTGAAAGTTTAAGGGATTAAAAACCTGAATTATCGTTTGACGAGGAAGGTTCATGTGAGAGAGTAGAGAAAGGCACTTAACATGAAGTTCAAGGAAATGATTGCAGGGCAGGAGGTCTGAGTTATCTTTGTCTAACAAGCAACTTTGAAACCAATATGGACATATTTTCTCCAATTTTAGGGCACGGCAAGCAAGACAAATATTGAAATCATACAGCAGAACAAACTAGCGAGGTGTATATTTGGATATAAGGTGTAATATTTGGATCTACGGTACTTAAGAAAAAAATATAAGGTTTCAGTTTGATATATGATCTTTGGCTAAATGACCACGTTAACTGCTTGACTTTAAACCTTCTAGACAATTTTGAAGCTATTAGAAGACTTAAGGGGCCACACAATCTGAATCGTAATAACTCTATAGTGTAATTACACCCGCTGACTGTAGTGCATTAATCAATCCTTCATTCCCTACTTCTCTGTTCTTGTTTACACATTCGTTTTTAATGTTTTAAATTTTAAGTGTTTCATCAGAGATGGTTTATTAAATATTATATAATTGCAGTTATTATAATGGCTTATTAAATTCCTAAATTTTAACACACAAGGTCGTCCAAATTTGCTCACAAACTTGTGTGCGATTGCGCGCACAAACGTACACTACATAACGTAACAATATAACAGTCCTATTTCTATGGGAATAGGACTGTAATAGTTAATCAATACATTTTATGGAATAGTTCATGTTCATAATTTTGAAGAGTGTCATCATTTTTCTAGTAACCATTAAAATTGTTTTCTTTTTTCAGAAAGCTACTTTATATTGTTCGAACACCACTTCGTTAGATAAGTAGATATTTTATTTTTATTAAAAATTTATTTTTCGCTTTAGGAAAACAACTTATGCGGTTAAAATATTAAACAATAACCATTATTTTCCTGAAATTTATTTTTCCAGTTGGTCTCTTTTAGGTAAAACCTATTTGGCAAGAAAAGTAGAAACAACTTCCTGTTTAGACTTACTGGCAGTTAATAGGCAAAATATGGATTAATAATAAATAAAATATTACCACATTTTGCGAATAAATTTATCAGTGTTTTATTTAAAATAACCATTTAAATGTTAGTATTAGGTAAGTCTTTTGATGTGCCAATGATTAGATTACGGTATTTTCATTTATTCTACGAATATAATGTAAAAATAAAGTGGTCTCCTGTTGTTTACGCTTGATTTATTTGCATTTATTCTAATTTAAAGGAAGAGTGATTAAAAAAATAAAACCAATACACTTTCTTTTTTCAAGGAACTGAACCACGAAATTTCATTTTATCCCTATATTACTGAAACGATTCCGTATTTTTAGAGCTTTAGAGAGTAACTGACCGAAAATTGTACTCAATAAAATGAATTCCGTTATAACATATTACGAATTAATTTTTCTGTTATTGTAACAGTACTGAACTGAATTACATCGTTTCTCTGTGAAATTTTATTTATTTAATAAAAGTTTAGATCAGCTTTATATTTTACCAAAACAACATATAAACGAATGTAGAGTTCAATAAAAATAAAAAACATCCCAAAAAAAAGTTTTGCAATAATATATTTATTCTTTTAATTTAGAAAATATTTCTATAAAGATAGGAATCGCTAGTTGAAATTCCTAATGTACTGTTCCCAAAAAAATTCTAATAATAGATTTTCCTGTACGTTGTCTATAAAAATATTTTCATATTGATGAAAAAATTTCGTTAGACAATGTGCAGGAAATATACAAAAATGAAAAAAATTGTCAACATGGAATCAAACCCTAGTTCCAAGTTTCTAATCGGCAAAATAAGACTGTATTATTATAAACACTCAGATTGTGTCTATTATTGTTCATTTTTAATAAGAAGAAATGTTTTTTTTTTTTTTTTTTTTTTATCCCTACTCTCCCCGACCGGATATCCATTTAAGTATACTCAGTCGGGGAGAGTGTCCTTCTACTCAAAGGGGGCGTCCCCCACCCACCGGCTTTACATCCGGCATGGCAGGTTGGCCCCCCGGTCTTGGATCTTTTGTTTTATTTTTTGCCTGCCTCTAATTCCCCGCGTTAGGGCCCAGGTCCGGCGATGCCGTCCCCCAGCCCCTCCGCAGAGAACCGGGTCTCGGTCTTTACGCCTATGCCTCTAACCGACGGTACCCACCTCACAAAGCGCCTAGACGCCCGCAGGAAGAAACACCGCCGGCCGGGACTCGGTCTTTTCTTTTATTCCCATCTCCCCTGGAGTTCTCCCCCTTCGCAGGAACCCGCATACCAGGGCATACGGGCCCTCCATTTCAAGAAGAAATGTTTACTTTGATGCAAGAAAACTATTAAAAAACATAAGAATTTTTCAAGAGGTGAGTATGATCTCTTGAAAATATTTCAAAATAAAAAGCCTATATTTTTACCCAAATTAAGATATTACAAAAATATATCATACAATTTGGAAGAAGAATTTGTCAATTATTGTTTAATGTTTATTCAAATAACAGAAATTAATGTAATAGAAATAATAAATGGAAAGTTTTAAGTGAAATCCACACATTATCGGCTAAGAATTTTCTAAAATGACTAAAAACAAAGTATAAATTTGTATAAAATTAAATAACCTTCACAAAGACACTTTGCTTATATGCCACGTAACATTTTATTTTTTAACATATTGGCAAATTAAAACAATCTTTCAAATAAAATATAAAATGATATTATAAATATATTAAAATGATAAATAAATATACAAAAAATCATTACTTCACGAAAGAAATCAAGAAATGTTTACTTAGTTAAACGTAAACAAGCTGATTGTGCACAAACTTTTATTTTGTTCTGAATTCGGTAGGAATAAGTAGTAAAAATTTTAAATGTTAAACTACTTCAAGTCCATTACACTCGCCATAAGCAAAAGGAATTAATGAAGATCGGTGTAAGTGACAATTTCGAAAGGCTTGTTAACATCTGAAACGCAAATCCGTAGCATTCCTTTATATCATGAGTTCAATCTCTTACTCTCACACTATTTCGATGGGTACAACACCTCTTCTCCCACATTCAGTCCTAAATACCTCCACTGTAAATTAATGGAAAGCAAATGCGTCGAACAACCCTAAGAGGATTTTCAAAGTGGTCTTAGCACAAGATCATAACAAGATTTAATACATGTCGCTTTACACCATTTAATAACGTTGAAAGGTTCCTCTAATAACGATTGAAATTTTAAATAATGATAACTCTGGATAATAAATTAATTTTGGAGGGTAATTCTTTCGATACAACTTCTATAGCAGTCTCAACGAATATATATTTTTTCTAATTTTGTTCTAATAATTTCAAAATAAACATTTTTCAACTTTTTTTTATAAAAAACCTTAAATTTTATATTTTAATATAAAAATTGTTTTTTTTTCTAAAATTAAATGAAATATTTTATTTTGTCTCTGTTAACTTTTAAATGAACCACTTTTCAGATAGATTAATTTTGAAAAAGTCTGAAATAGAAATTTGCAATTTAAAAAAAAAATTATTACGTAGTGAGAAGATTCTACTTTGAAGTAAAAATAGGTAATTTTAGGTTATTTTAACATATGTGGGATTAGATTTTTTGTTTTCCAACATAAACAATTTTGAAATACTTTTAATTTGATCGTTTTCCACAAGTTTCGGAGAGTCATATTACGTACTAAGTATTATGTATATATTACATATTTAATTACATATATTAAACGAGATTTCTTTAGTATAGCTCAAGGAATTTTCTTTCTGATTGTTCAGTCAATACCTTAAAAATTGTTCATAAAACTGCCCGATCACCGATTTATGGTGGAAAGCTTTATTTTGGTAAACAATTCCACGGTAGCGGAATAAAGAAGTGACAATTCAGTTACCTTTACCAACAAACGAACAATTTTGCCTTTATTTAGCACCAATGTTGAGGATGATTTCCAGCCTCTACTCATCTCTTTTAGAATCGTAGTGATGAAGCCAGGTTTCCTTACTATTTTCATTTTAGTTAAAATTAAAAGAGGTAAGCTTCGCTGTGTTCGGCTACCAGATTCTACAGCTCCAATCACATACACTCGCATAAGCTTCCGATGTTACTCGTAGCAATCTCAGCCACTATCTTATACAGACATTTATCTTATTCAAAAGATAGTGCAGAATAGAGAGCACACTACCGTTCCATCAGTCCAGTTATTCGTATCTCCTCGAACAATTACGGAAGCAATGTTAATCATGATATCGTTTATTGCAATGGGTGAAGCACCCACACCGTCTAGTTTGTGATGGAAACACGGTCCATAGGAAACTGCCTGAATCACAAAATAGCGGTAGATTTCGGAAGACATCATCATCATATGTTTGATGCACCGTTTTGTATGCTTCCGTGTGCGATTTCTGCAGACGGATGAAATATTTCAAACTCGATTTCTTCTCAGCATGTAATGACTCCACATTTCATGTAGGACTAGAAGGATTTTCTGCATTTTAAGTTATTGCGTGCACCGAGGTTGTATTTTCTGACACTAAAGGTTTTACAGTTGAATTATTATCAAATTATTGCTGATACCTGAAGTATCCTTGCCTAAGTATTTTACCTGAGACAATATGAAATTACTGTACTTTTTTCTTCAAGTTTAAATACTGTTTACATCTTCTGTAAGTGAGATAGAATATAAGCTTTTCTAAAATATTTATTTCCCATTTTTAAAAAAAATGTTTTTTTCCCAACCTAAATCACCGGAAATGACGATTGTAACACCCAAGAAATACTACATAACAATGGACTTGAAACCTGTTTACATTTGATAGATGAATTTTATTCATTACAACATGTTATTTTGTAACTGGAAAAAGTTACAAAAACCCATTAAAATATACTAGAAAGTTATATGCTTAAACTAGAAAGTTTATTCGCAAATATCCATAAAAATATCAATGGATACTTTTCATATCTCATAGCTGTGTACAAGAGAATATCTACGGCTGTAAAACGATTTCTCTCTGAAAGCATGTGTATTAGTTTTCATGCAATTTCATTCAATTAAAACTTTACCCTTTTGTTTTCTATTTGAAACAAAACCAGCTTTTAAAAGGTTATTGAAAATGTCATATGATTTACTTTAAATAGGTTACGGATTAGTTTGTTGTGAAATCGTGTATTTATTTCCTACATGTTTATGTCCTGAATTTTAATTTTTGTTATTCCAGGGTACGACTGAATTTCGATTGTTTTATGCAAAAACATAAATTGTATATACTTTGTAATATGACATTAAGATAAGTTTTATGAATTTTGACGATACAAAATCAATAAAATATTTATGCATTGTAATACAAAATTAATTAAAACATTAAATTTAATAAGATAATTTAACTAAAACTTTTCTAAAATGCAAAGTTTTCTTTTATTAAATAGTGGAGAATAAAAATTCTCATTATTTTGTATAGATATCCCAGTACACTAATTCAGAAAGCTAATTACAACGTTTCTCATTTTTTTTATCACCACTAATAGCAATCGATCAACGGCTTCCTCATCAGCTGTGTTTAAGAAGGTGGGCATTACTAAGTAGGTGAAACAGTTAAGTCGAGTACTTTTCTCAGTAGCCTCCAGTGTTCCTCATTCAAATTCAACGAGCGTATCCCACTGTTGACGTTAATAAAACTTTCCGTCATCGGTTAAATCTAATGATTTTTTCTCTTCAAACTTCCAGGACGTCTATTTTTATTCAGTCTATAAGATTTCTTAGACTTACAATTGTCCACGATCCCTTTCTCCGAACTAAACAATAACTGCATATTAACACATATTTTTAAAGGACATTCGGTTGATATAACGAGATATAGCACTTGCGTGAAATTGCATAACTTATTATCATTATTTCATTACTTTTTTCTTACTCATTATGTTAAACCTGAAGTTACTATTTAAATATGATATCGATTTCAATATTAAACTCTTCTTCCTTCTTAAATTTCATTTACAGATTTTTCTTAAATTTACAGGTCTAGAAACTGTTTGATAACATATTTTTTTCACTCTCGTTAAGCCCAACTTCACTTGCGTCTTTCAGAATAAATTTTTCTTACAGTATTTCTTTCATTTCTTTGTACTCTTCATATTTGTGAAATTTAAGTATAGCAAAGACTTAAATCTCGCTTTAATTTTTATCCAAATAAACATCTACTAGATATTTTTAACCTCTTTGTTAAAGGTTACGTCAAATGTATAGCAAAGTAATCACACCACCTTGTTTGATACAAGCTTTCGTTAAAGTTACTTAAAAGATAATCTTTCAGTAGAAATTTTTATTATCCCAATAAATTTTATATGTGTCCTGCTTAATTCATTATACATCAGTTCACTATATGCTGTTATAGAGATTATCCGTCCTCCGTGGCGGTGGTAGTGTCTCGGTTTTTCATCCGAAGGTCCCGGGTTTGAATCCCGGTCAGGCACGGTATTTTCACACACGCTACAAATCATTCATCTCATCCTCTGAAGCAATACCTAATGGTGGTCCCGAAGGTTAAACAAAAAAAATTAATATTGTTATATAGATTAAAATATTACATTAAGATGTAATATTTTAATTAATACAATTAAAATATTAATTTTATTGTAAGCAGAACACATGTTCTGATGTTTCAGGTGTCTGTTTATGGTTTTCTAATGTTGTCTAAGGTCGAAGAATTTTCTTTACAATCATAAAAATCGTTATATAATAATTTTAATTTATTTTGTTAAACGAATTTTGATGTTGAAGGTTTCAATTCGTTTTCAACACGATACGAAATCACAGAGCATATATGTTAGTTTATGGTTGATTATTCCCCCACAAATTTAAAGTTTATTTGTTGTAGCATAGATTGTAAAAGCTTTACAGAAATGATTATTTTTACTTTAAGTTTTTAGCTGTATTTATATACAAATGATAAAAAAATATTCCGAAAAGAGAGTTTATGAAATTTCATTTGTTTATATGTGGAAAATATAGTACTGGTTTTGAATTTGTACACTTTTTAAATTACAAAAGTTCTAAAAGTGACCACTTTTCGTAAAAGTTATACAATAAACACAAAATTGTTTGATTATTCAAACATTTTTTTTTATTATCAAGCACGAATTTTTTAAATGAATACTAGCAAAAAAAAAAAGTCATTGTTAATATTAGAAACAATTTATCACCTTAAAAAAGAATCACATTTCATTGCAGATTTAGGGTTTGAAAATTTAGTAGAAGAAGATTCTTACGAATATAATTTCCATTACCATGATTATCAGTCGTAAAAGTTTGGAGAAATATCTCAAAGTAAGGTTAGTTAAAATTCATGGTAAATAATTTCCTTTTTTAGATAAAAATGTACAATGTTTTACAAATAACCAAATTCATAATATTTGGGAAAATATTGATTTTTTGTGGGATCTTTTGTTTCAGTATCGACTAAAATCTTTCAACATAAAAATGTTTATAGTCTTAGAACAAATAAAAGAAAACGTAATAATTACTTTATGCATAATTGGATTGATGATAAAATGTTTTTAGTTGTTTTTATATACTACTAAACTAAAAGTAATACAATATCAATCAAGGCGGAAGTAATTTTATTGCGGTTCTGAAGTTAAATTTACTAAAATTAATTGAACTTTATAAAATAAAAAATGTTTGAATAAATCCATAATATATCATCGAAGTAATAAAGAAAATTATTATCTGTTGTTTATTCTCCTGGAATAATCTTTAAAAATTGTAGGACGTTGGCTTTACGTATATACGTAATAAGGTAGTGTAGTTTACTGCTATGCATGGGGAAAAATAAGTGCTAAGAGCACTAAAACAGATAATAAGTAGAGATATTATGTTACGTTAATTAACAGATATAATCAAGGATAGCGTGATAATCACAGAATCAGGTACTCTGCACGGGAAGGGAAGATAGTATTTGTATGTTTTGGTAGGAACTTAAGCTTCTTTTGTGTGTGCGTGTGTGTTATGTATGAGTTCACGCATGCGCAAGCATGAAGAGAGGAAATTTAGTGGGAGAGGAAGAAGGTTCAGCTGCAGTAAAAACAAATTTTGAACGGTGTAAATTAAGGTGTGTAAGAAAATTATACTAAAACACTCGCCAACGTTATCTTCATCAGAAATGTGGTTATTCATGCTCCTTTAGACCCATTAATTATTTTGAAAATATAAAGAAATATATTTCATGTATTTTTACAAAAAAAATTAATGAATTTTCTCTCTTTCTTTTACCCCAACCCTATTTACAAAAACATTCACACGAAAGAGCAAGTACTTATATGTGAATTCTGTACACAATATTTTTAAATTTATTGTTTATTTTTTCTTTTCTAATATTATTTTCATTATTCTGCTTAAATTTCTGTTTCATGTATTTACCTACTTAGTAAATACCAAAAGATTAAATTAATTCTTAATTTTGCAACATAATTTTTATGTGGACTCTTGCCAAATATTGTCCTTTGAATAACAAGTACTCCAAGCTACAGACCGACCAACTTATCTGTCGAGTTAAAGCAGTGACGGCTTCGGGGAATATCGAAATCTGTTTGAGGGCGACAGCGTCGGGAATTTGTTGGCATCTGCTGACTAGTACAGGTACTACATAAACGAAATGTCGCTACATTTTCGCCGGGAAATCTAGATTGAAGAAGAGGAATGTTGCGAGCTTTCGTCTGCTTTAAATCTATGTCGGACCAAAGTCGATCACAAACGCTGCAAGATAAACCAAGAGAGTGGGGCACATGTTCGTGCCCCATTACCTCCCCTTTCCAAGGATATGCGTAATTTATATTTCCGGTTGGCATTTTACGTGGGCTGAGGCTAACATATTGAATTACTTATATTTACTTAATATTTAATTAAATATTGTTAATTTAATTAATTTATTGCTTACTTTAAATTTTACACAAAAATATGTTCCAAAATACACTTATTATTAAATAATACGATCTATCTCGACAAACTCTAAACACAAACACACGAATCACCGCGCTATCACGTCTAAGTCGTAAGCTAAACTGAATGGAAATGAGCGAGAGCTCCAGTTTTGGCCGATCTGCGATGTGCCTGCCCCTTTCCCGCTTACCTTATTGACAATGATGCAAACTCAACATTCTCTCTGTGAGGTAACCATGTAAAATACAAAATGACACCGCATTTACGTCTCTGTGAGTATAGTTAGGGAGTTGTTAAGGTAGAACAATATAGACCTTTTCATTGCGCTACAAATTTTTGTTCTGGTATCCGTATGTTTCGGTATGATTTTAAAGACTCTACACGTCAAAAATTATTGTAAATCACTAATAAAAAATAACCGTTGTATCAGATTAGTATACACTTTAATATATTGCAAAATATTTTGAGTGTATAAACAGAGTTTACGTATACAGTGTTTTAATTAAAACTATTAATTGACAAGCAGTTTTTTGAAGCTGTATACCATTAAAACAATGTAACATGTTTAATGGTTGAACAACTAATATTTCCAAATATAATTTGAAAATTACATAGATCTTATCGATAGGTTTACCTACACCTGTGCTAATTAGAATTATGTTTTTTGTCTTCAGTCATTTGACTGGTTTGATGCAGCTCTCCAAGATTCCCTATTTAGTGCTAGTCGTTTCATTTCGCTATACCCCCTACATCCTACATCTCTAACAATTTGTTTTACATATTCCAAACGTGGCCAGCCTACACAATTTTTTCCTTCTACCTGTCCCTGCAATATTAAAGCGACTATTCCAGGATGCCTTAATATGTGGCCTATAAGTCTGTCTCTGCTTTTAACTATATTTTTCCAAATGCTTCTTTCTTCATCTATTTGCCGCAACACCTCTTCATTTGTCACTTTATCCACACATCTGATTTTTAACATTCTCCTATAGCACCACATTTCAAAAGCTTCTAATCTTTTCTTCTCAGATACTCCGATCGTCTAGATTTCACTTCCATATAAAGCGACACTCCAAACATATACTTTCAAAAATCTTTTCCTGACATTTAAATTAATTTTTGATGTAAACAAATTATATTTCTGACTGAAGGCTCGTTTCGCCTGTGCTATTCGACATTTTATATCGTTGCGGCTTCGTCCATCTTAAGTAATTTTAATTCCCAAATAACAAAATTATTCTACCTCCATAATCTTTTCTCCTCCTATTTTTACATTCAGTGGTCCATCTTTGTTATTTCTAATACATTTCATTACTTTTTTTGTCCTTGTTTATTTTCATGCAGTAGTTCTCGCGTAGGACTTCATCCATGCCATTCATTGCTTCTTGTAAATCCTTTTTACTCTCAGCTAGAATTACTATATCATCAGCAAATCGTAGCAACTTTATCTACGGGATTTTGTTGGCATCTGCTGACTAGTACAGGTACTACATAAACGAAATGTCGCTACATTTTTTCACCTTGTACTGCTTCCCCGAATCTAAATTGTTCTTTAACATCATTAACTGCTAGTTCCATGTAATGATTAAAAAGTAACGGGCATAGGGAACATCCTTGTCGGACTCCCTTTCTTATTACGGCTTCTTTCTTATGTTCTTCAATTGTTACTGTTGTCTTCAATTATTACTCTTGCTGTTTGGTTGCGGTAAATGTTAACAATTGTTCTTCTATCTCTGTATTTGAACTCTAATTTTTTTTAAATGCTGAACATTTTATTCCAGTCTACGTTATTGAATGCCTTTTCTAGGTCTATAAATGCCAAGTATGTTGGTTGTTTTTCTTTAATCATCCTTATACTATTAATCTGAGACCTAAAATTCCTTCCCTTGTCCCTATACTTTTCCTGAAACCAAATTGGTCTTCTCCTAACACTTCTTCCAATCTCCTCTCAATTTTTCTGTATAGAATTCTAGATAAGATTTTTGGTGCATGACTAGTTAAACTAATTGTTCTGTATTCTTCACATTTACCTGCTTCTGCTTTCTTTGGTATCATGAGTATAACACTTTTATTGAAGTCTGACGGAACTTTCCCTTTTTCATAAATATTACACAGTTTTTATAATCTATCAAATCGCTTCCTCACCTGAACTACGCAGTATTCAAGACGGAATACATGTATTCCGTCTATTCCAGGAGCCTTTCTGCCATTCAAATCTGTTAACGCTCTCTTAAATTCAGATCTCAGTATTGTTTCTCCCATTTCATCCTCTTTTTCCTCTATAACACCATTTTCTAATTCATTTTCTCCGTATAACTCTTCAATATATTCTTCCCACCTATCGACTTTACCTTACGTATTATAAATCGGTGTACCATCTTTGGTTTAACACATTATTGGATTTTAATTTATGTACCCCAAAATTTTTCTTAACTTCCCTGTATGCTCCGTCTGTTTTACTAATGTTCATGTCTCTTTCCACTTCTGAACACTTTTCTTTAATCCACTTTTCTTTCGCTAGTTTGCTCTTCCGGTTTATAGTATTTCTTAATTGCCGATAGTTCCTTTTACTTTCTTCATCACTAGCACTCTTATATTTTCTACATTCATCCATCAGTTGCAATATATCGTCTCAAACCCAAGGTTTTCTACCAATTCTCTTTGTTCCACCTAAGTTCGCTTCTGCTGATTTAAGAATTTCCTTTTTAACATTCTCCCATTCTTCTTCTACCCTTTCTACCTTATCTTTTTTACTCAGACCTCTTGCGATGTCCTCCTCAAAAATCTTCATTATCTCCTCTTCCTCAAGCTTCTCTAAATTCCACCGACTCATCTGACACCTTTCCTTCAGGTTTTTAAATTCCAATCTCCATTTCATTATCACTAAATTATGGTCGCTATCAATGTCTGCTCCAGGGTAAGTTTTGCAGTCAACTAGTTGATTTCTAAATCTTTGCTTTACCATGATATAATCTATCTGATACCTTGCAGTATCGCCTGGCTTCCTCCAAGTGTATATTAAATCGTGTAAAATTAATTAATTTTTGAATTAGTTAATGACGCATTAAACATATAAAGATTGTCACTGATGAATGTGCATTTTAACATAATGTTGATTTTTTTTTTGAGGATAACTCTATTATAATTATAAAACACAAAAAAACTTATGGCAAATTTTTATTCAAAGCCATTTATTTTATTTTACAAAACTCACGATTGTATTATAACTTAAAATTAAGAAATTTTGTAACGTCAAATATAATGTGACAAACACTCGTAGGCGTGCCTTTGAAAAGCAACTGTACTTTATAAAAAGAACGCAAAACTTCATAACATCAATCATTTTTATTTAAAAAAAATAAATAATTTGGCATTAAATTAGATTCTACTAAAAAAGTACCTGTGTAAATGCCAAAAGTTACCACATAATATTTTATTATCTTTGTCCTGAACTGCTCACATCCTTTTGAATAATACACAAAACTTTCTGCTGCGGCATTATATAACTTAATTATTTATTACTAATATAAATACTTATTTTCAACAATTTGTTTTAAGAAACTAAAAATTCTTGTATTTTTAAAAGATTTAAAAAATAAATAATCAATACAATTTTCATATAATATGAGAACAAAATTTATTTGAATAATTTTGAAATAGTCGTGCTACTTCCTCAACATTTCAAAAATCACATTGTAAATCATCTTAATACAACTAATTTCTCTTGCGTTAAAGAAAATTAATTAATGTACTTGTCTATTCAATTACATTTAACACACTGTACAAGGAAAGTTCCATGTAATCAAACATTCAAGACCATTTCATCAAACATTTCAAGGAAAAATAACTGGGAAAAAATTAGTATTATTAAAAGGTAATAATTATGCTTTATAACTGATTTTTAAGTCGGTTTAATCTGTTTTTTTTATTTTTACAATGTATTATTGTAAAATGTGCAAATAATTTCGGCTAAAGTTTCGAGTGGAAATACTTTTTATATCAAAACGAGAAAAGACTGATTTATTCTTAAATTGTAGGATCCTAAGTCCAATAACTGACTAAAAAATATATAATAAATATCTTCAGATGATCTGGAGAGTGAAAATGAATTTAGATCAATTCGTTTCATTTTTTTTTTTTAATTTATACTTCTACTTACATTGTTCTGAAAGGTTGAAAACAATGACCACCAGATCACAAAAATGATTTTAAAAAAATCACAATAAAAACCATCAACAATCAGTTCATTACCTAAACAAAAGGACTGAATCTATTTAAGCAATGAAAGTAAACAAAGGAACGTATAATTTGACTTTCATAAAATTATTTTATAAAAAAAACGACAGCTGTTTTAGCACATAGTACATTCCTCAGGTGTACAAAAAGAATATTCCACATAGTATTTTATTTATAATACCCGAGGAAGCTATTGTGTACCGACAGAGCTATTGTGGTTTATTCTTTTTCTAATAACTTTCTAAAAATAAAATTACATAATCGTTTATTTTATTTTCTTAATATAGATTTTTATCAAGTAACGGCCTCATCAATCAATTATTTGAATGTTTAAAATAAACGCCGCGGGTTTAAAAGTTATTTTAAGTTAATTTTTTTTTAAATCTCTCGCAAAGGTAAGGAAAGAATGAGTGGTTAGCCAATATTAAAATAAAATGTGAAGAAAAGTGTTGTCTCTTTTGTTATCCATGCTGTAGTTGAATTGCAATAAAATAAAATATATTTTTTTTAAGTATAACAAAAATGTATTCAAAAAATCTTTTACTAATTTCGGTTAGAGATGTACCTACTATTATAGTTTATAGTGACTGTTTACGTGAAATGTAACAAATACGACCTTCCAAACCTATTTAATAAATTTGGACTAATAAAAATATGACCGATAAAGTAATTATCATGTGCCTTACCACGTTGAACTAAGTAGTCTTGAAAAGTCAACCGTTTTTTTTTTTTTTATATCTAAACATCTATGAGGTACAATTTTGGTTTCGCCCAGTTTAAAAGAAATTAGAAAATATTTCAAACTGATTTCAGTAAACTATATTTAACTGAAATCTTTTATTATCACCC
The DNA here is from genome assembly GCF_047948215.1 of Lycorma delicatula. Lineage (NCBI taxonomy): Eukaryota > Metazoa > Arthropoda > Insecta > Hemiptera > Fulgoridae > Lycorma > Lycorma delicatula. Next base: position 173,565,928 of record NC_134455.1, on the reverse strand, counting down.
ATACTACAAAGGTTTTGGCTATTATTTGTTGATAAATTATTTTCCAACCAAATTGATTTCGTTAGCAATAAGATAAAACCATTTCGTTAGCAATAAGTGAAACCATATCGTCTCACTTTAAAGCGCCTTAATAAAACATTACACTTAAAAACGAAATCTTATGACTATAAATTGCCTCATCTAACACGTAATACTACAGCTTAGATCCATGAAACTCAAAAGACATTTTTAGCATCAAAACCTGATGGAAAAGTCTTTGTTTAATACAGATAAATGTTGTTTTTTAAACAGATTAAATTAATTTTTTCCACTTCAGTGCGCTTATATTTAGCAGTCTGCAATATTTTTTTTTAAAAACCATAATTATATGTATGGAAAAAAATTAAATGCATTTGTTTAAAAGAATCAACTATTTTTATGTTAAATAGAATCATGATTTTACAGTCCTCTACCAGAAAGTAGATTGTAACTAATTTTATGTTTTACGCATTTTCCAGTTCTATTTTTAATAAATTATCAAATGTTATCAAAGTACTTACTCTAATTTATTTACTACTAGATTGAAAAATTTTTTGTTATCGGTGTTGCGGAGAAATACCATTTACGAACCCCCCCACAAGTGGGGGAGTGTCGGGCTCGCACGGGTTCGGCTAGATGTTGATATTAAGAGCCTGTGTATGCCCGCACCCTACCGACTAAAACTTCTACTTCACCGTTCCTCTCCAGCCGGAACCGGTACTTTGATGATTGCGGATCAATAACCACCTGTCTCAGGAATGGTCGGCCTGAGTCTGTAGAAGATTACACCACATTTACGCATCACGCATATCATCCTCATCTCAATGGATCATAATGGTTGTTGCTTATTGTTCACTAGTTGAACAGATTACAACGAATACATTAGGAATATATGTATAAATAATAATAATAATAAAACGATGTAATTATTTTTTCAAACATAGTAGTACGTAATTCATAACCAACCCGTTTAATGGCATCCTTTGTACGACTTATTTTCCGTGGTAGTGGAAGCTGACTCAGTTAATAATAATTTCGAAACCGGGTAAGGCAGTACATGAGGTGACTTTGTACAGACATATATATATATATATATATATATATCTTTCTCCGAAGAGTGAAGCATATTTCACTGAAAGAAAATGTTATTCCTGACCATCAGTTTGGCTTCCGGAATGTTCATTCTATTACGAAACAAACAACTCAATTGTTAATATCGTAAATAAGTGTTTATAAGGGAAGAAATATTATTCGGAAATGTTTTCGGAAGTCCAGCAGGCCTTCACCAAGGTCTGGTTTCCTGATTTCATCATGTGAAATCAAGTTTACCTCAACCATTTTATTTGATCTTGTTGTGTTGCTAGCTGGGTGGTTGTTTTTTCCAGGTAAAACAAAATCAGGAATTTTCTGAGTTTTTACTGTTCAGTCTATTGTTCCTCAAGGCTCAATTCTGGAACCAATGTTGCACTCTACGTACAATGCAAACCTTCCAACCTCCAACATTGTTACTGTTTCTTCGTTTGCTGATGACACAAAAATCTAGGCTTTTGACGGTGACCCAACGCTAGCTTCATATAAATTACAATTTGAGTTGAATCTAATCAGAGCATGGGTAATTAAGTGAAAAATAAAATTTCATTCAGCAACGTCAAGTCATGTCGTTTACAATAATGAAAGATTACTGCCCATGAATTTACCTGGATGGCATTGTTACCTCGCATGCTTACAACGTAAGATATGTAGGCTTGATCTGGACCATCACATGACTTGGAAATATCATGTGAGAGAAAATAGGAAGAAGATGAAAGTTAATTTTAAACTTAAATACTATTTGCTAGGTAGGAAGTCTCAATTATCATTGTCTAAAGACAATTATTGAAACAAGTAGTTCTGAAGCCGGTATATACATGTCGTATCCAGCTTTGGGGAAAACCAAATAAAAGCAATGTTGAAATTACCCAGCAGTTTCAGAATAAATTAATTAGGAGGTAACAGAGGCCCCATGGTTTATGAAGAACTGCAAGGTCCATGAGTATTTGCGTTTGCCATACATTCACGAGGAAATTTAATGACAGTTTGAAATATAAATTACATCTTAACAATGAAAGACTATCTTGCTGTGAACCTACTGGATAATATTGAGGATATTAGATGCTTGAAAAGACACCAATATCTTAGATCTTGCAGATAATGTATGATATCTAGCGAAGGAATCCTTCCCTCAAGTATTATTGCCCTTCGTTTCATAATATATTTAAACATTTTTTGATTGTGTATTTTATTACATTCTTTCTTATTGTTGTAGTTTTTATTCTTTATTATCTTCTTTAATAGTGTTCTATTCTATAAACTTTTCTCACTGTATGTTGGTTTTCAAAGAAGTAACGAATACGATTGCTTGTATAGATTCTTTATGAGGTGTTCGATTGGAAACTTTATCTTTAATGTCAAGGATTTCTCATGTAATTTACTCATAGTTTTTATATATAGAACTGATAATTAATAAAACTTTGAAGCAAAGAAGGAAAAAATGTTTACCCTATTCAAGAATTAAAAATAATACTAATTATATAAAAGTCAAGCAAATAATTACAAAATGATTTTATCTATTTAGTATCTTCACGTAAATTCATAATTACTACTTAATAAACTTATTATTTTTAAGTATTATTATAGTCTACAAATGTTTTTAAAAATTAATTTATGAAAATAAATTAATGTAATAATATACTTTATACTGCTGCTAAGAACTATTTTTATTTTTTTTTCAATCATTTTATATAAAAAAGTAAAAACGTTATGATCTAAACAATGTATCTGTTACTGTAATGTATCTGTTAAGATTCACTCTCTTTTCTTCTTATTTATTTATAAATACATACACTGTCTTGTTCTCCTTACTCTTTTGTAAAAGTAAATAAATTTGTATATTCAGCTAGTTTATTTTATCAGCTGATATTTTATATTAATAATTCATTATTATTAATGCATTGTTCAGTCTAAATTTAGAGCTCTTACTATCAACATGCACAATCATTAACATATATATATATATTCTCAACAATGTAATGTATAATTATATTTAAATGTTAACATGTAAAGATCATTATAAATTATTAAAATTAATATTGAACCATCAGTTGAACAATGCTTTTTATTTATTACAAAGGATGAACCAGCAATGTTAATATATAGAGTAATTACACCTAACTGAGATATTACACCAAGGCAGTTAGTTATTCCAACATATTTTGGTCCTCCAAAATATTGATCGTATATTGAAGGTTCTACAATTTATACTCTTAAAAATGTAATACTTAATTTATGATTAATACAACATAGGAATTAACAGAGATTCAGACATTACACAACATTGGAAATGGGTTTGCAAAAATTCATACTATTATAAATAATTAATTTTAATACTATTGTAATTAATTTTTACTATTTTAACTATTTAATAATACTATTACTATTTACTATTTTAATTATTTACTATTTTTTAAAATTTTTACTACTATAATTAATTTTTTAATTTATTTATATTTAATTTAAATGGTTAATTATTTACATGATTAATTCAAGTTTTTAATATTATTATGTTTAAAAACCAATTGCTAAACAGAGAGGTACTTTTATTTACTTTAATTGTGAAATGAGTGAAGAATGAAACTGTAAAGTTTAACATTATTTTAAATATTTTATCCAAGTATCTTTCAAGTATTGTAGAAATAATATTAATGAACTAGTTTACAACAATACATGAAAAACCATCAAAGTGATATTTTAAATTAACCGTCCTTTCTAGAGTAGTAATTTATGCCATCGTAATTATTGTCATTTCAGGCACTAAAAAGAAACAATTATTTCTTCAGAAGCAAATGTTATAAACACAGTAAACAGCAACTCAATACAAACTTATTGTAACTTACTGAGACAAGTTTTCTTTCATGAAACAGAAAAGAGTTCCCATCAAATTGAAACCAGGAGTATTGAGAATGAACCTAATACAAAGTCCTCAGATATTATTTGCAAACAAAGTTTTCTTCAGACAAGCTCACTTTCTTCAAACACTCCATTTTATAATCCTACACTTATTTCAGAACGAAAACCAAGATTCAAACATGGTTTCAATAAAGAGAATAGTTTTGAATGTAAACATTTTGATCAAAATAGAAATAATGAAATCAGAGAAAATAAGAATAATGAAACTATCATTACTAACATGCCTTATAAATCGTAAATTATAATTGTGGATGAAGTTGGCAAAGTTTATCCACAAACATCTATAAAAAATCTGGCTGACAGTGTAATAAAAGATGTTTTTAAAGTTTAAATTAATGAGCCACCTCGAAAGGTAAGGCGGAGTGCTGCTGACAGTAGAATATATGAATGCCAAATATGTTAATGTTTTTTTCAAAAATAAAAAAGCAATTTATTCACACATGAAGAAACAGTCTAATAAATTATTAAATAATAAGGAGCTGTTTCAAAACTATTTATATGGTTTATGTGCAGATGATGATATACAAGAAATTGTTTCAAAGATTATTTCTGTAAATGGAATTGATAGCACCAACTTAGATCAACCATTTTTTAACAGTGTCAGTTATGAAAATATTACTATTATTAATATATATAATATTTTTTATTAATATCTTATTATTTAGTATTATTATTTATGAAAATATAAATCAGTGTCAGTTATGGTAAGGAAAATATTACTTTTATAAAAGTTATAAATGACTGTAAAAAAATTGAACGATGTTAGTACTTCAGAAACATAATAACAAATAAAATAAAGCAATAACCGTTTGTTCACTAAATATTCAATTGATGCAATGCTTTGTGCTTTGATAGATATGCAAGTAGAACAATTAAGAATAAAAACATAACTAATTTATCTGAAATTAATGAAATTTGATCTATTACAAGTTATGACAGATAACATCTTTAAAATAGAAGGTGATAAGAACATGATAAAAAGGGAAATTTACATAAAAAACAAAAAAATAATAACGTAACTCGATAAAACAGGATTACAGACATAAAAAATAACAAAAAAATAAATTTTATTGAGAACCTGATAATTCATCTAAAACATTGATAACTCTAAGAAAGAAAATCGTGAAAAACAGAAATCTATGAAATCTGATGATAACTTCAAAAAAAAATTAAATTATATCCAACAATGAAACTTCTCAGAATCAAAAATATTCACCCAATAAAGTTGAAAATTTAGTTCTGGCTATAATCATCTGTTTTTAAAAATTATCATCGCTTCATGGATGCATTAAAGAAATTTTTTAAAACTTAATTGATCACATGTAATGCAATGGGAAAGAACATTTATATGCAATATTGTATGTAACTGTTGAGATTGTATAATAGTATTCATCCAGTATATTTTTTTTTTTTGTTTAACCACCGGTACCACCATTAGGTGTTGCTTCAGAGGATGAGATGAATGATTTGTAGCATGTGTGAAAATGCCATGCCTGACCGAGATTCGAACCTGGGAATTCCGGATACTGGATTCATCTACTATTTAAATTCTATTCTCTTAACTGCAAATATAGGAATATATTAAATATTTTGAATAGAGAAACATGATATGCCACAAGCTAAACAAATTTAATTGATACTTAAAATGCATATTGCGTATTCAGAACATTTAATTTTTAGTCCTGTTTGAGTATTATTAATTTCAACGTTAAATAATCAGTGAATAAATAACATATTTTGTTAAATAATTCTGATTTAGATATTGTTACTATATCAGATTAAGAAGGATCAGATGAATGTATTAATAATCATAAATTTTTAACTACAACAAAAGAAACGTCAGATTTAATATACAATGATCTACCAGAACCCAAGAAAAAAATCAGAATATCTTATGTAACATCAATTAACATAAACAAAGTTTGTTCGGATATAGTGACAAGTCTACAAAAAAATTCAAAAGTAAAAGCTAAAATTCCTGATCCACTTCAAGATGACTTCCCTGAACCAAAAAAGAAAGTTAGAATTTCACTCAGTAAGTCACAGAATAAGGCTGTTCCACTTGAATCAACAGAAGAAAATCTGTAAAAACGGAAGATGGTAAAAACATGTAAAAAGAAAATCCATAAACCCAAGTGGTGAGGAAGGATGCCAAACCTTGCCAAATGTGAAAATATCACCTGCTCTTAATGTTGCATCTTTGTTAAAGTGAAGAAAAATAATTTATTCTAAAAATAAACCTATGAAAAAACAAGCATGTATGTTTATTTGCTATCATTGTAATGAAAGTACAAAATGTTTATGACTCTGAACATTTTTAGTAACATATTTAAAATGATAAACAAGAAGCCACAAAGGAACATAAGGTGAGTCACAAAATAAAGTAGTGTTGTCAAGTTTCTTAAAAATAACTGTATTTTCTTCAAATATTACATATGAATTAATAAAATTCTTTTAATTGTTGTTTTATTGATGTATAAAGAGAATACTTTTGCAATGAAGTTGCAGTTGCAGGTCATTAATTCATATCAGACTCATAAATGAAATAGTTTTATAATACTGTGATCTTTGGATGCTTGTTGTGGCAAAGGGTCTCTAGCTGAAAGTAATTTATTTAAGCTGGTTTGAGCAACAGCAACTTATATAATAACTTAATATTAGTTATGGTCTTTAATTCATTGTATCAAAACTACAGTAATTTTTAATGCATTACAATAAAAAAAAAAAAAATCAATATTATGAATAATCAATATTTTAAATAGTTATAATTATTTATAAGCATCTAAAATTTTACTTTTTTTAAATTCTACTATTTCAGTAATTCAAATTTATTAAAATTATTAAATGACTCACAACGGATTTTTTTAAGTCTTTTAAACTTGCATATACAAAAAAATCTGAAATTTACAGAATATTTAAGAAATTTATTATTATACATGCAAAGATGGAATTTGTTTATTATATTTCAACTGAATTGTGTAATTTTTGTTATTGTTATTTTTTTATGATTGTTTAATCAGTACTGTTAAGTAAATCGGCTTAATCCAAAAATGGAATTTTTAGATAGTTGTTATTTATGTATATATGAAACCCCTGTTAGGACTTTCACTATAAATTTAATAATCTCCTGAGCTGAGAAATTTTCATTTCCCTTTGAATTCTAAAGTGGAGAAGTTTTCCAATAATGTTTTTCTTATATTGCATTGCCATAGTGGTATAATCATTATTAGTGTAACATTTTTAATTCCTCCTAGAAGAAACATACCTTTAATTTTTGTGCCTATACAATCAAGACTTTACACACTACCACCTTCCAGAGTAATTTCTTCCCAACCATTCTCTGCTTATGCAGTAGTCTACGGTGGTTCAATTATGATTCGCCATGGCGGGCAGAACTGTAAAATCTTGACTAAATCTTATATAGCAATCTTTATATGTCTCGCTACCAAACAATTCACTTAGCATTAGTTTCCGTCCTGACTTCACAATCATTCATTGCAGCATTTAAAAGATTTATATCACGAAAAGGTATCCCTATTCAAGTTTTCTGATATCAGTTCCAACTTTCATTGAAAGTCAGACATTCCAGCATTTTTATCCATACAAGGTATAACTTTTTCATTTGTAACTCCATCTTCTTCTCATTTGAATGGTTTATAGGGAAGCGCAATTAAAAGTCTAATTCCAATATTTTTGCTTTTTTTTACAGATCACAGAGATTCAGAAGCTCTATAACGAGGTCACTTTATCATTGGATGTCTACTCATTTCTGTACCTGAGCCCAACTACAAAAAAATTGAAATAACCCACCATTGGCAAGTACTCCAAAAATTTGTGCAATCTATTTGGAGACTGTGGTCTAAGCACTATAAGGGATCAAGCACTATTGGGATCAATTATTTTCAACGCAATAAATGGTGTTTTCCTTTCCATAACCTTTGCGTTGGAGAGTTAGTATTAGTTACCAAAGAAATTCCTCTACCCATGTATTGGAAACATGAAATTGTAACCCAGATTTATCCATGTTCTGACAAGCTAGTAAGGATTGTTGATTTAGATATAGTTATTGTCAATTATGAAGAACCGTGAACAAATTATGGTTATTACCAATCTCTACTGATTGATTTAATATTCATATACTTCATTATCATTATATTATCACTTGATTTGTTTTCACACAGTATGATTGTTATTATATACATAAAATTTTATTACTATTTATAATCTAATCTGCATATCTATATTAGTTTATTTGTGATGTCACATTCATATTTCTCTCACACTCCTGATATCTACAGACTAATTACTATACTACATACATAAACACATATACACTACATACATGCACACATGCATACAATATACATACATACATACATACATACATACTATATATACATATACATATTAAGTATTAATTGATTTATTATTGTGGTGGAATAAGACACCTGAGATTATTTATTTGTATATATATTGATTTATTTATTTGAGGAGTAGATTACCCAAGTTTTATAAAGATATTAAATTGTCAATGAAATGAGGTGCTCGCCATTCCATGCATCTTCCCAGTAGACCCATAAACAACACATTAGAAGAAATCCTAGATCTATATCGCAGAGAAAAGTAGGAAATCGAGAGAAATTTGGGGTATTTGATTGAAACATGCCTCAGAAAAATTGGGATGCTATCAAAAAAACTCGAGGCTCAAGTAGAAAAAATACGACACATCCTAACTAAGGTTGGCGATCTGTCAGGTGAGCTGAAAACGGAAAAGAATAATAATTTAATTTTGCTAAACAGAATTACTAAACTTGAACAATATTCTCGTGCAAATAATTTAGAAATACATGGCATACCCGAATAGAAAAATGAAAATTTATGTTTAGTAATTCAAAATGTTGCTAATGCTCTTCTTTATTACCCGATATCTGAAAGCGACATAGATGTGTGCCGTAGGCTGACAGAAACTAAAAAAGACCGGCTACGATTATAGTTCGCTTTACCAGATGATCCGTAAAAGATGGCACCTTAAATAGAAAGCGTGTCAAGAGGAACTTCTAAACGCAGAACCTGGGATTGCCAGTAGATAATCGAATGTATATAAATTAAAATCTTTGACCTGATCGTAGGAAAGTGTTTTCAATGGCAAAAGAAAAAGGAAAAGGGTTTCAAGTACATGTGGGTACGTAGCAATAAATTAAAATAGTGCTTAGATAAAATCTTTATTATTTATTTGTTTCTTTAAATAGTGTTTAGTGTTTGTTCTTAAATATAGTATTTAAGTTTTTAATTATTTTGTATTTTATGGAAGATAAATCTTTATTTCTAATTCATCAAAATATAAGGAATGTGCGCAAAATTTTGATTTATTCTTAAACGATATTATTGTTTCAAAATTATTTCCTAAAATAATAGTATTAACTGAGTTATGGATTTCTGATGAAGACCTACCTATATAATTATCAAATTGATGGATATAATCTATATGCCAAATGAAACGAACTTATAGAGCTTTGTTTATTTCTTTCGTTTATTTTTAAACTCACAAGGGGCGACGCCTAAGAGACGTTACCTCGACCGCTCCCATGAGCCATGGCAGTGACTAATTATGCTTGGGACCCATACAGGCTCTTTCATCGGGTTCCCCCTTGGATCGCCGAAAGAACCAGACCCTCCTCCGCTTCTGGAAGGCCGAAATAACCCTACCCAAGACGGCTAGAAACTTACAGAGCTGGAGGTGTAATAGTGTACGTGCAAAATGACATTCCAGTCAAGGTTGATGAGGCCAGGGTTTCTTTATCGACAGCATTGTCGATAAAGATTTGTTTATCTTTTCTTTGTCGATTTGTTTCTTTCTTAATTTGTAATATTTTCGCTTTTTGTAGATATCATTAATAGATAGCGGAGGTATTTATTGAGTTACGTAATTTCTTTGATATCTACAATAGAAATCTTATAACGATTCTTGTAGGAGATATAAATTAGAACCTTTTAGAGGATAATGATATTATTAATAAATATAAATTTTTGCTTTGTTCAAATGATATGGAGTCTCCGGTCAAAGCCTCTGCGATGCAAACAATTGTATAGATCATTTTTTCATTAAATTTAAACAATTCCAAGAAATGTTTTTAAATCTTTTTCTGATGTCGCACATACTCACATCGCAGACCATTCCCTTATGCTTGTCTGGAGTGATATTAAAAGGCTTATATATATAAAGTAAACTCAGAATGTAACCATCTATTTTAATATTGTGTTATTAATTTAGTTAGATTTAAATGAGATTTTAAATACCGATTGGAATAAAGTATTTAATGAAAAAGATGTAGACAGAGCTTTTGAGCTATTTAAAAAAAAAAAAAAAAACTTTTAAAAGTATGTTCTGAAAAAAGTATAGTTTAAACCAAAAAAATAAAAATGTAATCAAAATTAAACCCTGGGTATCGGATAATTTATTAAATTGATTTAAAATTTAAAAAAATGTTTAAAAATTTAAAAATCAACCGTATAATTTACATTTAAAAAAGATATTAACAGTAGGTAAAGGAATAGACTTAACTATGACATAAGGAAGGCTAAAGAATTATATTTTAAAAATGAACAGTGGAAACTAATAAACATTTACATACATTTACATACATTTTTTTACTTATTAACTGATCAATTTATCAGTTAATAAGTAAAAAAATGTAAATTTGTCTCGCTGTTGGTAAACGTTATCAATGAAGATTCTGAAGTTGGCGCCCTCTTTCTGGATATCCAGAAAACCTTTGATGTCGTTGATCATAATATATTATTAAATAAGATAAAAGAAGTTGGTACAAGAGGTTTAGACATTAACTGTTTTGAATCCTACTTAAATAGAATAACTCAAAATGTTAAAATTAAAAATACGCTCGGTAACGAGAGTGTATTAGAATTAGGTGTCCCTCAGGATCAGTTTTTGGCCTAATTCTGTTCCTAATTTATATTAACACTTCTGTTCTGGCAAATTTCAAGGTTGTTTAACTTCATATGCAGATGATACTGCCCTTTTTTATAGAGAAAAAAGCTTTCACAGAGTTTTGGAATCTTTCAAAGAGGACTTATTTAAATTTGGTTGTGGTTAACCAAAACTGGAATTACGTTAAATGTATCTTAATCCAAGAACATAATCGTCCAGTTAAAGGGTGAGAAAACTGGCAACTGGCATGTTAGATATCATGATCTCACTTGCTCCAGAGTAGCTGAGTGTAGTTTCGATACTACTGATCAAGTCGGTAGTATGAAACATCTAGAGGTAACTATTGATTGCAATCTTTCATGGGAAAAACATATTCTTAGTCTAAAAAATGAAATGTTATGTTACGTGAGAAAGTTTTATTATTTTCAGAATTTTTGCCCGATTGCAGTTCTAAAAATTCTTTACTTGGTTTTGGTTGAATCTCGTTTAAGATATAGAATTGGGTGTTGGTGTTGTGTGTATTTTAATAAAATCCGACCTACAGTGATAGACCAGAAACAACTTATACGTATAATATGTAGAATACCTGCTAGGACACATTCATTTCCGTTTTTTTGTGACTTGAACTTGCTCCCTTAGAGGCATTTATACTAATAATAAACGTTTTTTTTCTTTCTTAGGAGTGGAGACATGACTCTTAAATATAGACTAATTGACCGAGATACGCTAAGCAAGGGTAATTTTGTTCTACCTAGACCCCGCAAGAAATGTTTTTGTAGATTTTTCACTTTTATGGCACCAAAGGTTTACAATTTCCTGCCAAACTGTGAGAAAGATAGTCTAGGTTAAAATTCATTCAGAAGTGCTGGTGCATTCAGTATATATTCAGTATTTTTTTTTCTTCATCTCTAACTAAAATTGATAAGTTATCCTAGGGAAGCATAAAATTTATGGCTTTCGTAAATCACCTTTTGACTTCTAATGACAAACTGACTTTCCCTCTTTTAATATTTTTATAACTTACAATAACTGTTAAATTTCTACTCAGCCACTTCTCTCGTCATTTATATAATATTTAATTAATATTTTTCAATAATTTAATCATAAGTTGATAACTCCTAATACAGGACTCTAGTCCTTAAGGTGTACCTAATTTTCCAAACTATTAAATCACAAAAATTATTTCATCATAAATTATTGCAACAGTTTTAAATTAGAAAACTATAGTTACTTTTGTGAGCCTGCTGTAGTTGTTTTAGGTCAAAAGAAGTATTTATATCTCATAAGGTAGTCTAATTTGTAACTCTGTTGTATTTTGTAAATTATATTGTATTGTTTATCTTAAAAACTGTATTCTTAGTTTGGAAAATAAATTATTATTATTATTATTATTATATGACTGTTGGTACACAGATAATCGTACACATAAAATGTCAATGGCATGAGTTATACAACGGCGATTGGATACATCTTACCAGTAGACCCACGAACAACACATTAGAATAAATCCTAAATCCATATGATTGTAGGTGCAATTATCCGTACAGATCAGATCATTGATTTTGATCAAATTTTATATTCACTTACGAATATACATAATAAAATATGCTTGGTAAGCTAAGTTAAGATGACCGTGAGTTTGTGACTATTATTTATTACATAATTGTATGATTATTATTGATACTAATTGAAAACTGAATGTGAATACAATTTCGAACTACTTATGGTATATTTCTAACTTTTACATCTGGTGCTATCTCTATTGATACTTGTATGATTATTATATTATTTTTATTATTTTTTTTTGAGGTTTTCAGGGGCATTGACTACTTTGGTCATTAGCCCCTTCCCACATCAAAAGAAAAAACAAGAAAAATAAATTAAAATCGTGACATTTCACTCGAAACTAAGTGCTGAAACTAAAATCCGCATTCGCATAAACAAAATAAAGAAAACATTTACAAAACAACTTGATTCTTAACATGCTAGTTGATGTTAGTTACTTCACCTCCTACACTTTCCTTTCAGCCATCCTTTCTTGAGTTTTTTCTCCGTCGTCCTTACACCTTCTACTTCAGATGACAAAGTATCTGAAGCATCAGACATGGCATCATCCTCCTCTTTCAGATTCCAATGATGTTCTACAGCTGGAATTCGGTGATAACAATTTAGACGGAGCGGTCAGCATGGATGATTCTGACTCCAAACTCGACTCCATCTCTAGAGACATACTTGGCCCGGTCGAAGCACTCGTACTTTCCTTTAATGCCCTTTAGGATTTTGGAGGTTCCGTGAGTGTCTGTTTGATAACTTCTACATCTGGTGCTATCTCTATTGATACTTGCACCTCCATCAGACTATCCTCACGCTTTGTCTGTGCCTTTGCCAAACGCTCCCTCACTCTGTATTGTTTGTCTTAAAAACTGTATTCTTAGTTTGGAATAAAAAGGCAAATCCATCACTCCATCGACCTCTAGCTGGTCGAGGAATGATGGATTTGGCTTTTTCTGATGTTACTTTGTTCTTATGTACATCAGTTGGTGGTCCCATTATCGCAGGTTTTGTTATTTCTTTCGTTGGAGGGCGTTTCATCCCAACGTCCATCTGCGAATGAGTAATTATTCGTGTAATTATTTCCTTCCGCTGCCTAGATTCAATATTTCTTTCGATGATTGTTTCTATCATGGTCGCAAGACTTGGTGCAAGCGTGGAAAGCAACTGCTCCACGTTGATCTTCAATGATGGAGGGCAGCTGCTTCAGCATATGTCGTTGCAGGTCGAGGAATTCTACTATTTACAAATTTCCTCGCTTCAGGATAGTTTATTTTCTGCAGTGTCTTGACTTCCTGAATTGCCGTCACCAATTTATGTACAGGGCAGTTTCTTGACCAACTATTATGATGCCCTTTGTAGTTAATGTAAACAGGAGGATATTTGCACGGATCGCCTTCATGAGTTTCTACTCCACACAAACACAAATTTCTTATCTTACACATCTAACTGCAGTGTGTCGGAAATGCTGACATTTGAAACATCGCATAGTCTGCGGGGTAAATGCACGCATATCTAAGTGATGAATTCCAGCTCGTACGCTTTCAGGCAAATTCGGTCGATTGAACGTTAACACATGTGACGCTGAAGCAAGAACTTCACTATTTCTCCTCATGGTTAACCTGCGGCAATGAGTCACTTCTTGACTCAACATCTCCTCCACTATTTTCTCTTCCATGCAATTAAGAAGGCCCCGGCAAACAACGACTCCTTTCGACGAGTTAAGTGAACTGTGTGGTTGTACAGACACGGGGAACCCACCGATCTTCTTTATAGCTTGGACCTTTAAACTTTGACTGTCATTTACGGTTTCAACGTACAAACCGTTAAACGTCTTGTGTATCTCCTTAACAGGACCACCAGCACAATTTGTAATTTCCCGAGCAATCAAGAATGGACTAAATTTCTGAAAGTTTCCATTCTCTCTCGTTATCACTAGATACCTAGGTTTGGGCGCAATACTGCTGAACAGAACGTTACGTAAATCTTTTCTAATTCTGTCAGTATCTTTTTTAATCCATTTAGATTCCTTACTTCGTTTCCTCTTCGCTTCTGGCGAATCGTATATTTCTAAACGAAGGTGTTTACGTCCTCCCTCTTCCACGTTTGTTTGTTCAAGTATTTCCATTGGCATTAATCCCTTCTGTAGCAAGGCTAGCCGCTGGGGTACACCCCCAATCCAGGGCTACCAACCTTGGAGGTCCGATCTGGTACGCCGGTGGAACCGGCATATGTCCTGGCAGAGAGCGGATGCGCAATCTCTGCATTGACTCCAGGCTCCTACTCACCGAGGCTTTCAGTTCCCATACACTGACATACATGGACATCTTCACTACATGCTTGCCATCGCAGGGGGCATGTGTACAACGGAAGGGTCTCCATTGCACCTGCAATAACATCGACCCTGGTCGCCACATCCCCAGCTATAAGTCTGGTATAAGTCCATTTCCAAATCATTTAAATATTCGTGATCTGTAGGTGGCCACAAAATCCAATCCATATTAATGACCTAGAGGTGAAAAATAGGTCAAACAAATAAAACGCATTCCGAGGAAAATAGTCGGTGCCCCGTTGGCCAGCTGTATGTAATTTACGAATGTACAGCTGTTGCCGCCTTAGACGTGGAACGTAGATGTTGTGATCCGGACATGGAGATATCTACCTCAGGAGTATTATATTATTTATTTAAGCATATGCATAATTAAACATTTGTTAAGATACAACATTTTAGGTTATAATATTTGTATGACTCATTCATTTATAATTATATTGTTATTTACATGATCATTTATGTGATTGTGATTACAAATCTATGATTAATTTAATTATTCTTCATGTTACTGATTCTAATATGTGCACTTTCAATAATGTAAAAAAAAATCTGATTTTTTTGATGGGCAGTTGTATGTTAACACTCAGTCTCTTTTTTCTTCTTTTCTTGTTCTTACTCTTTTGTAAAAGGAAATAAATTTGTATATTAAGCTACCCTATTTTATCAGGCGATATTTTATTTTTTTGTCTTCCGTCTTTGACTGGTTTGATGCAACTCTACAAGATTCCTTATCTAGTGCCAGTTGATTTCAGTATACCCCACACAATCACCATCCCTAAAAATTTGTTTTACATATTCCAAACGTTGCCTGCCTGCACAAATGTTTTCCTTCTACTTGTCTCTCCAATATTAAAGCGACTATTCCAGGATGACTTAATATGTGGCCTAAGAGTCTGTCTCTTCTTTTAACTATATTTTTTCCAAACATTTCTTTCTTAATCGATTTGCTGCAACACCTCTTCATTTGTTACTTTATCCACCCATCGGATTTTTAACATTCTTCTGTAGCATCACATTTCAAAAGCTTCTAATTTTTTCCTCTCAGGTACACCGATCGTCCAAGTTTCACTTCCATATAAAGATACACTCCAAATATAATCTTTCAAAGATCTTTCCTGACGTTTCAATTAATTTTTGATGTAAACAAATTATATTTCTGACTGAAGGCTCCTTTTGCCTGTGCTATTTGGCATTTTTTATCGCTCCTTCTTCGTCCATCTTTTTAGTAAATCTACTTCCCAACTAAGAAAACCTTTCTACGTCTATAATCTTTTCTCTTCTTATTTTTACATTCAGTAGTCCAACTTTGTTACTTCTACTACATTTCATTACTTTCGTTTTGTTCTTATTTTCATGCGGTAGTTCTTGCGTAGGACTTCATCCATGCCAATGATTGTTTCTTCTAAATATTTTTTACTCTCAGCTTGAATTCCTATATCAGCCAATCGTAGCATCTTTATCTTTTCACCTTGTACTATTATTCCGGATCTAAATTGTTCTTTAGCATCATTAACTGCTTCTTTGTCGTACTCGGTTTTTATTACGGCTTCTTTCTTATGTTCTTCAATTGTTACTGTTGCTGTTTGGTTCCTGTACATGTTAGCAATTGTTCTTCTATCTCTGTATTTGAACCCTAATTTTTTTAAAATGCTGAACATTTTATTCCAGTCTACGTTATCGAATGCCTTTTCTAGGTCTATAAACGCAAAGTATGTTGATTTGTGTTTCTTTAATCTTCTTTCTACTACTAATCTGAGGCCTAAAATTGCTTCCCTTGTCCCTATACTTTTCCTTAAACCAAATTGGTCTTCCCCTAACACTTCCTCCAATCTCCTCTCAATTCTTCTGTATAGAATTCTAGTTAAGATTTTTGATGCATGACTAGTTAAACTAATTGTTCTGTATTCATCACATTTATCTGCACCTTTTTTCTTTGGTATCACGACTATAACACTCTTTTTGAAGTCTGACGGAACTTCCCCTTTTCATAGATATTACACACTAGTTTGTATAATTTAACAATCGCTTCTTCACCTGAACTGCACAGTAATTCTGCAGGTATTCCGTCTATTCCAGGAGTCTTTCTGCCATTCAATTCTGTTAACGCTCTCTTAAATTCAGATCTCAGTATTGTTTCTCCCATTTCATCCTCTTCTTCCTCTATATCACCATTTTCTAATTCATTTCCTCCGTATAATTCTTCAATATATTCCACCCACCTATCGACTTTTCCTGTTATAAATCTGTGTACCATCTTTGTTTAACAAATTATTAGATTTTAATTGATAAACTCCAAAACTTTCCTTAACTTTCCTGTATGCTCCGTCTATTTTACCAATGTTCATGTCTCTTATTCATATTATAAAATACAAACCACTAATGTTGATATACAGAGTAATCACAACTGAGGTATTACACGGAATCGGTTAGTTATTCGAACAGTATCTATTTTATTTTGGTAAAATATATCATAATGACAAATCGCAGTAGAATTTGATTAGAAAATGTCCTTTATATTTTCATCCTTCCAAAATAAAACAAAATCTTTATTTTGTTAGATGCTATTATTTAAGATTATGTATTATCATTATAATAACATTTTAATCCGAATTCGTTGGTTGTAAAATATGTGTTTTGTATACATAAACTAATAAAAATGAATGATCTAAAAAAAGTAGAAATAATAAAATGTAATCAGTTACATTTAGAAATTTATTTTTATTTATTCTGTGGAAATTATAACAGGCTATTTAATTTTACTAAACAATGGACAAATCCCAGGCTCAGTGTTAAATCTTACTCTAGAATGAAGCACCGTTACATATTCAATCAGTGATGCGAATCACTGATTCGCATCACTGATTCAAGGCGAATAAAAACACAATTTATGATTAAAGTATACCATATTTTACATTAAGTGTTATAAATATATATCCGAGTATATTAAGATATTACAAAATTGGTATTAGAACGTGAAATATTTTTTACATTTAATTTGTAAATTCCGGGTAAATATATTTTTTCTTTCAACTCAACTAAAACTGTTTATGAAATAATACATATCTGGATTATGGCAATCAAATACGATTTTCAGAAATTTCGGAAAAAATATTTGGAGGAAAATCAGATGGACAAAACTGATTCGATAATTTACTCGTGATTTGCGTGCAAAAGTGATCATGTTACTAATATTGATGAAAGTAATTATGGAAAGATTTGGTACATTCAAACAGAGAAATCTCCTGAACATGTAATGTATAGTTAAATAATGTACACAGTTTTACATGATTAACAGAAAATTATGTAAAAATTTTGGCTTGCAACTAACTTCTACAAATGAAATTATGATGCACAAACTATCCCACCAGAACTATATTCATAAGGTTTGTTTCATAAAAAGATAATGCTCTTTCCTAAAAAATACAAAAATTAGCAAATATTCTAGCACAACCGTACACAATCAGTACATACGTATATGATGATAGACATACGTCTATCAAAAAAAAAAAATAAATAAAAATAATTACGCTGATGTAACTTAGTTGCATTTATTAAGTTAATGAAATACATTAACATTGTTCACAATTTTTTTTAAAAATAATGTATTATTTTTATTTTATCATCAGTTCAATACAAAACATTATTTTACGACAATATAGCGTATAGTACATTACTGAACTGTAATATTCAGTACAGTACAATACAATGTTACCTGAAACTACAGTTCGACTTGTTAACTCGGTTTATGCAAATATATTATTTGAATACTAAAATTGCAAAATATAAAAAAAATATAAATTATTAATCCCGAGATCTTCAGTAGAATTTATTTAATTTAAATTAGGCCGTATTTTTATAATCTATTTCAGCTTTTCGCAAAGGTATATGACTATTTTAATTGTGCTATTTATTAATTTTTATATAGGTGTATATTAGTAATAAACGACTTGGTAATGTAAGCAATTAAGTGATTGAGAAATAAAAAGAACCTTAGTTTTATGTGTTTTAATCATCAAATTCATTAGTATTTGTACAACGCATCATTAAAATTGAAGGAGACATTTAATTGGAATTCTTTCTTTTACATCCTTTCATATTCCGTTGTTACTATTTAATTTAGTATGTATATAATTTATAGCTCACAGTTTAGTACATATACACGCGCGCGCGCAAGCACTCACACCGAGAGAGAGAGAGAGAGAGAGAGAGAGAGAGAGAGAGAGAGAGAGAAAGATCCTGGAGTAAAATAATATTTTCCTTATTTCTCTTCCATTGCGGGTATTTTGTACTTTATTTGATTTAAATAAAACATTATGACGATTTGGCACTGTTGAGTGATATTAATAGTTAATTTGTGTTTCCAAGTACGTATTAAATTATATTATGTTTATTTATGTTCATCAAGTTTAAATTTTCAACTAGTAAATAATATGTTTTTGTATAAAAGTTCATTGGTCTACAATGTTTCATCTTCATTTATCGGTTAGAGACTTTTTCGTAAAATAAGATTTTAAAAATAATCCAGTAAGATTATATAAACTATAGACTTCATTATCAGAGGTGTTAAACTAGGTGTGTGTGTGTGTGTGTGTGTGTGTGTGTGTATATATATATATATATATATATCCAAATTTTACGTCTAATAAACAGTTACTTTATTTATTTCCGTAAAAGAATTTCACCCATGTATTTTATAAATTTTTTCATACATCATATAAAAAAGCTGATCGGATGGTAGAGAAAGATGTTTTGTTATTATATATAGCCGAGTTTCTTTTAATTTAAAATAAGCTTTCATAAATGTAAGAAAGGTGCTAAACCTCAGGTTTATGAATATTATCCAGTTAATTGTGTTTGCGCCATAATAACTACTTAGTCTAACATTTTTCAATAAAGATACTGACACGTATCTACGTCTCATCTTCAAAAGCCAACATTTTTTTCATTCATTTGAAGTAAATTTTAACATTTATCCAACACATAAAGCTATTGTTATGAAATATAAATGTTTTGTTAATTTTTATTTTGATCCCTCTGTGTTGAAAGATGTAGCTCACTATACGGTTCTTTAAAATCTGTGTATTTACATTTGTTCAGCATCCTTGCACACACTAATTTTCAGAAACTTTGACTTAACAGTTGAGTTTAAAGATATAGTTTTTGAAGTTACATAGAACGATATGAAAAATAGCGTAGAATATGTTTAAATATTTGTTTAATTCAAAGCATAATCTATGTAAATAACTATTTCTGTATAACATTTGGCAGCATATATCTTGCCCTGATTATCTTTTCTACACTCAAACAATACTTAAACTTTGATATTAAAAACTTAATTATTTTCCTTCTTAATTTTATGTTTAACTTACAGACACATATGATCAAATTGTCTCAATTATTAACTACTTTGTTGTATTATAATTATTTACTATTAACTCACTTAATTCAGCTACTACATGTTCAAAGAAATCACATATATTAATGAAAAATTACTGAGCAGAAAACATTTTCAGGCGTTTTATTTTTCATAGATATCATCAAATTTATTTATTTGTACTATAATATAAAGAGTTATCTTAACATGTTGCTTATCAATAATTAGTAAGGTTAAAAATAGGATATTTTTTCAAAAAATAACTTAAATAATATGAAGAATAATGAGAACAAAATTAAAAATAATTATTGCATCATAAACACGGATTTGTATAAGCTTAAGGTTATCAGTAACTTTGTGTCATAATTTTAATATTTGAACAGATTGAGGAATCAGAAAGAAGACGTTCATTTTTCTATTGTTCTTAAATATATCAAGAAAAATTTGTTACTGGTATCATTTAATATAACTTTTGTTATCCTCAACTTCTACTGCGATTTGCGAGATTAATTTGAAAAAAAAGATTAACTAATTAGTTAATTAGCTAATTAATTTTAAATTTAAAATTAATTATTCTATCATGTTGTACTTAACGCTGGTAGGTAATTAGATTATTCATAGAACCAGAAAATGATCTTAATGTAAAATATTTTGTATAAAATTTCATATCACGTAAGTTATAAAAAAAACATTAAATACCTAACATTAGTTTGGAAAGCAGTTCTTAATAGTTGGAAAGAGGTGTTAAAATACTAGGATTATATTTTTAATATTTTAATAATAATTTACTTTTTATTTTCATTATTGTTTTTAAGAAAAAATTATCAAACATATACAAAATAAAGATTATTTTTATCTTCTGTCATTAATATGTATTTCGGTTAATGTTATTTTTATGATTTTAACAAGCTTCTTCTCCAAATTTAGGTAAAAATGCGGTTAAACCGTTATTAGTCGAAAATAACAGATAAAATACAGTGAATTTTATAGTAATTGTGATTGGAAGAGATAATTTCTGTTCTATTTGTAAGATAACTTACAAACAAGGTTAGACTAGATAGACATTAGACTAGATAATGATGTAACGCTGAATCACAATTTGCATGCGTTTGTTGTCAAATACTTTGTGATCGTATTCGTAATATATATTTTACGTGATTATTTAGGTGAAATAATGAAGGTAGTTTAATCAACGAGTGAACGTTCATTATATGTTTTTGAAAGAGGATGTATCTTTTAATATTTTCAAAACTATTAAATCACTGCAAATTTAATTTAGAAGAGGTCTAAATAAATCGGCATCATTGATGTGTAATAATTCTATAACCACAACCTGAAGCTTTATATTACAGCAATAGTTAAATGATTACATTTTCTATCCTCTTCATTGATCTCTTCCAATGAACTTAGTATAACGAGATCACCGTGCAAAGACATTACACAATAAAATATTTGTTAAAGATTGAGAACCACTTTCATATAAAGACTTTATTTAAGATACAAGTTAATACTATATTACATTCTTCAAGTTCAATATCGAAAACGACCGATCAATTTAAAAAGCTAAACATGTGGTCGCAAATATTTAAAAACGTATTTGTAATATAAATCAGTATTCTGTTTTATAAGTTAATTTACAATACCGTTCTGAAGAAAGAAATTCAAGAGTACATTGAATTTAATTTAATAATAGTAAGAAATAATTTAAAAAATAATTAATTAATAACGCCCTAGAATATTAGAATCGTTAAAAGGAAATTAGAATAACTCACTAAACTGTGGACTAAATTACATAGAGAAAATAATTTATCATTCGGTTCTTTTTTTTTTACTATATTTTTTCTTTTGAGTCAGTAGAGAGGAAAATACATATTTAATCTCTCTTTGTATTAAACCAATCTATATTACTTAATTAAATTCCTGGATTTACTTTCTATTTCACTCCCTATAAATTATCGTTCATAACGATAGCATTACAACAGTTAAGCATCTGATTCTATGATAAAGCATCATTAAAATTCACTAATCTATAGGGATTAGTTTTCTATATATATATATATGTAGAAAAAAATATATATATAATGTATAGTTAATATACTTAACTATAATACTAAGAGGCATAAAAATGACTTTTCAAATTGAGTAAAACAATACCCATAACCATACATCTCGTTAGTTTACGTCTCGTAGTTTTCATTATATCCAACGTTAAACAGCAAAATTTCGTGACGAAAAACGCGTTTTTTAGGTTTTAAGTACAATAACTTTGTTATAACTAATCAACGCAAATGTTATATATATTAATAATAATATAAAACATACACATAAGTGATTCTGCCTACTTTATTTAAGAAGTATCCCAGAACTAGTTACTAAACGCTTAGTGTGTTTAATTAATATGCGAAATACGCCTGAAAAAGTAAAGTGTTTTCTATTAAAATGAATGCTCAATGAAAAGAGGAGTTTTGTTGTTGGTTCATGAATAGTTTAATAACGTGTTGAGGACCTTCAAAGATTTTTTTTTTTTAATTTTAATCCGACTGCATTTATTAAACTTCTAATAATGTTTGATAAAGACTGATTGTCATTATCGTTATTATTGTTTGAATAACAATACAAACAAACTGTGTAAAAACTAATTATAATATTAGTTAAAAATTGTAAGTATTACACAATTAACTTAGTGTCTGAACTTTTAATTTATATTAACAAAATTTAAGAAGATATAGTGAACAAATTACAAAGAACGAAAAAATAAAAGAATTATTACTTCAATAATAGATTTCTTCTTTTTAAATATATACCATGATTTTTAATCAGTTAGAACTTTACAATTTAAAAATATCCAAGTCATTAATTCATAAGTACGTACATAAACTACAGAGTGATTCATATGAAAGGGAAGTAATTCGGAAACTGATTTTGGAGGTTGAAAGGAAATTAGTTCAAAAAAAGATATAACAACACTTTGTTACCGAGTTACGGCTAGAAAAACTTTCACCCAGATTTAAGTTGCCCGGGTGAAATTAGGTCGTACTGAATTTTTTACGGAGTAATATAAAATTAAACGTGATGGTTTCTTAGTTTATTGACCTGAAAAATCGAATAAAGCAATTCCCAGAACCATATATCTCGTAGTTTTCATTATATCCAATGTTAAACAGAAATATTCGGTGACAAAAAACGCGTTTTTACGTTTCATGTACAATAACTTTGTTATGACTAATCAAGGCTAAATTTTTTTATTAACACTTGTAGAGAATTTAATTCTAAGAAAATTAATGTAACTAAAGTGTATGAAAAACAACAAAATTTACTATTTAATACAAAACTTAGGAGAAAAATGATATGAATTCGTAAAAATTAAAAACAGCTGCTTTTACATGTATTTAGACCTACGAAAAATTAAAATACTTTTTATTTACCTTAAAAAAAAATATATTCCCCGTTATTTTTACTATATTAATTTACAATAAATGTTCGAAAATTTCACCATTGATATCGATGCACATTTTAACGCGATTCCTTATTTTTTCTATCGCCAACCTAATGATATCTTCGTGTTCCTTGATGAGAACAGCAGCAGCACTGAGAATACGACTATTGTGTGTGTTTTCTTTTAGCTAGTGTCAAAGTACAAGATATCATTTTTCAGTTGTTTTGTTTCTAATAACAAAGTCGATTGTTTTTTTTCATAGACTTCATTTTATTGTTCTTTTTTTAAATTAAATTTTCTACAAGTTTTCTTAATATTTACGTATGCATTTATTAGTCATTTAATAAAGTTATTGTAGTTCGAACCGTTTCTTTTTACGTTGGATGGTATTAAAACTAAGAGGGATAGAGTTCTGGGACGAATTTTATCGAATTTTTTAGGCTACCCTTATATATAGGTCCTAAATATTTTAGTATGACCTAATTTCACTGGAGAAACTAAAATCAGGGAAAAATATTTTTCTATCCTCAAGAAAGTGTTTCGGACATACGTTTTTATGAACCTTTTTGAAAATTTGAAGCTTTAGATGACTCTAAAGCTTCAAAAGGAATAAACTGACGTTCTCAAGTTTATTCCTTTTCCTCCTGAATCAATCTTTATATAAATATAAGATTAGTAGATTCTTAGATTTAAAAAGCTATAAGTTATATGTTTTTATTGAAATAATGCCGCACAATTAAAAATAAAATTTTTTATCTTTTCCTGAAAGGATTTTATTTGAAAATGTTTGAAAATTACCAGTGGAAGCTATTAAAAGAATACAGCGCCCAGATTGAAGAAAAAATACATATTTACATCTATAGTTAGTATGTATTTTTTTTAGGTTTAAAATAAGCTTGTTTATACCAACAAATATTTTAAATTTCTCTTTTCTAAACAATATACTCATTTAACTAAGAAATCAAGCCCCGATACCTTAAAAATACTTTCTTCATCAGTTTATTTCAAATTATCAGACACTTGTTATATTCTTTAGTTATTTAAAATACGTAGCTGACAATAAACACTTCATTGATCTTCTACTACAAATATCAATATAATTTATGCAGCAATTGCTGATTCTAATAGGGAATTAATAAAATATTTAGATGACTAGAATTTGTAATTCCATATCTTCTATTTCAAACGGAAACTATTTTCTAGTTATATCTGATGGCCTACATTACAGAATTGATCTTGACGAACTACCAAATAAGTCTAATATTTTGAAATATAAATTAGAGTTCATATCAATTATTTAAAGAAAAGAAACTTTATTTTTTATTTTGAAATAAGGTCAATGTTATTAAATTAAGATGATTACTGTGTAAGATAGAATCTTCTCGGCAAAATGAAATCCATGTTCACAGTGAAAACTGTATCATCATCGGGAAAACTACTGCAGTTAACAAACCAGATGTATCCAATCCACAAATACTATATTGATCGCAATCTCAGACTTCATCTTGAACAATGACATACTTAGGAACACCGTTTCAAAACAAAAATTCTTGAAATTATCTTTGAAGCAGTTTGACTGTTTTAATAATTACAAATTACCACTTTATTTAAAATTAAAATCACCGTTTAGAAAAAGAGAATATTCTTCTCAAACCAATTTAAGTATTATATAGGGCAAAAAGTTTTGAATTAAAAAAATTTACTTAAAACCCATCAGCTCAAAATTTTCCTGTATGTTACTCAATTCTTTGTTTTATGCCTATTTCAATCACATTTTAATTCTATTCTAAAATTTAATTTCATTAAAGATGGAGTATAACAGTTACAGTCAAGGTTTCACAACAAATTTTCTGTTCATGTAGTTAGTTAACAGATCACAAAAAATTAAAACAATATTTAATCAAAGTTAAAAGAAAAATAAAGCTGAGCTCTTCTGTATTTAGTGTTTAAAAAAAAATATATATATATTTATAAATACGTATTTTTACACACATACAAACATAAAAAAATAATCAAATCTGTCGAAAGTATTTACTGTAATGGAAATTTAAACCATATAGGATAAATAAATTTTGATTTTATCATGTCCACAAAAAAATGTCTATTAAATAAAATATTTCCATTATTGATATTGAGTTTTAATGGAAAAAGGATTTTCAGATATGAATTTATTTATTCATAACAAATCTGAAACCAAAACACGGATCTAACCTTTATTGTTTTTCTTTTTATTTGAAGTAAAAAACAACTTACCGAAAGAGAATTAAATGTAAAACATATTGTTTCGTGAATTTTCAGCAGTTCAAAAGAGATTCGATAATAGTACCTTAACGAATATCAGCCACCGAAAAATGTTAAAACAAAAAATGGTAAAGGACTAAAACACAAAAATGTTTAGTCTAAATATTTTTTCAGCACTAAGAACTTTGAAAAAAAGTAAAATTTTATGATGATAAAATAGTCAACTAGAATATGAAAATTTTAAGATATCAAATATTAATTTTCTTTATATTATTTAAAAAAAAAAAAAATGCCTGCATATAGTTTTTAAATATATCTCACATCATCAGAGCGTAAAAGGAATCAGATAAAAATACGGATATTATCAGTATTTTCATTTAATATTGTTTCATTGGAATTCATGCGTAGTTCATAACAAAAAAAAATATAAAAATATAAAAACGATTTTTACTGTAATAAAAAAACTCATTTTGTTATTCGGGTTTACTTTCATTCTGGATGGGCTCTGCCCAAATATTTGGTTGTTTTATACAATATGTAACTTTTGTTTATAGCGTGTTCTTCAGTAAAACTCTATTAAAAAAAATTAATCTACAGTCTCTTTTTACACATGAGCATTGACTACTAATAGTTCCTGTACCTTTCCTTATTTTTGTTACTTGAATGGCTACTGTTATACTATGTTTTAGATAAATTAATAGTTTAAACAACAATATAATATTAAATACGTTACAATAATATGTTACTTTTCAAAGAATACTGTAGTTCATTTTTCTCTATTGAAATACAATCTATAAAAATAATACGTTTATTCAATATAATATTTGATTAATGAATATAAAAAAAGTGTGTGTGTGTGCGAAGGGAGAGGTAGAGAGAAATAAATAAAATTGAAGAGAAACAATAGCAATTTTTAGTAGTATCATAAAGAAATGAATGTGAACGTGTAAGAATGTGTATTCTTGGAATTGGGAAGAAAGTATTGGTAAAATTAACAACGCATTATTAATTATGCGATTTTTCTCTTAAAAATACTGTAGTGATTTATTTACACGGCTCTACGGATTGGAATATTTTTTTTTATATTTACTAGCTATTAATTATTTTTTAGTTAGATATTTAAAAAATAAATAACAAATGTCTTTAAAAGTAGAATGATAATTTATCGTGATGTATACTTTATTAATTAATAATATTATTAATTTATGCTATCCACAGCCGTAACCATTTTAATAATTTACTCTTCTGACTCCTAACCACTAGTAGTATTATTTATGTCCATAACGTTAATTACGGAACCCTCTATCAACCTTTTCATTAATTCACTGGCTGTTGGAAAGGATAACATTGATTTTACGTAAATTATATTCCGTATGAAGGAACTCGCTCGAGTTTAAATTATAAAAGATCATCTAATAAACTACCTATTCATCTCCTTTTCGCAACAATACCAGTTTAACTATGTCGAACAAGAGTGTACCTTAGTACCGTTGTATTTTATCTGAAAATCAGTTAAGGTAAGGGCTTATTGATAAATCACCTTAATTGCAACCCACTTAACTAATGGTGTACTTACATGGAATTCCTTTCACCCTTTATACTAAGCGCAATTTACCAAACCCTCTTAGTTATATGGAATTTTATATCGCTTAAACATGTAATTTGAATTAAGACGAAATATGCTGAATAATTTAAAGCGTTCAGTGTTCATTATAATAAATACTACATATTTTTTGAATAATTTAAAACTGGATTACGCTAATGCAAATTTATTGTACTTAATTAGCTAAGTAATACCAGTATAACAGCGTATTTAGGTAAAAAAACTACCCATTAAAAATATAACTATTTTCCTTCCTTGGAATTTTTAAGTGAAATACTGAGAATATGGATGGAAATAATTATTAAAACTTGTTTTTTATTTTATGGAGATATTTAGGTTGCTACATATCTGTTAATAATAAGCCACATTAATACCATCACTTCCGGAAACAATATGGGTTATTATTCCTTTAGTATAACATCCTAATTATTCCTACCAGATTACTTGCTAATTAAATTTCAAAACTACATATTGAGCGGAAAATAAGATTGAATATGCTGAATACTTAAACCGAAACAGCTGTTCCTCAATCTGCCGATCATTCGAAATGACCTTGGTATTCTTCCCTATTCTAACAAGGTAGATGAATAAATTTGTGAGAATTATTCAGGTGTCTGAGGAAGTTAATTGTTAAATTAATTCTCATGGATAATATAAAACCCTAATTAAGGGTAAAAAAAGATGAATTATACAACTCAAAGGATTATTTTAACTCTTTCTAAAGAGGTTATCATATAAAATGATCTCTTAATAAAATCTAAATAAGCAGTAATTAAAAGTAGGGTGTTAGCACTATTTGATTCGAACTCATGCTTCCTGTTTTCAGTAAATCCTTTGATAAAGCTAATAATTCTAACAGGTTACGGTAATCAGATTATGTTATATGATATGTAGCACAACATAATTCTTATCTAATTTCACATTAATTACAGTACTTAGTAAATTGAACTATATTAGGTATATACTTATTCATTTTTAATTTAATAACTATATTCATTTTGCTCTAAATTCATTCTCTTTCCGTTAATAAGATTACTATTATTTATTAACATTTTTAATAATTATCTTCAGTTGATGAATGGAAAGGAAGAAATAATACTGAGAAAAACATTAGAAAATATGGTAACAAAGGGTTTAAAAAATCAAATAATCTGAATATATTGATATAATTTTTGTATAGAATTTTCTGTATAGAAATAATGCCAATATTTTATTGACATTATTATTACTCTTTTTATTTTTTATTCAAATTTCTTAAATATAACACACGCGTTTAATAAGAAGCATAATGGAACAAAGAAACTAGAACATAAACCTATTTCATGACAATATAATAAAGCTATAATACACAAATAAACACGTAATGTACAATATACTTTGTACAAATTATATTTTTAATAAAATATAAAATTCAGCAATTAAACACTTTGTTGCAAATGAATACGCTAAATTATGACACTATAAACACACTAAAAACAATATAGTAAATTAATTATTCAAGTAACTTCATTCTTAACAGAATTGAAACAGCTTTCACAAAATTTCTAATAATGTTAGAAAAGAGAACACATTGATATCATCTGCAATAAAGTAGATATCAATCGATTAATATAAATCATGATGAATACAAAATAATTATTTGCGCAAAAAGACACGCTTAGCGAATAGTTTTATGTTTTTAATATACATTAAATCAGAGAAGGTTTCAATATCGGGCCTTTAATAACACAGAAAATATCTCTAAAAGTATAAAGTAAAATGTTAGAAATAAAATAAGGTCAAAAATATTCAATGTTTTATCATATTTTGAAAATCACTCCATTATTTTGTCAGAAAGTAGAATCTAATACAATCATTAGTGCCCTTTTTTACTGAAATATCATTATAAAATATGTAATATTTCTACGTTGACGGATGTAATTTTTTCTACTTAGTTTACAAAACTTTAAAAGCGCGTGTTAAAAAAAAATGATAATAATAAAATCAAAACCAAAATCTTTAAATCAACATCTGAGTCCTTCTTGCAACAGTACTGTTATACATTTACTCGTATGTAATGTTTAAAGTAATGAATAACCGCTAGTAATTACACGAAGTAAAGCAATAATATTATCCAGAGTGATAGTAACGTGTAACGAGTGATAGTAACCTCATAATAGTGAATTCTTTTGTTACAATTGTAATTAATATTAAACAATTTTCAATTACTATTGCTGATAATTTGAATGTACTAATATAGAAATATTTTTGTAATAAATGCATTTTTATATATAGTCATTGTTTTCAATTATGTGTTGTCTATTAACATCAAACATAATGAGGTTAACGTAACAATAAAAAAACTGAAAAGAATAACCGTAAACATTAGTTTACATTTAAAAAGAAGGAATGCGTAATCTAAGAATAAATCAAAATAAAGTAATTGTTGTTTCTATTAATGTATTGAATGCACTATCAATTAATCTAGACACACAATTTATTAAACGCAGTAGTGAATAACAGACCAATATCAACAGGTACCGCTCCCAAACTGACTGAAAATGCTGATCGAGGTGTAAAATACTGGACAGTAGTTAGTAGTAGTTCTGGTCCCGGTTGCACACGTGGAATGAACTGGCAAAAACTACAGATCGGCAAAACTTTTTTAATTGGTGTAAGTTAGATTTTACGACACCAGTTGTCTTGTTTACTTGGTTTGAGAGAAAACAAAAAAAAACGTTCGATCAGTAAACTGCATTCAAAAATTAATTGAATTTATAAATTCAATGAGTTTAAAAGTTGAAAAATTTATCTGTAATTAGATTATACGTTTCTCCCAAATTGGATTATAACGTCTGGATGAAAGAACTCCCGTAAACGGCGTTTACCATTTTAATCTCCTCTGCGTATTCAATAACGATTGTATTTCTTCTTCGTTACTTAGTTATTTAATTTTTAAAGCAGAAATAAAAGGAACTGAAATAGTGTAAGATAAATAGTCACCGTTTCCAATATTCATAAAGAATATTTGCTCATATTCAAGGTCGGTATTCAACGTGAGCAAGTGTATAAATCCAAATAATTAGCAAGTATATGATTTGTAAATACATATTGTGTATACTAATCTAATGCTGGAAACTCTAAATGACATAGGTTCCGGAAATTCTACTTTCTTCACACAATACTAGTTTAAATTTCCTTAAGAATATTACTAAAAAAAAATAAAAAAAATGGATTTTTTAATGAACACCTTTCATAAAAACTTCTTTCATCCTCTTTTTAAAATTAATATTATAAAAACATTCAAAAATTACATCATAGAAAAATGAAAACTAATAAAATTTATATATTTCAACAATTTTTCACCACCCGTATCTTCTTTTATAAATAAAATAAATAATCATCATATAACGTAGTCATCATAGTCATCATATGACGATCCTGATGGAGATAATAATTTCTTTTAAAGAATGTGACCTTAGCAGTCGATGCCCGTAAAAATTCAGTTAAAAAAAAAAAATAATAATCATCATACACATATTATTAGAACACAATCAGAGTTTTACATAACTCGCTAAAATAGTTTTTGAAATATGTTATCTGAATATAAATTTTTAAACAATATGAATTATACGTATTAATAATACGTTAATTATACGTATAACACGTTAATATCTGAATTAATTATACGTTATTATACGATTACGATTATATAATAGGCTTAAGATTTCTTTTACTGTTTTTAAATTAATATTAAAATATTATATTATTAATATTATATATTTATTATATAAATATTATATATTTATTATATAAATATTATATATTTATTATATAAATATTATATTATTTCCAATGATAAATGTATAAAAAAATCGTTAGGTACTAAAGAAGATATTTAGCTTACATCACCAGCGTTAATTGACGACTACATGTTCATGCGTTAGTATATGAAAAGCTTACTAACAGCACTACGTGGTCAACGTTGCTATTTCTTATAGCCGCTGTTGTCATGGTTAACCTACTATCTTTACGAGTTCTGCGATATCACCTCTCTCTTACTCAATTATCTTTGTAGCACAGAAGGAATCCTATAAGAAATACGAGGCCTGAATGCTTTTTAGAGTGACATCACAGGTGGTCAAAGTTGCTTACTGTGTACACACTATTACCTAATGTATTTACCTAACATATTATTTCTTACGACACCTTCCCAATTCAATTCAGAAAGCTCTTTACTTAAAAATAGCAACACAAAAAATTTATTTTGTGTTATTTTTTAAATCTTCGTATTAAAAAAAGTATTAGATGGATGTCTTCTAGTGTTGTAAAAAAACAAACTATATGAAGAAATTTTTTTTTCTAAATGAGGAGAAACCAATGATATTAGTTTACATAGTACTTTTTACTTTTTACTTTCCTTTTTCGAAATATTATTGCTTTTTATTTACATCTTAGCAGTAAGATCTTAAAGGAAAGGAACAACTAACGTTACACGTCATATAGCCATGTAGTTTGCAGGATTTTTGAAAAAAATGTTTAAGCAAAAATAATCACACGGGGAACATGCTACATAACATAAATATATCTCTTTGATCTTGTAAATTTTCAAATCATCTTAATTAAATCTTATGCATCTTTCAAGCATAAATCTCTATTTCAACATAAATTCATTACGCTGCAATTAAATACTTTTTTTATAATCTTTGTCTTTTATTGATTTTGCGTTGTGATGGGGTTATTTCTATTGTACAACATTTTTAAAATTATAAAACTGTATTTTGATCAGTAATTGCATTAGAATTCATTTTATTCCAGTTGTTATTTTAAATTTGTAATTTTTGTATTTTTAGAAAACAATTTTTTCAATTTATCCTCAAAAAAATTGACAACGGCATTAAAGGTACGATAACGATATTAACGATGTTTAAAAGAGAATATTAGGATTTTAATAAACTAATTTTATTGCTATCACGTACAACAATGTATTCCAAGTTTAAGAATAACGTCTCTTTAAACCGTCAAAAGTTTTTATTTACGTTTTAGAGCAATATTTGTATTTTGTTATTCTACCTGCTAAAATGTTCATCTTACATTTCAATGCAAGAAAGAAATAGAAAAAGAGTACTTTCCTTTTATAACACGAGTTGTGATAAATGTAATGTTGATTTTTAAATATATAAATATCTTCGATCTTATTAATTAAGATTTTAGACCTTAATTATCTTCCATCTCTCTCATTTTTAATTTAAAATCACCTGTAATCGAATCTTTTCTAATCGAGGATTTTAGTCTTTTATAAAATCGTCATCACAAGCTACTGATGTTTTTCTTTTTATAATATTTTCCATGAGTATAGTTTTAGAGGAGAAAATATTTTTTATTTTTTTTTCGCTTAGGGATTCCGTCTATAGCCAGACACTGAAGATTTAGATGGCATTACTTGTTATCGGATAATTACTAAAGATCACACACTAAACAGCGTAGTTTTGTTGTAATTCTCAGTAAACTAGAAAATTATACAAGAGTTGCAGGAACTAAAAGTAATTTGAAATACCAAAATATTTTTTTTTTCTATTTATGAAGCAAGCTGTTTTGAGAATGTCTCATCACAACCACAGAAATTCTAACAAACGCAGGTGATCACCACAATGTTCTACAAGGGCTGGCTGTATGGTAAGACTACTGTGATTACTGTGACTACTGTGGTGACTACCTATCACCTGGTGATAGGTAGTAACAATTCAGGTCTGTAACTACCGAAGGCCCGATGCTTCAGTCAGAAGGCCCGTCGAGGTTCTAGGATTATTTTATTACTTAATCTTTTCCTTATCATCTTGTTATCGTTTCTGTGAATATTTACTGTCAGAGTAATTTTTATATTTTTAATCTTTATGTCCTATGGTTTAGTTTCCATCACTGTCGTCTTAACTGCTACAATAATACTTGTAAGTATTAAAATCAGTAATAACGGTGCTATCATGGGGTTATCAGTTTTATACTTTCGTTGGCTTTACCGTTTAAGTTATTATTTATAAATTTTTCTGTTACATCTAATTAGGGATGATTGTTTTTTGAAAGAAAATAGCATAAAGCCGACTTGGCAATAAAGTAGAAAAACCCATAAATGTTGAAATATAATTTTGTAAAGTATATCTTTTTTTTAATTTATTAGATGGTAATTAAAATACAATAAAAATAAACATCCTTCGTTTTGTTCATGACTAATAAAAATAATCCTTACGTATATGAAAGTTTTATAGGCGGCATTCAACGAGTTACATTTCAAAACAATCATTGTTTAAAAAAGTCTTGAGTATGTATTTCTTTTTACGCAAAATTGTCTTACTTTATATAATAATTATTATTATTATACAAGTATGAAATCACGGATAACTTTGAGTGCAAGGTAGTGAGTAGCTATTTTCTGTACATTGAATGAAATTTTTGAATAAAATACATATTTTAAACTAAGAAATTGGAAATAATGAATCTGTATAATAGGTTTATTCCAATTCTGAGTATAAAAAAGTGGGGATTAAACATTTTTAGTCATTTTAACGAATTCAGAATATAGTATGAATTTACTCGCAAAATTAACACCTAAATTGGTTGATTTGAAAATAAATTCTGAAAATAAATATGTATGATTAGAAGGGAGATATATAAACCACCTTTAATAACCAGCAATGAATGAGGGAAACAAGGGAAGTAGAGAAAATTCGTAAGTTAAATTCTGTTAATAATTGGAGCCAGGCGAGAGTTTACGAACTTTATAAACAACGGATAAAACAAAATTTGAGATTAATTAATTCAGAGAATATGATATATCCAAATTTTAAATTTTGATATAAACTCTACTCAACAAATCAGAATCTGTATTTTGCACTGATTTTCAATCAAAGCAGATATTTTTTTAATTTAGTTTCTTGCTTTACGTTTGGAAAGCTTGATGCAAAGAATTTAATATATTTTCTGTAAAAAAAAAATTAACTTTTAAATTAATTCCTTGTAAATTTCATTACTATTAGAATCACAGTAAGCATCTAAAAAAATAAATTCAACCTTTTTCCTTTTACAGCAAATATTCAGATTTGAAAACGTGAGACTAGATTTTGATATCCTTTAAAAGAAATATTCAAAAATATTTCATTCAATGAATTTTGGAAGTTGTGTATATATAATATTTTATTTTTTCGAGAAGATAAACGGTACATCGTTTGAAAGACCTGGAGAAATAAGTTGGTAACCCACGATTTTATGAAAATGTCGTTTTTAACTTTTTTAAAATCTTCTAATATTATACTGTAATGTAAAAAATCTGTGTTAGTACCACTGCTCTAAATCATTTGATAATCAACAGTTCATGTTTAAATGATGTTGAACTTATTTTAGCCATTGATGATATTGATTTAGATTCAGATTATCTATCCAAATCATCTTCTAATGAAGAAAATCAATCATAGGTTAGACAAAATGTTTAATTTGTGTTAATATTTCGCTGCTATAGGTATATTCGCTGCTATATTTTCCCTTCTTTTATCAAACTTAAATTTTTCTATTGGTTAGTTACTTTAATATCAAGTAATATTTACCTAGTTTGTTATTTTTTCTTGTTTATTACTATTTATTTATTTACTTACTCTTTTCTAATTATATTTATAAATAGTGATTAAAATGAACAATAAAACTTTGAACTAATTAATATTTTTTTTAGATTCATGTCCAACAGCTTGGTAATCTGTTTAATTTTTCTTCCAGACGGAACCAAACATTTTACTATCTGTGTACATTACTCCGTTTAAATCTGGTCCAAGCAAAGAAAAAGACAAAAATTAATGCTGATTTTTGGCAAATAGTTAAAAAAAAAGCGTAAAAATAAAGGGCATATTATGTCAAATCTACGAAGAAAAGAGTTCCTGGATGAGATGTTGGTAAGCCGTGTTCTTGCTCCCTTATCTGCTGGAGTAAATTACGTAATGAAACTGAGCATAGTTAAAATTCATTTTGGGATATGGGAAATTATTTAACACAAAATACATACCTACTACAATGAATGAAAATTAAGGCTACGAAATAATTTAATAAAAATATGAACGAACAAGAAGAGGGATTTTACTTTTTCATGCTTTCTAAAAATTGATGGTATTGAAATAAAAATCTGTAAAGTTATATTTTCAGCAATACATGTGCTATAGAAATCAAGTAAACGGATTCAGCTCTCAAATGCAAATAAAGATGGAAATATTGTTGTAAAACCTGATGGTAGGGGCAAACAACAAAACCGCCCCTATGCATATTCAAAAGAATTTATATATTTAGCTAAGAAGTTTAACAAAATATGTGAGTCATTACAGCAGAAGCCAAAACACCAATAAACAATATCTAGATTGTGATCTGGCTATAAATTCATTATTTTCAGAAATATATATTCCTTAGTGTAATTTTTCAGAAAGTTAAACCACTAAGTGAGGATAGGTTTCGAAGAATGATTTCTGAAGAATACTGCATTGTGTTTAAAATACCTAAATATCTGATAACCTGTCTACTTTGCGACTCGCTTAAAATTGAAATTGGTGATGCGAAACTGCAAGTTCGTATTAGTTTGTTGATCAGCTCACTGAACTTAAAACAACTAACTCCATTCACTTAAGCAAAGCAAAAGCAGCACATGAAAATTTAAAGGTTTTGACGAAGATGGTTAAGTCTCAGCCATATATTATTATACTATCATAAAATAACTGTATATTTGCAGCAAGGTCTTCCAACACCGAAACAGATAACAGATATAGTTGTTATGGAGTAACAACTTAGGAAGTTATAAAAAAAGGAAGTTATGAACTTAGAAATGTGGAATAGATGATTGTGGTAAGATGTGGAACATATGTTTGTTTGGTTGGAAATTTTCGCAAGACGGGGATTACGGAAAATAAGCCCATGTTTGCTGAAATATTTAACACTAAATTCAATTAAAATAGATGAACTTCATTTATTAAGTGACAACTATAAAGGTAAACCATAACTTGGATTTAATTTCAATCTGTGTTCCATGTTTCAAGTAGGCATCTGCAAATCTGTGTTTTATCATTTACCGTTAGTGGGTCCTATTCAACTTCTCTATGATTGAGACTTGGCCGCAATGAACTGCATTCGCGAAAAAATTATCCACAAATGTATAGTCCTGACGACTGGGTAAACTGCATTTCACGATCAAATAAAAAGAAGGTATTGCAAGATACAAATATGTATAATAATTTTATCAAACATGGCTCTTTCGTATGATTGCAAAATTAATAATTAAAAAACCCACTTACCAACAATTCTTTTATATATTCGAACAAGCGATTTCAGAATAAAATTCCATCATCAAGAACTAGAACGTTTTTATTTTTATTATGTAATAATCTTATTAAACCTAAAACTCCTTGGACATGTTGCTTTGTTTATATAAAGTAATATAATGTAACAGTGATCGTCATAGTTTAAAATTATGTCGACTTAACGTTCTGTCATTATGAATGTCTCCACCGTTATCCGTTATAACGGATATTTAAAGATCCGTTATATTACGTTATATAAAAAAAATTAAATGAAAAAGGAGTTTTAATTTTAATAAGATTATAACATAAAAATTTGTTTAGTTCCTGATGATAGAATTTTATTCTGAAAGCATTTGAACGCATATATAAAAGAATTATTGGTAGTTGGGTTTTTAAATTATTAATTACAAAAATACAAATTTATATTAATCAATACATCGTGAAGAAAAATAAAACACATACAAATTAAGGTTTTCTGATACAGCTATATCAGAATTTCAGCAAATGATACATTTAATCTCTTGGTATGTTTTATTCATGACCTCCTGTGTATAAATCTGTCAGTATTAGAAAACAGGGTCGACCTGCATCACTGACAACAAAAAGTGAGTTACTTAATATGTATTACAAGACAATAAAAATTGACAAAAAAGAGTGCAAATATTCTTTCTCTGCAATTCCTCGCCGATTCCAGCAATAAATCGTGGATTTTACGGGAATATTTAATGTACAGAAAATTATTAAGACAGCCACAAGTTAGTTGGCCTGGTTAGTTGGTTGGTTAAGGATTGGTCTAGTGGTGAATTCGTCATAGCAAATCAGCTGATTTTTGAAGTCCAGATTTCTAAGATTCAAATCCTAGTAAAGGCAGTTACTTTTATACGGATTTTAATACTATATCGTAGATATCTTTCTCCACGTGGTTTTCTTTGGTGGTTGGGATTCAATAAATAACACGTTTCAGGAATGGTCGACCAGAGGCTGTACAAGATTACACTTCATTTACATTCATACATATCATCCTCTGAAGTAATACCTTACGGTGGTTCCGGATGCTAAACAGAAAAAGAGGGAGTCGGCCAAAAGTTATTGATGGACTCGATTCAGATAGTGATAATGAATAAAAATATAATTTGTTAATAAATTTTATTTAATTTTCACGGGATTGCGTATAATATTTTTTCATGTTTATATTCGTCCAGTATTATCATTAAATTAATTTAAAAGTAAACCTTGTTTTTATTTTCAACCTATCACAACAAGCCAAATACTGTGGGAAATAAGGTGCTAACCAAACACGGTAAATTATACGGCAGTTTATTTAGGTTTTATGTGACTAATCAATCATTTTTTCTCTAAATTTTCCTCATAATCTAAAATGTGAACCTGCAGAATTGCTATGGTATAAAGAAAATTGCTTGAAATTTCATATTATGATGTCTACGTTTTAAAACTTAAAATTAAATTTTTCAAAATTAGAGTGGCTTAGTACCTTATTTCCCCGAGTCCATCGTTTTTGTGGATCGATATGTCGCGAACATAAATGGGTACTATATTCTAGAATTATTTTTTGACTGCTTGATAATACTTTCTTTTAGCCAGTCATTTAAACAACTTTGCGGGTTAATCTCTAGTCTGCATTGGCGGTACAATCATATATCAGATATTCCAGGCGATGAACCATAGACTTTTAATGGTGCTAATTTCGTATCTAACAAGAAAGCGTGGACCGCCACTTTTCGTAGCAAACAGTACTAGTACGGCTTACTCCAAGGTTACGATGTCCAAAAGACACTTGAGATTATTTTTTTCTATGTAAAAAATACGGAAACCTCTCGATGAGGGGGAGATAACATTGTTAAAAATAGCCACGAGAAATGTATTAAGCCCCAGTTTATTGTGCTATACGGCATAACAGATGTAAGAGTTCTAAGAGTTGCTTGAAACTGTCGTAACTAAGAAATACTACTGCATATGGGTAATTAACGGTGAGCACCTGATTGTTTCGAAGGATGTTGACGCTTACAAGAAGATTGATTTGGTGCATGAGCAAATATTAATTGAACACACATTCACGACAAAAGACAAAAAAAAAAGGTTCCAAGTAGTGCTGAGGAATCTGCATCTGTCGATCCCAAACAAGGTCATCTAGGTGGAAATTGAAGATTTGATCACAATTCTGCAAGCGATAGTTTGGAGGTTGACACCAAAGTATAGTTATACTTTGGAGGTTATGGATCTTATTCTACCAAGAGGGGACTTAGAAAGAGGTAGCAGTATTG
Source organism: Lycorma delicatula (assembly GCF_047948215.1). Lineage (NCBI taxonomy): Eukaryota > Metazoa > Arthropoda > Insecta > Hemiptera > Fulgoridae > Lycorma > Lycorma delicatula. Next base: position 173,526,841 of record NC_134455.1, on the reverse strand, counting down.
CAGGAGACCTGAGGATAGAAATTGTTTGAACAGGGCTTCTAGATTAAAACTACTGTTGAGGTCTATTAAAAACGAGATATATAGAAAATTTCTTGACAATCTCTCGCGTTTGCAAAAGGACGATTATTCGATTATTAACCAAGAAAGGCCACGAAGGATTTCAATAGACAATCATCTGTTCCATCTATGAAAACGTTGAATGGGTCGTGACTTCGAGAAAGCTAAAGTATTTGCTAGACATCTTGACAAGGTCTTTCATTCTTTTGTCGTATAAGAACTGGAGAATAAGAAACAATCGAATTCGTGAGTAGTCCAATTTCTATGAATCTTCCTCTGAAACCTTTTTCCTCAGCAGAGGTTCTGCGCGTAATCAGGAGAGGAAGGAACTCAAAGAAAACTCTTGGATATGATGTGATAAGTAATAAAATGCTTTTAAGTCTAACATTGAAAGCTATCCTATATATAACACATCTCTTTAAGAGCATTCTTTGAACTACAAGCTTCCTGAATGGAATAATTTGCAGGTTGTAATGGTTCCGAAATCTGATAAGCCGCCAACAGTGAGCTACATACGGGCCGATAAGCCTGTTACCTATTTTAACGAATTATTTGAATGACTATTTCTTCTGATGTTATGGCCGACTTTAGAGGAAGAGAGTGTTATTCCTGACCATCAGTTCAACTTCAGTCGTGGTTACTCAAAAATTAAACGCAGAGGATTGTCAACGTTATCAGCAAATGTTTAGAAGAGAAATTGTATTGATCCACTGTTTTTTTTTTATGTCTAGCAGGCCTTTGATAAGGTCTGGCTTTCTGGCCTACCTGAATTAATTGAAAAGATATTTCCTCAATCGTAATACTTAATCCTATACAGCTACCTGGACGGACGGTTTTCCCAGGTGAAATGCAATCAAGACTTGTCTGCATTCTTTGATTCCGGGAAAGGTGTTTCTTAAGTTTCAGTTCTGGAGCCTGTTTTATACTTGATTTTTACTGCGGACCTCCGGTCCCCAGAGAACAACACCGTTGCATCTTACGGGATGACATGGGAATCCTGGATGTGGATGCTGACGCTATCGTATTTTCTGCGAAATTGCAAAATTTATAGAATATTTTTAACAAATGGCTGCCTAAATGGATGATGAATCGGCTAAGTCTAAGCATGTTACGTTTGCGATGAGGAGGGGACTGGCCGGAGTTCAGATAAAAGGCGTTTGCATTCCGAACGCAAACATCGTGCGATATCTAGGGCTATATCTCGATCGCAGTCTGACGTGGAGGATTCATTTTAGTGAGGAAAAGGAAAATAAGATTAAATTCAGGGAGATGTACTGGTCGTTAGGCTGGGGCACAAGTATCGTTAACAAATAAGCAATTGTTATTCTCAGCGGTCCTGAAACCGATTTGAACTTAAGGAACCCAACTATGGGGTACAAAAAGTCTGAGTAACAGTGAAATCGTTCAGCGATTCCAGAATAAATTATTGAGAAATATAATATTATTGAGAAATACGGAAATACACAATTATCTGGGATTGCCAACCGTTTGAGAGGAGATTCGGCTATTTGACACAAAATAAAAATTAACAGAAATGTAAACTATCTCGCAATTAAAATGTAAATTACATTTCAAAGAAATGTAATCCCATTTAAACTTAGGACGTAAGGTGCCTAAAACGACTGCATATATTAGATTTGAAAGTTTAAGATTTCAGGTTAATCAGCAACCGAGGGTATTGCGGATCATCAACATATTTCATTTCGTTTCGCCACTTACTTTTATTAGTTTTGTTTGATTTACTTATTTTGATTTACTTATTAATTAAACTGTTTCTATGATTAATTAGTTATTTTTGATTTTTCTCGTGTCATAATAGAACTAATTTTTGGTGTTTTCTTTGATTTTTGTGTTATGAACTTGATCACTATTCTTTAACTTATCATTGTGTGTATTTATTCATGCTTATTATATATATGCGTGTATTCTTACGCAATTCTTTGAGGGAATTCAATGGAAACCTTTCTATCCATGTCATTTTTTTTTGTATTCTGCATTATTTATGGTTCCGGTAAATTGGAAACGATTGTAAATAAAATACTGAGGCAAAAATAAGAAAAACGTTTTTGGCTTATATAACCATTTTGGTTATAGTATTAACCCAGAAAGTAGCACATACGTAAAACTCTAATGGTTGTATATTCTATCAACATTATAAAATTGTTAAGCAGAAAATAGCACGTCGATTTTCAAGGACTTCAATCACCCTTAAAAATGGTATAATCTGTTGATAAAGTAACATTTCAAGTAATCTTTCCAAAATACATACAGAAACTTTTTAGAACAATGCATTACCATATTGATTATTTTTATGTAGCATCTAATTTATTTTAGTTTCCTGAACTTTTTTATTTACAGTGTAATTATCAAGATTTAATTGCTTGCCAAGTTCATTGTTTTATCAAAATCCTACAGTCTGTACAATTTTTTTTTTCTTACATGTTCACTGTCTTTTTTCAGTAAAATGAATGCGCTATTTTATTTCCGTAAAGCATTAAGATAAAAATCACTCAGTTCATTACATAATAATAACATTTATTATTTTAATATTCACTGTCTCGATCTTAATGGTAAATTTTTAATTACCATAATATATTATGATAAAGAAGGCTTTTGATAACAAGAATTTGAGTATCGATATCTATTTTTATTTTTAAGAAATAATGTAAAATATTAATGATAGAATTGAGTTTTCTTTTTGAGGTGTCGTTAAGTAAACAAAAAAAACCTTGTTTTTTTAAAATAATGTCTTATACTTCTCAACAATTTTTTGAATAAAAACAATATAATAATCTAAAGGATATAAATAAAGTTGGAGTATGTTATTTAATAATATTAAATCAGTCTAATCTTTTAAAATAGTGAGACGGAAATTACGTTAGTATGTGAACAAAGGAAAGCCTCTACGTCACCGCAAAGGCATTTTGTTTACTTAACTGCGACGTTCCTTTATTGTATACCTATTTGCAGCAAGAAGATGTTAATCAAATTCGGTTTAAGATAAGTTAAAATTCTCATTTAAGATAAAATTATTATTGTTTTGTTGATGATAATAATAATAAAGCAACTGGAGTTGTTTATGTCTATACAGTATAAATATATCATTTTATTTCATTAGATTACTCCATTTTGTTTAAAATATTTCATTGGCAGATCATTGTTTACAGTTTCAATAACATAAAAACATTATTATCAGATTCCAGGTATATAATATAAAAGTATATTAAACATATGTTTAGTATAATATTAATAAGTATTAAAAGAATGCAATTTTCACTTACTACTCTTAAATTACTACGAGGTGTATAAAGTGCAGCAAATGAGAAAGGATATTTAACTTATATGTTTTAACTATTCAATATTGATTTTATATTATAAAAATTTTGACAAGTTCACCAACATTAACTATTTTTTAGCAAAAATAAATTGATAGCCTGAAATATAATGATACTTAAACTAGAAATTAATTACTTTTCATTAATAGTAAAATTAACATTGGGATACTAAAAATAAGTGTAAAAATTTAGTGTTGTGCATAATAAAACAGCAAAAATTTATCAAAATTCTATAGAATTAACTGTAACTTAGAATTTTTAACTTAAGAAAAATTAAAAAAAAAAATATTTTTATAATGTTTGCTTGCAGGCACAAAATTAGATGCAATAAAAAAACAGCTTTTCAAATAGAAATTAACATATTATTATTTTTTATCTAATAAGTTCATATTAAAACTCTTAAATTAATAAAGAAGAAAATATTAATCATGGAAAAATTGTTATTTTTGCATTCTGCTTAAGATTAGAAGTTCAGCAGTTACATTTTTATTCGAAAATTATGAAAAAATTGTAAAATAAATACCATCATATACTAAAATTTTTATTTAACTTATGAACCGTTTATGCGAATCGATTAACATATTATTTTTATTTCTGTACGGTTTTGAAAAAAAAAAAAACTAAATGCAAAAACAATCGCATAATGATAAAAATTTATTGTTGCAAAATGCCACATTAAAAACAAAATCAATGCAAAAAGGTGCAATAACTAGCGAAACCAATTATTATGATAAATGTGGTGTTGTAAGAAATATATTCGATTCTTTAATTTTAATATAATCTAATTATTTCAAATAATAAGTATAATTTTTTTTATGGACAAAATAAATATTGTTAAAACAATGCAACTGATTCCTACAAATTAAAATTATTATTTCAACAAATAAAATAAAACTGCAGACATTATTTCGATGAGACTGGTTAATATTATTAATATTCTAATATTTTGTAGCTACAGACCAAATTGCAGATAATTTCACTCCGTTACCTGAAACAAAAAAAAAAATATTTGCGTTATAGATTTGAATCTGTTAAATAAGGCAAAATCTAATAATAGATTTATAGATGGAATTCAAATTTATTGTTTTTTATTTATTTATGATTTTTTGTACATAATATAATAAAAAATATGTTAGATGAAAATTATCAGAAGAAATAAGTATTTTAAATTCTTTCATTTTAGGGTAATATCTGATATGACTAATGTGTTATTACAAGGTTTTCTGTAATAAGATTATACTTGTATAATGTTGGGAAGTGTGACAAATAATATTGAATTTGAATTTCTTGTCTAATGAACACTAGTTTAGTAGTATTAAAAAGAAATAATAACTATCATAATTTTTTGGTTTATTTCTCTACTAAAAAATTCATTAATATAAATTTAATGAAGCGCTGATATTTATTTGGAATAAATTGATAGCTGAAATGATTTAAAAAAAGCTGTGTATGAAGTTTTTTTTAACAGATAAATAAAAGAACCAAACGGATATTATCAGTGCATGTCAGAAGAATATAAATCGTCAAATTATGTATTGTATATAGGCTAAATAAGGTTGTCAGTACCTATGTTTTTACCGAGGTTTTCTTAAAACCGCCAATTGATCTAAATAAGCCTCATCAGTTTATTTGATGAAGTTTTATGAAGTATTTATATATAAATTTACCCATATTCTATTCACTGTTCAATTTTACAATTATTTCGCGAACAATGATTCTTAAAACGAATACACATTTTATTTTATAGCATCTATTTTCGTATGAATTTTATGTAATTAGTCACTGACTAAATCACTCTCTATAGAATATAGATACATGATAATCAAAAGGAAATTTAGAAAATTGACTAAATTTATGGCGAGTTAAATTTATTAAAAATAGATAAATTGTAATCGAAGTATCAAACAGAAAATTTTGTTTCACGATTTTCGTAGGTAGACGAGTGGGTAAGTAATTGATAAAGCTACGATCTATGTGTATATGTACTAAAAAGTTTTACTTTCAACCTATCCTTGCGTTTAATTCAAACAAAGCACATTGTGTGTTTATGTCCTCATTATCTTTAGCCAATTTTTTCGATTTATTTATTCATGAAATTCATTGAAAACAAAACTCCTTTTTTAACGAATTTTATAGAATGAAAGTGTTTTAATCAGACATAAGAATTCAAACGATTGAAATATTAGCTATGCATAGATATTCAAATTAAATATAAATTTTTACTAATAATTATTACTAATTATTTACTAATAATTATTTTTTACTCTATTGATTTTACTGATTCTTTTCTGGCACAAATGTGTAACTCAGAAAACAGTTTACTGACAACAATTATGGGGCAATACCCTGCTACTCTTTTAATGAAAATATTTTTTTTATTTAACGATCAGGACTCATTTAAAAAAAACAATATTTTAACATATGAAAATAAAACTTGTTAATGATAAATAAGTAGCTAAGAGTTCAATGTTAATATGACTTAATACTGGCTACTTAACATTCTTTTTTATTCATTATAACTTTTTTTATTCTTATTATTTTGTTATTCTTATTATTCTTTATTCTTTTACGTTTCCTCATAGTGCTGCTGGAATAGACTATTTTAATAATCTCCAGATACTTCAATTAATAAAATCTTATTTTTTTCCAACATTTTCTTTACACCTAAATTTTGTATTATTTCCACATAATTCCCATGATTACAAAGTAAATGAATTATTTTTAATAGTATGTTAAATAATATTTAGTCAGAATGTTTAATATTCAAACTGTGAGAAAAACTATTGCACACTATTTCACTTCTTTCCAGTTGAGTTTAGTACTAAATTGAATGAGTTTAGTACAAATAACTTTTACGATAAAAGGAAACAAATTACAAGATGAGCCGATTCTTTTTAAATAAAGATTTTTTACCATGACTGCAACTGAAAATTAGAGCTAATAAGGTTTTAGTTGAAGTGAAAATAAAATATTTATATTAAATCTATCTTTTAAAAAAGATAACAAATTTTCGTTTTTTAATTAATATTTAGATGAAATTAAAAATATCTTGCGCAGAACTGTACAAGAAGACTGACCTTACATTTTCAACGCCCCCCCTACTTCCCACTATGGAACGCACTGATTTTCAGAGTAAAACGCCTTACATACGTTGGATTAACGAAAAAACCCAACACACAAGCATTAATTTTAAACTAACTCACCATTGTGACACACTGCATAAGCGCATATGAAAAATACATCAATACAAAGTCAACTTAATCTCAGATGAGGTTATTTTCTATGTTGTTGACCATAAGATCAGCATAACTAAAATGATAACTAAAGATGTAAGAATCTGTGAAGATTCTTACATGCACAACTTCAGATATACTGCTACAGCATAACTAAATTTCATTGAAATTCATCAAATAATTCTCGGGATTTTCAAACTACAAACTTTTATCCATGAATGTAATTTTTTGAATTTTATAGTCACCATATTTTATCACCATTGACATTTTTGAAATCCTCAACTTCAAAATGTAATGAAAATTCAATTTCAACACCCCACCATCAATAATACCGTGCAAATGATAGTAATGCCTTACATTTCTTTGAAAATTTGGTAAAAGACAAAGCAGTAAGTTATTAAATATATATACGTTACATTAAAATGAATTGCGGACATATTATTTTTTTAATACAATAACTCATGAAGTTAAAATTGCGTTAAATATAATAATGCACCAGATCATATATGTATATGTATAATATTTTATTTTGTCTATGTATATGTATAATATTTTTATTAATATTATTCTAATAGATTACTAACGATTAATGTCTTTCAATGTGATCTTTATATATATCTTATCGTGCAGGTTACTGTAGGAGTAAGTCAAAGAGGATGGAAAGGAAAATACAATACTATGATCTGAATTTAATAGAGTATTAAAATCTCTGAACGTTTCAAAACTGAATTGTCCAGTATATACTAAAGGTCTTATAGAGGAAGAAGAGGAAGTCGAAGAGGATGAGCAGGAAGACAAAATACGGAGATCTAAATTTAATAGCATTAAAGAATTTGAATATGAAAAAGGTTCCTGGGATTGAAGGAATACCTGCAGAATTACTGCGCAATGCAGTTAAGGAAGCGGTAGATAAAAAATACAAACTTGTGTGTATTGTTTACGAAAAGGGGGAAATTCCGTTAGACTTCAAAAAGTGTGTTCTTGTCATGATACCAAATAAAGCAGGAGCAGATAAATGTAAAGAATACAGATAGATTAGCTTAACTGCTCATGCATAAAATATTATAACTAAAATCCTGTACAGAAGAATTGAGATGATAGTGGAAAAAATGTTAGGACTGAAACTAAAATGAAAAGTATAGGGACAAGGGAAGCAATTTCAGTGCTCAGAATAATAGTAGAAGAAAGATTAAAGAAAAGAAAACCAACATACATGAAATTTATAGAAGTAGCAAAGGCATTTGATAACGTAGGATGCTACAAAATGTTCAGCATATTTTTAAAAATTATGGTTCAAGTATAGAAGAACAACTGCTAACATTTACAGAAACGAAACTGTAACAGTAATAATCGAAGAATTAAAAAGAAGCAGTAATAAAAAAGGGAGTCGGAAAAGAATGTTCCGTATCCCCGTTAATTTTTTATATTTACATAGAACTAGCAGTTAATCATGTTAAAGAACAGTATCGATCCGGAGTAATACTGCAAGGTGAAAAAATAAAGCTGCTACGATTTGCTGATGATAAAGTAATTCTAGGTGAGAGTAAAAAAGATTTAGAAGAAACAATGAACGGCATGGATGAAGTCCATGCCGTTCAAACCACCATGTAAAACTACCAATGTAAAACTACCATGTAGTTTTACGCAAGAACTACCGCGTGAAAATATACAAGAACGAAAAAAAGTAATAAAAAGCAGCAGAAAGTATATGATCACTGAATATAAAAATAGGATGAGAAAAAACTATGGAGGTAGAAGAATTTTGTTATTTGGGAAGTAGAATTACTAAAGATGGACGAAGCAGTATCAATATAAAATGCTGATCGGTACAGACGAAAAGAGGTTTTAGTCAGAAATATAATTTGCTTACATAAAAAATTAATTTAAACGTCAGGAAAAAATTTTTGAAAATATATGTTCTGGACATCTTACGTCGTGACACCAACATATCTGTACCTAAATGCTGTGCTTAAGATAATTTAATTTATTAGTGTGTATGAAACCCATATACGTTGAAAATATACTTAATAATTCTTTAGTGTGTTTAAAATAAGCATATACAGCATCAAAAAAATTCTCAAACGTACCTATCATGTGCCTTTTTTCTGGCTATAAATGAAATATCATTAGTTCTGATCATCCGTACCGTCGGTAACTACAACAAAATATTACTTTTTTTTAAAGACTTGCGTTTTTAATGTTACGATTTTCAAATTGATACATGATTTTAATGGTTGATATATAATCATTCAGTAACATTCATTAAACAGGTTTACTTTAGCAGTCAATTTCATTACAGAAAAATTATTCGAAATAATGGACAAAAAACAAAATAATGAGCATATATCTAGATAGTATGTTTATTAGAATTAGCAGTACTTTAAGTTCAAATAAAATAATGTACTTTTTGTATATATACAGTAGAATGATTTACTGTAAATAACTAATGTTTTCATGTAAATAACAAATACTGTTTTACGTTCCATCTTTTATTGCGTTTTTTTAATAAAATTAAAAAAAAGAAACAATAAGTTATTAAATTTTCAAACAAGGGTGGGTGAAATACACGATTGTATACAGTATCTGCATTATATGTTAAAATAAGCTACAGTTTGTTCAAGCTGAATCGTTGGTTGACCCTACTAAATTAAAATTGATATATTTACCTATTCAGTTCTTATTATTTTGTTCAACTAATATTCACAGGGCCGGTGATAATCTTAAAATTAACACTAACTCTTCCATATCGGAGTCAAGTCATCTTAAGTTCTGTAATAATATTTTCAGCGGACTGCTCTTTAAAAATTTCTGCTTAGACAATGAATAATTTCTCAAATTTATGTTGAATTACATTAAAATCCCGGCGATTTTAACAGCTTTCATTGGTCGTTCACACCGGTAAACAAAGTTAATGAATCTCTCAGCTTGTCTTTAATTGAACGAATCGGGCAATGCTGATTACGGTCACAGATTTCTGGCATACTTACAATTATTAAAAAAAATTTTGTTTGATCTGATATTTTTCATACCAGACAAAAAACAGAATTTTGTAGTTTATTAATAAACTGTACTTCATTAAAAATGTTTAACACGTCGAAAATTTTTAATTTATTAAACACGTTTAAATATTCTAAAATTAAAGTGTTACCTAACCAACTTTATTTTAAAAAATTTACTCTTCTTTTTTATTTTCGGTAATTCTAAAATATTTTTCGAAAGCGGTAAGAATCTCCCAAGACAGTGTTGCATCAACCGTCCACGAATTTAGTTTCTTTAAATAGATATATTATTTGATTTTATATTCACGTTAAAGAAATATCTTTTGATATAAGTTTCATTAAAATCAACAGTCGTTCTTGATTTACCGAGGATACAAACCTTGTAATGCATTATCCACTACCTGCTTTAATTGAGTAAAGAAGTGTGAGCAATAAGAAATCTGGATTTGTTAGAAACTTATAATAGGACTTATATCTGATGTAGTTTGAAATATTTAAAAAAATGTGGTGACTATTTACGGGCATAATTTAGTAGACATGACAACTAGGTCGTACGGTGGGTGCATAGTAGTATTTTAGCCGACGGACCCTTGGGAACTAATTTCATGTGGTTACGTACATTATCCAATTTAGCAACTTTTAGAGTGTAAATAACAGATTATCTTTGCTATGGTGTAGCTTATTACGTGCGTTCTCTCAGCGGATTGTTCGCTAAAAAGTCAGACTCAGTGAAATCATCTTACATATATATTTTATTTATATTTTAGAGGCTATATTATTTATCATCGCATCAGTTTTTATTTTCCCGGCGAATATAGCTAAAATAATAATATTAAACAGGAAAGTATGGTAATCATGTCATAAATAGAAAATCGGGTTTTTGCAAATATTTGCGTTTTAGTGACCTGCTAGTTCATTCACCAAAAAAAACACATACATGTAAGAATGTGCTTACGAATGTACGTATTTGTGTCGCCTTTTGGCCTTATAGATAGTATATCACGAAGTTCTCCCAGGACTTTCATAATCTATTCTTCTCGTTAAAAATAAGTTCATATAAACATATGTTTTAAATTGCTTAGTTTGGGAGTTGCATATAGTGAAAGATTTCGCTCGGATTTTAGCTACCCGATGAAATGAGGTCGTACTGAATTATTAGGAAGTCAATTAAGGGGCAGAATTAGTGAATTCTTATGGCTTTTGTCCTGAAAAAATTGAATACAATAGTTTTCAGAACCGTATCTCCAGTAGGTTTTGGAAAAATCTAGGATTAATACAAAAAAAATGGGGTAAGAAACCCTGTTTTATTATTTTTTATGGACAATAACTTTGTTAGGTGGATTTAGAGAAATCCAGGTTCAGAGAAATTAGTCGAGTTCTGGACGGCACTGAGTACAGACTTGTGTTCTTAGCTCTGCGTTTTTATGCTTTTTGACTGGTATTTTTGGATATTTTATTGGATTTGGACATTGGAATCTTTAGTGGTATGGTTAACGGACATATATGTAAAATATTTTGAGTTTTGGTCACGGATTAATTAAGTTATTAGACTTTTTTCTTAAAAAACAAAGTTTTGAGAATAGTGAAGTGATTTTACAGTGCTGTAGAATTTTTGGATAACAGCGAAGGACCGTAGTGTAGTGGAATTGCTGGTAAGAGTAATAACAAGTCAATTCATACTTGTAGAGTGAGTTAAAAAACATTCTAAATAAGTTTTTTTAGTGTTTTAAGTCTACATATATTAGCTTATATAGAGTGAAAATTTTATAAGTCGAACGACAAGCTTTGTCTTGCTCGTTACGTCATTGGCAAGCTAGTAAACAAGGACTTGGAGAATTTTCACAAACTTTATAGTATACTGTCAGAATTTTTCTAAGTGTTTGGAAGCACTTTATACGGACAATTCCTTTTCCTCTATATCTCCTACAGTTTATACAATAGAAGAAAAATTCCTTAACTTCTTTCCGAACCCAAAGATTTCCTACCCTTTGACCCAACCCGCCAAAATTGACCCCCCCAAATTTTTGGACCTCAGATTTCGACAGATACATTTTACTTCCCCCCCCCCCGACCCTCGACCCACAAAAAAATTATTTTGGGAGGCACCTGCCCTTGTGGAGTGTCGTTGGATTCGGAATCGTCCTCTGATTCTGAATCCATACAATGAGGAGACGTAGCTCACTTCCCGTGGAAGATACAGGCTCCCAAGTGGCTGGGCACTCGCGGGGAAGTTCTGGTAGGAAGGAGAGCGTTACTGAGGGTACAGAAGTCATGGAGACCAAAACACTCAGCCAAGACAAGGCCAAATGGAAGACAATAGAGGGTAGAGGTGCAAAGAGAGCAAGAGCGGGATCGTCCGAAGAAGAGGAGGCCCCTCCTAATCTAAAAGACGTCACCTATAGATTGGGAAATGCACTGTTGCAACTAAGACATTTGACCGGCAAGGCAAGTGCCACAGCGATAAAGGCCCATGAGAGAGAACTTACAGAGATTTACAAGGAACTACAAAGGATAAGTGAGGAAGCACCTGACACGAATTCCCAGGGTACACAAACTGAGGGCTATCATAGGAATGAGATGTCATATATATTGGACGTTGATTTATCAGACGAACAGTTAATAGAAAGACTGCCCACTCGATGGTCAACTTGTGTGATGAATCGACTCACCCAAGAAAATACTTTGAAACCGGGAGATGATAACTGCATCTTCGTAGACTTGCATGGACTGAGACCGAACAGCCAGTATGCTGGGACTACACCGGGAGCAATGGTGTTACAAGAATCTACGATCCTTGAGGAAGAGAAAATTACTACTAATGCTACAAAATATGTGGTGATTTACGACTCCAGCGAGGGTGAGAAGGCTATGGCCTCTCACATCATAAAAGCTCTTAGAAGAGTGGTGGGAAGGCCTGAGTCAGCGGTTTTCGTCGTGCCCACTGGCCCGTCGGTTATTTGGTTAGAAAAATTGTTATATACCTTATGAGGAAAAGTAAGACACTACCTAGAATGATACTCCCTAATCTGGGAGATCACGGAAGAGCGAGGTCCAGGTCTGCTTCAGCGTGAAGGGGAACCCCACCGGTTATAGAATGTAAAACCGTGATAGTTAAGGCTCCGGGAAAATCTTATGCTGACCTCCTGAAGACAATGAAAGAGAAGGTCAAGGCGGAGGAAGCTGGTGAAATATTGTCTATCAAGAAGGGTAGAGATCAGCAGCTTGAAGTCAGTATAAATGGATCGCAGAAAGCGGGGGAATTTTCCTTCCTACTAAAAAATAGAGCAGAGGACCTATAAGTTAATATTAGAACAAAGAGGGACCGCAGAACGGTGGTTCATGTAAAGGATATGCTGTGCGACACCAAGGAATGTGAGGTCAAGGAGGCAGTAGAAAAAGTATTGGGTACGGGGGAAAGTTTTCAGATTACATCCCTCAGGGAAGCGTATGGAAACATAATGAACGCCACAGTGGTTACCACACAAAAGAATGCAGTAAAACTTATTGCATCAAGGCTAAGAGTAGGATGGGTGTGTTGCCAGATATACATCCGGACAGAAACAGAGAGGTGTTACCGCTGCTGGGGTACCGGGCATAGTAGAAGAGAATGACGAGGTCCAGACCGCTCGGACCTATGCTTTAACTGTGGGAAACCTGGCCATGAAATCAGAGACTGTAAGGAGGCAACACGATGCCTGGAATGTAATAGTACGTTGCACAGGACTGGCAGTACGAGTTGTGATAAAAGTCATGAATAGAGTGATCCTAATTAATAATAATAGAAGTCGCTTGTCTTGTGATCTGTCTGAGGAGATTGCAACAAGGTACGATGACGACTTCTTGGTGGCCACGGAACCAAATGTGTACTTGGCGGCCAGGGGACAATGGGTGACTGACAGGAATGGGGATGTGACCATCAGGAGGATTGCTGGCAATGTGGACTACGACCTGTATCATAGGGGTGATGGTATGGTAGCCGTAAAGTTAAGCAATATAATGATAATAATAGGAATTTACATTAGTCCTAATTGTACTACGGAAGCCTTTAAAAATAGACTTTTTGACTTACAGCAAGTCATGACGCGCTCCTGTAAGAGAACGCTTGTCCTAGGCGATTTCAATTGTAAGACAGCGCTAGCTGGTGCGGCCTACACGAATATTAGAGGAAGAATACTAGAGGAACTGCTTGAGGCTAATGGCGCGAATTGTGTTAACGACGGGACCGCCCCTTATAGCGCAAGAGGACATAATTCGATAATTGATTTGGTTATAATCGACAGTAGGATCCGTACTGACTCAATCGACTATGAGGTCCTTAACGAAGAAACTGATAGTGACCCTAGGGCCATTTTAGTCACCCTTAGAGAATACCCACCAGGAAGAAGACAGTTAAACATCTTCAGTAGAATGACAGAACAACAGATTCACCGCGTTACCAACAACGCAGCAAACAGAATAAAAAATTGTCCACAAGTAACTCCGGAGGGGTTGCAGGATATAATTTTAGAGGAGATAGCTAAAATACCGCCGAGTAACAATAAATATCACCCGGTTTATTGGTGGTCTGCAGAGATAGAAGAGCAGAGAAGAATCATGCAACGATACAAAAGAGCTCAGAGATTACGCGCTAGAAATAGAACGGAAGAAGAAGGTCGTCTTGCGATAGAGCAATACAGACAAGCTAGGAAAATACTCAACTTCCTTATCAAACAAGCTAAAAAAAAGAAATGGCTGGAGTTGTGTGAAGAGCTTAACGTAGATTCCTGGGGAAAGGCATTTAGGATAATGACCAAACGCCTAGGAAGATACGTGCCGACATTGAGTGCTGAAATGTCGGCACGACAGGTTAAATTGCTATTTCCCAGAATAGAAGATCTCAATAGAGAGGTAATTGAGTGTCAGGCTGGCAGGTTCACTCAAAAGGAGGTTTTGGAAGCCATCATGAAATTAAAAAATAAAAAAAGGCCAGGACCGGATGGCATACCTGCCGCCATAATTAAAGACCTTGCCAGGATCATACCCTGGGAATTAGTGGATGTTGCAAGTTATGGCTTACAAAACCGTAACTTCCCGAATAGTTGGAAAGAAGCCAGAACTGTTTTCATTCCTAAAATAGGACCAAATCAAGAACAAGTAGGATACAGACCAATCACACTAATAAATAACATGGGTAAGGTAGTCGAAAGATTACTAGAAACCCGACTCAGAGAAGAAATCGAGGAAAAAGATTGTTTACATGAGGAGCAATATGGTTTTAGAAAAGGCCGGTCTACGATAAACGCGATCGACAAAGTTAAGACCTGGGCATTAAATAGCAGAAACGGCACGAAGAGAACTAGGAAAACCCACGTATTATAATGTTGGATATAAAAAATGCTTTTGGATCTGTTCCTTGGAAAGCCATTATCGCAGCATTACAAGCCATGAATATAAGTGATTATCTAGTCAACCAGATTAATCAATACCTTTACCATAGATTCATTGAGGTTAAAACGTTAGAAGGAAAATCCACATTTGAGATATTTGGAGGAGTTCCACAAGGATCAGTCCTTGGGCCTATACTGTGGAATATTTTTTATGACAAAATTTTTAGATTGGATTATCCCGATGGGGTTTTTGTTGTTGGATATGCTGATGACATTGCTATCCTAGTAGAAGACAGAGAAGTTAATAACCTAGAGGATAAAGCAAATCAGGCGTTACGAATAATTGATGAATGGCTGGTAGGAAGCATGCTACAGATATCCCCTAACAAATCCTGTTGTTTGGTGTTTTCAGGTAGAAGACCTATTAGAAACCCCAATATAAACATTAGAGGAGAGAGAATTAAGGAGGTCAAAGAAGCAAAGTATTTAGGGGTTCTTTTGGATAAAAGCCTAAGATTTAGCAAACACGTAGAGATGATTTGTAAGAAGGTCAATCCTTTGATTAAGGCATTGAGGACTCTTTTCCAGAACCATGGTACACCGAAAATGGTAATAAGGAGACTGATAACTGCGGCTACCACGTCAGCAATTTTATATGTGGCCCCGATATGGGGAGATACAATGAATATTCAGAGAAACAAAACAAAATTAAAAAGAGTACACAGGCTTGCTTTACTGCGTGTAGCCGCGGGATACAGAACAGTGTCATACGACGGGTTGTGTATATTAACGAAGGTTCTACCCATTGATTTACAAATTAAAGGACGAACATTTAGATATAGGGGTATGTCCAAAGATGAGGTTGAACGGCTAATTGATCAAGAGTGGCAGGATACATGGACACATTCTAGAGTTGCGGATTGGACCAGGCGACTAATCCCCAACATAAATATGTGGACTAGTAATAGAATAGGTAATGTAGATTTTTATACGACGCAACTGTTGACGGGGCATAGCTCGTTCGGCCATTATCTGTTTAGAATTGGAAAAAGACCTACCCCACAATGTGTGTACTGCCCAGAGACTGATGATGCGGAACACACTGTGTTTGTATGCCCAAGATGGGCTCCAAATAGAAGAGAAATTTCGGACAACGGACTTACACCTGAAAACCTCTTAAATTGGATGGTCTATATTGACGATAACTGGGATTGGTTCCGTAGGTTTGCCGGGGAAATCTTACGCACCAAGGAAGAAGAGGACAGAAGAAGGGGTTTGTGAAATTAGGATAGGGAGGACAGTCGCACCGTGGAGGGCCCGTACGCCGTGTTGTGCGGGTTCCTGAGAAGGAGGGGAACTCCTGGGGAGTGTGGGACAAATAAAAGACCGAGTCCCGGTTGGCGGTGCCGCTCCTGCGGGTGCCTCGGCGCTTAGTGGGGGCGGTACCGCTGATTAGAGGCAAAGGCATAATGACCGAGACCCGGTTCCCTGCTGAGGGGATGGGAAGTGGCGTAGCCATACCCTGTCTCCGAGGCAGGGGAATAAAATAAAATTAAAGATCCGTGACCGGGGGAGCTAACCTGCCGTGCCGGGTGTACAACCGGTGGGCGGGGGACACTCCCTTAGAGTAAAAGGACACTCTCCCCGACTGAGTATACTTAAATGGATATCTGGTCGGGGAGAGTAGGGGAAAAAAAAAGGTTCAGAGAAATTATAATTTGAGTGGAATAAACACTTCAGAATTGCGCTGGCGCGCGATTATGCTAGAAGTATACTTTGCGCCTCAGCGCTAGAGGAACATCTTCAAGCAGCAATTCTTTTTGAAGAAAGTGCAAGTAGACCTCAGAATTTAAGTGAATAAGTAACACGAATGGCCCAAACAGTTGTTTTGAAGAAGGCCGCACCATAAATTGACGCTAAATCGGTGTTGAAAATTTCCATCCACAGTCTCATGAAGATTTATTTCTTCTGCTCATTTGTGTTCATTGCGTAAGTTGTTGAAGTCATCTCGAGTAAAATTTGCCTCGTCGTTAAAGAAAACATACTTTTACAGTTGTTGATTTGTACTCCACCAGTTGCAGAACTCAGAGCAAATTGAACCGTCTCATGGGTGGATGTTGAATTGGCTGTTTATGGTACGAATAAAACTTGTTTTGTTTAAGTGTCCTCCAAACCATCGTGTGCAAAACTCCGATCTGTTTAGAAAGATGTCGTCTACTGACGCCTGAACTGCGCTGAACTGAATAGATAATAATCTGATAAATCATAGCGTCATGTTGTTCAGATCGTTCGTAGCTCGTACCAAAACTAGTTAGTGAACCTGTTTCCCGATGATTGCGAAAATTCCCGCTAACAGTTTTGGGATATGAAATCCTGTTATTCGGAAAACGTATTTCATATTCTACTACAGCAGAAGCAGCATTACCATTACACTTATCCAAAATGAATATCATATCAGCGTATTCCTTTCCTGTAAATAAGTATGGCTTTACGTCAATGGCAAACCGATCACATTCAAAGTAAAATTCACAGAAAACCCTTCGCTAACGGCAGCACAGCTCACAGTATCCGATATACTTAAAGTACCTTACAACATTACTTAAACCGTAAACAGTTGTTTGCATTGTTGATCAGCTGTTGTTATTTTAATGCCAACTTTGAAATAGTAATTTTTCAAATAATTTATTGTATTTATATAATTAAAAAAATAATTGTTTATTTATTTTTATTTTACAATTGATGTATAGTCTACAGTTTTTTTTATTTATTTTTATTTTTTAGTAGCAATTTTTTAACAGTAAATTTTGTTTTTACAAATGTTCCTTATCGGCAAACTAAAAGCTGGTTTTAGTTTATATTAAATAAATATTTTTCTGAAAAATTTGGCTACTTCAATATATAAAATTTTACTTCTATTGTAAATACTCTAGTGGGCTATGCATAAACATTTGTTGTCTTAATAATTATGTTAAAATATTTGTAATAGTAGTTTATAATATATTATGAATAAAAAATAAATAAAAACCCAAATTAGTTCCGACAACGGAGTTCTTAAGACCATTAATGGTTAAGGTTTTGTGAATGCTAAATAATAATTATATCGTTTTTCAAGAATTCACATCACATCATCCTTTCTTTTAACAAATTTAGATAATAGAACTGAGGGAAGAATGTACGATTTTATGATAAACCAAAATTTATTGAATTTTAAAAAATCAGTATGTCATATAAAATGAACAAACACAACAGTGATAACTGAAGAAATTCTTGCAGTTAAACAAAAAAAAGTAGTTTATTGAAAATGTAGCCTTCAAAAGGTGAATACAACTACAAACAATGAAATAGTTGTGTGTTTATTCTTGAAATAATTTCATAAAATTTTGTGGCGTAATTCCAGGAGAATCGAAGGTTCTATTTATAAGGGCAACCATCAAAATGCTTAGTGAGCATAAAAAAGATAAGACAGGTTTTCAGACCGTTTGTATAAATAATTTCATAAATCCAGTTCGGTGAAGTGTAGTATATATGAAATTCTAGTTCCTATCTAAAATATTTATATGGATATAGATAAATAAAATTTGTAAATATTATGCAACATATATAAAAATACATCAAACACATACAACATAGATACAGATAGAAAGAATATATTGTATTCAGATACAATTAAATTTTATATTTATACAGATAAATACTTAGCTATTAACAGTAATGGGGAAAAAATACATTTGAATTAACTCGTTTCCATATATTTATTTCGTGTAATAAAGGTACGTTTAGAGTTGTCAGGTATGTCATTAAGGTAAAAATAAAAGTAAACAGTTTAATTAAATTTTAGTTAAACTAATTCTTCAGGGTGTTGATATTATAATTAGTTACTTTTTATTATTTTAAACACGTTTTCAACTAGGTAATAGTTGCATAAATAGATCGTCGAAATATATTTATTTTTGAAAATAATGTAAGAATAATAAGGTCATATATTCAGCAAACACGAGTTTTTTGATATTGCATACAAAACAAACAGTTAACTCTAATAGCAAACTTAATTACATCAATAATAAAACTATTATTTAACAGTTAGTATTAGTGACTTATTTTTATAATATTTCCATTAACCCATCATAGGTAATAACAATAATTGTATTTATTTAGCTGTTTTCCTTATACGTGGTAATTTTTTTATTTTCATTACTAGTTTTAAAAATTTGGTTATAGAGAATTCTCATTGATTAGTTTTTAATTTATTTTAATATATAATGCCTTCATATTCAGTTAATAAGTCATTTAAGTTACTCGTATTATTTTTATTTCATATTTAAAAAATTACGTCAATTAAAGAATGAATTTTACTATTTTAATCGGAACAGCAACTCAGCAGTCAGAGTCCTACTTGTATACATTCAAACTAAATAAAATATACTGCTGAATCAACGCAGTCGGATGAAATATATCTGTATTAGCAGATCAGGATGCACCCGTGAGAGCGGAAATTCCCAGACCAATAATAAGAATTACTAACAACAAATTAAATGTTTTAATTCATTAAAATAATATTAATATTTTATTCTCAATGGAATTCCATTTTTTGTAATGTTACCTATATTAATAAAAAGATTTATTAGAAATTTAAAAAGAAGTGTGAATGTCATTTTTTTATCCACGATATTCAATAATTTTTTAGTGATGTATATAAATAGTTTTAGTACGTTTCATAAAACACATAGTAAAAACTGTAGGTATTATTATAAAATATAATATACACTTTCAATAATAGAAATATATTAATGCAAAATTACTGCTTTATAGCACAGTTGTAAGACCAGTAATCTTGAGAGGCACGGAAACTACAAATATTACTAGAATAGAAAATTTCCTCAAGATAGAAAGAAAATTAAGAATGATTTATGGTCCAGGAATGTCACAAACTGAGATAAAATAAAGAGATATACAATAAAATTGAAGATCTTAAAGTAAAATAAGAAAAGGACGATTAAAATTCTATGGATACATATTCTGAATGAACCATTAAAGACTACCCATATAGATTTTCAATAAACTCTGGAAATATAAAGGTCAAGGTGGCTACGTTAAACAAATGAAAGAGCTCAAAAATACAGATATGGCTGTTTAGATCGAAAATAATACAGAAAGGAGAGTTTAGAATTAAATGTTCCTGTAAGTAAGAAGAAAAAGACAAAAGAAAAGAAAAGACTGAAAAAAGAAGAGCTAAACAGTACGAAGGAATAAAGAAAGACCTTCTGGAGGAAAAAGAAGAAAACTACTTGAAACGATATTTGCTTAGTCGTTGAAGGCCTATCCGCGGAGAAAAGGCAATCAAAGATATTACATTTTTTATATTAACAGTTCATTTATATACTCTTCTATATAGGAATAAATAAGTATTAAAACAGAATTTCTGATATTTATTCCTCCCAAAAGTTGTTTTCTGTTCTCTTTAACGCTACATTTTGAAAAAAATAGAGCATAAGTTTTGGAATCAGAAATTGTTTTTTAAGACTTTTATTTTTAAAGAAAATTATTTTAAAGAAATTTACTTTTTATAAATAATATTTTTAACAAATCTTGTTTACGGGTGTTCATGTTAATCCTAAATATAAAATAAATATCATAAATATTTTTTATTGAATTACTATTATTATTATTATTATTATTTTTAAATATAAGAAAGGAAGAAAAGTTTTTGAAAAACAATTCGCTATTCACATTATTTGGTTTGAAATAGGCTGGGCTACAAACATTTATCAACCGGAAGTAAACATAATAATTATTTTCCTATAAATGCTCCCTTTTTGTCACATTATACTCGTATATCATAAATTTTTTCTACCTACTCCTAAAGTACAGGGTTCACAGAGAAAATTATCTGAAAATTAAAACAAAACAACAGGATTAAAAGTTTTATTTGAAAGTTTTTCATGAAGTTTATCGTGCTAATTTAGCACTCAAAAAAAAGAGGAAGATCGTCGATTTTTAGTTAATAAATTAATAGATTAATTACAAATTCCCAAAGTTATTCATATTTATCTACTTTTAAATGAATGTTACAACAATAAAAATGTATTAATTAATATTTTTTTATGGAAGAAAATATATTCCATAACAAAAATAGTTATGATTAAATCATTAACATAATGTTCTTATAAAACATTTTTTCTTTGTATTAAATAATTTCTTAGATTATAAAATACCAAAAATTAAAAGTTTTTTCAACACAATACAGCTGCATTTTAAATTATTTTACGAATATTCCTTAAAATGTCGTTTGAATGTAAAAATAATAACATGTCCCTAAATATACATTTTCAAGAATATCTAGGTTATACGAGCTATTAATATTTTTTAATCTCAGTAAGTCGAGACACCTACTCAGCATAGTTCAATAATGACAATATTAATGACAAACTGAAGTATGAAGTTAATAAAACATTTAAAACATACAATTTTTTATATTGTTTTAAAACACATCGTAATTCAGGATGAAAGGGAAATAATTGGGAAACTGATTCTATAGCTTGAAATAAGGAAAATTGTTCATACGCATATATTCAAAAACGCATGGTTGTCGAGTTACGGTTCGTGGAAAATTTCACCCGGATCTCAGTTCCCCAATAAATGACATACTGAAATTTTTAAGGCGTTATATAAGCGGCTAAATTTGATGTTTTCTTATAATTCTTGACTTTAAAAATAGAAGAAACTTCTCCCAGAACTGTATCTTTTGTAGTTTTCATGATGTCCGACATAAAATAAAGTGTCAGCATGGGAAGGCCGAAGAACTAGACTGGTTGTCGTGGTGGGGGAGGGGTGGAAGTGAAGGACAGCTCCCTGCGCCGTGAGCCATCGGTCGTCCGCGCTTGCGCAGGTGGGCGGTGGTGATGTTGCGGTGGTGGAGGAGGCTCTGGATTCCCCTTGCCTAAACGTACCCGCTGGGGCCATGTAGTGCTTGATTGCAGATCTGGCCCGGGGAGGGGGAGTTGATGAAGTGGTTAGATTTAGTCGGTAGGGCGCAGGTATACATACGCACTTTAATAACAACTAGCGGAACCTGTTACGAGTCTGACACTTTGTCCGTAAATGGGATTCCCCCTCATCAGAAAAAAAAGCATAAAA
Source organism: Lycorma delicatula (assembly GCF_047948215.1). Taxonomy (NCBI): domain Eukaryota; kingdom Metazoa; phylum Arthropoda; class Insecta; order Hemiptera; family Fulgoridae; genus Lycorma; species Lycorma delicatula. The sequence goes on along the minus strand of NC_134455.1, from coordinate 173,504,717 downwards.
TAGAAAAATTCGTTGACGAAAAACACTTTTTTTAGGTTTGAAATACTACTTTGATAAATGTCTAATAAATGTGAAAATTTTAATATAAAAACTAGTAGCGAATTGCGAATTTAACTTTTAGAAAATTGACGTAATAATGTAAAACAAAAAACTCAAATTTTATTATTAAAAGAAAAACCGAACAAATTAACAGAAAAACGTTATGAATTTGTAAAAATGAAAAGTAACTAATTTTACTGCAATAAATCTTAATTTGTGCAAAAATTAGTATACTTTATATTTACTTAAAAATTTTTGAACTCGTAAGCCAAGTGCTCATTTTTAAATTCATATTAAAAATCTATAATTATTACACATCGCATTTTCAATAATTGCGAAGTAGTTAAAATTCTAGACAATATTATTATTCGAAAATAACAATAGTATTTTTTATATTTTTTAATCTATGAATACATGCTAGATTTTTTTTTTCAGCAAAAAGGGATCAGAAGCTGATATTATTTTAAATGTGGAAATCTAGATTAATATTAACTGGGATTTGATGATTTATTTATCCGGTTTGTAAGCCTATTATTAAAGTTATATTGAATAGTTTTTGTTTAACGTGAAATCCGATAAACAAACAGATAATAAATTTATGATCTAAAATTGCGTTTGTTTTTTTTATGTAAAATATTTGTAAATTTCAGCTTTAATCATGTGTAAACACATTTTATATATAATATATACACACAGATATATATATATATCTGCGTGTGTGTAAAAAAATAAAAACACATTTTAAATGTGTCTTTTATACGTATATAAAAGCCACATTTAAAGAATTCACACGCAAAGAATTCGTGCAGAAAATTTTATTTGAAAATGATTTACGTAATTTATGATAGTATTTAATTTATTCCCCTTTACTATGTAGGATTCTTGAATCTAAAAAGTATTAATATACACGGAAAATAAAAGAATAGCTATAAAAACGCACATAATGAATCTGATTCTTTAAATATTAAAATACAAGTAACTTCACTATCAACTGGACAGAGCAATTGATGAAATACTATCAGTATCTATATCATCAAAATTTTTTTACAAGTCTTGAAATACATTAATCGTGATATTGTACTCTTGTAATAGACTGGCCATATGCAGAACTATGGCCACACCCGACGCCTGTTGCAGCATATAAATGTTGAGACTCCGTTGTTCTTTCCATCATGTATGTGCTCATATCCTCCGTGGAGAATAAACCTTGTAAATGTTACATTTGACCTTACAATATACGATAAACAATCAACACCACCTACTGTTTTCAGTGTATTCACAAATGTTTCAGTATATTCTCAGCAAGAAGAACCCAGACGCGGTGATATACATTGATGAATCGAAACGAGACGATACCGTTGGTTGTGCTTTTGTTGTCAATGAAAGCACTTATATGTTTGGCCTACCCGGTATTACGGGTGTGTTCACCGCTGGACTGCTCGCTATAAATAAGGCTCTAAATATCATTAACCCTAAATATAGAAACATTCTTATTTGCAGTGACTCTCCAGGCGTTAGAAAACTTTTATTTCAAACATCCTGTCGTCATTGAAATTTACAATGCAATCGCTGAGTTGAGTAATCGCAACACAGAGGTAAGTTTTTGCTGGATCCCTACCCACGTAAGGATTCCAGTTAAAAACACGCAGATTATGCTGCCAAAGAAGAGTGTATTCAACCTCCTTTCACCAGCCGAGTTACTACCGAGTTACTACTAAATTTTATTATTCGTGTAAAACAATCACTGAAAGCAAGGTGGGGAAGTGACTGGGCGACTACCGTCGGTAATAAACTCCGACAGATTAAAGATTCAGTGTCGCCATGGGACGCCTCTTGCAGAAAAACTCGACGTGAAGAAATAGTCATCTGCCGATTACGGATAGCACATACGGTAATGACACACGAGTACCTAATGTCAGGAGGACACGCACCCCTATGCACACGATGCAACAGCCGCATGACTGTGCACCACATTCTCATAGACTGCATATGTTATGCGGCGTTGCGTCGCAAATTTAATCTATCCAGAAACATCCGTGGTATCTTGTACAATAATAACGTAATTTTTAACCGGATGTTTCTGTTTTTGCATAGTACCAGGGTACTGCAAAAAAAATTAATATCACATATATTTTTATGCTAGAAGAATTTCTGATATTTTTTTTCCTTTACTTTTAATTTTGATTTTTTTGGTTCTATGTCTTTAATTTTATTATTCGAGAAGGGAGTCTTTTTCACAACCTATCGGAATTAGGTAAGTTTTATACAATTTCTTTTTTCTATTATTTTAATTTTTGTATTTTAAAGACTCCGTCTGCGATATTAGTTTTGACTTTAATTTCACTTTTTTGACTTTTCTTTTAAGAAATTTTTATTATATGATTTATATTAATTTTAAACCTTATAAGTTTTATTATTTTAGAGTTATTTTACCTTTTTATTAAAGAAAATTCCGGGCGATGATAACGCACAGGCGTTTTTTGCCCCCAAACAAAAAAAAAATAATAAACAGAACTCACTATTATACTGTAATAACTTTTAATACACTACAAATATATTATAAAAGATCTGTATGTCTTATGCAAACATACTACATCTCTATGCAAATATTTCTCAATACTTTAGATTAAAAATTTCAACTGTCCTCCACACTCTTCACATATGCTTCCTATTTGCAATTTAAATTTTATGTTGCTTACAGTTACATTTTAGCTGACGTATAAATAAAAAGCACTTTTTGATATTCACAGTGAAGACAATGTAACTGTTCTGTAGTTCATGTTTAGAAGGTTTTTTGGATAAATTTATTTTTAATAGAAGATCAATTAAAGGAAAGGCATTTCCTTTAGTTGATTTTGACCATATCTACTCAGCATATGAACTGTTTCAGTGTAACAGACCAGGTAACTGAAGACAATGTAACTGTTTTGTAGTTCGGGTATTGAAAGTTTTCTGGATAAATTTATTTTCAATTTTAATGGTAGATCAATTAAAGGAAAATTTAGGCTTAAAATTAATGATAAAAAATTTAAAAATAACAAATATTTTTTTTTAAAAACAACTTTATTTAAAATCGGTGTCCTAAAATATATCTCGAAACCATAAGTAAATTGAATGAAAACTTACAACAAGGATGAAGACCATCGAATGACTGACTGACTTTTTTTATACTAAAATCATACACAAGATATAATAATGTTTAAAGAATCTAGAATAGTAAAATGACGTTAGATATACAGAGCAGTAACAATGATAATAGGTATGTTGAACATAACACTGCACACTGTACCAAATTACTAAAAAATAATTTGGTATACAACACCTAAGTAGTATATGACATATAATTTGTATTATCAACGATAAATCATATCCTAACCCTTGTCACGAATCACTCAGGTCCAGTACATGACGTTTTTTCAGCCGTATAACGTACATAATGTTATCCAACAGGTTTACAGCTAATTTATTACCATATGTATGAAGTGTAATGTGTAAATCTTGCTCAATTTCAGAATTTTCGAAATTCGGAAATTGAACCCTCAGGATTTTGTTTTCAGATCGTTAAATCACCTTAATGTTGCTAACTCAATTTGCACCCCATTGTTGTATACCATAAGTCCAATTTTGTTTTACGAATACTTTGTATATCAATAACTTATTTTAGAGAAGTAAATTAGAATTCTTACCCAGTTGCCAGTATAACTGCATAAACATCTTATTTAATTGTTTCTTATTTTTTACGTGATTCCTCCCGGTTAATCAGCGATCAAAGGGCATACCTAGATAGCGACTGTGGTCACATCAGCAATAAGGGTATATTTTATCAATCTAGGTCATTTTTTTGCATTTACGTTGCTGTTATTTTTTTTTGGCCTAACTACTACCTACATGTTTATTCAGGTATCACAAATAAACGTATAACTAACTATCTCTAAGTTGATCCACTCTTTACCTACAAAATAATTTGTTGGTAAAGTATATTTAAACTACACACCTGTTTGTGAATGTTATTAATACAAAACTGTTATACTTTATTCTATCCCGATTAACAATTTACTTATGCTGAATCAATTTACTCTATGAGCAAGTTAGATAAAACTAAGAATTTAATATTTTTTGAATTCATAAAGATAATTTGAAACTGTTCATTGTGTATTATAAGCGTCTTTAATACGAACTTACTCGCATTAAACTTGGGCTAGTATTTAATCATGTACTATACCTATCTGAGCCGTTAGAACAATAACCTCTTTCTATCCATAACGTTTATGCCCCTATTGTTCGCACTAAATATTTTGGTAGTTTTACGCTTGCCATTTTTTATATGTTAGAAAAATGTATAATTTGAAAAATAATTATAGAATACAATAATATTTTAGTTCATAGTTAGTATTTTGGAAAGCAATAATAAGAATAATTTAGATGTAACTTTGTTTATGATTAATTTATTTTTACAATCGGTGGCCAAAAAGATTGCGACCATAAATATAATGTTTTGCTAAGAGTAACGTTTCAGCAAACGTCTCAAAGGACTATGCAAAGGTAGTCCAGTGCAAATACAATATTAATAATTTCCATCATCTCCCATGATACAACCAAAGCAATTAGTTACCGTAAACAAAGGCAACAGATAACAAAGGTATCAAATAATAAAGACAGTTAAAAACAATAGTCACAAAATCATTGATAACACTGAAAAGTCAAACCGCCAACTCAGAGTCAACCACCACTATTAACGTATGTCAAATTCCAGTATAAATTCTTAAAGTTTAAATTATTTTTAACATAATAACCACTTTATCATCCTATGGGTTACGCACTCTTGTGATCATTCATGCCTTTAAAGATCAGTGAGTCCCAGTGCATATAGCCTCCTCAACCGTCTTACTCCTCAACATTATCAAGTAGATTCAGCGCCAGATGATTCAATTTCTTGTCCAGTTTTGATATGTAGTTCCTACTGGTCCTTTTTATCTCCTCACAGAAATGTGACCCCTCAAGGTACCCGTTAACCTCATCGTTCCTAGCGAAACTGTAGAGCTCCTGATACGACCCTGAGCAGTATATTTTGATATCGTCGGATGATTTCAATATTACCATTTCAATTAATCCCCTATATTTGTGCACCATATAGTGATACTGGTTTCAGGGTAACCTTACACAACAAAATTTTATTCGTTAACGACAAATGAGACCGTCTACCAAGGAGCCACTACATTAGCACAAGTTTAGCATCCAGTTGTCTACGGTCATGCGCCTGGAGGTCAAGGATCCAAGATATCTGCGTCAGAAGCTCTGTCTTCACAGTAACGTCATGGTGTCTTTCAGCGTCAGCTCCTCCCGGGAGGGGTGAAAGGCTTCGGTCTTCCATCTTTAATGATCAGATGGAGACTTCTTTGAGACGCCGTCGGGGGAATGTGAGACTGTAGTCCCGATGGGGGATCCCTTTAGTGGTTCCTTTTTAGGAACTCTTCATTTGTGGCATGGCATGCAAAAAGACCGAGTCCCGGCTGGCTGGGCTGGGGCTTCCATCCTTTCGAGGTAGTTTGAGGCTAAGCAAACCCCTGGAGCTGAGTTTATGCTTAATTGCGTGTCCGGCTCCGGGGGGCGGGAAAAGTACAGAATTTTTTTTAATTTTTGCGTAAGTTTAAAAAATCGTCTACTTATAATGCAAAAGTATCATTTGGGTTTTATATTATTCATAAATGATTAATGCATTAAGATAACGTATGAAATTTAAAGGAAAGGAAATTTAGTAGAAGTTGGGTAACTTAACTTTATGAAATCAATTCACAATTTATAGTTGCATTTTTAAAGCTGCCTGAAAAACCATTTTCCAAAAAAATCTTTAGGAATATCTTATAAAAGAAAATCGTTAAAACTAAGAAAATTAGTTAGTGATTGACATTCTTAGTTCATTTATTATTATATTATTATCATTATATTAAAAACTGAAGTGTTCGATGTCCATTTTTTAGTTTTACACGATAATATTTTGATTTCACAGTACTTACGAAACCAATATTTTCAATTATATTTTTCATATTTAAGCCCCTATAATGCATCAGTTTACCAAATTAACTAAATCTGACTTATTTATTTTAAGACAAGGCAACCTAATTTTACGAAGTTCCATATATAAGATTTCTATCATTTTACATTTTTTTTAATTTTATTAAAAAAATTTATTTTATCCAAATTTGCCGTTAAAAATATTTATCACATAAAATTCCTAACGATTGTACAATGAAAAACATATTCTTGGAAATCAAAACACGCACGAATTGACATTTTACTTTTATAAAATATTATTATTATTATTTTAATTCTATTTATGTTAATTCTATTACGATAGTTTAACAAGACAGGTAGCAAAGGTTCTGACTGAAATTTTTATTAAGTCATCTCGGTCACGATCTAAACAACCGTTTGTCATTAATCTAATTTTATTAATCTTACACATTCAAGTTTCTATAAAACGACATTATAATGTAGAATACTATAAATAACCATCTGAATTCTTTTAACAAGATGAACTATAGCAATTCGAAGAAGATTGCAAGATAATATGTATATGCTTGTTTTTTATGTGTGCACCCATATGATACCCATACAATTTTAAGTACTTAGCGCTCACTATTATGATCTCAGAAGTTAAAATAATTTCTTTCTTTTTAAATAAGTTGAGAGATTTTCCTTACAAATTGAATAAATACGCATGGTTTATGGTGGGTCTGGAATAATACACAAAACTAATGAGGTGGTTACCTGGAGCAATGAACTGGGCAGTATAATTGTACGGATGAGAGGGAAGTATTAGGAGAGATTTTTGCAGAATGCTTCTGTATTCATGCTTCATGATAGCTTTTACAGGTTCAGCTGTAACTTTGGTGAAAATAATATCTTAATTAGTAGTTTTAATAAAATCGATATTTATTGGAATTTGGGATAGAGGGAGATTTCAGCATTAATTATGGTCTGGGAAAGCAGGAAGGAAAATGGTTTTGTTCTTTATGTAACATTCGGATTTAAAGGGTTTTAGGGTAAATGCCCCGAAATTAAATAATTTTCTAGTTGCCTGGCTGGGATGCTACTCTATCGGAGCTGGAAGTTATCGAATGATTAGATGGTAAGAATGGTTAGATGGTGGAGACTATTAGGATATCTAAGAGATAGTTTTGGAGAGAGCTGGTAAGACACCTAAGGTTATAGAAGGAATTAGTAGTTGAATTTAATTATTGGGGATTATTGTGTAATTTATAAAAGTATCATGACATATATGTAATTGCATATACGAGTGTTCATATACTCAAACAGGCCTCCATTCCAACTGGCTATATCCGGTATGCCGGTTGGATCTTAGGTCCGTGCCTGCATATAACTTCCAGAGTAAGGTAATCAGGCCCGACTAAGTCGTTCTGGGCCCCATTCCAGAAGCTGGGACTCGGTCTTTACGCCAATGCTTCTACCGGAGACAACCCGTAAGGGGCAGCCCCGCCGGTACTAGGTCATTTCCAGCGACGGGGTGTTGCAGTTCCCGTGCCTCATTACCACCGCTCATCCGCGCAAGCACGGGCTCAACGGTTGCTCCGCAGGGAGCTGTTAATAACGACCTCGTTCCCCCCCACTCCCTCGTGACGATTCTCAGTGATCCTCATCGTGACGACACACACCCCTCAGTCCGGTGGCCCTCCATGCCACGTATCGCACACGCCGCAGTCGCTGTACAACCTGCCCGCCGATGACCCGGCCTCCCGTAGTTGAAACAAAGCTGTGACCTTTCGGTCCTCGTACAGGTCGCCGAAACGTGCTCCACGGCCCAGCACCGAAAAAATATATTTTAGTCCTCCTGGATGACCACTCTACAATGGACCCATCCGATTTTAGCTTTGAGGTACGTTCTAATAACCTTGATATTTTTTGCTTCTCCATAAGCGAAACGGATGGACGTCACCCGGATGCCGTCAGATGCCCCAATAACAGCTTCTACAGCGTCGTGTATCTCTTGCTCAGTTGTATCCGCATCAAGTTCCTTAATATGCACAATTGTCCGTTTAGTGCCCCGAGACTTTTTATCAATGCGTAAGTGCGGCGCTCTGACTCGTAGGGCAATCGACAACTCCTCAGCCTTATTGCCCCCCTTGACCCGCATACTAAGTTGATCCCTTCCACATTTTCAGTACGAGTTTTAACTACGTTCAGCGAACACATTATATTTGGAAGCGCCATCAGTGAAGTTGTGTTTTTGTTGTGCGTTACGAAAATGGAATTCAGATCGGAATTCATGGAAATGAATCGGAATTCAGAGCGATGTTGTGCAATCAAGTTTTGTGTTAAACTTGAGGAATCCGCGGGTGTGACCTTTGAAAAGTTGAAACAGGCCTATGGGGAACATTGTTTTTTGAGAGCATTTTTGGAAGGCCGAGAACACGTTGAAGATCAGCCTCATTCAGGGAGAACTTCAACTTCAAAATCTCACGAAAACGTTGACCGTGTGAGGGTTCTTGTGAGATCAGACCGTCGTTTAACAATAAGGATGATGAGTAAACATCTAAATTTAAACACTTTCACACCCTATATCAAGTTTTGTCAAACGATTTGGACATGCAAAAGGTTTGCGCGAAATTGGTGCCAAAAAATCTCACAACCGAACTGAAGGACAATCGAATAAACGTGTACGTTGATCTTTTTGAGAGAATTGACAATGACCAAGAATTCTTCAATCGTGTGATCACATGTGATGAATCCTGGATATTTGAGTACGATCCTGAAACAAAGCGGCAAACCGAAGAGTACTACACTCCATCATCTCCTCGTCCGAAAAAATGTCGAATGAGCAAATCAAAGATCAAAACCATGCTGATTTGCTTTTTTGACAGTAGGGATATCGAGCATAAAGAATTTGTTCCTCCAGGACAACTGTCAACCAAGTGTCCTTGAATGGCTCAGGAAAAGGGTAATTCGCGTGAGACCAGACATTGCAAACAAGTGGGTGCTTCATCATGTCACACGGCCATTTCCTTCAGGGTATTTTTGACCTCAAAACGCAATCCTACGGTTCCTCAACCTCCCTATTCACCTGCACCTGATTTGAGTCCTTGTGACATTTTCCTTTTTCCGAAATTGAAACGTGTCATAAAAAGACGTCATTTTGGAACGCTGGAGAATATTCAAAATACTGTGACCGACCAGTAAAAGCCCTACCAGTTGAAGCCTTCCAGCTGCTACCAGGAGTGGGAACAACGACTCCGCCGGTGTATAGCTGACCAATGGAATTACTTTGAAGGGAATAATATTGTTGTTTGAAAAAAATTAAAACTTTGGTAAGTAAAAAGTCAGTCTCATTACTTTTCTCACACACCTCATATATCATCAAAATATTAGTTTTATAATTTACGTGTTATATTTATTTTCAATAAAGGAAATAATATCCTATTCTTATTTTATTTTAATCTTCCTATCACAATTAAGAGATTAATATATTATCCCTAATATATATTAGGGATATTTTTGTTCACAAAATACATAAAAATGTACTCTGAAATTATTTCGTAATATAATTTATTAATTTTAATGGAGGTAAAAGAAAAATAATAGAAATAAAATAAATTGATGCCCATCGTGGAACAAGAATTAATAGGCTGCGGTCTGAATGGAGGACGAAGTAAGAGAAGGGAATGATAAGTGATGCTACAGAAGGCATTACTTCTCACCTGTTTTAGATTCAGCAGGGCAACCGCAATATATGTCACTGTAATTTCTACCGGTAAATTTTCTCTGTAGTGACGTCACGTATAACCCAGTCTGCCTGGAATGGACATGAAATACAAAAGGAAACAAGACAACGGTAGAAACTGTTGACAGAAGAAAATGCATTAAATTATAGAAAGGGATAAAATATATTATATTTGCAAGGGATTATACAACAGTACGCACGAGTGGTGATGAATTACAATATTATAAAAAGAAACACATGATGATTAAAACAGTTGAACATAAAACAATTTTAAATTTTAAAGTAGTGATGTATAATAATAGAATTGTTACGTAGTCTATTACAATACCTGTATACTATCTGTATTTATTCTGAAAGATCTTTCTCCATCACAAAAAGTATGTTTATAAAGCAAATCATTTTAAATTTATGTAAAATTTAAAAGAAAAACAGATACTGAAAAGTATTTTTAATATTTTTATTTAAAATATTTTAATAAAAATATTAACATTTATGTGTCTAAAACTAGGTTGACCATTTACCGTTTGAGAAATAGGCATTACGTGTATAACCAATTTAACATCCACTATAACTTTTCTTAGTGCATAACTTTCGTTGAAGCATGGTAATTAAAGTTTAGCAGTGATAAAAATTTTGAACCTAAAAATCTATCGGAGCATAATAATAAACCTAACTTAACGTAAAGCCAGGAAACCTATCGGGAGTATGTGTTTATGGTAAATGTAAATGATTTCATAGCGATATATCGACTGATCGATAAGCCTATCCTTCAGACGCCACGAGCCAGAAAGCGTAGCATCCAAAATATAATACAATAAATATTATATTATTGGATAGTCCTTAATTCCCCAAAAACTATCCTGTGGATAAATACAATTGTTTGTAGGAGTGTTTCTTAACATAATATTTCCCAGAAAAATTCCATATATATATATTTTACGAAAGGTTGATACGTTGTTTGAATATATTTTAGCTATTGAATGTCACATGAATAATTCATTTTTTAATAAAAGATTTCGTTCGTTGGAATAAATTGCGTGTATGTTTTGGATAAATTCAAGTAAAATTCAATAAATATTTTTTTAAATTAAAGAAATTATAACTGAATACCAGTTCTCCAGTTAAAATGACAGAAATATGAAAAAAATACTGGTTCTTTTAGAGGAAATGTATTTACAATTTAGACCGAAAACTTATAAATTTTATTCAAAACTGTCCACTACACTCTGAAATTATAAATCTGCTTTAAAATATATTTATCCTTTTGTTTCTGAGATATAATGGAGAAATATCATCTTCCCAAAAACTTAATTTATTGAAGGGTTTTTGAAATATTACACAGTATTCCAAAGATTATGCTTTTTTCCATATAAAGTTTTAATAATACAATATCGTATTATATACTGTATAATACGTTATATAGTACTGTAACGTATTTAACAATTTAATATTGGATAATTATTATCCTGTAAAAAATAAATTTACAACTACCTGAAAACGTGAAGAATATACTGTTTCTATTAGTGTGATGTCATTTTCAAGAAGTTTATCGAAAAATTTTAATTATGATTAGTTAGTTAAAATTGTAATGAACACCGTATTTTTTTTTCTCTTTATATTGGCTTGTAAACTTTGTAGGTGGGATTTAAAATCCAGCCGGTTTGTACATATTAAATTATTTACATTTAATAGATAATCAACAAATTCCCTTGGCTTTATGATTGATCATCGTTAATATACTTTATACTGACATGGTCAACGCTAAACAGAATACGGACTCAGTATTGAAGGTGGGCCTATTTCCTGTATAAATGGGGTAAAACACCGACGCCGCTTTGTGAGTGTGGTGAAAATCAAACTATCAGACACATACAGAAGTTTGCCCTAGGACACCTTATAAAGGGAATCCTGAAGATTTCCTGATGGCGACTCCAGAATCGATAGCATATATTAGTTTGTTATATCTTGTTTATAATTTTTTCTGTAATTGGTGTTATGTTTTAGTGCCATACGCTAAATAAATTTATACTGACTACCTTGACAAAACTTTCCTTAAATTATTTCCATCAATAAAATCTTTCTTCATAACAGTACAACAAAACATGATCGACATTCCACGCTTATGCGATAGATTTCTTCAAAAAATTACAACTTATATTGCAATCGAATATACTGTAAATTTACAGTTAGTGCAATACAGTAGCTAATTAATAATGGTTTAATTATATACTCGGGTTTTTGCACCCGCACCTACGAATAAACATGTAGTTACAATTATCAGTTAACCGGCTGATTTACTAAGATCGTGATCTGAGAATCCTCAATTGTTACCAAACATTTGCATTCCTCCAATAAATAATCGTTCTTTTAAATTAAAAAAATATGAAGCAATCTAAAATTTCACAAGACACAAAATAAAAATATTACTAGTTTGGGTGGCGGAAAATATAACATTGAGCAAGTTTCTAATCAGTTAACACCCAGAACTCAATAACTATTCATTTAATAGATTTAAAAAATGTACTAAGAAACAATTCCCTAACTTAGTAAATTATGAATATTAGTGTTGTTATTAAACAAAACCTTTAATCTTAAAATCCTCTGACGCGGAGTTCTACTCATGACTTTGGGGGTTGGCTTCCCTACGGCCCTAGCGTATGCATCATTTCTTCTCACTACACATTGAGCAGCTTAACCTTTTACAACATACACATACAACACCACAAGCATTGCACAAATTACAACATATACCCTTACTCAACAATATAACATCTTACACAGACTCTTCTTACAGTTCCAGTCGATGGAGATGCGACACCTTACGACAGGGAACTGTAAACCAACGTGAAACTTATTCCTAATTAGATAAGTCCTTAAAGTAGGCTCTAGCTTACTTAAAGAAAAAATTCTCTTATTACTGTGTGTGTGTGTGTGTGTGTTCGCGCGCGCGCGCGCAGGAATCACTCTTCCATCCCCAGGATGAATTGTCTTTTCGCGGTTACGTCTGCGAAAGATGGGAAAGTAAAGATAAATCATGGCCCTCAATTTATCGTCCTATCTCCTTGACTATCACCTTGTGCAAGATGATGGAACGAATGGTAAACCGTCGTCTAGTGTAGTACCTTGAGAGAATGCCCTATATGCCCATGAACAATGCGGTTTCCGCCAAGGCTGATCGTCTATCGATCTACTTTGGAGGAATATTTGCTCTTGAATCTACTAACTCTTGAATCTGTCATTCGATATGCCTTTCTACTTCGCCAACGCCTCTTTTCTGTATTTTTTTATATGGAAAAGGGATATGATGTGGCTTGAAAGAGAGGGATCCTAAATAAACTGCACGAATGGGGTACACAAGTAACTCCTTGCATTTATCAGGGGTTTCCTCAGTATTTGGTCCTTTCGAGTTCGAGTGGAACAATGGTATCCAAAAAATTTACACTAGAACAGAATATCACAGAGAAGTATCCTCAGTATTACATTGTTTGTTAATGCCATAAATATTACAAGAATCAGCTTGTGAAAACCCCTTATGTGTTATATGATTCTTCAATTTACGTAGCATCTAAAATTTAGCTACTGGCGAAAGGCTGCTCCAAATCACAATACCCCGTTTAGAATCGTGGTGTAAAACGACTGAGTTCAAGTTTTCTCCGGAGAAGACGAAATGCATTTGCTTTTCACGATTGATGGAACTTATTGACCTCAACTGTTTTTACATGGTGAGTCAGTGGAACCATGCACCCGGGTTTCATTTGTGCGATTGTGGTATGACCAACGACTAACATGAGTAACACATTTAAAGGAGCTGAAATGAACTGAATAAGAATTAATAAGAATAACGTCAATATTTCTTATCCGTGATTATGATAGTTACAGCGAATCCAAGTCTAATTTCATTTCATTGAACAACTTATTTTACTGACTTAAAACAAGGAATGGCGCTTAATTCCACTTACATTTTTTTTACATTCATGCCTTAACCACAATTTCATAACCTGGTTCCATTGATACATGGTGTTATGAAGGAAATCTCCCTTTATAATCTTGTAGTTAGTTTTTTTCAGACAAAATTAGAGGAAGTTGAACTACAAAATACACGAAACTTACTTAGACTGTCTGAAAATATTCTTACCGTTATTAATTAGTGTTGAATTGTAACAGAATAATGATGCAAGTAACCTGAAGCTATTCTGATACTCAAACTATTTTCGCGATAAACTTCAAGAAAATTATTTCGAAAATTAGACGGGAAATAAACAGTATTACCAATAACCTATCTTCAACATGGATATTGATTATTTAAACTAGTTTCTCTGTATTTGTAGCATCATTTTTATTTATTCGAAGGATACTAACCTATTACTTTTTTTTTAAATTATAAGAAATGTACAATATTCATTTCATTTTAGGTGTACCCATAATTAAATAATACTAAAACTTAAATTGTTTTTAAATTCACAAAAAAACCGATTTTTTAAAAATATGACATTTTCTACCTTTTTTGGCATCAACTACAAGAAGTCGCTAATAAATAAAACCAGTGCTATTTATTTTATTTCTATTGCAGATTTCTTTTAAAATAGATTAATTATTGATCTTTTTATATAACTGTATTTTAATATCCATTGTACGGTGTAATTGAAGTTTAATTAATGGCCTAAGATGAAACAAATTTTGCAATTCAATATGACACATAGATAGTATCTGTTATTTTATACGAAGAACTCATGAGTATATCTGCGATTATCTTTGCTACATGCAGTTATATTAAAAAGTTGTCAGCCGCAGTCAATACAAAAACATATATTTTAGGAACTACAAAATGTATTTTTAAACTTAGGTTTAAAATTTATGAATTTTATCTTAGGATAAAATTCATAAATTTTACATTTTGGAAATTAGAAACAAAATGATATAACAGCCAGAATAACAGACTATAATTATTTTGCCTATGTTGTCAGTAAGAATAATACGCTAAAAAAAAAAAAAAATATAATAAAATAAATAAATATAATATTATTCCCTCTATTAAATTCTACTATATCCACACAAACAAAAAGATTAAAAACGGTTTAACAAATTTCATCGATTTTAATATCAGCAGGGTTAAAACAAGGGAAATATTCTGAAATACAGGATTTTACCCACTTAAATAGTAATCAACCTACTCTAAACTAGTATAACTAATTATAAATATGCTAATACAAGATCTCTGCAAGAACTAGTAAATAAATATCGTATTTACTGATAAATATATACTTTTAAATATAAAATTTTGCCGAGCATAATTTTCTAGTGAACTATTCTATGTAAGTTTCTTACTTTATACTACTTTAAAGTTTCAAATAAAAATCAGTATTATATTTTAAATAAAAAATAGAACCGATTTCAAATTTGAACTACTAGTCAAAATTAGTTTTCCTTACATTATTCCTATTAGATTTACAAATGATAAGTTTATTAAATAATTAAAACCAACAATACCAAGAAAAAAATATAATTTGTATATACATTTAAAAAAAAAACGATTGGTTTAATCTGATAACTGAAACAGAAGAGTTCTATGTTCCGATGGAATATTTGTCCTCGTTTTGTCATTAACACTTTATCACCAGCGCGAGTGCACAAATTCCATAATATAAGAAGGGCATCATACAACCTGATCACACAAATGAGAGTTCACAAACAGTATTTTGATGGAAACAAAGTGGGAGGCGTCAATGTTTAGCTAAAATATAACAGAAATTGTTTGTAAAAGATTTAGTGTTGTGTTAAATTAACTTGCTACAAAATCGATTTCCGAAATATATAATATAAAATAGATTGATTTATTGCAAATAATCGTAAAATATTTTAATAAATATTTAACTGTAATAAAAGTTATTTATTTAAAACTATATTAGAAAACCAATAATAATGAGGACGGGATTAAAAATAATCTAGAATAGAATCAATGCAAATTTAAAAAAAAAAATTGAAATGGTTAACAGAAAAGGGAACCAAGATAAACATATAATCGGAATGTTAGAAAATTTAAAAACTTTTATGATCACTTCCTTTTAGTCAATGGGTTGACTCTTTTAGTTACTATTTAAAAAACGAAAAATTAAAATTTATCTTAATATTCTACTTTATAAAATTTGTAGTCTTCAATATTATCAGTGGCAAGTAATTTTTTCCTTTAGAAAGTATACAGTCTCCTTTTTCTCGTTCATTTATAGCAGATTACTTGTATTTATTTTAGTAAAACGCGTTAATTTAATTTTATCAGAGAAGTTTGTAAAGTTGAATATTATTTTTGTATTTTTTTTTTATCTGTTAGTAAATATTCTTTTATATACAAGTAACTATTATACAATTAACAGTTTATCTCAAAATATAACTGTAGAATTACGTTATTACAACAACGAAATTTGTGTTTAAATGAAACTTTCAAAATTCATTTAAAAAGGCTTAATTAAATATTTTATAAGATAATCTTTGCTAAATTTTAACTATTTAATTTCTAGAAAATAAATAAAAAAGTAAAAAAACTTTTTTTTCAGTTCTAGATGTTAAATTATTACTTATAACAAAATGCAGTAATATATGTATTATCAAGTATTAGAAGGTTGTGTTCATGGCAAAACAACCATGTAGAAAGATATTCATAAAAAGTTATATTAAATCCCGGTCATACGTGGGTTTGCTCCTAATCATCATTAGTGAGTTACGATGTAAACTTCCAACATTCGTTTGTAGAAGTATAAAACACGATTCGTTCTACTGATTAAAACAAACAAACACACACACACACGAATTTTAGATATATATGTTCGGTAAATGATTTTGGTTTTCAACCAGTTCGATATTCTTGTTTTACTAACAACATAGATACAAACTACGAATATTCACCTAAAAGATCCGTTAGGTGAACATTTCATTATTTTTGAATATGTTAAAATTATTAGTATAAGGCTAAAAACCAATTATACGTAACTTATCTAAAAAAAAATTTTTTCTTAGAACGATTTTTTTAAGAAAAGAAAAATTAATAATTTTTTCTTAGCATTAGTTTTATTAAATAAATATTTTACAATAATGTAGATCAATGAAACTTTTTTCAGACACACATATTTGAAATATATAAATAAAAAAATAATGTATCTTGAGTATTACTTGATTATTTATTGTAGTTTTTTCTTTTTTATACTTTTATTTATAGCCGGATCAACAATTAAAGTCATTAGCAACTTATTAGTGTAATATAACTGTACAGGTAAATTTGTAGTCTTGAAGAAACTCACGTTGACTACTGAGTAGTGTAATAAATTGAAACCCAACCACCAAAGAACCCCGGTATCTACGATCTAATATTCAAATCTGAATAAAAGTAACTAACTACCTTTATTAGGATTTGAACCTGAGAAATTCGACTTCGAAATCACCTGATTTACGACGAGGAGCTTACCTCTAGACCAACTCGTGGGTTTGTTATAATTTTATTTCTTATTGTTTTCAGAAACTATTTTCTATCAATCAGGTAAAGAATAAATACATCATTAGATATGTTCAGTAATTCTGCTACTATTAGTTAACAAGCGAGACCGGTTGTGTACAAATATCAGATGGTGTGAATCAGCATGTTAGAACAAAAGCTGTTTTTACTACACTTTATAAAGGGAACAGAACAGCTTGTTTAATCAAACTTTTTCCATACGAGTAAACATAAACACAACCTGGGTAATAGTTCAGGATGATACCAAAACTCGCTGAATTATTAATAATTTGATCTTTCTTGTTAAATATAAATATTAAAAAATATATATACATTCCCAATATGACAAATAGAGCAATATATGAAAATGCTGTTTACTGCATATGAAAATGGGATTAGCGTTTGTTATTAACTTGGCTATATTTTAATCCAATATTATGAAAACGACGGCCTAATTATTTTTTTTTTTTCATTTCTTTATAAAATCTGAACTAACTTAATTTCGATATATTAATTAAACTTTATTGAAAATTAATGGAAATTTCATCATATTATTTATTTATTTATTTTTTACCAATTTAAGGAAAATTTGTTTCCTTTGTTATGGTGTGATTTGGAAGGGTGCATTAAGGTAACATAAAGGGTAAGTTCTTAAACTTTCTTTGAGAAGAAATAATTGCTCAAGCCATTGACATTTCTGTTTCCTTTCTCAACATAGCAAATGACTGCTTGTAGATTATTAATTTCATTGTAGAAAAAATATACAATCAAAGATTCTGTGAACAACAGTCTCCTATGTTATTGAACAAATAAAACCTTAACAATGTCGTTATTTTACCATAAAGGGATACTTAAATCGAGCGATGTTCATAGAAGTTGGATTTTAACATTCTTTAAACCCCAACAATTTATAATTGCATCTATTTTCTAAAGATGATATGGGAAAGCAACGGTAAGGAAAGCAGCCATGATAACAATTTAATTTTTTACGCTAAAATCTTTATTACAATGTTTCTCTTGATTATTAAAGCAAAGTGACCTACATAAAATTGTAAATAATAAATATAATAGTATCAAATAAAATTACATAAAGATATTTCATGCATTTATACAAATATAAATGAATATTTATTTTATATATTCTCACAACAAAAAAATAATATTTACAAACATATAATCCATAAAAGAGTTATTGATGTTTCATATCTTAATGAGTTTGAAAACCTATAAAAATAAGGTAGAATTTATAATTACCAAAAATCCTTCTTAATCTGATTGATAGAGACAGAAAAATTAAGAACATTACAGAAAGAGAAATTAAGAAAGTTTTGAGACATTTGTTCATTAGTAACATCATTATTAAGAGTAATCAATTTAGAAAGCCTCAAAATTTGCATCGAGTTATATGTTATACATTAAATTTTACTCATTATTTTCTTACACATGTGTATATCAAAACAATAAAATATAAACAGAGTCATAACACCAGTTATTTAATTTTCTGCGCATTTAAGATAAATATTCAGAATATACAATTTATTATTTTCAAAATAATATTGTTATGGCAATAGTTTGATTATCTCCCTCTATGAATCATGAGACCTTGCCGTTGGTGATGGAGCTTGAGTGCTCAGTGATACAAAGTAGCTGGACCGAAGGTTCAACAATATCAGAGAGATATCTGTTGAGAGCCAGACTAAGGAATGATTCCTAAAAGAGGGCAGCAGCTCTTTCAGTAGTTGTTAAGGGCGTAGGTCAGGACTACTTAAATAGCCGTATCAGCATTACATAGTCCTCTGAGTACTGCACAGCTAAAAGCAATGGAAAATTACAGCTGCTTTTTTTCCAAGAAAATGTACCTCTCTGCATTTTCATAGCTTCTGAATGATGGAGGCGCTTTCTTTGGTAAAATATTCCGGAGGTAAACTAGTCCCCCAGTTTGGATCTCCGGGTGGGGACTACTAAGAAAGATGTCACCAGCAAATTAAAAATTAACATTCTATGAGTCGGAGCGTGGAATGTTAGAAGTATAAAAAAAGAATACAGATCAATTAGTTTAACTAGCCATGCGTAAAAAATCTTAACTAGAATTCTGCACAGAAGAACTGAAAGGAGAGTGGAAGGTGTGTTAGGAGAAGACCAGTTTGGTTTCAGGAAAAGTACAGGGATAAGAGAAGCAATTTTAGTGCTCAGATTAATAGTAGAAGGAAGAGTAAAGAAAAACAAACCGACATACTTAGCATTTATAGACCTAGAAAACGCATTCCATAACGTAGACTGAAATAAAATGTTCAGTATTTTAAAAAAAGTTTATTAAAAAAAAAATTAGGGTTCAAATACAGAGATAGAAGAGCAACTGCCAACATTTACAGGAACCAAACAGCAACAGTTATAATTGAAGAACATAAGAAAGAAGCTGTAATAAGAAAGGGACCGACAAGGAAGTTCCATATCCCCGTTACCTTTTAATCTTTACATATAACTAGCAGTTAATGATGTTAAAGAACAATTTAGATCCGGAGTAACAGTACAAGGTGAAAAGATAAAGATGCTACGATTTGCTGATGATAGAATAATTCTAGCTGACAGTAAAAAGGATTTAGAAGGAACGATGAACGGCATGGATGAAGTCCTACGCAAGAACTACCGCATCAAAAAATAAACAAGAACAAAAAGAAAGTAATGAAATGCAATAGAAATAATGAAGATGGACCACTGAATGTGAAAATAGGAGGTGAAAAGATTATGGAGGTAGAAGAATTTTGTTATTTGGGAAGTAGAATTACTAAAGATGGCCGAAGCAGTGTGATATAAAATGCCGAATAGCACAGGCGAAACGAGCTTTCAGTCAGAAATATAATTTGTTTACATCAAAAATTAATTTAATCGTCAGGAAAATTATTTTGAAAGTATATGTTTGGAGCGTTGCTTTCTAAGGAAGAGAAAATTGGACGATCGGAGCACCTGAGAAGAAAAGATTAGAAGGTTTTGAAATGTGGTGCTATAGGAGAATATTAAAAATCAGGTGGGTGGATAAAGTGACAAATGAAGAGGTGTTGCGGCAAATCAATGAAGAAAGAAGTCTTTGGAAAAAGTATAGTTAAAATAAGAGACAGAATTATAGGCCACATATTAAGGCATCCTGGAGTAGTCGCTTTAATTTTAGAGGATCAGGTAGAAGGAAAAAATTGTGCAAGCAGGCAACGTTTGGAATATGTAAAACAAATTGTTAGGGATGTAGGATGCAGGAGGTATACCGAAATGAAACAACTAGCACTAGATAGGGAATCTTGGAGGGCTGAATCAAACCAGTCAAATGACTGAAGACAAAAAAAATGTTTGATTTTCCTCTTTCGCTGTGTCAGGGAAATTGAATTTTTTTTAATTTCTGAAACCTCTGTTCAAGAAGAAAGGAGTTTTGGAGCTGTGTTCAGAATATCTGTAACCATAATTAAGTTCTCCGAAGAATATCGTTTAAGTTGAGAATATAATTTATTACATAATTATAATAGTTGTTTTTTTATTAGAAACTTTCATTTTTTATTAGAAGAAACAAATTTTCAAATAACATTTATAAATCCTGTTCTAGATTAACAATTTGTAAAAATATGAATGCAAGCTAGTATGAAATTTTTAATAAATTCACATCAGTAAGTTTCAAATCCCACCTTTATTAGATGAATAGGTGATCAGAGAAATTCATTTCTCTGATCCATTAAAAGAAATGTAACTAATGTAATTCTTTTTCTCAAACATATCTTTCAGTAACGGAAA
Source organism: Lycorma delicatula (assembly GCF_047948215.1). Lineage (NCBI taxonomy): Eukaryota > Metazoa > Arthropoda > Insecta > Hemiptera > Fulgoridae > Lycorma > Lycorma delicatula. The sequence goes on along the minus strand of NC_134455.1, from coordinate 173,483,688 downwards.
AAAGGAGTTGCTAATAAAATTATAAGCTGATAATTATGAAAATAAAAGTGTTTTATTACTTTTTGTTTTGTAACAGTGGTAAGAAACATTTTACCTAGAAACCATAGAAAGATGGAAATCAAATTATAATTCATCAAGGTTGGAGAAAAGTTAACCCGATAATTATCAGTATAAATTATTTCTTCCAATATTTTCATGAATTTTAAAGACTTTTTAAATAATATTCTAATAATAATTATCAGTTATAAAGAGAATGAAAGATGGGATATAGTTTGTGGTTTACTGATTTAAAATGATGACATCAGGGAAGGAGTTGAAGATGGATATTCTTTACGCAGTTCATTTATCTAATTTGTAGTAATTAATGGTAGAAGATAATGTCAGCTAAATAATGACAGACCGGAGACAGATAACCGTAAAGCATCTTCGAGTTTTACATCAAATGAAGCGTAACGGTGAAAAATCATCCCCCTAAACCAACGTTCTCTCTTGATTTACTCTTTTCTTTTCGTGAAAGAACAACCACATTAATTTTTCTTTCAAACTTTTCCTGAATGCTAACTATTTTAACTACACACGTAAAAAACATACCAGGAAACTTAATTTCAATATTCTTTTTAATGTTTATTTGAGTGAAGAAACTTTGTCAGATTTCAAAAGTTATTTTCTAAATTATGAATATTTAATTTCCTGCTTAATAAATAATCGAATTACAAATTATTGGATTAAAAATTCCCTATTATAAATAGATGTTCCGATTACTGTATTGAAATCAATACCAACTCGTACAGGAAACTTATCCAATAAACAGGTATTGTAAGCATTTATTATATTGCTCTTATCTAAATCTTTAAAGGTTCAAATTAATCTAAACAATAAATCGATTATTTATCCAAAATAACTGAATGTATTAAATGATTTCTAGGTAACGTTTGATAAATTTTAAATGGTGCTAGTATTTATCATTTTTTTGTATGGTTTTTTCCCTTACTGTACAATTTTTAAATATATTTGTAATATTTTGATTACAAAATATAAAAAGACACCTTTAACTTATACACAATGATCGGCTTTAAAATTTATTTATCTTTTGCAACTTTACCTATAAGAAAATGATATTCTTCAAATATCAAAAATAAATGTAATAATTTTACAAATAATTTGTTTAAATTTCTTCCATTTATGACCACAAACCAGAAGCTTTCATGTATTTCACTCTCTTACTGATGTACAATATTTTCGTCTTCAAATTTTTTAGCCTTAAGGTTGAGCACATTTTTCTTCTTAAAAAAGTGTTATTCCTATCTTATTATCTCATTTCCAACACCATATTTGGATGTTACTAAAAAGTATTTTTTGAGATACTTAATCTAAAATGATTTTATAGAGTGAATTACAACAGTATTCTTAATCAATGCAATATTAAAATAAATTTCCCTATTGAAAAACAACAAGATGACCAAAAATATGCGTCTGTAGAATTTTTTTATAGACACTGTCTTAGCGGGGGAAGCAAACAACTAGAAAAATGAGTACATTTTTTTTATTTTTTGCAATTAAATACGTAATTAAATATTTCTGTTGGTTACAACAAAATTCAGTTAGTGATTAATCAAAAATGTTTAAAATGATCACCTGTAGAATTCCTGTTCTTCCTGGTGGAACATTTCTCCTGATTAAAATTAAAGTATTATCAATATAAAGAATGAACTAACTAACTGTTTTGGGTAAACTGAAAGATATTCATAAAATTCGTAATTTATTATGTGGAATGTTTTTCTGTTTTATTAAAATTTATCGGATAAATTATATTATCAACTTTCTTTTTTGTTTTTTCAAGCAAACGACGTCTAAATAATATTTTACGTTGGGGCATGTAATTCAAAGCTTTAGCACTTCTTTATAATTCACCAATCCACACTTTCCTTATCAAATTAATCGAACTTTAGAATTCACTTTTACACTAACGCGTTCCAAGTTATTATATTAATCAAAAATTACTTCAACAAATTTGATGAAATATTTTATTTCAACTGGTGGAAATATTATAATTTAGAATAAAAGATATAGTTAGTTTTTATTACCACAGTAATTAACAAATTATTTATTCGGTTTTCTGAAAAAAGGCCATCAAAAATATTTGAATAATTTATTAAATTAATGTAATTAATAATTATTAATATATAATTTAAAAATATTTTATTTGATAATTTTTATTTATCTTTAAAAATTTAAAAGAAAAAACGATTGATTAGAAGTTAAATACCGAGTGTTTCAGGAGGAAAGGATAATATTTTGGGAACGAGCTTGAAATAAAGGAAAAAATCATACAAAAATACGATATCCGAAAATTTTCGCTCGGATTTCACTCCCACAGGTGAAATGAGGCCTTACTCAAATTTATAAAAGCGTTATATAAGCGGTAACTTGATTTGATTGATTCAAACTTGATTGCTTCTATTGATATTGATCTGATATTTCTATTTGTTTCCTGTAATGGTTTCTATTGACCTGACAGATCTAATAAAACAGGTCTCAGCATTGTATCTCCCGTAGTTTTCATGATATCCAACGTAAAATAGAAAACTTCAGTGACAAAAAACACGTTTTTTTTAGGTTTGAAGCTAGTACGATGTATATCGTACTAGTTTTGCTGTTATTAAAAAAGCTTCCAAGTTTCATTAAATATCCTGACTTTCGACTTGTGCCCTAAAAATTTAGTAATAGCAAAAAGAATGGACTGCAGCACCATTTCAAATGTTAATATTTTATTACCATAAACTGCATAAATCGATCTATATTTTCCTTAATTATTACTTGGTGTTCTTCTTAGAAACATCCTAAATTAATAACTTGTATTAAATAAAAATTAAGATTTTTTTAAAATGATTTTAGTTGCTGGAATTTAATGAAATTCTTGAAAAATAAAGATAAGGTACCTCTGCTTATTTTATTCAGGAAATTTCCTGTAAAGGAAATTCATTCATTCATTCGTAATAAAGAAAAACAATTAAGATCGTACTTAATTACTTCAATTATTGTTCTGTCCAAGGTAGAATAAATATAATTTGCATAATATATATTAAAAATAAAAACGTATGTGCATTAAAAAAATATGTACGAAGCAGAAAGCTGATTATTCAGATATCATTAACCAAATAGGCCATAACATCGCTCCTATTCTTTAGTTAACTCTTCTTTGAAGAATTACTTCTAACAATAATGCTATGCATGTATAAAAATATTTGAATATAACAATTTTTTTTATGTTTACAACTTTTCTTTAATGTTTTTGGTGTATAGGTGATAATTGCATTGAATCTTACGGTATTCGTCTTTTATGCCAGACAATAATATTTTTTATTTACTTTGCTTTCAGAATGCTGCCTAACTTGGCGCACCTTTCTTGCGGATGCAAAACTGATAGTTGAAAATATTCGACTGTCACTGTTAGCATTCATTCTAGATTGTTCTATATTTTCTCCCGTCTTCAATTCAGTTAGTCACTTTCTTTATTTGCCAGTAGAAAATATGGAAAAATCCGTTTTAGGCCTTCTGACTGTCGTAGGGAATTTTTGTGCTGGTGTCGTACCTCTAGCTAACTGGTCACTCAAAAATATTTAGAAGTGTCATTTACATTTTCGGTCGTTCGGTCTTGAAGGAGACTGTCGCAGCATTTAGCTGTTTATCTTATAACAGATACAATGTATGGAGTTACCTATCACTTTTCTTAAATGAGACGATTATAAATGGCGAAAGTTTGCCAATATAAATGGGGAAACGTCAATATATGCAGAAAATTTGTCACAAGTAAGAAAATTTTGATATTTTTTAAGTTTTATTTCATCTGATGGATGGGCAAGATAAATCCTCTATGATTGTTCCAAAGAAGTGCTCAGGAGAAGTAGTCTACAACGAGAAGAAAAAATTATTGACATTTAAAGCTACGTCTAAAATTGTGGTGATATAAAATTCGTATACATGGAATCTACCGATTGTGGAAAAGGCAAAATTAACCGCCTTCAATAGTATTGTTATGGCCGAGATCTGTAATCTTTTCTTTAATGATAACAAGGAATAAAATTTGCGGTAAAAGAAGAAAACCGCACTGTTTTTAGAAATTATTTTCAAAACTCAAAGCAAGTGTTAATTGTTTATTGAAAGTGCTTGAAGAAATGATATAAAGGAAGGTGGCAAATGAGCGAAAAAATACAGCGTTTCTAAAAAAAATCAGATGTCAATATCCGTGCCATCAATATGTCAAAAGAGAATTAACATGTTTCTTTCAAATTCCAGAATATTATAATTTATACTCGAACTTTAATTTAATACAAATTTTATACATATTTTTTCCATCAGATTATGAAATGGTTATCGATGTTTGTTTTGGATTGAAATAAATACGCCGCTTTTAAATGAAAAAGGAAACACATTTTTAAATAAGCGATTCTTCTCTTCCTTTCACTTTTTAATCGTTATTTTTTTTTAAATTTTACTATTTAAATTTTTTATATTTTTAAAATACCCATTTCGTGTTTTACTACCTTATAGAGGAATTTTTTTATAGCAGACTAATTCATTTTTTCCTTTCATTGAATTAACACTAAAATAAATACCCAGAAAAATAGAAAAAATATTTATTGATTAAATATAATTTTTAACCATAATAATTCAAAGATAAAAAGTTTTGATTTGTGGAAGCAATGCATTGTTGAATTTTGCCAATCTAATTTTGGCCAACCAAAAATTAATTTTGTTTAGTAAATTTATACACAATTTAAAGAGAACAATTAACCTAGTACTAGCTTAACCAACATCACATCACATCACATGTTTTTAGTAACATAAAAAGTCTATTTCATTAAATTTATTAACATCGTTTACTTAAAAATTTTAGGATTTACTACGCTTATAGCAATTTAATTAATTATCCTGTTTTGAAACTTTTCATTTGTTTTCAAAAATAAAAACAGTAAGATTTTTCAACGTATAAAATATTATATTTTGAAATTACTTTTCTTTCTATAAAACGAATTAAATGGTGTAATATGATATTTTTTATACTTCTCTGTTTTTTTTTGTTTTTTCAATTTTGGATGTAAAAATGTAGTAATACGAATTCATTTTTAACACCAATTAATTTTCACAACTACTTGAAGAATATTTTGTAAATTAAGAATAATAGATAAGAGAAAGTACTTATATTTTGCACCCAAGAGATAAATATTAAAAATTAAAACACTCGACTGCCAAAATAAAAACATAGCAACAAACATTGCTCTTTAATGTAGGATAATAAAAGAGCGTGGGGGTGACAACTTTCAATATAGTATAATAATTTTGTTTATATCGGTTATCTAAATCAGTTCAGCCGTTGAGCAGCTAGTGTGGAACAGATATTCATGCGTACATACATACATACACCCTAAATATTCCTTTTAAGATTCCTTTTTGGGCAGTCGTGCAAAAAAAAAGAGAGACCACACAAACAATTCTTTGTAGTAGTAATTTCAAAGTGTAATGCAATTTATTCTCATATATTATTCAAACATTTAAAAATTTGTTTTATATTACTTAAAGCTAAATACCTGAAAACTTATTCCATAAATATTTTTTGAGATCGTAGAAATTTACCTTGTCACAATTATTACCGTAATGGCATCTAATGTTAATAAATCCTCTTCAGTCCATAAATCATCTGACGTCCATAATGAAAATTTCAACAGTAAATAAACAACCAAACAAGGTTATTGGAAAGCAACTACATTTACAAACAAAATTCGCATACTTAATTATAAAATTAATCTATTTCTATTATTCATAAAAGACATTAACATACATATTTACTAAATTATGAGACAAGAAGGTTGTAGTTGTTTGAAAAAAATATTACAAAATATAAATCAAAAAATAAAATATCCATATTTATTGTTTCCTACATAAGAACCTTATGGATTTTATAAAATACTGTGTATCGGGCATACCGAATACATTTCCACCCAAAAACGATTAATTTCATAGCAATTACACAAATCCCACATTTTTAAAATTCCTGTGAAAAATGTTATTATTTATTCCATAAAAATTTTGTGCATCTGTTCACTGAGGTGTTGAAGATGCCGAAAAAGTGAAGACAGTCCAGCGGCTTCACCTCTATGTTGACAAGAACATAATTTTATTAACGGATGGGTAATATTAAATTATAAAAATTAATAGTAATAAATAAAATATTGATTCACATATGTTAATGAAATATATTGATTTGTGTAATTATAACGAAGTCGAATATTTTGACAAATTTTGCTGAAGATTACTAGACTGACTAAACTCTAATTTCTTAAAATATTGTGGTGGATAATACAAACGATTTATTGCAAGAAAACAAATTTTATCAGATGTATATAAGAACGTAAAAGTTATTAAAATTTGTTTTGATAATTATTTATTTTATATTGTTAATGAATCTGAATTTCAAATTGTCTGGATTGAATATTTCATAAATTTAAGTGTCTAATAAACAAAGAACGTGCATTTATTTATTTAAAGCTCTGTTTAATCATTAATGACCTAATTGTTAATATTGTTGAAAAAATTATTTTCTTTCATTACCTACAAATATTTATTGTATAATAAATAAAAATTAATTTAATTCTATCTATAATTATACAACCTATAAACTCTTGGCACTTAATTTAAAAAAATATAGATAATGATAATAATGATAATGATAATGATAATATAGATAATATCTATTTCAGAATTATACAAGTATACTCGTAGATAATATAATCAAATTAAAATAAATTTAAAGAATTTATCGTCCATCAAAATGATTACTACAAATTTCTATTTTGAAATTGAATGTGTAAAGAAGAAGAACGGATCATTTATGTAGAGGATCTTTTACCAGATAGAATTATTCGGATGACGGAAATCAGAGAACACATTTTTACCTTAAAAGAAATGGAACGGAACTTCGAGATGTGTAGCAATTGAATCCCTTGCTTTTACTTTCAATAACTTTATTATTGTGACCTCCATTCTTATACTCTCAAACAGAAAGGATTAATTCAATATGGATTTATTTTTTTCATCCTTTCTTTCCGAAAATATTTTTTGTCCTTTTTTTTCTCAAATTCTTTATCAAAAGACTTGCATATTATCATAACCCGAATTATGTCAGTCTTTCTTCCTGTTCAGTGTTCTTAAATTTAATATTTCATGGTTTTAATTGTGCATTAGTTGGTATAAAAGTATAAATATAATTTAATCTCCTATGTTATATTGATATTCTCATTTTAATTCATCTATTGTTGTTCAACTTATATTTTTATTTCGTACATAAACTAAGATTACAGAGTGAAAGTATATTACCTGCCCGTAAACTTTGTGAATTTTCAACTATATTAAGTACTCAAAATTAATTATATCAAATAATAATTTGAAGCAGGAACAAAGGTGTTGCTATTAAACTTAAACCGCTATTAAAATTAAATTACCATTAAAAGCAACAAAGTAATTAAAACAGGATACTACTGTAAAACCGTAAAATAAAGGACAGTGTTGGAAAACGTAAATGATATACAACTGAGTAAATATAGCTAAAAATATCAAATGATATGTTAGGCAAACTAAACAGAAAAATTCGTTTCTTATCTTTCTGAGAAAGGCGAATTAAAAAAGAATGTTAGTGTAATTATGGACAGTTATATTGTTAATCGCGCGAATTTTATAATAGGGTTGTATTACGACTAGTGTCAATTTTACAATAGGGTAGTTTCATTTAAGATTTGTTTCTAAATAACAGAATATCTAACAGCGTAATACTTTACGCTAGAAATGAAAATGCTGCTTTGAAGGGAAGAATGATAATTTTCTTTAACTTGCTTTACGCCTGGTCAGTGAACACTAATTGAAAGAAATTACAACTTTTAGAAAAAAATGCTCTAAAAATAATGACAAATAAAAAAAAATATATATATATATATCTAATTATATTTAACAGATTAATTAAATTTTTAATAAAATGATCTCGATAAGGTAATTATGAAATTGCACCAACCCAAAATTGAAAAACACGAACAATCGAAATATATTCGTACAATCAATAGCTATTAAATTTTTTATTATATTATTATGTATTATACCGTTGATATTTTATTACTTTAAACTTCATAAAACACATAAAATGGTAGGTATAATTTTTAGCAGTTAAATGAAGTTTACTTGTAGTGTTACAAAGCAATCTCTTTTTTACTTCATTATTTCATCTATTAAAATTCTTTTCGTGTCTATTACAGATAGGATAGATTCAGAAAACATTATTTAACTAGATCGTTTACCTTGCATGTAAAGTCGCTAAAGGCTAAGATGAAAAGCGGTACTAGGAGTTTAAAAAAAATTCAGAAGTTTGTCTCACAACTATAGAGAAGAAAAACGATAGAAGTTTTTGAGAGAGTCTAAGGGATTAATGAATACACCTAAAAAGAAAAGAAGGGTGATGGGATGCCTTACTATATCACGTCTTCTTTACTTTGTATACAAACACTTCCCTTCTCTTCATCCTTATGAAAATTCTTTAAGAGTAAACGTTTCGTTAGACCTCTTTGCCACCCGTACTTGTTTTTTCAGTGTACTAACAGAACTTTACAACTGCTCTATCTTACTTATGGTACTTACTTGTTTCCGTGTTCAATTTTTAATAATGGTGGAACAAAATTATGAAAATACCTCAAAATAAATAACTTAATTCTTAAACGTATAAATATTTTTTCTTATTGTAACAGGAACCTAAATACAGGTGTATTGTTTATAGCGATAATTTCATAAACACTACAAAATTTTAGCAAATTCAAAAGAATTTGAAATTCAAATTCAAAAATTTCTGTAAAACATGATTTCAGTAGATAAATACAATGCACATTACAAAGAAATACAAGTATTCGATTATCAAATAAATAAAAATTTATTTTCTAATAATAAATTGTTTCATTTAACCATTTAATAATTTAGATTTTGAATGGTTGTTGATCTTGTATTGTCAAAATATTTTATAAATATTTATTTATAACACCTTTTACGAAATAAATCTTTGCTAACGTTTCAAATTCCGTTGCACATAAACAAAGTCTATAAATGTGGTTAGTGAAGAATAAATACTCGTGTATGCCACTTATATTGTCTTGAAAATGAAATAAATTTTAATAAAAATCAATAAAGTAACTACTATTACTGAAAATTTATGGAAGGCGATTAATATATATTCCTGTTGAAATAATAAACTCCAGATAAATTATTTAACGACCGTAACAAATCTGTATTCAGAATAAAATTTTATCAGATATTGAATCAAGTACAGTTTCTATTTTTTAAGCGTTTAAAAATTTTGGATATCACAACCGTTCTACTGCAATTAATTTTCACACATTAATGTTACTGTTACTGGTAAAAAATGTTTAAATTTTTTTCTAATTCGTTCTACATTTGTGAAAACTAATTTTCAAAAAATTCTTTTTTAAAAATGAATATTTTAAACTATTTATGAAAATCTGATAAAATTTTTATTTAAAATCAAATAATAATAAAAATCGAATAACGGTTTATTTTCACAGCCCCTCAGCGTCAGAAATTAGTATTTTATACTGTCGTGTATTGTTGTTGTCTTATCTTGCGTCTTATATTTGTTGATGATTTCACAACTTTTGCGAAACCAGAGCTGAAAATGAATGCGATGTGATGTAGAATAATGCTGTGACATTTTAGGAGTGATGAAATCACAATAGTAAATACAGTATAGTAAAATTTAGAATTGTAACACACGCAAAACAAATCCAAAAAACTATAATCGCATAAAGATTTTATTTATATAGATCTTCATAACACTCAAACATATACTTTTGAAGATCTGACAAAATTCTTTGATAGTCTCCTGAATTACGCGTCGTTCGAGAATAGTTTCCCCCATTCGTGCTTGATATGCTTTCCTAATTTGGTGATAGGGAAGCACTGGTAAATGCATAAAAAAAATGATTTATTCGTGAAAAATACAGGTGTTGTATGAAACGCTTAGTGTCTACTAATTCAGTAATTGAGGTAGAAAAAATCTAAAATTAATTTCTAAAAACGCGTTTTACAGACAGTTTTACTGATGTAATCCGAGAGAGTGTTAAAAGCTTGCTTTAACATTCATTCTTTAAAAGATTAGACATTATTTAATACGGTTATCTTTTCTAGTCTGATGCTTAAGAACTCATTGTACTCACATTTTCTCACTTCAATAGTTTATTTTCATTTTCACATGATACTAAATACGACAGTCTTTATTCACCATACACTGGCCGCAGTCTACTATCGAAACGATCCACGGGAATTCTCACCGGTGAACAAAATTGTAAGATTACATAATAATTTTTGTTACGATCATATTTTCCATAATTTATTTACAAAATTTCAAAACGAAATTTTAATGAATTTAAATTTTGGTATCGATGATGTTATTAGTGTTTACTAATCTTTTAGTAAATAATAGTTTAATTCAATCATTTAACTTTTAATTAGAATTTTTGCAATTAGCATTTAGTTTGCTTGCAACTATTTATTGTGTATTATTTATTTTGGGGTTCCTTAAGGACCTTCTTATCACGTGCTTTTGTCAGGAAACTTACTTATGGCTCTGCAGGAGAGCCGATTGTAATTGTAATTGTTATTGAGTAAAAAAAAATTAACATTTTTATTTTCAGTGATTTTTAGAAAAAACATTAATGAAGTATTTTCAGTTAAAGTATTAATACTACATTTGCCATGGACTTAGTTCAGTCTATAATTATCTTTAAATTGTATACTTTAATGTATTTAAGTACCTGTAAGTATTTTATATATATATATACATAAGTGGTGCTTAACAACTGAAAGGGAATTAATGTAACCAAAAATGTTCGTATAAAAGTTTCTCGAAGAAAACGTTTTTTTTTCAGATAGTGAAATATTTCACTCTTATTTCTGCGAAGGATGAAATGATGCATTATTACCTTTTTAGAGACAGATTTTTAAAATTATATTTGTTATCGGGAGGAAATATAACCCCAGTCTTAACCAGAAAACTTCTTTATAATCACATAAATATAATAGAAAACAAAAATTTACTTTCTACATTACCATAATTAACCATAATAAATCATCATTTACATTATCCTTATGAGATAAACATTTGTTCTATTCTTATTATATCATATCTTGATCTTTTTTTACCGGAACTAAAGTCGAATATCTAAAAATTGGATTTTCGTATTTTTCTTTTCATGTTATTTGTATTAATTTTCTCAAAACTAAATACTCTACATATGTTATACATTTTTTCGTTTTTTTAACTTTATCAAAGATGACTTATGGGAAACCTGAAAAGCATTTTCACTGGGTAAAATTCGTTGACTTTTCAAAAACTATTACAGTTACAGCTATGAGATCTTTTCAAAATAAAACCATATAAAATCAACAATTCTTTTCCTACAATATTTAAGGATTGTTTCACTTCACAATTAAACAGAAATCAGACGGAAATATAACCCCAGCCTTAACCAGAAAGTATCTTTATAATCAATTAATATAATAGAAGACAAAAATTTACTCTCGATATTTCCATAACTAACTATAATGTAAATCTGGTTGGTAAATTGAAACATATATTCTACAGATGTGTGCTTTTGAACAGATGTTATGGAACTATTGTTCCATAGTTTATACTGAGATTTTTTAGAGAAGTAAACTTAACCCTTAATGTAAGCAATGTAAAATTATAAGTTTGTTTTTATGTAGAATAAACACGCTTATAAGAATAGCGCATTTATAGCTAAAAAGAATAAGCCCACCAAAACTACGAGATAATATGGAACGTTTTATTGCATGAGCCTAAATAACATCAGACTCATTGTACGGCTCTTTCACCCAAAAAGTAGTCGATTTTAACACAGTCTCTCGGAAAAACTTAATTACAATCCCTTCTTTCAATACAATCCATTGAACCTCTTGTGTTCATGGTTAATGACAAAACAATTTAACACACAATTTTTGTGAACTTTTAAATCTGAACTTTTATCTTCCAACTTTTGAAGATTTAATCACTTAAACTCTCATAAACGTTTATTTATATTTATTAATCTTACATGCTACAACGATAAAATCATTTATGTAATATTAATTGTTTTTTTAATAATTTTTCTGGACAATACTAACCAGTGTAACTCTAACCAATGAGTTCATACACACTGGGTTGAAAATGGAGAACTTTGCGCGCGCATTAAAATAACTATTTAGAAAATAATAAGAAAGATATAAACTATTAATCCAATCAGTGGGTAAACAAATCCCCGTTTTGTACAGAATATCTTTATTATATTTCATAATTATTATATTGTTAAATTAACTGTAACGTACGCTACCCTACTCTAATAATTTGTTAAATATTAAAATTAACTCTTTTGAAATAATTATTCTATTTACATTTGTAACAAAATGTATATTAAACACTCACATACACACAGAGAGACATAGAGAGTGAGAGAGGGAGTGAGAGAGAGAGAGAGAGAGAGAGAGAGAGAGAGAGAGTGAGAGAGAGAGAGAGAGTGAGAGAGAGAGAGAGAGAGTTTTTTTGTATTTGATAATATAGAGTATGTTATTACAACTAATCCACTTTTTCTGTTCCACTCTCCTTAATCATATCCCATTGTTTTTCTTTTCTTTCCTCTGGCCAGTAATACTTCATTCAGTGTTTTTGTTTATTCTGGAAACCTGAGATACTTTGCAATTTCTTTCTCAGTGTTGAACGTTATTTGATTATTTTCAACTCTTACATATTTCTTTCATTATTTTGATCAAGTTATTGAGTTCAAGATGTTTAAAATCTGTCTATGATTTTTCATTTCTGCCCTCCAGCATGTTGGAATTAGTTTTTTTTTTTTTTTGTAACCGTATAATGCGATTCTTTTCTTCTTATTACATCCGATATTTTCTCTATGTTCATATCCCTTTGGTTATTGTGTCTTCTGTATTCTTCCATCTCTGATGGGCCCTAAAACCTTTTCCGGTTCTTTGTTCTTCGTTGTAGTTTTCGATTAGAAATTTCTCGTTAAATCTCAAATATTCAATTGCATAGAGAGTTACAGTACGAATGATATCAGTGTAGCGTTCATGATAATGATTTCTTACTGTTTAATGAGCAATTTCCTTTTTATAAATTCTTGATACGAGAGCTTCCTTTCCATAGTCGTTGACTTCAATTATCTCATCTAGTTGCTTGAAATTCCGATTCTGTTAATTTTTCCATGTGTTTGTTAGTTTTTTGGAGGTTGATTTGATGTTCGTCTTTAATTTTGTTGAAGTAGATCTGCAGTCCTGTCTTTTCTGTTTGTTCTTTTTTAAGCTTATTTGCTTCTCTGCTGTTTCTATTGAATCTGATATGTTAGCCAGATAATTTTCGAAGGCTAGACGCTCTATTTTTATGTGTTTTGGTATCCCAGTCTGATTTTTCTTCTAATTTTTTTTCTCTATACTGTAATAATGTTTTCCAGTTTGGAGTTAAAAAGGAGAGCTGAAGGGCGTTACCTTAATCTTATCGCAGTGTTTATCTCAAACAGTTTTGAGGTTTTCCTTGGAACTTAGTTTTGGAATAGGTATTTATTAATGTTTCTCTGATGAATTGTCTTTTTTTATTAGCTAAGCCAAATTTATCCAGGATTTTAAATACGTTTCTTCTATCAATTGAATGATACGCTTTTATAATGTCAACAAAGGTGATTACGTAGTTCTTGGTTCTCCATTTGAGGTATACGTGGATTTTAAATTAAGCATATGTTTCCTTGAGGTGCGTTATTTTATAAAGATTTTTTCCTAGGCATTTTGCTAGCCGCATAACCAGTTCTTTTCTACGCTGTTTTTAATGGTGAATTTGAGAGAATTTTTGTATACTCCTGGTAAAAGTGAGATCCCTCTGTAATTACTAACTTCTGTTTCATCGCTCTTTTTTCTTTATAGTGGTTGAGCTCTGATTTTTACGGAGTAGGGATCTTTCTGGTTTTCCTTTCGTTTTGAAAAATATAGGTAAATTTTTTTGTTACTTTATCATTAGCGTGTTCTTAAAGGTCTAGAATTATTTTATTCTCTTCTGATGCTTTGTTATTTTTTTTTTGTTGAGAAAATGATCTCATTAATGTTTTCTTTAGCTGGGAGCTGCTTTACTTGTTGTTTCGTATTCAAAGGTGAAGTTAGCTGTAAGTTCTTCACAGTATAGTAGTTTCTCAAATCAGCTGATTACCTAACTTATTGGAATGACTCGCATAGTCTCACCAATTCAGCTGGTTTTTGCTGGGTAATTTTCAATAATAGTTCTGAATGCATTTTCTTCTTCAAGTTGTGTATTAAGTTCAATAGTACGATTGTTGTGTGTTTTCTAGAATTTTAGTAATGATATCCTCTATGTATTCCCAGAATTTTTCTGCTTTACCTCTGTTCCTTTTCCTTCAAATAGTTGACTGGGGCGTGAGTATTGACCAATGTCTATGCTTTCTTGCTACATTTAAAAAAGAGAATGAGCTTTTGCTGTTTGGTGATTCGAATTCTTTAACTGAGACAATAATTTTTCTGCATATGACGCAACTGCAACGCTGTCTGGATTACGTAGGTCAGTGGTGTAGACCAGGAAAGAACCGGTACCAAGACTGAGCTTTTTGGAACTCTAGAGTTATTGTCAAAAAACTTATAGATCTCTTGATTGTAGTTAACGTGTGAGAAGCGACCATCCAGATGGCTGCAAACGAATAAATAATTAGGTTGTGGCAAGCACCACTTTAATTTCAAAAGATGACCAGGCAACTAACTAAACTTTGTCAAAACTTGTTCTACGCCCAAAAAGGCCGCCGAATAATACATTTTCTAATCTAGGCACGTGGTGATAACGCTAGTAATTGTATGGTCTTTTTCCTCTATCGAATGACCACATCTAACATCGACTTGATGGTCGGGTGTCACACCTTCACTTTCTTAAACTGGTCATAATCTGCGCAGGAACAGTTTCTCAAACATTTTAGATAAAACTTGTAGGCTTATAAGCCTACACGAAGATACTTCCTGCAAAGGTTTGTCACGTTTCAAAATCATCGATCGTTATCTTCGATATTTTCCATTTTGATGAGTAGTAAGTTTTCATAAGGATTGCATTAAATAGTTCCTGTATATAAGAAGTAGCTCTAGACGGTAGAGAAGTTATCATTTTATGCGGAATGCAGCTAAACCCCCTGGAGCCTTTCGTATGTTCTCAATCCTTTTCACTTCTTGAGTTATCTTTACCTTTGAGAAGGGCGTCAGTCAGACACATAAAGAAATCGAACTAATTTAGCAGTCACTTATTTCTTACTCGATACCTTCTTGCATTTCACATAGCTTGAACACTATGCCTATGTGCTAAGCGAATATCTCGGCATTTTGACAATCGTTACCGACACACTCTTTAGCCGTCATTAACTGTGAAAATGAGGTTGGTGGTCAACTGAACTTTTGCGTCACCTTCCACAAAGAATTTCTCGTCAACAGATTTAAGAAATTAAATTACCTTTTTTAGCTGATTTAGTAAGTCCCACATCTGTACAATGAAGAACTCAAAAGTTCCTTACTAGCTTCTCATAACTATCAAGTGTAATTGAATTGCATTTATTTGATCGTTTCCTACCTGTGCTTCAGCGAAGAATCGGAGATGAGGATTGAAATGATTATTGGGAATGTGAGAGTTATTATTATTTGTATTTTTAGTAGTCATCTGTCCTAAAGACGGGAAATCACCATGGTATAGTTTGTACGATTTGTCTCTCGGACTCTGGGATCTCATAGATCCTTTCTACGCAGTATAACATCGTCCTTTTCCTTTTTCTTTCTAGGATATCTTTATAGACCCTGCAACCTTTATAACTATCAGGATAGTTATTTAAGTACGATATCTAGATTATGTAGTCTTCTGCTTTTTCTGTTTAGCCT
Organism: Lycorma delicatula; assembly: GCF_047948215.1. Taxonomy (NCBI): domain Eukaryota; kingdom Metazoa; phylum Arthropoda; class Insecta; order Hemiptera; family Fulgoridae; genus Lycorma; species Lycorma delicatula. The sequence goes on along the minus strand of NC_134455.1, from coordinate 173,467,671 downwards.
CTGTAACCATCGTAACATATTAATTCAGACGATGAATGTAGATGATATGTATGAATGTAAGTGAAGTATAGTCTTTTACAGGGTCAACAATTCCTGAAATATGTGATTAAGTGAAACCCAACTACGAAGAACGCCGTTATCCACGATCTAGTATTCAAATCCGTATAAAAGCAACTGCAAACAGAAATTGAGAAATAAAAATAAATTAATGTTTACTACTATAACTAAATAAAAATAGTTATAGCGTAGTTTTAAATTTCCAAATTTTAATATCACTGAATGAACTTAAGCAAAAAATTGAAAAACAATCTGAGATATTGCTGTTAAATGGTTGTCACCATGTAACAGCTTTCCCTTGCAAAAATAAAGCAAATTTTAAATTAATTTTAAGAAATAAAAAATATGTCAAATAGTATGTAAAAGTACATTGTTTTAAGTAATATGTAGTACAAAATGACAGAGCTACTGAATTATTCGTTATGTCAAGCGTAAGGTTTTATGTATTTTTTCTCGCGTAATTTAATAACTTTCCAAATGGAAAGTTATTAAACTTAAATTAACTAATAATAAAATATATTAAACTTGGGAAAATTAATATGTTTCTGTTGTCTTTTGTTTTGCGTGTGCTTATATTTGTAAGTTCTTGCTTGCTCTATTACATTCAAAGCGAAACAAATACACAAATTATTCGTTATTTTTGCAAGTCTTTCAAAGTGGTAAGACAGATAATAAGTTGTCTTGAAATTTAGGTCGGAGAAGAATGATCCAAGAAGCGTCAAAGGCACTAGTGTGGAAGATTAATCAAAACCAGGAACGAATTTTAATTTGCGAAAGTTTTGAGAAACGAAACGTGTTGGCAAAAAAGGATGCGTACTTCCCTCACTTGGATGTTTCAGAGAGAATTAACGGTTTTTTCGTTGCTGTAGTAGGAATGGAAAACATAAAAGATTAGAAAACAGACAAAGTTGTTCGGTATTTCAGGGGAAGATGAAATGTACTTAAATATAATGCTCAGTTGTAGAAGATGTTGAATAACGATGCTTCCATGCAATATCCCAGTGAATTACGGCTCATCACTTCACCAGTTCACCTATCCTGAATGTGTTTATTTGCATATGGATACGAGTGTTGCAGCTGTACCAACGCAACACAACACAACATTTTACTTTTGTGATTAATGACAAGAAGACGGTTTATATTTAGGCTGAACCACCTTATCATATATATTTACATGACATTCGTTTTCAATAAAAAATTAATCCATCTTGAGTATTTAAAAACTCCATTAATGGAACAAAGGTATTTAAAAAAATAAATTTTTATGTAATGCAATGTTAAAAGTCAATTAAACGCATTTTTTTCGTAAAAAAATTAAAATTAAATTATAATACAAAAATGTTAATATCAAACATTTATGTGCGTCGTGGGCTCTGTATGTAAATTGGTAGTAACTGTTGTGCGGGTTTGTCTAAATCTCCATTGTAAGGTAAAATGTAGCGAATGTATTAACATTGTACTGGCTGGACACCTTCATACTTTAATTAATGTAAATAATTTTAATTCTCATTATTCATAAATATACAATCAATACAGCCTTTATAAAATATAAAGCAGAATCTTCTGTAACATGTCTTCTGTATAATTATAATTTTCTTCCTTAAATATGTTGGTATATCTATGTATATAAAAATCTAATGTGGACACCATATGAGTTCCTTGTACGCCTATATAATTACATATACACATTTTTTGCTGCACTTCATTTAAACTTATTTCATTTGAAAGTAAGCCATGATCTTTCAATTCTTCAATAAAGTGGACAGTTACACAATTACATTGTAGTGGACACCCCATTGCATCATATATTTTTGTTGTGTGGTGACCGTATCAGAATTTTATATTACTTTATATATTAATCTTGTTTCACGTCTTTCAAGTAGTTATGTGGTATAAGTGAGAACGTGTCGGATCTGTAACAATGGACACATCTGTTCGAATCCGACTTCATATACATTTATTATTTTAACTCTTTTTTTTTAATTTAAATATATTGATTTATAAATTATTATTAACCTCTGTAAAAATCGTTGAATTAAATTGAAAAATATGTAAAATTTTATTTCACTAATAATTTTTGATTTATTTCATATTTTTTTATTGTTATTATTGAATTATTATTTATTGTAAAATATTTTTTTATAATCAGAGGTTAATATTTATTAATAATAAATACATATAAAAGTAAATCAATACATATAAATTAGAAAAAAGTTAAAAAAAGGAGATGAAGTCGGGATTCGAACGGATGTGCCTTTCCCTTGTAAGACCAAATATTTCATTAATTAAAGTTTTATTTGGCTAAAACTCTGGAAACAATGCAAAAACATACCATTATGATATATCGTTGAAAATCTCTCAATGAGGGCTAATTACTGCAGTTAAGAATTAGTCCAAAATCCAAACTCTTTTAATTTTGGGCTGTTTTAGACACTTTTCGTCCAGTCTATTGCAATCAAAAGAGGAGGTGCACAAAAAGATGTTAAAAAGCAGTCCAAAATCCAGAATTTCAACATTCTACGGCTAATCGTTTTTGAGTTATGCGACATACATACGTACGCAAACACGTACGTACGTACAGACGTCACGTTGAAACTAGTCAAAATGGATTCTGAGATGGTCAAAATGCATATTTCCGTTGAAATCTGAAAACCGAAATTTTTCGCTATCGCAGTACTTCCTTTACTTCGTACAAATGAAAGTAAAAAAAATGAAAGTTTATTTGTCTCGTATGTGTTCCTATACAATTCATTAGATGCAAAGAAATGTTGGGCGTGCACACAACAACGTTTGTTATTGCGCCCGCCTGCAAATGTTTCTGAATTTGTTTGAACCCGAAAAGTGGCACTGGGATCGAGATATTTCTAAAAATTTTATTTATGGTCCCATTTGTCTCATATTGAAAATGTATATTTTATGCACTTTCCTGCATGACTGACGTTAGCAGTATGTTGCATAGTCAATATTATTAGAGATATCGAGCGGAAATGGGTCAATCAGTTTGTTCTCTATACAGTCCTGGCGAGATACCCCCATTCTGATTGTTTCGTATGCAGGATAGGCCTCCTTTTCCTTCTCAGCAACGTCGTGCTCACTGAAAATAAAACGGGCTCGTAGTCCGACGTCGAATTACAGCTGTTTTCTACCACAGTGTACGTGTATGATATAACTGAAGTGATAATAAAGTCAAATAAATCCGAAATCTTGGTTAGGTCCGTATGCCAGTAAATCGGCTGAAATCCCGAAACAACGTCGAGGCATAGATTTTGAACACACCATCTCAACATCCTTCTCCTGCTGGTTGTCAACCGCGAACCCTACAACGGGCCTTTCGCTTTCCAGTCCCCTCCAGCTAAAAACGTAGAACCTATTGTCGTAATGTATTCGGAGTAAAACTCGTCAATTATAGTATGGCGTAGAGGACAGAACTCTGCGGACAGTGTTATATGTCTCAACCAGTCTGTAACTTCGGTTGACTTTTGGCCTGTAACGTTGGTTTACTAACATTTCTCCACACCATTCGGTCTCGCATAAGACCGAATGCCTGTGCCACAAACGGCTACTATGCCTCAAATAGTTTAAGCGACCAGTTTCAACCGTGGTTGTCTGAATCTGGTTATTGCAGAATCCTGGAAATTGGTGATTCCTCAGAGAATTCCTAATCAGATCGCAGTTCACCCGTGGGCTCTCCCGTTTGGGTAATTTATTATATCCACCCAGATATCTTGAAGCATAAGGTAATTCTGTAAAGTGCGTCTCTTATACTAGTATTACGTCCAGGGGATTGGTAACTGCCATAATTTCTAATCTGCAGCTTCGATAGTGTGCTGGATGGTTGGATTGACATAAAGCACAGGTTGCAGGAGTGCTCCCATCTTTCCTGGAACAATCAGCTGTTTGGTGGCCTTTCCCACACTTTACACAACGGCTGGGATGGGTGTATTAGTTTTTGATGTGCCCGTACTGATGGGACCTCATGCACAGCACGAGAACTCTTGGTTTCCGCAGTGTTTCAAATGACACGCTACAATTCGCAATGTATTTTACACAAGTATGGTTTTATATTTCTCCTGCAGCTCTAGGTTCACCAAAATAGTGGATGTATGTTGTTTATTTACTCTGTGCATTTATTAAGTTCTTCACCCAATGCCCATGGCATTTAATTTCTTTCTTGTTTATTTCTAGTAGAATCGAGTGGTGCAGGTTCCTAATCACGATATGAAACGCTGGTTTATCCTTTGTAGTGAAGATGTGACTTATTAAACCACGTTCTCTAACTATAACTATATTTATGATTGTTTTGTACACTTCAATATCTCTAGAAATTATTCTAAGTTGTTTACCTCCTACCAGTCGAATGTTGTAATCCCCCTCACACGCGACCGTTTCTAACTTTTTGTAATACCTTAATACATCATTTATCCAGTGAACTACAATAGATGGGGCTTGACGGGTTCCATTTGGTTCGTAATATTCGTAGCCTCTTATGGAAGGCTACTATCTAATATGGATAATCAACATTGCTAGGCTTATGAATAGCAGTTTGTTTTCTCTCTACAGTTATGGTTCTCCACTGACTAAAAGTAGGTTGGGATTCCATAATTACACGATAAATTGTTCGTTATGTCATCTCTAGTTAGTTTTCTAGGAGATACCTTCCCCGGATCTCTATTCGGCTACGTTAATGGACCAAGTTTTCTTGATTTTCTTTGATAGCCTCCACCACTTCTCAAGAGTGGTCGACTTGAGACTGTGCAAGACTACACATCATTCACATTGAAACATATCATCCTTATTCAACCTCTGAAGTAATACCTTACTGGTTCTGGAGGCTAAACACGAAAAGAGAGGCTCCACAGTTAGATGCCCCTTCGTCAATCACATAAGTTCGTGGTAACTGATCCATGTTGCATTTCTCTGTGGCCTAGGTTAGCCCAACTAAAATGTTAAAAAGAAAGATCGAAATGTCCTATAAGTAAGTACACCTTACAAAAAATAAGTTTTTGTTTTCTCTCCAAAATATGCAACCAGGTCCGCAATAATCTTGCACAAATATCTATTTCACCATTATAAAATATAACATCACTTAATAAACACAGCGAAACCACAAAACAACAGCTGAATCAATGATTTAAAATTAATTTTAAAATGATTCTGTTATTAAAAAAACTTCATTACTGTTTTTTTTTTTTTTGAAATTCAGATATATACAAGTTTTATTCATTCCAAAATAATTCATTGTTTGTCTGGAAACTTCTCGATTGAAATAACGGAAAATAACTACGAAAATAATAAATAAAAAGAAATTTTGTTATTTAGCGCTATATATATATATATATATATATATATATATATATATATATAGTTTTTTTTTTTTTTAATTAGCAAGCAAGTGTTTCCAAATATTAGATGTATTTTATTCATAAACTAATTTTTCTGCCAAAGATGTAATTGAACAAAAAAGTTTATTCAGTGACATTTAAGTAAAAAAAATCTATTTATTATTTTTAGAAAATGAAATTTGTCGTGATAAATAAGTAAATACGTTTGAGAAAATAACGCCCACTTAAATTACATGGTTTTAACCAGGATCTTTATTTTATTTTTATTTTAATAATAAAAATTTATTGCGATCATCTTTACAAATATACTCATCACTAAAAAGATTCTTCGAATTTCCCCATTTTATCCAATTCTTATATCATATTTCAAGAGTAATCTCTTTTTTTTATTGACACTCTATATTTCACTTTTTTGACCACTATTCTTTCCTACTACGACCATTTATTCCAAAGCTTTTCTTATCACGTTTCTACACTCACACGGCCTATCAAAATCTTATGCTTATACAGAAACTCACCCACCATTCCTTCTTTCCCTCCGTCAGTCAAATAATCCCTCGCTGTTGAACTACTGATTTCTCACTAGATTAATTTTCCGCATTTTGAATCCCCAACATTTCAAAAATGTACTGTATAGTTTCCTTTTTTTAAGGTTCAAATCGCAACTTTTTTCAAAATCCTTTATCATCCTTTCTTTGCTCAATCTATTTTACCTTCGTAATACAACATACTTTACGTTTTATTTGATTTCAATTATTTATTGTTCAACTGAACTACAGATAAAAAATTTACACTGTGTAAAATAAGATTGATTGATAGGAAAGAACAGGATAAATTAATAATAATTTCTTACTAATTTTTAAACAGAAACAAATTTTATAAACATATTATTTTACTCTTCTAAACGCAAATTAAGTATCTAAAATTTTTTTATTCAAAATGAGAGTAGGTATATTTGAATATGCTGAAATAAGGATGATTAATTTAGAGAAAGAAACCTACCTCATCCGTTAAAATCCACTGTTTAAAGTGACGTATATAATTTTTTTTTACCTAATTAAGTTAGTTAAATCTTAGATTTAGACGTTTCTATACAAATAATTCAAAATTCTAAGAATTTTTACTATTAATCGGAGTTAATTTAGGGCAACAGTATTTCTAATTTCATGCAAAATATTGATGCAGGAAATGAATATTGGACTGTTAGGTTTTTAACCTAAAAAGAACATGATAACAGTCCAAATAAAATTAAGCGGTTAAAAAAATATTCTGTCAGAAAACATTTTCTATGAATAAAATAATAATAATATTTTGGTCAGCATATGGTGATGACGAAGGACAAAGCAGAGAGGACGTTGGTTGCCATCTGAGGCTTTTAATTAATTTAGGCGGTCAGAGGCAGAGTAAGAGGAGAGTAATTGGCGAGGTAGTACTGTCAGTAATGCTTTACGCTGCCCCTGTGGGGCGTAGAGTAATGGAGAACAGAAAGTACCGTGAGATGCTGGAGTCTGTGCATAGGAGGCTGCTCTTACATGTAACTCTTGACATGTAGCTACATGTCACAGGAAGGAATTGAATGCTGGATTGAATAACATTATTAAGTTGATAGACATCTTTATTCTTTGCGGCAAGGATAGCTCGTTCACTGAGCCAATCGTGATTTCTATGATTAATTTGAATATCAGGAAATACTTTTTCGATCAGTTCTTCTTTCGATGTCACTAAATTACAAAAATTATCAGGAAATGATATTCGTCTAGACGTCTCATCGACTGGCAGCTGTCCGTTTCCAATGTCCAGTAACTGTCGTGAGAATACCTCAGCTGATGGATCATTCTGCAACTGGATACCCATATTCGTAGTCAACTGCAATGTACGTACGTGTCGCCACAGTGTTGAATATTTCAGGCAAGCATTTATTTCGTCTGCTGGTGTCGATCGAGAAATTACAGGCAATGTTTGCCTAAAATCTCCTGTGAGCAATATCAAAGCATTCCCGAATGGTTGAACGTTTCCACGCAAATCTCGTAACGATCGATCAAGAGCTTTAAGCGATTTTTTATATGCGATCGTGCATTCATCCCAAACAATGAGTTTTACATTTTTGTAATACTTTTTCCATACAGAATGCTTTGGAAATATTGGACGTGGGAGTCGCGATGATTTGCATGTTTAATGGCAACTTCAGAGCTGAATCCGCAGTCCTTCCACCTGGTAATAATGTTGCAGCTATTCCAGACGAAGCAAGAACTAAGGCTATGTAATTTTTTGATCGAACCGTTGCTAGAATCAATATAATGAGGAATATTTTCCCAGTTCCTCCTGGCGCATCCAAAAAGAAGGTCCCCCCAACACCGTTATTTATCATTTACATTATGCGATCATAAATGCCTTTCTGTTCACGCGTTAATTTGGGAATGTTTGATTGGATATATGAATGAAGATCACCAATGTTGTAACTCTGATCACGGCGTAAATCCACATCAAATGAAGCAATCGCAGCTCGGGTGGATGCTGGCTTTCCCAATTGACTAAGAACTTTATTTATATTAGCTAAGCACTTGTCTTCAATATTTATCAATGCTTCGTTGTAAATGACTTCTGTAAATTCAGACAAAAGTGAATATTTATCCTAACTAAGGATTTTTTGGTTATTATGTAGGGATATTATTTTCTGGGTATTTGGTTATTTCGACTATTTTTGTTTGCATAATCTTATGTCTATCTGGGCTATAAGAAAGTTGGGTGTTTTAATTTATTTACTTTAAGTCATCCTTCTTGGTAGCTTTTCTTTTTGTTTTGGTGATTTTTTTTTTTTTTTTTAATAAAATACAGATGTTTTAGCTGTTAAATATAATTCAAAGAAATTTGTTACTTAATCAGTTGTGATTTTGTTTACATTGGCAACGGCCATACGGGCTCTTTGTGATTGGTCGTTGCGTTTGACAGCGGCCATTTTGCATTGATCTGATTGGTTTTCCTTTGTTTACATTTCCATCTGATTTATTAGCCTCTTATTTATTAAAAAAATGTTCAAATTAAAAATAGATAGATAGATTTATTAAAAATAAATGAAAACAATCTTTGATGTGGGTTATATATCGTGCTAAAATTTGACCTCAATCGGTGCAGAATATTTTGAGTTTTTGAAGCGTACACAAACGAACTTAACATTTTTATATATGTAGAAACATTTTTCATAATCTAATAAGAAACGCTGAATATTTTATACCGTAAGGTCGAAATTAACATTTGTAACCAGTATACAGGAGTTCAAAAAACGGAATAATTTAATTATTATTAACTTTTATTTATACGACACACCAGAAAAATGAAACTTTTGATAATCAGCAACTTACGAAGATACGAATAATACTGATCTAGTAAAACGAGTAATAATGCGACTTTTACTCTATCCTAATATTTCGTGTAAGATTATTGGATTAATAATTTTATAGATATTTGATGTTAATAAAAACTAATATTTCAGGAATTTTGTAAGTGCCCACTTTATTAAACAATTGGAGGATCGTATCTCATTTTCAAATGAAATAATTTTAAATGAAGTGCAGTAAAAATTTGTGTATGTAATTTAATAGACGTACTGGGAAGTCATGTAGTGTCCAAATCAGATTTTTTTTTGTTAATGGCGTGATAATCATATTACATATGACTTGAATGTAGATTTGAACGGAAAAAACTTTAGTAAACATCTCGCCTCCATAACTCAATCCGTAGCATAATCATATCACCATAGCTTCATCCATGTTTTAGATATTGATGACTAAAGTGTTCAGATCGTGGTAAAACGGCCTTCCCCAACCTCCATTCAAGACAACTATTTTTTGTAGAAAGGCAGACAATAATTTCAAAGCTCAGAGTAGTTTCTTTGATAGAGAATCAATCATATTTTTTTTGATAACGCAGTCACACTCAGTAGCCTATAGTTAAGCCGTTTCCAAATGTTCCGTGCCCTCTCTACAGTATTTTAAAATCATGAAAACAAATGTTTTAAATTATGTTTGCATATTTAAAAATATTTAAAATTATTATTGTATATATAATGTAAATATATTTCATGATACGTAACATAATGCTAATTATATTTTTTAATAATATTTATATTTATGTAATAGTTACGTCTTTACTTGAAAATTCTTATAATATTTTTAAACTACTTAATCGTAGTACACTATTATTATTGGACAGATATTACAGTAGGGTCAAAACCCTAAAGTCGTATACCATCTCCAAGTTTGATATAGGTTAACCAAAATTTCATTTTAGCTGAAAACTACTACTATATTCCTTAATAAATATGTACATGTAAAAAAATATTATTTTATGTTAGCAATGTCAAAATACATTTTAAAAATGATATATTTCAGAACATAGATTTATAAAATTCTTTACAATTCAGAAGTAATATTTTTTCAGATACGAAAATTGCATTAGAGTGGCAGTGTGTAAGTAAATATATAAAAATATATATAAATTCCTTTTTTTTCTTTAGCCTCCGGAACCACTGTAAGGTATTACTTTAGAGGATGAATGAGGATGTTATGTATGAGTGTATAAGTGTAGTCTTGTACAGTCTCAGGTCGACCATTTCTGAGATGTTTAGTTAATTGTAACCCAACCACCAAAGAACACCGATAACCACGATCTAGTATTCAAATCCGTATAAATGTAAAACTGCCTTTACTAAGATTTGAACCTTAGAACTCTCCACTTAGAAATCAGCTGATTTGCGATGATGAGGTTTCCACTAGAAGAACCTGGTAGATTTTTTGTCAATACGTAACTAATAAAAATACTCATAATTGATTACACAATATTCAATAAAGATTTGTTAGTTTTTTCTTTTTGTATTGGAGTTCTATCAATAAGTAAGTCAATTTTTTATAAAATTGCTATAATTTAACTAAGAATCCAGTGGAAAATCATTGGATAAATTATTTTACAACCTACTGAGTTCATCTAGTTGTAAAGTCGTCATCGTAAATAAGTCAAGAGTAGTAAGTTTCAAATTCCAGTAAAGGTAGTGTTTTTATTTGGATTTGAATACTAGATCGTGGGTACAAATATTCTTTGTTGGATGGGGTTCAATTAACCACAAGTCTCAGGAATGATCGTCCTGAGTCTGTTCAAGACTATACTTACACCCGTACATTTACAATGACACTGGTAATCTTGATGACTCGCAAAATAAAAAATATTTAAAAAAATATATATTTCGTGTATATATATGTATGTATATATACATTTCACAAATTTCATTAAAATATTAGTAAACATAAGACAAACGAATAAAATTAATTATTTTAGTAGAATATTAATAATCTTAAAATCGTTTTAATAAATTTTCAATATAATATTGGTAAATAATCGTTTTACATAAGTTTTTAATGTTTAACGCTTTTGTGGAATTTTTTTGTTGTTCAATTAACCATACTTCAGTTTACCCCAGATTTCATTTCCATCAGAAATTAATTTTAAAGTTTGTTTAGACATATTGTTTTTTTTTTATATATATTTAATAAAAATAATTAAAATTCTGTTTACATTGAATGTGTTCGTGTTTGTATGTAGGTTGAAACATTGCCTTTTTTACATTAGTATTTAATTAAATATTGCAACTCTTTTAATGAATATAATTAACGTGGTAGGCAGTTTTGAAGTTTATATTATTTATAATTAGTAGAGAACGTAAAATTATTTTTCTCGTTAAATATTTCAATTTGATTACATAAGTAATTAATTATTCATTTATTTTTTTAATTTAATTTTGTTCGTTTTTACTTTTATCAGCGTAATTAATACAACTAGTACAATATTGAACAGTGAGTGATTTAACATTTAATTACACGTGAAGTCTTTACGGCAGTAAAATACCTATTTAAGTTTTTTTACATATATAAAAATTTTTCCTGATGTATTTAAATCAAGTGAAACAAGTAGACACATAAAATATAGTTACCATAAAAATATTGAACACGCTATTTTTTTTTATACGATGGCGGAGCGACTTTACCAATTTCACGAAGCCTATAATATCCATAAATAATTTAGCAGTGTGTAAACGCAAATATAAACCAACATTTGTGCCTTCATCATGAAGTGTCACCACTATTGAGAAGATTATGAGCCTTTTTCCAACATCTTAACTGATTTCTGATAGAATAGTTTCCAAGAAATTGGCAACTATTAAGTATTAAGTCTATAGTCATGGATATAAGTAAATAGTATATAGTATAAGTATATATTCATGGACATAGGGAGAACCTGAAGTACTATTAAACAAATCATAATCCCTGTAGAGTATTTAGGATAAAATAAATGATTATGGCTATTTTTTAGACTAGAAGTATTTAACTGATACACAATTGTGTAAACAATTGTATCCAGAATTTTAGGTTCAATTTTCTTAACATCTGGTACCTTGGTATTATGCAATTTATATAAAAATAGAGTATCCACTTACCAATAATCGTGAGTATTGACTATCTAATCGCTATCAGATTATTCCTCCATCATCAGGGATTACTGATTAATTATTAATTTTGTCGTTGTGCGTATAAATTGTTTTATAAATGGGAATTAAAATGAAAAACAAAATTTAAATTAATATGTTCATAACAGTTGTTTGTCTATGTTTAAAATAAGTCAACGTTAAAGGAAAAACCTCTTGTAAGTAAGATATTTACCACTGTTATGTTAAGGTAAAAGTAGTAAATTGTTGTGTTACGTAAACTTGCAAGATGAATTTTACTACAGATTCAATTAAATGAAGAAGATAATGAAACGATGTATGTGGAAAATAGTAAAATTCACCGGATAATAACTCTTTACACTCACAAATATCTAACAGTGCATTAAACGAATATCAAATTATTGTTAATTCCAAGTCTACCTCCGTTCACTCCTCTATTAATATTTACAATTTTAAGATTCGGATTACTTCCATTTTTAATCCATTGTGGTTGTTTTTTTATTATTTTCCCATATACTGCCTTTGGACCTTCTTCTGATCTTCTAATACTCTTTAACCATCAGTCTCTTCTCATACGACTTAACCTTCATATATTTATGTAATAAATATTAATAACACCAACTTATACTTCAATAACTTATATATGCAATTAACGTTTAATCTGGGAGTTTACATTATCCACAAGATTAATTTCTCGCATACCAAAATTTGTTTCCTCTATTCAAACCAGCCCTAATTTTATCCACTGTATTTTTTTTTTTTAGTTATTCTTGTTCAATAAAAATTTACTTAATTTTCACTTAGTAATACTAGTCAAGATTATTTAACAACTCATTGCATACAATTAAGAATCTACTGCGGTATATAGTTAATTATCTGAACCCAAATCGTTTCACAGTAATTCTTCTTAATATAAGATAAAAATCCTTTTATAATCATATAACCTGATGATACAGTTCTGCCATCATTATATTTTACGTTCATTTACTTTATCCCAACGATTTATCCGATGCTAAGATGAATTTACTACACTTTAAAATTTAATCTAGGTCATACATTAAAACAAAATAAATTTCCAGTTAAACAACATAACTTTGAATGTAATACAACAGATACTTCAGAAACTAACTTCGCAGTTTTAAATATTTTATTAACGTAAATATTATTACTAGATTTGTAAAACGCCATTTTAAAAAGGGACATCGGTTTTTTCTTTCAAATCAAGTTTAATTATGAAACTATTATTACAGGTAAGTTAATTGGAAATATATATTACAGGTTAAATAATCATTTAGTATTCGAGTTTCATTCAAAATTATCGGGAGTTTTATACGGGATTAATCTTTATACGTTTCTTCACTGGCAGATATTATTATGTTTAAAAATTAATTATCATACTTTTTACCGCATAACTAAGCTCGTTAAATTGGGTGTATATTTATTTATTTGTTTTCGAATACAGTCAGGGCTAAACAGCAGTATTTCTGTAGGTTTTTGTTAAAATAATCAACATTCATTCAAATTTTTCATGAAGAAAATTGCTTGGCTTTTATAAATCGCCTCACAAAAAGACAGACATTTCTCAGCAAAAGGTTTGCTGAGAAAATAAGAAATAATAGTAAAATATCACTATTATAGTAAATATATTGAGAAATTTTATGGAATTTTAAATATTATTAACTCTATTAAAAAAAAAATAATAATTTAATTGTATTATGATTGATTTTTTAATCAAACATTTTTCAAAACAATGATGTAAAATTTTAAGAGTTTCTATTTTCAAAATCATAATGCAAGGGATAAATGTATTAATTAAATACAAACAAATTAATCGGACTACTACTTTGCAAGAACTTTAGATTTTAATTATTCGAAAAATATTTTTATTTTTGTTAAAATTAAAAGGAATTTAGACTTGATCGATGGTAGAGTGAGATAAATCTTAAAATGAATTACTCTATCCACCTCGGTGTAAAAGGAATTTCGTATAAACACAGGTTACAATTAATTGGATATTCTACAGTAACTGTTTACAGAAACTCGGATTAAAACTGCATAAAATTTCTCCTTTTTTTGTGCAGGTAAGTAGTAACCTTGAAAAAGTTCATAAGTAACACATTGCTTTTTCGTGCGTTAAAAATGCTAGGTATCAATATGTATAGATGAAGAAACCTAAACTTTGGCCATTTGGAAGGCAAAAAAAAGGGTAGAAGATCTTCTCAATTTAAAAAAAAAAGAAAAGAATATTATGCCCTGAGGTAGATAATCCCCACGTCCGGAACACAACATCTATGTTCCACGTCCAGGGCGGCAACAGCTGTACCTTTGTATATCACATATAGCTGACTAACGGGGTTCCGAGTAAATTCCTCGGTTATGCTTTGCTAAGTTTGACCTGGTTCCAACTTCAGGTCACTAAACGGACTGGATTTTTGGCTACCTGCAGGAAATGGAATAACAAACGATTTTGGAAATGGATTTATACCACTCTTAGAGCTGGCGATGTGGCGGCCAGGGTCAATGTTATTGCAGGTGTAACGGAGACCCTTCCGTTGTCCACATGCCCCCTGCGATGGCAAGCATGTAGCAATGGTGCCCATGTATGTCGGTGCATGGGAGCTCTGAAAGCTTCGGTGAGTAGGAGCCTGGAGTCAGTGCAGAGACTGCGCATCCGCTCTCTGCCAGGACATATGCCGGTTCCACCGGAGTAGCGGATCGGACCTCCAAGGTTAATAGCCCTGGAGTGCGGGTGTACCCCGGCGGCTAGCCTTGCTACAGAAGGGATCAACGTTCATGAATTTTCCTGAACAAACCAACGTGGCAGAGGGTGCACGTAAACACCCTCGTTTAGAACCAGCCGTTTCGCCTGAGGCAAAACGGAGAAAAAGTACGGAAAATAAAAGGATAGAGATTGAGGCTAGAAAAAGCTTACAAAAAGCTTTTTTCAAGAGCAGTAATACACCGAAACCTAAATATTTGGTCATTACAAAGGAGGATGGAAATTTCTCGAGGGTGAGTCCTTTTCTCATCGCTCGGGAGATAACCAAATGCGCTGGTGGACCTGTAAAAGAAATAAGGAAGACCTTCATGGGACTTCATGTTGAGACTGTAAATGAAGTCCAGTCTCAAAAGATTTTGGGGCTTAAAAAGATTGGAGAACTGGCTGTACATGTCGATCCTCACAGTACGCTCAACACCTCAAGAAGTGTGGTCGTCTGTCGGGATCTTCTAAATTGCACGGAGCAAGAAATTGTTGAGGAGTTGTCATCACAGGGAGTAATTGAGTGTCGCCGATTGAACATGAGGAGGAATGGCGAAGTCCTACCTTCAGCCTCTCATGTTCTCACATTTAACCGACCTACCTTGCCGGAGAAGATTAGAGCGGGGATACATCGATTGGATGTGCGGGCATTTATCCCGCAACCTATGCGATGCTTCAAGTGCCAACGTTTTGGCCACACCACTATCAAATGTGAGAGAACGCAAAAATGCGTGTGCGGCGAAGGGGTGCATGAGGGAGAGCCGTGTAAAGAGCCCCCTACATGCATCAATTGCAAGGGACAACATTCATGTAAATCCAGGAATTGTCCTGTCTACAAAGAAGAAGTAGCTGTGCAGGAAGTTAAAACCCTGCAGAAAGTCAGCTACATCGAAGCCAAAAAGATTGTTAACGCCCGCAAACCTAGAGCAACAACATCTTATGCTCAGGCTGCGGCTACTGTTCCTGCTCCTGCTCCGATTGCTGTAGATGAGGCTCAAATTATAAATAAACTTGCGCCTACTTTGGCTAACATGATTGAGAGGATCATCGAAAACAAGATGAAACCTTTTGGCAATAAAGAATTTGTTAAGCCAAAGATAGTGGTACAGCCTGCTGAAGATAAGTCGATAAAAGTGAAAGTTGCTCCTCCAGAAAAGAAAACGGACACCAAACCAGAATGTCAAGTCCGTCTCAGCGAGATTCTTGATGAAAAGAAAAAGGTGATACCTACAGAGTCTGTTATGGAGGCTCCCAAGCCTCCTGTAACTGAAGTGGCCTCTAAGCCTCAGAGGCCACAAAAAATCACACAGGGGGGGCGAGTGTCCCCCCCTCCCACAGGCGGTGACCGGTGCGACCCCCGTGTTGGGGAGTGGCCAGGTTGCCGCCTCTCAATCGGCGCCTGAAACCGGCGCCGATCCATGCCCGTCGTCGTCGGCGGCTTCGGTGGTCTCCGATACGGAGACCGGAAGCCTTACAGGCGACGACCTTATCCGCGAACACGATGCTGTTCGTAGGATGGAGAAGAAAAGGAAAAAGGGATGGCCGAAAGGAAAACCCAGACAATAATTTAATTAAAAATTAGTGAGTCTATTGTACAATGGAATATCAATGGATGTTTTTCAAACATCCATGAGCTCCAATGCTTGGTACATGACGTAGACCCGATTTGTATATGTCTGCAAGAAACGCATTTCCGCCGAAATGAAAATTTTAAATTAAAAGGATGCGATATATTTCGGCGAGATCAACCGCCAAATGTAAGAGTTAGAGGTGGAGTAGCTATATTAACATCGACTAGAGCTACCACCGAAGCGGTTGTTCTAAACACAAACCTACAAGCGGTCGCCGTTAGAATGAAGCGTCCGCTCCAGGTCACTGTCTGCAGCATATACTTGCCGTATTTTGATTGGAATAAGGATGACATAGCAAGACTAATTTCCGAGCTTCCCCCACCTGTTTTACTGGTGGGTGACTTTAATGCTCATAATTCTCTTTGGGGATCAGATCGAGTAGATCCCCGTGGAAGAGAACTGGAAGGGTTCCTGATGAATTCAGAACTTATTATTTTAAACGACGGATCAGGAACCTTTTTCGATGCCAGAGATGGATCGACGACCTGTATAGATCTTGCACTTATAAGCGGATCGATAGCACCAAGGTACAGCTTCCATGTCATAGATGATCTGCATGGAAGCGATCATTTCCCGGTGCAAATTGTAACTGATGTTACAAGAACAATATATCCCAACCCTAAAAGATGGTTATTTGAGAAGGCAGACTGGACGAGCTTCACAGCTAGAACGATACTCCCAGAAACAACTGGAGTTATCGGAGACGATGTCGACGCCATAACAAATGCAATAATTGAATCGGCATCGAGATATATTCCCAAAACATCTGGGAAACTTACTAAAAACCCGTTCCATGGTAGAACGATGAAATAAGTGAAGCTATAAAAACAAAGAGAAGGGCGTATAACGCCTTTAAGAAGCGTCCTAGTATAGAAAATCTTGTTGCCTTTAAGAAATACAGGGCGTATGCAAAACGTCTTATGATAGACTCGAAAGAACGATCCTGGCAGCAATACGTGTCATCCATCGACAAAACTACTACTGCATCAGATGTTTGGAGGAAAGTGAAGGCGATTTGTGGGCGTAATGATTTTGCTCCCATAACTAGCCTTCAAGATGAAGATGAAATAAAAGACACTCCATATGAAATTGCAGAGCTGTTATCCAATCACTTCGAAAAGGCCAGCAGAACGGCCAACTACGAGGAAGGTTTTCGAACCAAAAAAGAAGAACTCGAAGGTCTACTAAATTTTAGAACTGAGTATAATTACTCATATAATGTACCATTTAAAATGGAAGAACTCGCGAAAGCGTTGGAAAAAGCAGGTAACACGGCTGCTGGTCCGGATGAAATCCATTATAATATGATCAGGCAGCTGAATACCACTGCAAAACGCAGATTATTAGAACTTTATAATAAAATTTGGTGGGATGGAACGTACCCGCAGCAGTGGAAAAAAGCTCATGTTGTTCCAGTACCAAAGAAAAATAAAAATTTAACAGACCCCAATAGCTATCGTCCTATTTCTTTGACGTGTGCTATGGGAAAAATACTGGAAAAAATGATTAATAATCGACTCGTCTGGGTTTTGGAAAAAGAAAACCTGATATCACCGTATCAAGCAGGTTTTCGGCAATACCATTCTACCACTGATCAAATGATCAGCTTAGAGGACATTATATATAACAGCTTTATTAAAAGGAAACATTGTGTCGGAGTCTTCTTTGATCTTCAGAAGGCTTTCGATATGACCTGGCGTCATGGTATAATGCTCCAGATACATGAATGGGGCATTCGTGGCAATCTGCCTATACTGCTCTGCAACTACATGAATGACCGTACCTTTCAAGTACGCGTAAACAATGAATATTCATGTGAAAGAATCTTGGAAAATGGCATACCGCAGGGTTCGCCGTTGAGCGGTACCTTGTTTACCATTGCCATTAATAAATTGATACTAGCCATTCCAGTAGAAATTAGCAAAAGCGTCTATGTTGATGATCTGGCAATTGTGTATGCCAGCAACAAGACTGCTATGGTGAGGTACAAATTGCAACGAGCGATCAATGCTCTGAATGAAGTTGCAAGGAATAACGCATTCCAATTCTCACCAGAGAAAACGTGCTGTGTACACTTTTGTAGGAAGAGAATTCCTCATCAAAGTCCTGCGTTGACAATTGACGATAATCCAATACAATATAAAGATAGCGTAAGATATTTAGGACTAGTATTGGATAATTCCCTTACATGGGGATTACATATACAGGACTTGAGTGATAGATGCAAAAGAGCCCTAAACATTATAAAATGTTTATCGAATTTAAATTGGGGCTCAGACAAAGAGACATTATTGAGATTGTATAAAGCATTGGTTCAATCTAAACTAGACTACGGATGTATCGTATATTCATCCGCTAGAAAGTCGCACTTAAGAAAGTTAGACGTAGTTCATAATAGCGGAATAAGATATGCAACAGGCGCTTTCCGCACAAGTCCGGCGGCTAGTCTAATGTCTGAAGCCGGAATAATGCCACTACATTATAGAAGAGATATCCTTTTGTTAAGATATGCAGCAAATGTATGGGCTCTTCCTGCTCATATAAATAATAAATTGTTTACGAATCATCCTATGGCTGCAGTATATGAACATCGTCCTACCTATTCCAGACCAACCGGAATTAGGTACCACGAATTAAGAAGAAAATATGAAATTGCTATACCAGAGACACTAGCAATTTCTACTAGAGAAATACCGCCATGGCTCTTGCCAGCGGTAAATACAAGTTTGGATCTCTCTCAAGGAGAAATAAAAAAAACCAGCAGTGATCATCCAGCAGGAATTTTTAGCAACCGTCAGTAGTTACAAAGAACATATCAGAATTTATACTGACGGTTCTAAAACTGAACATGGTGTTGGATGCTCGATATATGTAAATGAAGAAGCCCACTCTTGGAGACTGCCAGATGTGGCCAGTGTCTACACGGCAGAACTCACTGTAATTCAGCAAGCTCTTCGCTACACTGAACACTATTGCGAAGAGAGAGTGCTAATATGTTCCGATTCATTAAGTGCACTCGTCGCAATTCGGAACAAGAACATTAAGGATGTCCTAATTGCAAACATCCTGTCCATTTTATACGTACTAAAACAACGAGGACAGCGATGCGTATTTGTATGGACTCCAGGGTATGCTGGTATTATAGGTAATGAAATCGCAGACGAAGCTGCCAGAAAGGCAACAGTCTGCGATGACTTGGATGCATTTCCTGTAAGAGTAGCAGATGTTAAAAACCGTCTAACCAACATAGTAAGGAACAAGTGGAACGCTGAATGGAGGAGTTTAAATACAAAATTAAACTCGGTTAAAACTTCTCCTTATAAATGGAAAAGCGACTTTAAGTTGACTCGCCGTGAACAAGTAGCGGTGACCAGACTTAGAATCGGTCACACGCGATTAACAAATTTATATTTGTTAACCGGCGAAGTGAGACCAATGTGCGGTGTTTGTAATAAAACACTGACAATCAAGCATCTAATAGAAGAGTGTACCATATATGAGGACCTCAGAAAGAGGTTCCGTCTTACAAATAATATTAGTGCTGATCTGGATAATGGAAATGAAGAAAATATAGTTGCATTTTTACACGCCAGTGGACTTCTTAAAAGTCTATAAAATGGAAGTTTAAAGCTGTGGTAAGAGATACTCTAAGCGGTAGTCTTATATATACATATAAGGGAGTCTCGAAGCGTGGCACGTATAGAGACGGGAGGTAGCCCACTTGCCTATTCCATTTTGGCTCACCTGCATTCAAGAGCAGTGAGTCGGGGTGTGTCCG
The DNA here is from genome assembly GCF_047948215.1 of Lycorma delicatula. Lineage (NCBI taxonomy): Eukaryota > Metazoa > Arthropoda > Insecta > Hemiptera > Fulgoridae > Lycorma > Lycorma delicatula. The sequence goes on along the minus strand of NC_134455.1, from coordinate 173,447,609 downwards.
ATGATGGCATGGGGGACCCTCAAGGGTGGATTGAGGGCGCGAGGCTATGGGTGTACGCCGTGCATGCCTATGGCCTGATATAAGAAAGATTCAACTGCCACGGCACCCTGGCACGACTGATATACTGCTCAACGGCGGTTCTGGTCGCCCCGAGGGTGCTTAAGCAAACTATAAATGAGACTTCGTAGAAGAAAGAAAGATATGGTATTGATTAGTTTAATTTTAATTTTAAGTACATGGTCTTTTGAGAACCTATCTCAAATTTTAATATTGGGGCCCTTTACACCCCGTAAGTGTTTGTGATTGTCCTTGTCTTTCATGTTTTAATGTTTATTGTGAAGTTTGTGTTTTTAAATAAAATGTAAGGCCCTTTACACCCTTACATATGACGATCCTGATGGAGATAATAATTTCGTTTTAAAGAATGTGACGAGGGCTAATGACCTTAGCAGTCGATGCCCGTAAAAATTCAGTTAAAAAAAAAAAAAAAAAGAATATTATGGACAAACAAACTTAATCATGTTATGAAAAAAATAGCACCAAAAATTTAAGCAGGAGAAAACTCTAGGAATAGTAATACAATCATTAAGTAGGTTTGTTTAATCAATAATAATATTAAAAAATTTTCATTGAGTTAAATAAGTAAAAATAATTTAAATATTAAAAAAAACTCAAATATTATGAACGGCTAAATACTAGTATTTAGCGGATAGGATGATTTATCAACATAAATATTTAAACAATAAAAATTTTAATATTCCTATAAATAAATACAATATCAGAACTTGTTTTATTGCTTCTGAAATAATCACTTTTGGACAAAGTACATTTTTTTATGTTAACCATTCAATTTAATTCTTTAATATTTTTTTTGAAAATGATTAAAAGAGCTAAACGTTTTTGTATAACAGATTACTGTTCGAAACAGTGTACATGTATTAAAATGTTGCTAAAAGCATTGAAGTCATTTGTGATAAATCCAGCTAAATTTTCAATTCTGCAAAATGGTTTTATGAAAATGATTGAAATAAGTAGCAGTTTCTTATTCCGTTGAGAGAGGATTGTAAGATGCATTTGAAAATTAATGAGTCTAACTCTCTTTTAAGAAAAAGCACAACATATTTAGTTACCTGTTTCTAAGATTTCCAAAGATTTTTAGTGGTATAATAATAACTATTTCATAAATTAATTAGACCAATTTTAGCACTACAGAAATTGTATTTTAACGTAAGAAACAACTTTACATGGCTAACCGAATTGTTTATTTTAAAAAGTATTGGGAATTTCATTTTTACATTACTTTTCCTCCAAATTTTAATAAATAAACATTTTTACTCTCATAATTCTGATGCTGGGAAAAAATTTAAATGAAGTGGTTATTTATTTTTTCCACTGAATAATGAATAACCTGGACATCATTATAACCAAATAAATGAAACCTGAATATTTCATATTATAGTTTAGCTGGACGGTCAAACTGTTATTGTAATAATATTATTGTATTAATATTTATCTAATGTCCCAACTGCTATTGGGACATTAGATAACTATTTAAAATTTTTTGCTAGGTAAAATATATTAATACCTACTGCTTATGATTATTCGTTACCTTCTCTAGAGATAAAAGTTTATTTCAGTAAAAAAAATAACAAGTTTGTATACACGTATATGTATAATATATTCATGAGTGAACAATAAGATATAATAGGTATAATATAACAATTTTTTTTTGTTTAAGGGATTAATAAATGGGTTTTGTCATTTACAACGCATACTGCTTTTACTACATTTAGCTATAAATCAGTGATATTTTTCCTACCAATTTAATTTTTGCACACTGCTATTGTAAACTTTTAACTCGCTAGATAATTTGGGTTTTGAAACTTTTTTTTACGTGAAAATGAAACTGTAAATTTGTATTATACTGCTACATTACATCATAAATACTGATGAAAAAAACCAGCACTAATATTTATATTGTACAGTACACTAGCTATAAATCAGTTTTTACTTTTAACGATTACATGAATTATTTTTACTAACAATTTTGTAGCGGTTTGCTCTAAATTAAAAGTATTACCATCGTTTTTCTCTACACAGAAATATTATTTCATTTTAGGAACGTGTTATATATTTCCAACATTTTATTTCTAGTGCAAAGCAATTAATATTAATTAAAACATTTTTTTATGAACGGATTTGTAACTACTGAATTATATACTATCACAAAAAGTATTTGATATTTCTTTTATCTTCAAGAATTGATTTTCTTTCAAGTGAAAATTAAACGATAAAAATCTGCTGCTAGGTTTTAATTATAACTACAAAGCCGTAAAGTTGTTTTAGATACTTCTTTATTCAATTTATTGATGCGTAAATCAAGACACGTTTTTTATTTTTTGTTACACTTGCTGAAGATCTATAATAAATTATGTAAATTGCTGCTTCCACTTCAAAAATACGTATATAAAAATTTCATTGTATACATGTTAAGAAGCAACATGTAAGGAAATATTTTTCAAATGGCTGAATAAATACTTTACTTAGCTTCCCTTTTAATTTTTTCTCCAATACCTCAACGATAAAACATTAGATAATATAATTAGCTTCCATATACAATGCGTATATACGTATGCATGTAAACATCGTTTCACAGCGTTCTCCTCAGTCTATTTTGTTTGTCAGTAAACAGCTGTTTATACAACATAATTTCACATGAATATTTGCATAACTGTACAGAAATTGTAAATAGTTAAAATAGTAAAATTATTCTTATCACTAATGTGATTTATCTTATTAACAAAATAACTGAACTTACCAAAGTATTTTCAGGAACTAATTTCTTTGATCACTTAAAGGAAATGTGACAAAAACTAAAAAAAAATCAGAAAATAAAAAAAAAATTATTTCTAGATTTTTTTAAAATTATGTGCGAATATAGATTTCCAGAAAATATTTTATTATTATGACTGAGCGTAATAAAATAACTGTCCATCATTGTAGTTGCAGATTGGACATTTTAGGTAATTTCATAAGAACGCTACCATTGTAATGGATACCATGATTCGACTTCCGGAAAATTCCGACATATCTTCACGTTTCACATCTTCCAGACCCCAAAATCACCTTTAGCTCAAAATTTTATATATATATATATATATATATATATATATATATGCATACACTTTCTTGTGGACACGATAAATGCCGTAATTTTGCGCCAATCACTTTCAAATTATTCCTTAAAATTAAATCGTCCCAAAATTTCGATCGAGTAGGTTAACTGCCAAAATCATATCATGAGGGTGAAAATGGAGGGGCGCTTGCGTAAAAACAAAATATCGCTATTACTTTCTTATTAAGTAAAATATCGAATTCGGTTAAAGTTCCTACTATTTTTTGGATAAGGATCTAAAACTTATTTTAGTAATTTTTTTTATATCGCCAACCATTGACCCTGGATTTGAAAAAATGGGGCTTCGAAGAAAAAAGAATCATACCTCCCTTAATAGGCACAGTATCGAATCGATTTAAGGTGGTCGTTAGTCCTCCAAATATTACCTAAAACATTTGTCTTTAACAATTTTTGATATGACCAACTCTTACGGCAAGGGATGACGAAAATGTTGCTGGAATTGTAAAATGGGGCTTGTCGTATGTTAAACATCTGAAACTTTTTTCACATGCACCCATTTTCGTATTGCGTAAATTTGAAGTTTTTCTTAACTTTAAGTTGGAAATCTTTTTTATCCTCTACTTAGCACCGGTGAAATCTACCTCCGCCTTCCGGTGTACCGAAAGGGATTTTTTAATGCCAGTCGTATTTAAACGTCGAACAAAGTTTTTCTGTATGAATTAAATAAAATATATAATTTAAAACTTATTTTAATTTTTCAGTAGCTAAATTTGATTATTTATTGATACATATACAATTTTACTTTTATTACAACAACAATCACAAAAATCATTCATCATCCACTTTTATTATATATCATCATTACTCAATGTATACAATTTTATTTCCATAATGTTTTTCATTTAAATTTTTTCCATAATGAATATGACGATTTCGTTTATCTTTCTGATGATCCATGTCCCTAGTTTGCGTAGAAATATCAAAATAAATAACTAATTTTTCAGTTCTGATTTCGCACTTTTCTCTTTCTGTAAACAATCTTATCTTCTTATATTGCTGCTACTCCTATTCCACTGTAAAGTTTTCTTCTTATTTAATTCTAAATGATGGCATTTCGTAGGTAATTGTAGTAAAATGTTCTGTCAACTCAAATTTCTTTCGTTTTAATCATACAATTTTAGTACTATTTTCTTTATATATGTTATATTTAAGCAAACTCCTGACGGAATTCTCTCCATTGGCCATGTGTGTTTCATATCACTAAGTACTAAGAAATCCACCGAGTAATGGAATGCAATATAGCTGCATCCCTTGTCACGAATCCTTTGTAAAAAATAATTAGTCAGTACTCATACTAGACGATGTTCTAATACGAACATCGTCCTATATTAATTAGATTTCTGATTCAGTACTCGTTCATTGCACATCATCATCCTATTTAATTCATCATTAGCATGTACGCAAAATTATGTAGAACTATTTAAATGTATATTAAATAGTTAACAATTAAATATTTAAAGTTAAATGGATATTAATCGTATAAAAATAAAGGTCGTTTCTTAAAAACGTAACTCACTGAGTTTTAAAATGATAAATATATATCAGTTTATATATATATATATATATATATATATATACTGATCATCAATTAATTAATATTAATTGATATTCAATACATAGGAAATTTTAATCGGGTTTTGTTCTTTAATATGCTTAGAGAGGTTTATGTATCTAATGTTAAGAAAGGATTAAAAACTATTGCTATCCATTATCACAGAATACTATGGTAAAAATTTATTGCCTACAGATACATTTCATCATGCTTGATTGCTTCCCTTGTGCTCAATTCTAACGAAACTGATAAATTATCAGTGACCTTGAAACAAAATTTGATTTCTTCTACTCTTTCGTGAAGGACTTCACTTTATCTAATCATTTTACTGAAATAAATAATTTATTAGACAAGACTACTAAAACCGTAACATGACCACTGACAAACAAGATCACATTATCTAAAGCACACGTTCACGCACATATCTGACAATATTTGTTCACTAACATTCATAATGAAATGGTATTATTTTCCATGAAGTATGTTCTTAATAATGATGCATGATTGAATATTTATGGTTTAAAAAATTACATGAAATTAACAAAAGGTTTGTGAACACGGACTGGCATAAATAACTCATCACGTATTGATAATGTATTTATTAAACAAACATAATAAATATACTTTAATAACGAAATACTGTATCCACTAATTACGGAAATTATTAGCCCTGTTAGAGTGCAAATCCTAATTTACGCAACCTCATCAACTAATTACGATGCTTTAGCGCGTGTACACACGTACTCACACTTATAAAGACAAACATACACTCAAATAATATTTTACCAAATAATTCGATTGCATTCACACATATTTACACATTTACACATTGCTTATCTATTAAAATTAAACATACCAGCTAGAATAAATACGCAGAAGCAAACATGATAATAATAATTGAATATTAAAGGGGCTTTAAAAATCAATTACGTAACGTTACTAATTTTACAAGTTACTAAAAAAATCTTTTTTGCTCCGATAAAAGCGTAAAAAATGTGGCAAACATAAACGATATACGAGTTGTTAAATAAAATAATTAAATATGTTATAAAAATATGAAATTCGATTCTAGTGTGCATATTTGGTCAAATTTATTTGGTATAAAATGTCTGAAATAAAATTCCGGCACACAATCTTGTGACATAAGGCGCGGCAGAAAGTTCTTTATCATATAAACTTTTCTTATCTCGCTTACTAATTTAAAAAATCAGATAAATCTGTTTTTTCTAATTTAATGTCAACATTTAAAAGGTTATCCATTATCATCATTTTAAACATGTTTATTATTTTAAATATGTTAATAATAATATTCTGAATTACAATTACATGATCAAAATTTCTCTGATTTTACTTACTTGTACGAAGTAAAGGAAGTATAGTGATAGCGAAAAATTTTGGTTTCCCAATTTCAACGGAAATATCCATTTTGACCATCCCTGAATACATTTTGATTAGTTTCAGCGTGACGTCTGTACGAACGTATGTATTTCACATAACTCAAAAACAATTAGCCATACGTTGAAATTTGGAGTTAGGACTGTTATAATATCTATCTGTGTACCTCCCCTTTTGACAGCAATCGATTAAACCAAAAGTGTGCAGAAAAGCACAAAATCACAAAAATTTGGATTTTGGTCTTTTTCTTTACTGCAGTAATAAGCCATCATTGAATGCTTTTTTAAACGAAGTATCCTAAGTGGTACGTACTTTCATTGGTTCAAGAGTTACAGCCAAATAAAATTTTAATTAATGATATATTTGGATCTTACAAAAGAAAGACATATTGTTTCGAATCCGAGTTTATCTCTTTTTTTAACTTTTTTTTTTTTTAATTTAAATATATTGATTTATTTACAGTTCTTAACCTCTCATTGTAAAAATAATTTTCACAGTGAATAATTATTCAATAAAGGTTGAATAATTGTTCAAAAAGGATATTTCTATTGAAATATGAAAACCGACATTTTTCTCTTTCAAAATACTTCCTTTACTTCATACAAGGAAATAAAAATCTACTTTCAATGATTTAATAAGCTATTAGGAAAACAAAATTAAACATCATAATATTTAATCGTCGTGGGTGTGCAATCGATTTGGCCAAACATAATAATTGAAGAGAAAAACGAGATCAATATTTAAACTTACTTCTTATTTTTAATAGCAAGTAAACAACCATAAGTAACCAATTTCTTTTAATGAAACAAATATAAACAATAAATTATATGTTCAATTGAAATATTATTTTGTAATTTCTGAGATAAAATATTTTATTAAATTTTTGTGTAATAAGCACAAAAGTAAAGAAAAGTTACGCAGGCGCATGTAAACAAATCTAATGAAAATATCTATACATCTGTAAAAAGCAATTAAAAATTCAACCATCCAAGGATATAGAAATTCCAGAGAGAAATTATTTTACCATATGAATCAATAAAAACATTTAATTAATTTTTAATGTTTCATTTTCTGATTCAGATTGCACTCATTTACGGTCAATTGCAAATTCACATATCGTAATGGCGAAATATTACATTTGCACGCTCACTCACTTAGCGGAGAAAATACAGACTGGATCAATAATTTTAATGTACAGTTTAATCAGTGCGACAGAATATCTCTGTTGATTTTTCAACTTATAACCTTAACAAAGAACAGAATTTGAATTATAAAAATAAACTAAAAAAGTAAAAAAATAATTTGGTAGTTATTTAATTATCTTTTTTTTCACAAAGTTGTGAAAAAAAAATTGTTGTCACTCTAGTGACAACAAATTTAAAAGATCTATAAAGCAAACTAAAGAGCTGAACATAGAATCCTTATTTTGAAAATTATCAAACAGAAAATTTTCAAAATCAACGTGGAAAAACGTAAATTTCTCCGAGAAGTTCACAAGGAAGTTATATCATTACAATGAAGCACGGTGTAATAGATGGAAGAAAAACACAGAAATTTAATGATGAAACATAATCACTAATCATCAATTTCAAAAAAATTAGACTAATCATTCTGGAATAACAGGGATAAACTAACACCGTTTAACCCTCTTCCTAAATAGTTATGATAAAATAGTCAGTAAATAAATATGACCAGAATAAATAAATTTTTAATTTAACAAAGTCAAAAAAAAAAGTTTAATACCCATATATAAGGTAGGTACAAAACGTTTTTCCTAAAAAATTAACTCTCTACAAAAGAAAAATTATTTGATTAAGGCTTTGTGAAGCCTCAATTGTAGCTATCAGTTGAGGTTATCAACGAAATAAGAAGCTGTATACATTTCTAATTCTAAAATAAATATTTTACTTATCTTTTTTATAATGTAGTAAAAAAATATATAATTATAGATAATGCTTTAGATCTAGGCATATCCCATCCTCAATTATATGAACTGTTAAAATAAGAAAAAATGGATACTCTTGTTTTTTATATGTATATATATTTTTTCTTTGGATAATATTTTTTTTGGAGAAAATAACCAAAATCAATTTCTTGCGAATGTAGTGTAATACCCCAACCCGGGATGTATTTAAATGTTTTACTGCCCGAATCCGAATCAGGGCCAAGAATAAATAAACTTACTGGGCATAATCAAAAGAATTTACACAGTTAAAGGTTACTGACGGAACAGACGGCCAACTTTCATTACGTTTGTAAAGAGATACAATATTTTACAATACATTTACAGATTTCTGATAAAGTACTGAAATTGCATTTAAAGTAGAGCGGATAAAAGATATCTTTGTTGAAACTTTATTGGTTGTAAACCACTTCACTAGATTGGAGAAATGTTACAAATAAGAAAATTTTAAGAGGAGTGTCGAGTGAGGAATAGAGATTGTAAGAGATAGTGCGAAAGAGAGAAGATAGATTGTTGAGGTTTGTAAAGGATGAGGGTACGAAACTCTTCTTCTGATTGGTCGGTGGAGTTCAAATGTTAGGGAGGGATTTGTTAGTAGGTTTAGGTCGAAAGACGGCGGTGGAAGTTGCGGAACGAGCCTACTGAGGTTGTGTAAGGATGTGAAACGCAATTCTGTTACAGAAGTAAGTTGCGAGACAAGTTCGCGTGTCGCAGCGATTTATTGAAACTGCAGTAACACACAAAACACACAAATTCAACAGTGGGGAATGACAAAATCGGAATAAGGAAGGGGAAAGTCTGACTTACTTATGTGTAGCTCAGCCCCACGGTTTGGTTACAAGCTAGAAATGAATTGCTTAAGACTTTCGTATGTATCTCCTTCTCAAGAAACGTTACTTTGTCCTTTTCGTTTTCTGCACTGTTTTTCCTTAATCCTCTTCTTTCCCCCTCGTCTTTTATACCGTTCGAATTATTCACCTATCTTTTCCCTTAGTCTAGCTCGTACGATATCAACACGCACTAACTCATTCCTCTTTTTCAACCCCTACACATTTTTTATTTTTTATTCGCCTTATGGTACTTAGCATTTTTATATTCTCACTAAATATAACTGTTACCAAACTCATTTTTTCACATTTTGTCTCTTTCATAAAATCTTAACTCCTTTTCCCTCATTTTATTTTGTAATAAGTGTGCGTTTTATGACCCACTTATACCTTTTTTTTTGGCTTACAGCGATCTACGTTCATAATAAAAACCGTATTCTATTTTAAAATGACTTATGTAGTCTTTCCAACAGTAGCAATATAATTCTATTTTTTGCCAACTCAATTATCTGTGCAAGAAAATCAGACAAAAATTATTACTTTTTAATAAGGAACTGTAATAATTTCTCTTTAACAACAGTTTATTAATTTAATTTATGTCAAAAGTTCATTCCTATCCGATTTCATTTACACTGCCGTGGCTATTTTGCACTGTAAATTTAGCTAACTTTACTGGTGTGAGCAAATATTTTCATTATGTAGGTTATATAAATGTGGTTGAAAAAAATATTGCATGTGAACTACGTTTGTCAAAATTGTATACGAATACAATGAGCGTATCTGTATTATATATTTATGAATTTCGTAATTTGCAAGGGATTTACAACACTAAATCAAATATAAACAACTGTAATATTCTACTTATACCAAACAAAATTGACCACATCTTAAAACACCTGGAAATTACGAAATATACTATATGAAAAACCGTAACTCATATTTAATAAATTCATAACATTATCTCTAATATGCGTATTATCAACTCAGATAAACAACTAATAAATACTTGACGTTTTTCATTAATAAAAAATTAGTTATTCCATTTTTTCCACCTTTTTATATGTGATGTTTGGGTAACGTACGATATTCAGGACTTCATTTGGACCGCCGACTAACATGGAAAAATCACGCGAGAGAAAATAGAAAGCAATTTAAGATTAGGTGGTTGAAACGGTTACTAGGAAGGAGGTCTGTGTTGTAGTTAAATAACAAATTGTTGTATAAGACATTTTTAAAGTCAATCTGCGGAATATCGACATTATCCAAAGGTACCAGAAAAATGTGCTGAGGAACATATCGGAGATGCCATGGTTTGCGAAGGAAAAGATCTACCATTATCTACGGATGCATTTATTCGTGAAGAAATTCACCGTTAAGCCCAAAGTACTTACTTAAGCTGAACACGTATGAAAACCACCTGGCTGTTAACTTATTTGATAACACTGAAGATGTGAGATGATGAAAAGGTTGCGTGTATTGGATCTTGAGACTGTTGCGCGGTGAATATTGTTCTATTAAAAATTTTACTCTTGCTCATTTATCCTTTTTGCTCTGTTTCATTACGTGTTGATTTACGTTTACTTTCTTATGGACTTTGTGTGGATTGTTAGTTATAATTTATTCATTGTATTATTCTTTTTTCAAACTTTTATTTTATTGTCTTTTGAGGTATCGCTGGATACGACTTTTCATAACACGTTCATTCATACCATTTACTTATAGTTTCGTTATTTTTTTAAACTGATTGTACACAAAAAAGTATAAAAAAATAAAGATTCTATCCAAATTGTCATTAAAACAAGAATGCTTTTATAGTAAAAGAATTTCAATTGTATGTGCAAGGAAAACGTCTTGGTTTCAAATAAATAAACACATTACAATTAATAAATATTTTAATTAGTATAACAATTACTTCAAATTTAAAATGAGTAACTTTTTTACATCTAAAAACCACCTTGAAAAAAAAATTAAGTATGAAATAATAATTCTGGAATTAGTGGCTGTTAGCAATTCATACTCTCGAATTTATATGTACTCAAATGTAAATAGGCTCATGCTGTTGATGTATGAAATTAATTTACTTATTACAAACTCAGTTACTTTTAAAATTGCATTTTAAACGAAAAAATATAGCGATAAGTACTCGAATACAATAACCACATACTTTATACGAGTTTCTTTAAATTATGATCAACTGATATTTATTATTTAGGTTACATAACTGTGTTGAAAAGAGTATTGTATGTGAATTACGCTTTCCAAATTGTATATGAAACCAGTGATGGTTACAGTATAATGTGTTTCATAATTTGCAAGGGATTTACAATACTAAATCAAATATTAAACAACAACTAACGTTTTATACTTATACCACACAAAACTTACCACATCTTGGAAATTACCAAATGTGCTATATAAAAACCGTAATTTTCCTCTTATGTTTTCAACTTAATCGTTAATTTTCATAAAAAATTAATTAATGCTATTAAAAAAATGTTTTAGCAATGTTATTATAATTATTTTTGTGCTTGATTAATTAATTTACCACACAAGCTTTGAAGTTTTTACTTGGGAATGTTGGAGAGTATGAAAAATGCCATGCTCGATCGGAATTTGAACTCGGGTTGATTGGATGAAAGATCGAAAAACTACCATTCTGCCATGGAAACGGGCAAAATATTTTCTGTTTTTAATAATATTTTCTCCTTATTCATTATATGTATTATAATGAATTTTTCAGTTATTATCTTACATAAGATATATTCATGAACTATGGTTCAATGGTTTTAAAGTAGTATGAACGGTGATGTTTGTAAATATTCCTTAAAAAGTTCGAAATAAAATGATAAAAATTAATAATGATTGAAGAGCCAGAAATTCTTACCTAAAAATTATCACGTTTATAGAAATAAATAAAATATTTAAAGTAGTTATTTTCTTAAAGAATAATCCTTTGAATTTAATTCAAAATTTAGAAAAGACAACCAAATTATTTAAACTATTATAAAATACTTTACGAAGTTTCAATCCCTAATATTAGTAAACTATTATTAACAACATATTTTGGAACCTATTATGACGCGACACTGAAATATAGTTGTAATAGATCTTTATTGCTTCATGTAGACTGCTTTTTAAATGAAAAAGCGCTACCACAATCAAATAATTGCAGGCGAGTTTTTCTTTATGCACACCCAAAGGGGTTTTCAGAAATAAAATATATTTATTTATTGTAAAGGGGGAAAAACATTAAAAAGTTATGTTAAATTTAATTTTTATTTACTAAGCTAACCGAGACCATATAAATTAATTTAAATGGCAGTTTTTATTCGAGCAATCTAAATACAATTATATTTTACTATTATCTGCCCTCTCTTCATTAAGGATAGATTCAGAAACTTATGGTATGAGAAGTTCAAAAGTTTCTTTCCAATTATAAGTTTATATTAAGCGATTTATCCAGCGGTGTGATGCGAAGCTCTGCGGTATGCGGGTATATTTTGTTTTGAGTTGCACAAACGGAGAGACAAGAACAGAGAACATGACAGAATGCCAGCCTAAAGGGAGGAATGGAAAAGGTACGAATTTTTTTAAAATCCTTTTAAGCATTTCTGTTCTTTCTAGTTTAAATAATAAGTTTTACTTCGAAAACAAAAATGGAAAAACAATTAATGCTATCCTATAAAGATGACATTTATGTCATTACTTTTTTTATTTTTATGTTTTAAAAAAATATATAGCAGAACATATTTAATTCTTAGTTATTATACACTTTTCGGAATATAAAATGCATTATTTCCTCACTAATATGTTTGAATTTAATATTTCATTTTTTTAATTAGGGTCAGATGGATAACAATAAATACTGATAAAATAAACTAAATTATAACACAAATGTTAAATGATGTACAAAAATTTAACCACACGATTTTTTAAGGGCTTTTTTCTCAAAACTTTTAAAATTAAAATAAAATTACTAGTTTTTTGTGGTGCTTACGAGGAAATTACCTTTATTTTAATCACGGTAAAATAACAGATCAAAGCAATTTCCAATATTATATCCTTGTTTTTTTATTAATACATTTATACAACACAAATTTTAACTTGCAGGTCATTTTGTAAAACAAAAGTAACATTAATTTTAACCTTCAAAATTTATTAGTGGAATTCACAAGATCTCTTTGAACATAATTAACTGGAAAAAATTCAGTTCATCATTTTTACTTTAATGTACAAAGTATTGTGATCGCGAAAAATTTCGCGAGGGAAGGAGACCCTGGCGTTTAGCCTGTGGATACCAGAATGGTTTGCTGTGGGATGAATGATCTTTACATGTTACTACCTGTGGTGGGGAGAGTTGTATCTCTCCTTACCTCCTAGTCCCGGACATTTACAGGCAAATAATCGTTCACCCACTAATCTCTTCTTCTGAACAATTCAAAAGGACCCGTCAGATAACACCTTTTCAGTAGTTAAAAGAGTACCTTTTAGAGAAACTACAACTTCCTCTATCTTTTAATCCATAAATCGACAAGTCTGGATCTCATTAGCGGATTCCACAAAAGGTCCAGTTGCCTTCTTCTTGATATCTTTTTGAACCTTTTTATTCCAGGAGAGATATGGAAAACACTAAAAAGAAGAAAAATGTAGATTTTCTATTGAGTTCTAATTAAGCCCATGTACTTTCTTAAGGTTACACTTAATGTTTTCTATTTTTACACTGATAAAGATTATTCCATCGATTAAGGTTATAAAACCTTCCTTACATTTTACTGTACACATATTCTTTTAACTACAAGTGCAATTCCTCCCAAACTTTATACAGTAGATAATAGTGCAGGAAAAATTTAGCCATCATACCTCATACCATACTTCGTAAATATTTAATTCTTAAGTAAATTTTTTACTAGTGTTTTGAGAAGATCCGAGGGTCTGCTATTGCTAACTATAACTGAGGACTGTCTGTGATAAACAGTGCAAGTGCCACATAATAATGAAAGTAAATATTTGCTTTGAAAACATTCCATGTAATCATGCCGCAGAAGTAATAAACAGTAAAAGTTCCACTTTAGTTTTACGTAGTTTCTCCTTTACTCAATAGACAGAGTTAGTTGTTTTTTTATTCTACAGTTGGAGCGAGCAGTAACAAAAACTGAACATACTCCCCCAGGCATTCAGCATCGAAGTTGTTGACGATGTTTCGATTGCTACATAGACTTTTATTACTGTTGGGGCTAATGGGTAGAACAGCAAGCTTAGAGATAGGTCTAGTTAGACTAGAAGTAGCGGTTTTAAGCGTAACTACTCGACTGAGCCCATCCTTCCCAGGGTGGAGAACAAGAACACGAGCGAGTGGCCAGTTTGAAGGAGGAAACCGCTCATCTGTGGATAGGACCAAAGAGCCGACTGAGATGTCGTGAATGGGGTAGCGCCTATTTGGAGATGGACTGCTGCTGCTGAAAGTTGTTGAGTGAGCTGCTATCGAGTGATTATAGAGATTGGAAGCTGGTGGAGAGAAGGTTCTGGCACCGTGATAGGAGCCTCCCCAATGAAAATGTGACCTGGAGTGAGCATCGAGAAGTAGCCCAGGTCCTCTGAGAGTGAGTCAAGCCGCCGAGAGTTGAATACGGCCTCAACTAAACGCGTGCTGAGCGATTGTACGTGAGCAGAACATCCCGGACCGTGTGAGTAAAATGAAACGTCACTGATTTCATTGCTGCTTTCCACTTTCCTCCAAAATGGAAAGCACTAGGAGAATTGAACGACCACTGAGTGCCATCGTTAAATAACAGAGACGAAAGAGCTGCATATTCCTGAGTTCCGCCAGAAAATAGCCGTTTTAGTTTTGATCCGCTGCAACGAGGTTGGTCCCACAATCAGAACATAATGACAGGCAGCGACCTCGGCGTGAGATGAACCTGCCGGCAGAGTAGTCTGACACTTGCTCGAGGTGAACAGCTGATGTGACCATGCAAATAAAAATGACTAACCAGTCCTTGAAGGACTTATATTCGCGACCTTTACATGACTTAATAGAAACTTGACCTGCATGGTCAACTCCTGTGGATCCGTGGATAAAAAGGCAAGAGTAGGATTCACCCTGCCTGTAGATTGTCTACCAATCAGTTTTTGAGCTCTCTGACCCTTGAAACGAGCACAGAACACACTATTAAAGATGAAAATGCGAACCGGCGCGCGGCCACCAAGAATCCAGAAGTGACAACGATGTTGAGTTAGAGCTCAGTTTCTCCATGCAGAGTCTGAAGATGAACATCCTGGATAATCATGACGAGGCAACATGATGACATGCTTGGAGTCTTGCTCGATGACAGCATACTGGATTAGGCCATTAACTCTGAGTGTCCCACTCCGATCAACAAAAGTGGTGAGGCGGATGAGTGGGTAAACAGTAAAAGATCCAATTCAGTTTTACGTAGTTCCTGCTTCACTCAAAAGGTAGGGTTGGTTTTTGATCCATGAGATGGAGGGAAAATACCAAAAACTACTAGATAAATTAAAAAACTATAACTAAAATCAAAAAACTAGATAAATTAGTTTTTATTTTTACTGTGCTTCAAACTATGTTGTGAACGGGAACTTTAACTGTTTATTACTGCATTGGCATGGTTACATAGAATGTTTTCAAAGAAAACTTTTACTTTCATTTTTGTGTGGAACTTAAAATGGACAGTCCTCAGCTATAGTGATGTTAAAATTTATAATATTATTAACATACAATCTTTTTTATATTTATTTTAATTATCGTCCATATTTTGTCAGTGACTGGTAAAAGTTTCTTTAATAGTATTTTTAACGGTTAAACTGAAAATATATAAACCTAAATAAAATGATAAATTTTGAATAGTTTATTAATATTGTTTGTTTGAAAAGAAAACTGTGTGGTGTTAATAAAAGTTATCAAACTTTAAACGTGTTGAATGTTGGTGTGCTTTATTTTTTTTTTTGTAATCTCTACCCAATCAATCTCAGACCCTCAGATCATACATAAACATGTTTTTGGTCCTCCGGACCGGATATGGGTATGAATTTTGTGGAAAGTGATGTGAATGTGTAATTTATATGTTGAATATATGTAATTCAAATAAAACAGTTTAGATGGAATGTTATCTTAAAATGTAAGAGAATTTTCTCAAAGTTTTTATGTACACAAGAATCTTTGTCACGAATAAAGTGAATGCATCATGTGGTTAAAAATGAGTTGCATTATAAATGGCTTGTACCTTGATATATAACGTCGTATGCATTGTAAAAGACAACACGAATTTACTTTATTCTCATATATCTAGTAATTTTCTATGAAGAGATGTTGAACAGTACAGTTCCTCTTCTTAAGTACATTTTCCCTTAAATATTTGTTAAATATAGTCAAGAATAAAAAATAGTGAATGAAATAATAATTTATTAACTAAATTATGAATAAATAATATATTGCGAATAAGATATTGTGAATTTATTTAATGTTGTGCATATTAGCATATAATATATTTATTGTATTACTATCGTAACTCAGTAAGTAATTTTTTGATTCATTGCTTTGAAATAATTATTATTTTGACTGGATTTGAAGCTTTTCTCCGACGATAATCAGAACCAGAACTTCAAATGATTGCAATTCAGTCTTAATTGCTATAATTGTTATTATGTTTAATATTTACACACTTTTTTAATACAGTATTTCATATTTTATTATTAAATAATTTGTAAAATAATAACATTCACCTGCTTTTTAATACTGCACCCATATTGTGGCAGTATTAGTCTGTTTTGTTCTTATTCAGATAAATTTGGACAGAAATTTTTTTCTCATATATTTGTTGAGATCCTCTATCTTTATATTTTGTTTAATTCATTTTTAATGACTGGTATTTCTTTTAAATTCATGAAGTAAACTGTTGGTAATAATTATTCTACATATATATATTTTAACCATTATTTTTTATTTATCATAAATTATCTGTGTTTTTGTAATGATGAATAGTTTGATTTGGTATATTTAGCGACTGAAAATATAGTTTGGGCGTTCTAAAATAATAAAAATTTGAATCAAGATAGTTGTTAAATTTAATATAAATATTTTATATAAGAAATGTATAGATATATACGTACAACTTTGTGCGCGCGCATACACACACATACGCACACAGACACACACATATTTTAAATATAAAACTTATAGTGTAAATATATGCAGTTATATTTTTACACCATCACTTTTGTATTTTTTTAATAATTGGGCGTTTAAGAAGAGAAAATGTGTTTAATATTAAAGTGAATATCAACGCTGGTTTTTTATATAATTTTTATTCACCAACTGCTTGTATCTTCAATCACTGCCCTTTCGGTTTACGCTACAGTACACATTCTCTAGTAAGCATGAAATGAAAACCTCGTTATTTTTGAGAATGTCAAATATAAGAGTGAGCTGTGATCCTTGTCGGGTGAAGTAAAACTGTAAGATATACTTAACGATATTTATCTATTGCTTACATGAACTTTGATTTTGTATTTCACTGTATATTTGGAAGTAATGATTTTTTGTCGTAATTCACAAATGCCAGCACATTAATCTACTCGTAATATGTCTTCAAAGATAATTGTTGGATAATATAATTTTTTAACTTTTTTCAGTTTTGAAAGTTCGAAATTAATATTTTTGCGTAGTTTTAAGAAAGTAGCAAATAATCGGTTTGTAGCTTTAGCCTACAATACAAATTATTTCAAATACGATTGTTTTAATTATTATTAACATTCTAGGGTTATACCAGAGATATAAAAAAAATAATTACGAAAAACACGAGTTGTAACAAAAATTTTGGAAATTTAATAAAATTTCTTAAACGTATAAAATTAATTTAGTGATGAACTAGCGTATGCGTAATATGTTTTTAGTATAGAATTTAATGAGCTAAAATAATGTTGCTCTAAAGCCAAATAATTATTTATGGATTAAATTATAGTACATGTGGTCACAATGAAATTTGTGTTTCGTAGTTATTATAAATTAATTTAATACGTATGTATTTATTACGTATAATAAGTATGTAAAACAAGTTGTACACAATATGGTACATATTTAAAGATAATCCTGAATGTATTAGTCGTGTGCTCATTAAATATTTCATGAAATATTGTATTTAAAATTTATGTAATATTAAACTCAAATAAACTCAATAAAATTTGCGGCATAAATGTTCGTAAGTGTTGTAATTCTTTCATATTAATTTTAATATATATCTAGATAACCTTCGAAATTCACATCAGCGCACATTAATTAAGCGTTTTTCAGTTAGAATTTTAACACGGTGTTAATATACCACTAACATAATATATAATTACAATCTTGTTAAAATATTAATTTTAAGTATAATTCTGCTTAAAACAATTACAATTTTATATTGAATCTACAACTAGATTTATAATTTAATATTTTCTGATGGATAAATTAAATAAAAATTAAAATATCTTTTGTCCTAATCATCATCTTCGTTCACTATCTCTTGACTAGAGGTTATCACTAAACTTACGATTCAGCTTGTAATAATACAAAAGTTCATTTAAACCGGATAGCATAAAAATTCAAATTAAGAGGTCATATTGGTTATTCAGGCACGCACAGAAAGTAATATTTGTTTAGATGAATTGAATTAATCTATCTAATCGTATAAAGTATTGTTTTGAGGGTGGTAATATATTATAACATCTTACTATTATAGACCACGTAACTATAATATTAATGTATGAATAAAATATAAAACATAAGATGGATATAAAAGCACTCGCTAACAAAATATATAATAAATCATGTCATTATAAATCCCCAAATGACCTCTTCCTCTTCATTGAAATACGTCATTAAATTATAAAAGTCTTTAACTTTATAATTATTTTGACACCAAACTATTGTTAATAGTTCCAATAGCGTCAATAGTATTTAGTTTCGTAATAATTTAAATATTCTGTTTAGCAACACTAATAAACAAAAGAATAATTTACAAAATTTTTCCACATTTTAACGAAAAGTATTTACGTAAAATACCTTGGTTAAAACCATTAATGAAAAACAACAGTATTCGTTGAACCAAACAAAATTAAAATTACAAATAAGATCTGAGCTCAGCTAACAAATTAAAGAATGTATCTTCTGCTATATGAGAGAGTTAAAGAGTATAACGAAAGAACAAGTTCTGTTATTTTGTCTGCTAAAATAAAAGCCGATGTAGAACAGCTGACGTCAGCGCAAGTATAACAGAAACTCCTCTAAACCCATTCTTCTTCTCCTCCGAGTACTGTAAGCTTTTGTGAAAAACCGTCTCAAAATTTTGTTTATTTCCAAACAAACGAAATCCTCCTCCCCTTAAATCTTATCCACTATACGGAAATAGGTTCTTAAATTTTGTTTGTTTTACCTCTTGAATTACTTTATCACCAATATTTATTTTTCAGATAATTTCATCAGTGAATCGTTCTCCATTAAATCGTTTTAATAGAATATTCCTATATTTATTTGCATACTTTTTTTTTTAATAAATACAATGAATTTTGGTATTCACATGTGGGAAATCCACTTAAAAGCGAAGATTGTGTGATAATAGGTGGTTTCTTACATGGGAATGAAAGGATAATATTTTTAGTCAATAAACAATCAACAGAACAAACTAATTAGACGTGAGGACCAGCTTTCATCGCATTGGCTTATTTCTATAAAAATCACCGTTACGTCCTTTTACTTTACAATTAAATTTTTTTTTTCCAAAACAAAATGAAACGTTTTAATATGTTTAGGATGTTTTATTGTATTATCGGAATATTAGGATTATAAAATAAATTAAAATATACCTTAAACCTACGAAGAACTTTTAAAATTATTTCAACAAACGTCAAAAATTATTTTATTGAAATTAAATCGTATTTCAGACGTACGAAATTGATAAAAAAATAATATTGTTACAGGCATGAAAGGATAATCCATTACAGTCTTAAAATCATCCACGTAACTAAATTATAATACATTTTATAAACAAATTACGTAAGTCATTTTATAATTCTATAATATCACTTATTATGAATATTGTTCTATTTAAAACAAAGAAATATTTTAATTTTCTTTTGTTTGTTTGTTATTTATTAAAATAAATTTGCTTACTGATAAGGCTTCAGGCTACATTAGCTTTATAGTTATTTATTAACAGAATCGTATAAATAAATTAGAGTAGATTATAACTTACAAAACGTTGAATGAATTTTTAAAATTAAGCCAGAAATATTTTTAATTTTTAATTTATAATATATATATATATATATATATGTGTGTGTGTGTGTGTGTGTGTGTGTGTGTGTGTGTGTGTGTTCGAGTGTGTGTAAATGTTCCAAAAGTTTGTTTTTTATTCCAAAAGAGTGGATTAACATAAAAAAATTAATTTATCCTAATCGTCCTGCATTCCCACTGTGAAAATTTCCCATGTAAATATTATAAATCCATCCCATCCTTTAATTTATTTTATTTTACTCTTCGGAATCTTCCCGTTTAATCACTTCCTAAATATTAGTGTATAATTACTTAATATTTCTGTATAATAAATAATTCTTTAGACGTTTCTATGTCCTATAGCAAGTAGTGACCATATATTATGTTTTCTGTGTGCCATTCCGTGAATGTTCCCACATACGTTTTAGAATTGAAGTCGTTTTCATTAGTTTTCATTAGTATAGTCAATATTTTGCACTTATACAATTTATCTGTTTTATAGATAGTGAATTTGAATTTTAAATAATCTTGATGACATATATATATTATATCTTCACGAGCACTTTCCAAATTACTGATTTTTTTTTGTACATTCTAATTCATATAGAGATTGAAATTATATTCATCTCAATTCCAATACGTTTTTTTCAGAATAACAGCTCTCAGTAAAAGAACAGCAAAGTGTAAATACAAAGAAAAAACAAAAATATACTGTGATAAAAAAACACTGCCCTAATATAAAGCTAAAACAGTCATAAATTCCACGTAAGTGTATTACCGATAAAAAGATGTGCTCGTGAACTGAAAGGTGGAAGTGAAATAATTGATTTGTATTATTAATTCTAATAGAAATTTTTATAATTAAACCCTCTAAGTATACAGACTCCATAATTATTCCTAAAAGGTTTACTAAAAATTTTTGAATATGTTCAAATATTCATATAAATGTCTTGTAATTTACTGCATCATTTCTCACAAATACACGAATTATAACGGATAAATCAGAAAAAGTACAAAATTCTAGGTGTTTTATGAATAAAAATCATTCACAATTAATTATTACGTCATAATAATGAATTTTCCAGTTACTTTATGGTTTATGATTTTATTATTTAACTTATTAATATCAATTTATTTATTACATAATATTCTACAGCACATATTAAATAGATTTTAAAAATAAGAGAAATGAAATGCCAGGGTTAACAAGTAATAAAAGGTTTTTGATAATGATACTCGAAGTTAATTATCTATCCTTTTAAATTCAATTTGTTAATAAATCTATGAATAATTCAAAATCTACTTTTAACTCCCAAGCAAAAAACTTTCGGGAACAAATAAATCCCTTATTACATAAGATCAAAGAGAGAATAAAATCTGAAATAGTTTAACATACTCGTAACTTCAATGAAAAATATTTCAATTAAGGTAAAATTGAATGGAAACACAACCGCCTTCTCGTAGTTTTCATTATTCTCGTCGTTTTTAATAACAGTCCTCTGAAGTGAAAGTTTTATAAACATAAGTTTAATAACAAGACCCAAGTTTAATACAAGATAGGTTTAAGAAAGAAGAAATTACATAAACCTCTAACGAGAATTTTTTTATACGGAATGAATACTTCTTATATTGTTTTTATTAATTATGCCAATAAATGTAACTAGTCTTTGTTCTATAGTTTCCACAAAAACGCAACGTCGGCTGTATAATATAAAAAGATAAAGCTGTTATTCAAGAAAATTAAATTAGGGATTTTTTTATCTCTTTGTTTTAATTTCATATGAATTTGCATAAGATTATAAATACAGCCACAATAATAGTATTCCTTTCGTTCCCGCGCATGTTAGTTCAGCGTATTAATTTTTGCCTCCATTTTCCAAGAAGTATATTAATATAAGGGGTTTTGTTTTTAATTATGACTTATTACTCTTAACATAATTTTGTTTAGCAGACCGACCGCGGCTCAAGCCACAGTTCAGAACTACATTAAAAGATGTAAAAACCAAGGAACTTTCTCCACTACCCTCTTTTCAACCGCATACTCTCGGAAAGAACTTTTGCTATGAACCAAAGGAATGTTTATTAAAAGTTTTTAATGGAAATGGGAAGCGTTCGCCCGCTAAAACGTATTTAAATATCCATTAACAAATTTAATTCTATTTCGAACACATGGAGAAATAATGAATCACATTTATTTCATTCAAGTAATATAAATTATTAAAGATCATGCAGAACAATTTTGATTACCGTAAAAAAATTTATTTTAATTTTGATGTTAAGGCATTACTTATACTTTGTTTGAAAATATCAAACAGGATATAAATATAACCTGTACTAAAGAAAATGAAAATTTCACATAAAATGATTTTCCTAGAAGAAATACGATTAAAAAGTTACTTCACTGTATATTTGTGTAATTTAAACTTAATTACTTATACTTAATAAAGTTAACAAAATGTTAATAAAATAACATAATATATTATTATGGAAGAGTAATAGAAAACTAATTATCTACATATAAATACTGTACTAAAGAGATCATAATAGAATTAATGTAACAAATATCGTATAATATTCAAAGACGACTAACCTTGAAATACATAGTCAGTATTCCGTAGGATGAAAGATGAAGCCTTAGTTTAAACATTGTATTTCAGTAGCACAGTCACAAAATATTGATCTATAACCTATAAAAACGTGTTATTTTTTGTACTACTTCTCGCTAATAATATCCTTAATAATTATTCTAGACAACTTTTAAGGAATTACACGATTTTGGGAAAATTTTTCTTTTTCAGTAGGTCACCTTTAAAACAGGTAGTCTATGAAACAGACGTATTCAAACATAGAAATTACCTTACAGAGGAGATATTCTTGGGAGTTAATTTCTTCTTTAATTAATATATTTTTATTTCCTATAGCTCTTCCCATTTTACGTGTGGAGAATAAAAACAGTTTTTAATTTTTTTTTCTCTACTTTGAAGAAAATATACCTAGATGACAGTATTATTCTGTTTATTTCTTAGTGTTTAACAGTATAAATTCATATACCATAAAGTATATATCTTAAAATCTTTGTATTATGATTTCGTTTTATTATACTTATTAAAAATTGTTCAAATAATAGTATATAATCTTCACTTTCATATTGCGCTATCCTTTACGTTTATATTTACCTGCTACTTTTCAATAATAATAATTTTAATATTATTAAAGCAGATTCTATGCGAGATATAGAAATGAGTAATGTTAAAAATGAAGTATCGATAACGGCAGAACTATAAAAATAAAAACCTTGTTAAATTTTCGATTTATAAAATTTATAGAAACTTCTAATAACAAGGTATTTAAGTGTGCTTCTATAAAACTTTGCATGCATAATAATTAAATTATTATTTAGAAAACTCACCTGAAAAAAATCATAAAATAATAATTATACATAACTATGAATTTGTTACATCGACTGATTAAACCTAATGTTAAATAATTTAGTTAAAAGGATTCCCTTCTCAATATTTATTGTATACGCCAAGAAACATTGAAGCCTGAGGTAATTCCGGTCTGTAAAGTGCGTCTCTGATACATGTATTACATCCAGAGAATTGGTAATTGTCTTAGCTTCTAGTTCATCCCTGCTAGAAAGTAGGCGTTAATATTCCATGTAACCATCCGAAAAAAATTTGTCATTAACAAATCTTTCAAAGTACCTGAGTAAGTTAGCTAGTACCTAGTTATTAGACTCCCAATGTGTTGAATTAGAAAATGTATATTTGAAGAAAGCCTGACTAACAAGTCTACGTTATTCTCACTTTCACAGCTGGTTGCCGCAGCATACGTTCGGAGACTCAGGCATTTCACCGACGTTCTCAAATGCTCCACGTCCCAACGTGGGGAAACTTTTATCATCAAACGTGAGGCCCGTTGCCCTACGACTAGCGGATTCAACTCTTAGAGTAAATTTTAGCTTCAATTTGCCTTTTACCTTTGTTTCCTCTCTAATATTTCTTGGTACACTGTGCAACCTCGATAATTTGTCGGATTGTCAAAATTATCAAAATTTGACAAAAACACAGGTTGCAGGGGAGCTCTTGTCCTTCTTGGAACAATCAGTTATTCGGTGGCCTTCCTCAAACTTTACACAGCGGACTCATGTTATTGTTTTTGATATGCTGTTGGAATCTAATGCATTGCCCGAGGCCTATTGGTTTCCGCAGTGTTTCGAACGACACGCTGCAATTGGCAATGTAGTTTAACTCAAATATACTTTTGTTGTTCTCATGTAGCTCCGGAACCTCCGATTCACAACAAGATTCACAAAATATCTTGATGTTGGCTGTTTAGTTACTCTAAAGCATGCGTTTACTATGTCCCTCATATAGAATTTTAGAAAAAAACTGTAAATATGTTTATCAAACAAATAGTTTGTGCGACTAGACGATGGAAACAAATGATGAGAGCTAAACAAATATAATTAATAAATATTTAACAAAACATTTGAAATTAGATTTTATAATCTTATATTATTTTTTTAAAAAACAAGATAATTATTTTGATTCGTGAATTCTGTAAAAAAAATTTACGAAAAACGAAATTCTGAATTCCGTTTTTCGTTAAATTTCCCTGTTTTTGAGACATTAACATGAATTTTGAAATTTCAAGAATTGAAATTATGCCAATCGTGATGAAGCAATTTTAAATTTCCTTTCACCTTTAGATTAAAATCAGTAATAGTTGTTGGTATTAACAACAAACCGCTTTACAGCTACTCTTTAAAAACCACTGAAACATTATTAAAAGCACTCAAAATCGTTTTCAAAAGACTGAAAAAGAGTATTTAACGGTTTTACCGATATTTAGCAACATCAGTATGAAATGAAATTTTATATTGCTATAGATTAGTTGAATTTTTGTTTGTAGTATAAATAAGTAAACAGTTAATTAAAAAGTTATAATATATGTACTTCAATAATAGGATATGACGGTCATTTTTCTACAGTATGTATTCTAAATTCTTCAGTGCTGCAGTTAGAAAAGCTCTAATCTTAAACGTTACCCATTTATAACTTGCACAGCTTCAAGATGATTCTTATACAACTTTGTCAATTATATGTTTTCTGAAATTACTAAAAGTTTGAGTTTGATTTTTAAGTATAATGTTGAAGTTCCATCAAAATTAATGACGCTTTGGTGTTAGATACGATTTAGGCTAATGAGATCTACTACGACAACTCTAACGTTCTGGAGACGTATCATTTAGATTTTGTTACCATTGGGCCATGAAGATGGCGATTCACCTAGCTAAAATAGTAAGCTATTTAATTGTGATCTAATTTTTCCAGGTCCAGCTTATTTTGTAATATTATTGACACATATGTCGCGGTAAGAAATGCTTATAAAGCTTTTTCGAAATAAAATCCATTACAACATGATTAACAAAAATTCCTACTCTATTTCATGACTTAGTGTATAAAGTTGTTTAATCTGTTTCGGTTTATTTTTGCCAAGAGCTGACAGAAGTCATGTTTACTAGATTGATCATTGAAGGTGAAGTTGCCTTCATTTGGAAGTATTACTAAATAAAAACCAACTGGTAGATAATAAATATAGTTGTACTATATCCGTTTTAAATATAATTTTTATCATAAGATCGCAGTATATGACTCGGCGATCAAAATCTTCCTTAAGTTATCGCATAAGCTTTAGCATTAAATGATAATTTAACGGTTTTAAGAAATTTGTGTACTGATAAACTACTATCAAATTAAGTGGTAACTCATAATCCTCGAATAGGGATCATCAAACAATATATTCAATAAATAAATTGATTTTTTCTCACTGGTGAAAAAGGTTCGTTTTAAATAAATTGAGTGAATTATTTTTCACAGTATATTTGTATTTGTTTACACTTAGGTTATTGAATTTAAAAAAAAATATATTATATAAAAATTAAATTATAAAATTTTTTGAATTTTTTTGTCCAGTACCTGTTACAATTACGTTATTTAATATAATCTGAAAGAGAATCTCAATAATAAAAAATACACGTTTTTTTCTTTACTTTTTACAATGTATTTTTTGCTGAAATCTAATAAAGCAACGCATATTTATAAAAATCGGGGTTTCACTATATTGGTTCTAACATTTTTACATGGAACTAAAATAAACTGGACCGTCTTGTATTATTTTTTAATTAAAGTATGATACGAGATTGTTGATAAAACTTAGTTATCTATGTGCTAAAATGTTATTTTTGTATGGTATAAATCTACATCTGTTCCTATTCTGTATTCACAATCAGTGTTAAATAAAAATATCCAATTCCAAACTTTCTAACTTCTAATAAAGCTTTCTTAGGTAAAAAAATAAGTTGTACCTATTTACAAGAAAGAATATTTAGAAATCATAATGTAACAGAATTAATGTAATACGAAATGATTTCTAGATAAGATTTAAATAACTCTTCCGATGATGAAAAATAGAACCTTGACAAGAGTAGAAAGTTATATTTACGTATAATTTTACAATAACACAATAATATTGTCATATATTTATAGGAAGGTAAACAACCAGATGTTACAACAGTCCTAAATCCAAAATGTCAACTTTTTACAGCTAATCGTTTTTGAGTTATTCGAGATATATACGTATGCCGAAACTAGTCAAAATGGATTAAGGTATGGTCAAAATGGATATTTCCGTTGAAATTTAAAAACCAAAATTTTTCACGATCAATCATAATAATGCCTTTACTTTATACAAGGAAGTAAACACCAATAAGTAATTTATATATGAATAGAAATTTAACGAAAGAACCATTTAAACCTATTAATTGTACAAAATCACAAGCATCACAAAGCTGGTTAAAAAATAAGTAAAATATCACGAAAAATATCGGATGTTTTAACCTTTGGCTTTAACTGATACGAACCTGATTCTATCTTTTACAAAATTTCTTTTAGGATATAAATCTTGATTTTTGTCTTAAATCTTGTTAAGACAGAGTTAATAAAGTTAATGTACAGCGGTAGTTAAAAATATTAAACACTATTGTTTGCTCTTAAAAGAAGGAGTTAAAAAAAAAAAAATAACTTGAAAAGACTAAAACGCAATTGATCGTACGTTTGAAGAATGTAAGAAGTCGGACGTGACCGCAGTTAATTAATCGAAGTGAGGATAGATGTACGAAAAAAGGATGAAAACGGGAAAGGGAAAATCCAACTGACATTGAAAAGGGAAGGGAAGACATTAAAAGTCAAAATAGTCAATATGAAGAGGATTCGTAGCATTTAATTCCAGCGGTTTAGCAACTAAAATTGAGTGGTCTAACCACATCATTACAAGGGAGTTCAGACGTCGTCCTGAATCCACATCTTTCATAAGAGAGGGAGTTGAGTAGAGTGACTGACAGCTAAAACTTAAGCAATTACCACTAAAAACCGTGGCACTTCGACGCTATCAGTATTTATTCGTGAAATGTTCAGAAACATTCAGCAAAATTATTTATCTCACAAGGGTTCAATTCTGTCCCATTCATTTCAGTCCAAATTTAGTGAGATAGATAGAAAATGAGCAATTTAGCTTGGGTGTATGATGGGTGTGGCTCTGTGCGTTTGTGTGAGTTTATGCGTGCCAGCGTTCCTAAATGCGCGAATTTGGATGAAATATACTTACTAAGTGTTATCTATCTGCTGAAAGAGAGAGTGGATGAGTTATAGAACGAAAATGTAATATGAAAATGGATCGAATACTTACTAAATGACTGTAGGGAACAGAGTATTCTATTTGACGTTCTAACAATAGCATAGTGTTATTTTAGTTACTCCTCTTGAATAATACTGCACGTTTTAATAAGAAATATCGTAATAATAATCTGATATCACTTTCTTACATCATTATCTTCTAATGTTTTACGATTGTAAGTACGATGAAAAATGTAAACTTTTAATAAAGAAAAAAAATTGATAAATGCAAATTTCAATTACGATAAAATTCATTTAACTAATTTTCATAAATTGGGTAACTGAAAGTACGTGGTAATTTTAAATTCCAAATAATTTATGAAAAAGTTGAAAATTTGAGAAGTATTTTATTTTTAAGAATTTAAATAATGCGCATTCATATTAACTATAACTACTAAAAGAAACACACTTTTATTCGTAAAAAACATGTTTTAATTTTTTTTAAATTCAGTCAAATATTTAAAGAAATATTTAAAAAAATTTTTATCTTCCTGAAAATTTGTCAAACTTATAAAATTACACATGTAAACAATAAAGTTAAGCACAATTTTTGATGCTGCAGAAAAATTTTGGGCTGAGAAAAGGAAATCACAAAACCGGCAAAAATAGAAAGTAAATAAATATACACAAAGAAGTTTTGCAATTCAATACCCTTCTGGATAGTCGCATAATAATTACATCCTAGATATAACATTTAAATATCATTAAAAAAAAAAAAAATCAAGAGCATAAGATTTAATAGACAAACTAAAAACGGTTTTATTAAGATGAATAGAAACATTTTTAAAATTTTGAATAAAAAATTTTCAAGATAAATATTTTTATAATGAAGGCAATTTTTAATATTGTACTCTTTTTTTTCTATAATATTTAACCTTACTTAATGATATTAGAATAGCTTTAGGAAAGCTATTTACCATTTATTTTACCTGTGATTCTGAATATTTATGTTCGTGAAAAGGATCTTTAAAAAACCGTTGTTGGAAGAGGAATCTTAACTTACATTATGGAAAATATCACTGTTAAATACTGCTCTATTTTGCTCTATTTTGTAATTCTGCTCTATTTTCTTTTAAATAATAAAAATTAATATATTTATTATATTCCTTTTCCTTTTTATTTTTCCTTGTATAATATCTTTTTTTGTATCGATTTTTTCTCTATTAGACACAGTTCTTCTACACCAGAAAACAATTCAGTAACATAAAGGTAAATCAGTATCATAACATAACGTTTGAGGAAGAATAAAGAAAAAGAGGTGTATAATAAATGCACTCGTTTATAGATTGTAATTAAAACAAATAATTACTTTCAATAACAACTTTATAGATACCCCGTACCCGGACCTAAAGAAGATAAATATCAGCGAACCACACAAGAGCAAAGCACGTGATTCAGTCAAGTATATCTGATGAAATTCCACATCCTCTGGTACGGGAGTTTATCATACAGGCGCAATAACAAACAAGGCCAGGCAAAGAAAAACGATCAAGTGATCGATCTCATAATACACAACTACGAACACGGAGAAATAGTTGCAATTGAATATATTGTGGCAAGCCAAACAGTGTATTGGGTGGTCACTTCGTTATATTCCGATCAAAAAAGATGTGAAGTTGTGGAAGTCTACGAAAATCAACAAAGGCATACCAGTGGAAAGATCAACTAGACCCAAAATTTAAATATTAATTAGAAAAAGGAAGAAAAACTGAAGAAGATTAGTATTTTATTTCAAAATGTTTTAGACAGAATGACAAACACTGAATATTTTAAAATTGAATTAAAGATACAACCAAACACTTATAATCAAACAAATCAATATGAATGAAAATTACTGAGTAGGACAGTAAATGTAACGTTATTATTACGTTTGAAACTTAAGGTTATATCTTATGCAGGCATCTGAAATCTCTTTTGACATATTGGCGAATATGCGGTGCAAAACTGTCGTAAAACGTAATTTCACAAAATGTTACTTGGAGTTACATGCAACCAACAACTACCTAGGCAGTTATTTCAGCAAAAAGGAATTGCTGATTCTCTTCAGCAAAGAAAAAAAATTGTGATTTTTTGGAAACAGAATAGTTTTTTGAATTTTTCTGAACGTGACAGATTTTTACTCGTATTCAAATTTCATTATTGATTTTACGAAAATATAAATTTTTTTTTTAAGAACGTAGGGATCGCTGAAGTTCTAGTTTTGTTATTTTTCCTACTTATGAGGTTAGCGACATTATGAATTTTTTAAACTATAGATTTATTTCTTTAAAAAAATTGTTAAATTTTTATAGGATTATTAAGAGAGATTTGAAAATTTGGTAATAGAAAAAACATTTAATTCTGATCGATCAAACATACTTTAGAATAAGATATTCAAGTACAGAATTTTTTTTTTTTAAATTTACAAAACAAATTAAGAAAGCAGGATGAGAGAATTCGTGGATTTAAAACTAATTGTTGATGTATTTGTTAGAAACTCGTTCTTTTTAAATTAATTGAACCGGGTATTTGTAATAATAAAATGGGTTTGGTAGTGTCTGCGAGGTGTAACAGATGACCTATGAGTATATCGTGTTTGCTTTTACCAATTCTTTTTTGAACGATTTGTACGAAGTAGTCAGTCTCAGAAGAAATACGGGTGAAAACACTTAATCACAGGTATATACAGAAACTTACAACTGGTAGGAAATTTTTATAAAAATTTTCTGTTTAAATACTCAAATTAATAAACTTCAAGTTATAAAATTTATTAATTCCGGGATTAATCTCAAACAGTTTGCTTGAATTTTTAATTTGGATTCTTAAACTTATCATCAGTAGATTATTAGGAAATATTATCGAACAAAAAAAGTGCCAGAAAGTATCCAAAGTTAAAATAATAGTTATTATTATTAGTAAGTAAAATATTTACAAACCACTATAAAATAAGTATCTAAATCTAGGTAAATATACGAAATGCTCATTCACGGTGTTTCCTAAACATTATTTATTTTATTTTATTTGTGTCAAATGTTGAATCTTTATCCCAACTCCCTAGTATTTAATGTTGAACAATGACAAATTACTTGCAAATTTTAAAAATAAATGCGTAACACTTAAGGATTTCTCCGATTTTTGTGTTTAAACTTTTATTTATATTTTACATTTTGTCTTATAATTTTTTTTATTATATATTCTAATATAATAATAAAACATACAGTTGTATAAACCTTTTATAAACAAACTAAAATCTATTATTTTTTTTTAATGATTCTTCAGTTTCATGTGTACCTGGCTTGCTCTACAACTCGTCTCCTTTTGTCTTTAATCCGCGGCAACTCCCTTCAGTTCTCAACTACCATGATTCTCAACATCTCCTGTCAAGTCCTGCAGCCATCGAGTTCTGTGTCTACTTCTTCTTTCCGAACAGAATTAAATGCGATAAAAAAAAAACTATTTATAGAGTTAAATTGCATGCGTTTTTACCCCATTTTTCAGATATTTTTTGGGCACATAATTCCCAGTATCAATACCGATAACTGGGAATGTACTGTATTAGCTCATGTACGGATTCAACTAAAAAGTATTTATTAAAATAAAAAAAAAAACTTCAGCAGTGATAGTAAATATTTCCTGCTAGAAAAATTTCGGCAATGAATAAATAAAATTTAAGTATTTTTCTATACAACACGAAATAAAACGATAAATTCATATTAATAATCTTACCTGAAAAGTGAGGGTTATGTGTTCGTATATTATAATTATTACTTTTTTTATAGTGAATTATATACAAGAAGAACAATTATAATAAAATTATGATAAATCAATTAAAAAGTAGTGAATGTGTTAGAGTAGATGAGAAAAATGTAATAAAAGTTAGTTTTATAGTAAATCAAAATTATTATGTAACTATTATATAGCGCTTCCCTTTGTGTAAATGGAATTTTATTTGTAATTATAACAATTTTTACATTTTAACTAATGTGACTTTTCCTATTTTTATGAAAATACATATTAACAATATGTAAAAAAACTGCCGTTGAATTTTCATTGTGAGAAAGTTATGTACAAAAAAATGGATGCTATAACAGAGTTACTGAACCATTTCATGAATAATGCAGCTAAACATATTGGAATTATCGATTCACATTCCCCGAGGAAATTGTAAATGTCAGGTTAATACATATATCAATAGCGGTCATCATAACACAATTACTGAGAGTAAGGTTTTACAATCTAGGAACCAAAAGTTAGTCGTATGACTACTGTATAAATTTATTTCATTTTACTCAAGTTTTTTAACGGACGGGAAAGGAAGAATTATATGTAATAATTGCTAAACCTAAAAACCAAAATCAAAACACATATTAGAAGCCTCTTTTAAATTAAATGATTTTGTAAAGCATCATACAAATTTTTTTTAACAATTAAACACTAGAGAAATATACATATCGAATCTCAGAATTACAGGAAACAGATAATAATCTTTCAACAAGAAAGTTTCGATTAAAAAGTAAATGATTACTTAGTCAATTAGAAATTAAATGAATACCATTACATTTATTAATATTATTGTCATATTTATAACATTAGGAATGTTAGCAGAAACACGTACAAAAACTTTTATACATGTAATTATAAAGAAAAATCAATTCGTTATAAAAGTTAGTTAAAACTGTGCTTTTTACAAAACTAAAATTAATAATTCTTCTATAAACACATTTTACATGATATGCAGACAGATCCCTGAGGAACGTTTGCTGCTTGAACGGAACAAGGACTAGTTCCTTTTTAATCGACAAACTGAAAAATTCTATTTACATTTTTATGTTTTTTGTATTGCATAATATATATTTCCTTATCATTTATTACTCAATAACTTTTATCAGCCATTCTTACCGGTATGTGTGTATGTATAAGTAGGAGAGATGTAGGTAAATTAGTAGTGTAAAAAAAAATGTAACTAGTAAACGTAATAAAGTAAAAAGAATTCCATTGAATCAAGTTAAGATGTGATTCATAATAAGAGTAGAAAAACTGAACGTAAAAGTTTGTAAAATTATTGTAAATAAGATAAAAAATAAAAATAATTTAATAAGATAAAGAAACATGAAAACAGACAGACAATGTTTAAATCGATTCTAAAATAAATTTTTATGATTTATATATGCGAAACAAAACATTTTAATTTGGAAAATATGAGAAAATAATCATTTTTTAACCGTTAAATCTGGTATTTTACACAGGCATAAAATTAATACTTAGTGTGGAATTAGTATGTATTTACATGCATTGTATATGTATATTAGTACGAATTAGAAACTATTTTAATTTATCGACCTCAAAAAATCTAAAATTCAAAAACAAATTGAAATAGAGCTATTTGGCATTTTATTGAAATTTATTTTACGATAGGAAGATAATTGAAAATTTTCAGATTTATTTTTATTTTTTTTTTAATAATAAGCTTAGAAAGACACTGTTACATTAAAAAATTAACAAGAAAACGCAAAAGGCAAAAAGGCAAGTAAATAATATCTTAATAAAAAAAAGAAAGAAAAAGGCAAAATGGAAACAGAAACGACGTTAAACCCGACAAATGAGAGAAAGCTAAGACGATTTTCGCATTTGCGTTCCTTGCCAATAAGTTTTTCCATATGTACTGGTTTTTGTAAGCCTAATTCATTCAAAAAAAAAAATACTGAAAGTTAAAATAAAATAATTTTTAACAGCAAAATACTATTGTCATATTTTAATTTTAAAATAATACAAAAGCAACTTCAAAAATTATAATTTTTCAATTAATTTATTTTTGAAATACGACTTTGAATTAGGCATAAAAATTTATGGTTGTTTTGTACGGACGATTTGTCATATTAACTGGAAGCTTGTGCATGGGAACGTGAAATAAAAATTTTGTAGCGAATGCAAAATGCCAAGCCTGACCGGGATTTGAACTCGGGACCTCCTGATGAGGTCCCGAGTAGGCCAAGACGCTACCACTCTGTCACAGAGATAAACGTTACTTTTATAGCAGGTATTTTTAATTTTCCGGCATCCGTGGCTCAAATGGTAGGGTCTCGGTCTTTCATCCAAAGTTACTGGGTTTTAATCCCGGACATGGCATCTGACATCTTCATATGCTATAAAATTGCAGTTTAACGGTGGTTGCGGAAACTAAAAAAGAATAAAAAAATAGGTTTTAGCTGGCCATTTATTTGAAAATATTACAATTTAAATAACGGAAAATTATTTTTTTTCATTTTTGGAACGTTTTTGATTCAGGTGTTATATTGTCAGGTTATTCATTTATTTTCTTACAATCACTTTGCTGTTACTAAAAAATTAGATTTCATAATTCAGTTTTTTTATATGGCGGAATGTTAGCGTCTCCACCTTTCATCCGGAGGTTCGGGATTCGAATCCCGGCCAGGTATGGCATTTTTCTTCGTAACAAAATTCAGTTTCAATATCCCACGCGCAAGCTTCAAGCTTATAAATCCAACAACAAAAAAAAAATTATCGCACTATAAATTTACTTTTACGTGGAACAAGTAGTTGAATAACTGGAAATACTCCTTTTGATTTGGAAACATTATTGAGATACCATCAAGTAGCAGGAAAAGGATAGGAAGACATTGCAGCCACTCATGGAGAAATAAATTTACAGAGTAGTATTTGAGTGTTTGATAAGATTAAAACAAAATTTTCATCGTCATTAATCGAGCTTTCATTAATCCTCGGTACGCTTTTCACGTAATCACTCTGACAGCAAGCCGCTTGGCAGCAGAAAGAGAACAACGGAAACTCATCTATGGACGGTGTGAACCGGTATACCATGGATGACTTTGAAATCCATATCGTCCGCGGACTGATCGATCATGCGGTTTGGAAAAGCCTTTTCTGGGAGCTCTTAAATCACTTAAAATCACTGAATTTATTTATGAACAAAACCGATAAAACATATCCTTTGTAAATATAAATTTGTTCCTGGTTTCTAATGTAATTTTATCTTGCATGAAACATCGCATTAATAAGTTAATGAACGACATAAGTATACGTTTCACAATTACAAACCTACTACTTTTGAAATTATTTGAGTGTATACGATGTTTTGTCGTGGGTTAGTGGTTACTCACTAACTTAAGTCCTCTTAATTTTCTTATAAGTGAATTTAACATTAAACTACAGTAGATATTCTATTCTATTATCAATTTGAATAAATACTTGCTAAAATTATGGTTTAAGCAAATGGAAATATTAAAAGATATATTTATATTATTACTGACAAAATTCATAACTGTATACTACCGGACTGATTAGAACAAATAAGAAAAAATAATGTTATTTTTTGCACGTTATAAGAAATTAAGTTGTAGACGACAGTAATTGGGGGAGTTTTATTTACGAGATAGTGTTTGATATACCGACGCCATTATAGTCACTTCATACTTAGGACTTCACACTAGGGACTGCAATTCTACGAGTAGCTGCAATAGCAATGAGGTTGTTAGTAACACAGCTAGGGGAATATTAATTATTACTAAATGATTACTCTTATAATCAAGACAAACGATAAATGTTGTGTGTCCCCAACACTTTTTAACATATTTACATATACTGGAACTTCAAGATTAGAAAAAAACGGTAAATTTTGGGATAGAAATGGATAATTATGGAATGGGCTCTCTCTTGTATGCAGATTATAAAGTTGTAGTGGATGATATTGAAGGTAATTTACATATATTTATTTTTGCAGCAGACTTCTGCTGATTAAGGAATGAAAATATCAGTTTAGAAGTCAAAGAAAACTGCCTTTTTGAGTATGCATCCTGTTAGGCCTAGGGTGGTAATAAAACCTTGTTCTATTTAAGGTTAATGATGGTAACATATTAAATAAGTTTAGATCAATGTATGATCTTATATATAGTGTTAAAGAAATGTAGGAAAACGAAATAAAGTTTTCTAAGACAATGGCCATACCTGTCTTGAAATACAGAATTTAAGCGTGAGTTGCAACGCCTCGGGAAAGATCTTTAAAACAGGCTGTAGAAATGATATTTCTGAGATCGACGGCTGGATGTACAAGAATGGATCACACAGGAATGAGGATATAAGGCGAGAGTACTAAGAGACCCAATACTTGATGATATAAAATTATTTTATTACTTGATGATATAACCGTATTTGGGAGAAGGACTATAACATTAATTTTCACGCAGAATAAGTGGAGCTAAGTCAGTTAATTTTCAGACATCTTAACTTTACGAAAAATTTCATATATCTAATATTTGCGAAGACGAGAGTTCAAATGGGACAACTTTAGTTGGCAGAAGACTGAGTATTTTTGGTTTTTAACCATTTTTACTTTTTTAATTAATAAAGTACAGAGTTATAGTTACAAGATCTAATATAAGGCATTTAAAATACGTTTTAAACTTTACTAGAGGTTTTAGCCACTTTACTTGTTTTATACAAAATTCAACGAGCCCGTATCTATAATGAGTACTGTGATTACGTTAAGTCTTCGTAACTGTTTATTATATCACAATACGCATCATACAAAATATAAAAGTTGCTATACTTGTTGCCCTCTGACAATTAAGATATCGACATATCTTAATTGTCAAAGGGCATATATAAATATATATGTTCTACCGTAGCTCAATATTTGATGTCTCAAAAATATCGACGCGAAGTAATGAATAATTAGTAATTCAAAGTCTAGAATTTTAAATTTATAAATTTACTTCTTCATGTATAGTTCAACAGAGATCATAAACTAGAGTCTTGTTATTCAGCTACATAGAATAAAAGAAATAATTTAAATTCAAAAATACAAGATTTTTACAAATAAAGAAGGATCTTGTTTCTGGGTTAAATAATAAAGAAATATCTCTAATTAGTTACACGTACTTCATCGATTTTCTTTTTTGATAAGCAGATTGATTAGAATTCACAAGCGTTATGAGTAAAATCAACAGCATAATTTTTTTTTATGCCTCATTTTTTATTTTATTTATTTTATATTATACTATTAATTTTAAATATTATCCTATCCGAAATTTAATAAATGTAAAATTTCGAATAATTTTAGCGTAAAAATTACCAGGCTTTGTAAAATCTACAAATTTTACAGAAAGGAGTTAGTTTTTTAAATTAATTTATTTAATAATATGCTTAATTTTTGGTTCTGTATTTTTAGTACCATTTCTTTAAAATTTTATTTAAATCGGTCGCAACTCGTCTTCTTCTTTTACTAACTGTACAACATTTTTAGAAGTCTGCAATTGCGTTTGCGTTTTTAAACGAATGTGTGCTGTAATTCAAAATTAGCTGTCACGCTAGTTGCTGTAGATATTGATCGCTTACTATGAATTTTACACCGTACAATTAATTAACTAGAAGAAGTTGATAATCAGCCTGTTCTCCAAAAAATATTTATTATTTAGTAATGATAATTTCTCCGTTGTTGCTTTTTTCCACGTTAAAGAGGCAAAGGAAATTAGAGAAACATACGTTGCGTAAAATAAGCAATAACACAATTCTAAAAAGTTTCATTTTACTATAATAATAATAATAATAGTACTTATTGAATCTATATTTTTTGTTCGAAATAAAATTAAGTATTCGCTTGTTAGAAGATAAATATATTCATTTATCATTTCATTTATGAAATAACATTTCTCCAGTTACCATTTCTCCAGTCAATGAGTAACATTTCTCCAGTTACAAAATTTATTTACATCTTAACATAATTTGTAAACATAAATTTAGTAACAATGGGTAATACGTTATTCTATGTTCTTTATTTTCGTTGATCATTCCTTGTACTTATCGAAATTTATGGCATAGTGCAAATAATGATATTATGGCATTTAAAGGTGGTTAATAAAATTATTCAGTAACTGAAAAGTTTCTTTTCGTTTAACTGGATTGATATTCTTGACACTACGAATCCAGTAATTTTTATTTTTTCTTACATTTATTTCTATTCATCGGAAAATTATGAGTGGTTAAAACAATACGATTTTGTAAATATACTGGTGAATTCGTTCGTTCTTCAAGAAGACTTGAGTTTCTTTTATATGAATTTCCACCTGATTTCTAAAGAAAGCAAGTAAAATTTTGTTGAATAATGAATCCTGAGAGATTGTTTAAAAGTAGCAAGCAGCGTCCTCAAAAAAAAATTAAAAGCCAGTAACGTTACTATATAATGAATGGAAATTATTTGTAGATATAAGTTTTATAATGTGACAAGATTCTTCCGAACAACGGAATTCCTGATGAATATTAAAATAACAACACAGTTAAAAGAATAAAGAGATTATTTATTCTCATTTTTATTTGGAATTAATGTAAAAATAGTTAATTTTATACTAATAACAAATCGAAATATTAACTAATAAATAAACTTGGAAACTTATAAAAATAAAACTAGTTTTATTTGTTACTCCTCAATTTATACGATTATTTATAGACGGTACATTTTGTCCCCAAAAATGATAATTTCATAATATTCATGACACATAA
Source organism: Lycorma delicatula (assembly GCF_047948215.1). Classification (NCBI taxonomy): domain Eukaryota; kingdom Metazoa; phylum Arthropoda; class Insecta; order Hemiptera; family Fulgoridae; genus Lycorma; species Lycorma delicatula. The sequence goes on along the minus strand of NC_134455.1, from coordinate 173,409,159 downwards.
AAAAAAACGACAAGAAAATCTCCGTTGTATTCTTGGTGAAATTTTTCTGGAGTAGGTTAACCTCTAGTTCGCCAATAAAAAAAAATTACTTTTCCCATCAAAAAAATTATACTGCACGTTATTTTTTTGACAAATTTTATTTATTCTTACTTACCTAAACAGTCATAGAGAGCTTCATATATATATATATATATATATATAAATATATATTTATGAAAAACGTTAACTGTTTTAAGTTACTTAAAGAGAATTTTATCACATTTTTTTTTCTTATATTTGAAGAATAATATTTCTACAGTTTAGTTTTTAGAAGATATTGATTTCCCGTTTCTAATAAGTCATCATTTTCTTTGAGAAATGGAAATATTATTCTTAACCTTTAATATATACTATTTTTAATAGATACTAATGACACAGTTTCGTGATATTTAATTCATGAGTAATCTTTCAACAATGTAGAAAATAAATAAGTTTGTAATTATGAAATGTTTTATTCCGTGCAATGAAAGAGTGAAGAAAGTTATTAATTACGAAAATGCAGTGACTGTACAACGGAAAATAATTATTTTTAACATGGTAAAATTTGAACTGGAAGTTATATCCAGTCATAATTTTTAATTTCTTTCTGAGTTACATTATATAACTTTCTTAAGTGATGACAGAATCTGCCAAGTTTATCACCGAAACGACTATTTCAGAAACGCTAGTTAAATAATTTAATTACGTTCTAGTCACATTTACCTCTCATCTTAACTTCTACATTTCTCATGTACACCTCCTCCATGTTGTTATAGAGAATTTTCCGCTACCGTACTGTCGCAAAGAAGTAGAATTTGATTTACAGCCAGCCATGACGATTCTTGACATAATACTGTTTGCCATGCCATCAACGATATAACTTGAAAGAGTCGTTAAATTTCCATTAGATTTCAGTTCCTCTTACCCGCTCTCTTGGGCTTGCGCTCCTTTGCTTAAGGCCGGGATGCTGTTACTCGCCTAACCCTAATCTCGTAGCCGACATAAATTCTGAAGATTTCTTTTTCCTTCTCATTTTATTTCCTCACCGGTTCCCTTCCTTTACACTCCTTTCAAATGTAACCCTACTACGATTTAAGTATAATACATTAAAAACTTACTTCATAGATATTGGTTTTAAGAAATAAAATATATAGATTTATGGAAAATGAGTTTACCTTCTGTGGCTAATTCTTAACATTATCATTTAAAAATAATAAAATAATTTTCACGGATACCTAAACCCTATCGTTACCGTACCGTCTGATAGTTAATACATATATATTTTTTTCCATTAAATTAATACGTTTGTTAATAATTTCTGATTTATTTTGTGAGAAAAATTTCAAATTTCTTCAACGAATCTTATTTTTGTAACACTTACGCCAATTAATCCATATTTTTTGTCATAGGACTTGTTTTATGAAATTTTTCATTCCTTTCTTTCATTGCTTATCTTTTAACCTTATCATAATTAGTTATTATCTTCTAAAGCCAGTTATTTATTTTACTTTTATTTCATAACCTTCATCACAGATTATAGTTTTGACACAAACGTTAATTAGCGAATTACCTTAAATTGGTTGACTTTATTTACGGCCTTCTAATCTGGGTTGCCTGTTATTCCAAAATTATGCAACAAGTATCATTCCCTAATAATGTTTTCATTTCGAGCTAAATCAACTCGCATAATTTTCACAATTCTTCTATAATATTCATTTCAAACGTCTTTATATTCTTTTCATATTAGTTTTCCTACATTTCACGTTTAACTACCATAAAAAGTTCCACTCTATACATTTCTTTTTAAAAATATCTTTTTTATTAACAGTTCTGTATTTAAAATAAAAAAGGTCTATGTTGAATGAAAATTCTGCTTGCTATTGGAAGTTTAGTTTTAATCGCTTTCATATTTTTTGTAATCTTACTAAGGTATGAAATGAGTTAATTGATTAAAAATATGAGTTTTTACGTCTATTTCTGGTAATATTATTATCAACAGAACGGTTTACAATTAGTGAAACTATACGTCACATTACATAAAATAAAATGACTTTTGGTAATCTGGTTTTGAAACTAGAAAAGTCATGTACATATGAATTTAACATTACTTTTTAGCATTAAACGATCCTCAACTTAAAAATCTGCAGTTATTATATATTTTAATGTTTATTGGTCATTTCAAAATAGTAGTTATAATTTTAGTGTTACATTTAAATATGTCAAAGATAAAATTGGAATACTGGATTACCTCTTAAAACAGGGAGATAAAAGAAAGATTTGTGTGTGTGTGTGTGTACGCGCGCGTATTTATAAAATGGAATGATTGTGTAATTAATTAATAAACTAGTTTTGATTATTATTTAGCTGAGAGTATGAGGCATGGCTGTTCCTAAGGCATTATAAAAAAAAGTAAATCATTGAATCAAACTAATTAAAAATAAAAGGATATTAAAATTTTACTAACACAGATGTACTATTTCTTTTTTCTTTTAACCTCCGGAATCGTGTCACAAAAAAATTCGTACAGTCATGGTAATAGAATTAATCTTTATATATATTTTAAAAGATTTTTAACTTTTCCTTTCTTTTAAGTAGTTTTAAATAGAAAGAATTGAAGAATTTCTCGTAAAATATTTCTTTAAACTTTAAAAGAGTGACAAAATGGAAATATTGAATATCACATAAAAATTTGAATACGAAGTTTAATTTTTTAAATTTGTTCCTAACAATTTTAAAGTCATAATTTAATAAGAGAAAAAAAATGTTGAAACAACAGAATTAAAAAAGATTTAAAAAATATATATATATATATAGAATTATTATCAACTTGATCATTTTCCAACCTGGATACATAAAAACAGTTTCCATCAGTGTTTTAAGTAAAGAGAAACTTTAAAAATAATTATGCAAGAAAAGTAATAAATAAATATTCATAATTTTTACTTTCGCGTCTAACGCTATATCAGAACTATAGTTGTAGAATTTACAACAGAATGTAACAGTAGAATGTAACGCTATATCAGAGCTATAGTTGTACAAAAAAAGGATAGAAATTTTCCGGATGCTTGTATGTATATGTGTGTATTCGGTGTCTCACACCTTATATCTCCAGAAATGCTGGACTGATTTTGACCATACTTGGTCAGATTACTTCTGTATATGAGGCATTGATAAAATTAAAATTTTGACTAATAGGTCATAGGGATGAGGCTGTAGAGGAAGGTCACACTCAGTATCTCGAGATTTAGCTTAATTAAGGTCTTATTTTTCTTAGGTACATTTGTTAAAAATTAAAAAAATTATATTTGTAAAACCGCACCCCCACCCTAAAAAAATGCTCTAAACTAGTGGCAAAATGGGTATACTGCGTCAATAGTACCTCCTGTCACCAGAAGGAGCGCTAGAATAGCATTGACATACAGCTGTAGAAAAGATTTTATATTTAAATAAAATTATAAATATTTTAAATTAGGTTGTATAAGTATGTGTGTATAAGTCATGGATCAGAAAAAGCCGTGTGACGGGAAAGTCCTGCAACTGTGTTGTCAGCTTTTTTTGTATTTAAAAACGTTTAAAATACTCAAAAAATTATTAATACTCAATTCATAGAGTTGTGTGATTGTAATTACTATTTTATCTACTGTGAACAAATTTCCGTACAATGAACGGGATTGAATGAGTGATTAATAAGTTGTAAATCATTAAATTTTTCTCAGTTTAAAAAGCAACATTGTTCTTCAGTATTCTAAACTTCAGGATTTATTAAATAAAAAAATTAATTACTTTTAAAATCAATTAAAAATTTATTGAGCTTGTACTATTGATACGAAATTATATTCCTAATATGTTTTTTACTCAAATTAAGCTTTACCGTTACGTTAATGTGCAAATTGTATATTCTTCAAAGTGCCGATCACATCTTATAAAAGAAATATTTTATTACAATTATGATTCATATTGTAAAACAATACATTTAGCACTTGACAGATATACTACATTTGCTCAAACACTATGATAAAATAATATAAATGATTTCCTTCGTGGTACGATTTGGTTCTCACTATGATGAGCTTTCTTGGATAAGGGAGTATCCGTTGTGATGCACGTATTACGATGATCTAGATATATCAAAATGAAGGTTTAATAAAAACTGACAAATGTTAAAAATGTATACACCAGTACACAGGTTTTTTATGAAAATTCAACTTTATGTAAACGTTTTTATACGATGTTAACGAATTGAGTTCAAGTGATTCGTGATTCTTGTTTACACTGTTTCTTAAATTCACATTGCAGTAACTTCATAAGAAACACAAACCAACACGGTCTTTCAGAAATATAAATGTACTAAAATTTGCTCATCAGTAATAGTTCACGCTCACACTTTGAAATCACATGCAGATGATTGTCAAACGTCCATTATCATCACACATTCTACATCGTTTTTAGTATTACAACTTGAAAAAGATTAAATTTTAAAATACGTAGTTGTGGCTTCCTACTCTGTCAAGTTTAATTTAAAACAAAAAAAAATCATTAATCTTATCACTGTATTTTTTGTTTTTTTATTTTTTTTAATCATTATGAAAAAAAAACAGCGAAATATTGAATTTTACTTTTACTTAATTCCTCTGATATCTGACTGTAAAAAAAACCTTTTTAAAATTACTTAATACACTTTCTTTCCCCTTTTTTAGCGTTCATCTTGCTTTCCCCCCCAGAAGCAATACCTGCAATCAAGCATTTACACAGCTTCAGAAGGAGCCATCGTCTCAAACTCCCTCAGCAGGTACTAAGGTTTCTCCCAGGTTGCCAAGACTAGGTATTTTAATTACATGACATGACTCTATTGAGGCGGCCCCGAAGGGATCCCCGCCGGGACTCCGGTCTTAACGCAACACCTCTAATGAGGAACCCCAAAGGGATCCTCCACCAGGACTACGGTCTTAATTTACCCCCTCCCGTCTGAAGTCTCAAGGGAGTCCCCGTCCAATCATCAAAGGTAGGACATACGAGCATCCCACCCCTCGTGGACGGGGCTGTCACATTCCTAGTCTACCATCGCCAAGAACGAAGGCGCACGACTCTCATTTCTTACTCCTGGCCCTGCAGCCTCGGCCCCCAAATGAATGTCCCCTGTCATTGTATAAGGATAATTTGGCTTCCGCTTGATTATCTTTCCAAAAGTGTCCCTCATCCTCGCAATTAAAGTATTGCTTCCTCCTATCGGGACCACTACAGGCTCAAGTTCGGTGCTCTACCCCTCAGCACCGAAATCATCGCTCTTCGGTGGTCCTCTTCAACAAGCGACAAGCCAACCAGACAATGCAAATGTGCCAGTCTTCAGCACTTCATCAGTCAGCAGAGGTGGAACCGCCACCGTCGCCAAGTTCGTCTCTCCGAACGACGACTTCAGGGAGAGAACATCTGTCATTACCGACTCCCCTGCAACCTTTCGTATATCCCTCACCACATTCTCCTCCGTGGTAAAGGCGTCAACGTCCTTGATTAACAAATGGACGCGCCGTACGCCCCTACCAATGATCACTGTAGTATCTTCCATTTTATCCATAATTTGCTGCCGAAGCTTGCAGCAGTGTTTCCCGTATCATGGACTCGTATATGGATGTCCTCTCCCTAACCTTTGCATGCAGAAAGAATCTTCGTCTCTCCCGGCGACACTGTGTCTCTTGCTCTGTGCAGAAGGTCCGCATATGACCGCCCCGCCGCCTTCACAACGTCTTGGTTGGGGGTTCTACAGGCTTCTTCAACTGGGCTCGACTCCGCGTAACACCAATCGATGACATGTCTATATGTACTCGGAGTTTGCCGGAGCTTCTCCGCGCCATATACTCGACCCCCCTCCCACGATGAAGGAAGGGCTCCACTCTCCCATGTGCCCCACAGAAATAAAATATGTCAGCCTCGGCCAGTACTAACCGGTCTGACTCCACTAGACGGGTAATCAATCGTTCCTCGCCTTCAGAGAAACTATCATTTTCACAATAAAAATATCTAGTATTGCTAATATCTGTATTCATAATACGAATAGAAGTATTGTATGCTTCAAGGCAGAATGAAAAAGAAAAGCAATGAGTAAGCTGATTTCATTTGCTTTCTTACCAACCGAATACAGATCATTGCAGATCTGTATTTAAAACCACAATCATACAAACTCTGATCTAACTTGGGGCTAAGTGGACGTCATTCGTCACACGTAGCACATTTACTCTATTCATCTGATGGACTGCATTTCGTAGAGACAATTATTACTCTCAGTGGAAGTACGAGTTTTTCTAACTTTCTAACTAGTACCTTCTAAACCAGATAAGCATAAAACTTGTTATAACTTTATAAAATATTAAAAGTCTTTGTAAGTAACAAAGTTAATATGACTTTCTGTCATTAAATAATATATTTGGCCTTCGTACACTTTATTTGGTAAACAATCTGAATTTTAATTTTTGTAAAAACAGATTCGAAATTTAAAAAAAAATAATAGTTTACTTGAAAAAATTTTAACCGACTTTGCGACCATCCTCAATTACTGTGCTATTGACGTCAGTTGATATACTGCTGTAGGTTCCTTTTTAATTAGCAGGTAACAATTAGGGTTGTGATAGAAAATTATCGATCAACATGAACAATAACGCAGACAAAGGGTAATGCGTTCCTTTGAAGAAACTAGCTGAGGATATATGCAGACATGTGATGTATAATTTAATACTGTAAAGAGAAAGTAACATGACTAGTAATGTTCGGTGTTATTGTAAGATTAGAGAATAAATAAAGGTATACTAACTTCTTAGTCGTCCCTAGAACCACTGCAGATAAAAATAATCCTTTCTATCACCAGCTCCATCAATTTAATCTTTGTATTAATTAAATATTTAAATGCAAAATTTCCATAGACAATTTAGAAAATTAGTGAATTTTTTAGTATTTTTTGACTAATATGTTAAATATTTAAAAACAAAAATTTATACTTTAAAGAAAGATACATTCAACTTGTACAACGCCTTCTTTGAACGAAACGTTTATAAAACGATTAAACTACTGTTTTTCATTGATTAAATATTGTTTTATTTATTCCCGAAATGGTGCTGATAAATTTTATTATTGGTCGAAAAGAGAAAAAAAATATCTCGACTGACATAATAAATCTAACGAATTTGAAGGTAAATTCAATTTTATATTAATATTGTAAAACATTCATATATTTTTCGCGTTCTAAATGTAAATATGTTGTAGTAAATGTCGCGTAAATGTTGTAGTAGTTGTAAATAACTGATTAATCAGTTCAATAATGAATACTATGTTGTTTCATTGAAATTTGGATATTTTTTAATTCTCTCAATGTGTAAGCTCTATAATATATTCTACGGTCTACTAGATAGAGATTCTACAGTTTTAATTGTTTTTTTTTTTTTTAATTTATTCAATTTTAATTAGAGTTTTCAGTTAGACACATAGAATAAATGCTAATACTGCTGATTTATAACTGCTTTTATAAACAAAACCAATGGAGTTTCCAGTATCTTTTTTAATAGAACAATCATAGATAAATTATTATATCCTAACTTAATTCTTCTTTCATTTGAGAAAAATATCTTATTTTTACGTATGAGGTTTGATATATTTTTCTTTAAAAAAAACCTATTGACTATCAGAACTCAGGTTTATATAGACGGAGGTGTGCTTTTACATCCTTATTATCTTCTCACACTTATTGAATACTATAATTTTAATTAATGTATACAAGTTAAAATATATGATACGTAAATTAGAATCATATCAGCAGTAAATTTACTAAAAAAGATTAAAAAAATAAGAACGATTTTTCAACTATGAGCGTCAACTCTGTATTTACATGAGATTTTATTTAGCAGTTCCTTTTAACAACTGAGTTCTCAAACGCTATCATAAATATTTTTATTCAAATCGGATTGGTAGTTTTTTCTGTTGACAGTTTGTTTAGTAATATAGTAAAATATACACAGAAGAATTCGATAAAAAAAATTGTAAAGATTGTAAAGATAAAAAAATTCGACTTTTAACATAGTTAGTGATCACATACACTGTACAACAATATTATTAATATAAATAATATTAAGTATATAACTGAAAATAATTCTTCATAATACACATCGATTTATTGTTTCCTAACAAAGCAATGTAATCAAGCTATACAGGTTAAATAATAAAATGTATTTTACAGGATCAATGGAGAATGTGTGTCAGTGAGCGCGCGCATATAAGTGCTACTTGTGAAAGTGAGCGGGTGCAAGCGGTAATAAAGGGCTCTAGAGAATAGTAATAATGACCGGCGGGACGTTGTATCACCAGGCACAGGACATATAACAGAACAGACTCCCATCAAGAGTTGCCAGACCATCTGTCACCAGACGTAGCCTGTCGAGTCATCGACCAGACTCTGTGAAGATAAAATAGGGAAGAGGATGTCACCCCATTGTGATGGAGGGGGAGAAATAAATATCATAGGGGAAATGAACTAAACTGAATAACAGTTTAAAATATGAACTGATTTTAACTTAAAGGATTAAACCCCATTTATTAATTACTTTCCAAACTAATTAAAAATATTAACAAATTAATTAATTCCATCTTTCACAAGTTTGATTTTTAATTATATGGTAAACTTATATTTATATTACTCAACTAAAATAATGAAATAATAATAATTGATTACATTACACAATTTATGGAATAAAGTTTCAGAAATAAATATTCTGTTGCACACACACACGCGCACGCACGAGCGCGTCAATACATGCTTTTCCTCTCGAAGTTTAGCAAAGAGTAGTGTAAATTAAAATCATTTATGAATACGTATAATTTAAGGAAAGTTTGAGATATAAAACTCTACTCGCATATCTTCTAACTACCTTTCAAAGCAAAATATGAAAAAAATATTTAAATAATGTAGACATTAAGAAAAAACTAAAATTAAATATTTTACTATGTCATTTATCTATTTTGACTTTTAAAAATTAAGATTTTATTCGTCTCAGCTGTATTTACAGAATGATAATTTATGATGAGATTGATGAAAAAGATGAAATGAAATTAAAAATATTTTCTTTTACAAGAGCATTCAATTACAGTAATAAAGCCAGAAAGAGGGGGGGTTGAAATTTCAGCAATCTATTAACAAATAAATACAAACAGTCTGGAAAAATTTCTTTTACCTTGCTAAAAGTCATAAATAAATGAGTAACAAAAAAGTAGTATAATATTATAATTTAGAAGATTCGCGCAGTTTTGTGGATATGTTGATAAAGTTTCTTTACAGCTAATGTTAAACTAATTTAAATTATATTAGAATCAAAATCTAAATCTCATTGAATGTACAGGAAAGTTTAGATGTAGTTAAATCTTTTAACTATTACGTCACATGAAGTATGATTTTATACAGAAATATAAAATTAGAATTTAATATTTCTGAATTCTCTTGCATTGAATTCTAATCATTAGTTTTCTTCTCTTTTCAGATAATTATTTTCATTTTGGTGGTTTATTTTTTTCAACATTTGTTAATAAAATATTAGTGAATAATATAATATACCTAATGCACCAATACCATAAAATAAATAAATGTACATATATAAAATCAGTCTTATGTCATTTACAAACAACGGTCAGGAATTTTTTCACTTTTAATTTCATTCATCTAATTTTATTCTTTAAATCCATGTGTAAACGCATTTTCAAGTTGGAATTGTAATAAAAAAATTGCATCGCACAAATATTTAGATACTCTTAAATCGTAAAAAAATTATTTAATTCGTAGCTAATAAATCATTTTTATATTATTTTGAAATTATTTAGAATTTAAGAAGCCTAGCTATTGAGTTATAAACGGTTTTTCCTTTTCATTTATTTACTTTTTTCAGAATTCATGATGTACTTTATTTCAGATATCGTCTTTATCAGACCTGTCATCCGTATATTTATATTTTCATATGAGATCAGTACGTCTCAATAACAATTCATATCATGTCACTTCACCTGCAGTAGTAGAAAAGGTGAAAAAAATTGAACAAATACGAAAATATAAAGAACATCTTTGCGAAAAGTTACAGAAAGAATAGAAATGACAAACAAAATACTACTTATGCACATTCATTTTGAAATAAGTTTCCCTATAGATTAGAATATTTTCCCTAAATTATAACTCTTTTTATTTTTCAGTATGTTTGAAATTTCGTTGTGTATTTTTCCGTTGATGCAAAAAAAATATGATAAAATTGCAATTGTATAAACAACTACGTTCACAATATTTAAAAATTTACTAAAAATTTCATAATATTAAAGAAAATGAATTACCAAATCATAGACACATATAAACACACCTCAGATGTCGGCCTGAGTCTGTACAAGACTACTTTACAATTCATGCATATTCTCATCTCATTGGGCCAGGTTGGGGGTTGCTTATTGTTCACGAGTTGAACACATTGCAACGTACACGGTAGGAAAAAATAATAAATACACAGAAAAAACTCCCAGTTATAGTATATAATTGGGAGCAATAATAACCGGCAGTAGGGACGCGGATAATCCAAATTACAGTAAAATCGCAGTTGAACCCAAAATAATATTTAATAAAGAAATACGCGTTAAAGTGACCTATACTGTACGTTAGTATAGTACTTGCATGCATTATTTTATTAAGGTACAATGGTAAATAACAAAATAAAATATAGTACACTACACCACACTATTACGTTCCTGGTAAAAGTAATATCCAGAAATGAATTCAAAATACTACTAATAAAATAGTTAAAAAAATTCATTATCATTAATAATGTACGAAAAGAGGTTGTATACGCAGTACTATTCGTAATTTTCTTTTTCTTTTTTCCTGTTTAGCCTCCGGGAATTACCGTTCACGTATTACTTTAGAGGATGAATGAGGATGTTATGTATGAGTGTAAATGAAGTGTAGTCTTGTACAGTCTCAGTTCGACCATTCCTGAGGTGTGTGGTTAATTGAAACCCAACCACCAAAGAACACCGGTATCCACGATCTAGTATTCAAATCCGCATAAAAGTAACTGCCTATATTAGGACTTGAACGCTGGAACTCTTGAATTCCAAATCAGCTGATTTGAGAAGACGCGTTCATCACTAGACCAACCAGATGGGTTAATACTGCATGTACTATGTAATGCATTTACAGACGCTTATTAAAACTACAGTAGCTACGAGAACAACATACCTAGTCATTAAAAATATTAATATATAAATTGTGAATTTTGCTTCTACGGATTTTTTTAAAAAAAAGACGTGATTGGCTGATGTTTTAGTGACTGAGAAAACTTTATTTTAATTCAAATTTTAGTTTGCGTAGCGAAATAATGTCGGACAACGAACAATCGTCTTGTGATATTCACAAATAACTATAATACAGCATTATCATATTCAAACAAGCATACATTCAAGTAGCAAATGAGTGAAGGAGCAAAACCTATCACAGAACGACAAAAAAACTTTAAATTTTTATCTTCTTTACGCGTATCTTTTACGAGAGGTATCGTGGTTAATCCTCAGTGAGATAACCCGCTCTCGATTAACCGGGAGTTGAATGAATGTGCTCGTATATATATAAATATATTTCTAGTAGTACAAGAATCTGAGAATAATATCAGCTAGATGCCGGTTTTAATTACTATCCTGATGAAACTAAATGAAAGACACAAAATGAGGATGACTGGTATAAATTTATTTAAAAATATAATTTACCGAGTGTAAATTATATTTTTCCAAAATCGTCAAAAAAAGGTGAAACGAGGTGAAAATTATAAGTAATCAAATTTTTTATAAAATGTTTTTTCTTTGTTCAGAATTTTTTGCTTTATTTTCCAACTGAACAACAAATAATATTTACCTCTCTCTTAAAAGGAAAAATAGTTGACTTTCCTCTCAATTTGTCAATGATTTCAAACGTTTAGGATTTTGCCTTATAAATATGTTTTCAATTACATTATTTTATGTTGTAGAACTTCCATTGAATTCATTCATAATATTAAAACATGGGATGTTAATAAATAATTTTGCGTTAGTCTTTATTGTTAAGTTGTTAAAACAAGGAAATTAATTTAACATAAAAATAAAATATTTTGGTAATGCAAATGTTGTAATTTAATTTAATTTTATATCAATATTATATTTCACACACACCAGTTTCTAAATTAATTTCAATTCTTTTACAGGCCAATACCATTATAGCACACTATTGATGGTAAATTTAGAAACACCTTAAATTCAACAATAACCCGATTACATAACGACTTGGAAAAATAAATACAAATTTAACTTAATTTTTCTAGATACTGTATCATCACATTATTATGAAAATATTATAGAAGAATTTTCTCTTTTTAAAGATTACAACAATAATCTGTCATTAAAAGCAGCGATTTTAAATAAAATAAAATAGTGTTTTCATACAAGTAATATGTGAATAAGGAAAAGACAAAATATCATTTTCCTTGTATATAAAAATTAAGAGTAATATTAATTACTCAATTACAATTAAATAAACTGAATAACTTTAAAAAAATTATACAAATTTAAGTAAGAAATAAAATATTAGAAATAACAGTTTGGCACTGAACATTTTACGACGTAGCAAGAGTAAAGTGAAGAATAATGCTATGAAAGAAATCTTAAATTAGTATTACAATTTTAATTTGGTCTCAGTTAAATTCGAATTGTCTATGTTAAATAACAGTAATCAGAGATTACATCCAGAATCATTGATAGTTCGTTGAAAACCTTTTTTATACTAACGCATTTTTCTTCTTCTGATTACCATAAATAATTTTTTTATTTGTTAACAAAAATAAATTTCGTTGGTTAACAAAAATTATCTATTAACAAGACAAATCATGAAGTCTTGTTAATAGATAATTTTTGTAATTATCAATACTAGTTTTTTTATTTATATAATATTAATGTTACCAGTAATTATTCATTCGTAAATTTCACATAATTATAAAAGACCACAGCAACGCAATAAAACTTTTGTTTTAATTAAAATATATGAAAATTTGTTAGGAAATAAGCCACTGCACTTTGAAAACAAAAATTGAAAACTTTTGTAATCGACAATTTTATAAAAAGCACAGATTAATATTCATAAACTATGCAACTTCAATGACATAATTGATGCCAAAGGGCGTAAGTTTAAGTTACCGCTATAAATGATATGAACTGGTGGAGAAGTTTAAAGTTATGTTAACCGGAAAATGATTCTCTGGTATAACAGGAAAATGACGTGAATTTATGTACACCAAACAAACTTGAAACACCAACACTGTGTCAACAATTCCCCTAGTTTTCCCCATATCACGCACCACTGCATGCTTTAAAATAACGACGTTTGACATCAGTATACAATACCTGTCAACCATGAATATTGCATTGATAATATTACAACCATGATTACAATTGTTATAGTAATTACATTCATTATGTAATAAAAGATACATTTAAATGTTATAACTCTGTTAATATTATTACTACATAATTAAAGAAAACAATGCCTTGGAAAAACAAATACAAACGTATACTTCATTCTGAAGTAAAAATTCGATGTATCAGAATATTTGTCTGATACACCGACAAACATTCCAGGAAAATGAAAATTTTCGTTTACACTGCATAGAATACATTTTCATTTCAACTGGAGTTTTGTACAGATTTAAAACATCTACTAGCTTAATTTTCTCGATTTATCTCATTTTGTTAGATTCCTCGAAGTAACTGATTTTACACATGCAGGATGAACTTTACCATCAGATTTCAATGTTACTTACGACTTTAAAAAACTTATTTACAAAGAAAGATGCCTTTTGACCTAATTAATATTGTTTAACTTTTATTCAAACGGAATACAAGTTAATTAACTGAAATTAAAACCCGTAATATTGATATTTAGAAATTTTCAGTTGGAATTTATTCCCTTTATATAACATTAAAGGATTCAGATAAACAATAGAAAAAAATATAAAAGTTATGAAACGTACGGTATGGAAATAAAATTTATTTTAAATAGATCGTAAAACAAATCTTAAAATTAATTTCTTTGTTTTTTGTATGTTATATACATAAAAAAACAATAAAAAGAATAATAAATCATTCTACATTATCAAAAATTATTCGCAGCTGAGATCCCGTAGGGTATGGTTGTGTCATCTCTCGCTCAGAGTTATACTACTGTGTGTGTTGCTTTTCTCTACTTATTTGTTTTGTTACTTATTGTTCGCTGTTGTTTTTGCTGTGATTCGTTTCGTTTATGTTTGTTTCGTTTTATTTCGTTTTTTTTTCATAAGGGGAGGAAAAAGCACTGCCAGACGTCGCCAAGCCCGCTCTGAAGTCAGTGCGGGGTTCTAATCCGCTAAAAAACCTCCCCCCATAGTCATGAAGGGGCCGAAACCAATCCCTGTGGCATGTACTTAGCCCCCGCGTGATCACCCGGTTTTATCCGTTCTCTCTTCCATCCGATTTGAAACGATCCCGTGGCGCCCCTTGGGGGCCAATTGACGGACGGCGACTCCTGGCTATGTTGCACAGGGTAGGATGTAATACCGAACCCTGTGGAACGCCTTTCTTCACAGTGAACTTCACCACACCCTCCTCACAGTTGCCTACTACAAATCTGTCCTTAAATTATTCTCGGATTAATCTTATGAAATATGCCGTGAATTGTCTAGTCCTGAGTTCACGAAAAGTAACATCTCATGGGATCTCGTTTAATTCATTACGTATATTTATAAGAATAACAGCAGCTAACGTCCTCGTCTACCAGGTGCCTTGGACTGCAGTCCAAACTATGCCTATTATAAGCTCCAATGCGTCTTAACTCTGAACGACCGGCACGAAAGCCGTACTGATCTTCGTGAAATCCGCCTATCAACTCCCCTCTTTCATTTATTCGTTTCAGAAGCATTTTCTAAAGTAATTTCGCCATGCAGCTCAATAAGCAAAGCGGTCTATACTTTGTCGAGTGCCCCATTAGATCGTCCTACTTTTTTTCAATACCAGCTCGCTCCCCTCTTTCTCTTTATTGAGTTTAGTTTACATTTGTATTACTTTTGGGTTAGTTGCGTTTTTACCTATGGTTGCTACGGGGCATTTCAACGTTACTAAGAGATTGTTCACATTTATTCACTTTGTTTACATTCGTTTGTTAATTTTTTTTTCATTTTAGTTTGGTTTTATTTAATCTATTTTTTGTTGTTGTTGGACTATGACCGAGCAAGATCGGTCAGGGGGCGCATCCCCCACCGGTTGGAGGGGATTTTAGTGTTTCTCGGGTTTTGGTGATTGATGTCCGCTCGGACAGCACCGGGATCTATAGTGCGGCGGAAATTGATATAGGGAATTTCGGCGTGAGGAGGTATTGATGCAAAGACGCTGAGAAACCAAGAACAAAGACACGTCGGCTCGACGACGGGGACAGGCTGTCGCTTCGCCGGTTTTAATCTCTGCGGGTGTCGCAGGTGGTAGCGGCCTTGAGAAGGATTTTCCGCCTCTTCCAGTACAGGCTGAAAATATGGAAGTAGGGGATTCCGCAGACATATAGGAAATGGAGATTGTGCCTTTTCCACCGTTTGCAGAGGAAACAAAGAAAGTCCAATTTAGGGGTTCCTTGTACTTCTCAGGAGGAGCCTATGGATTGGAGAACTGTGGGTCATTCCAGGACGTCTCCCGCGTGGTGGATGAGGTGACGTTTGGAAAGAGGTGTGCAGATGGTTAAAAGAGCCTTACACTCCGGAAGAGATGTTTTATTAATAACATGACTTTTTTGTTTAACCACGTTAGGGAGTTCAGCTCGTTGTGCGGTAGCATACAAACACAAAAGTAGAAATCAAGCAGTTTTCCGAACATATGAATGCCTCTGTTCATATGATGAAGTTCTTTTAAGATGTTCGTGATGAAATAATCGCGGATCCTCAGGAGGGACAATCAACTAAGCCGGATACGGGAAAGAGGCCACCAAAACATATTTCATTGCCATGGACATGACAAAGAACGCCCAAAAACTATTAACATATATAATGCTATATACTGTTAAAAAGAAAATCTTACTTCAGTTCAAACTGTTTTCTAAAAATGGAAAAGAAGCTACGAAAAATAATTTCATAATTTTTTAATTCTAAATTCTGGTGGTGTATTAGGAAAATATCATTTACATACTATTCTTAAACTTTCGTAATTAAATTTACGTTAAGTGGTTTTATCACGGAAATAGGGGTTAAAAAATTGTTTTAAATCCGTGTATACTTCACAACAAACGAATTATTTCGATAGTTTTATTGAAATTATTTAGATATTTTACAGTAAAATTGGTTTAGCTCATAACTTTTGCCTGCTGAGGAATACCCCATATTTTACTGCTACTATTTATTGAAGAGCCAATGAGAGGAATATTCAGGCAACTTTTTAAATCCTAAATCTTCAAACATACATAACAATTGCTTTTTATCTTTGGAAAAGGTTGACAAAACAATTGATATTGATAATATTAAACTGAAATTCCTTCAACCAGCAATGTAAGACAACATTTTTTGAATTTTTTTCTTTACTGAAAAAGATACTCCTAGAAAGATTATTTTCTATTACAACCAAAATTTCATACTAAAAGATTGTAACGAGAAAAAATATAATGAGATTACTGTGTAACAGTAATGGATATATTACTTCGAAGCGAGAAGAATCATTGAAACTTTCACTTCAGTTCATTTGATCGGGACTTCTGTTCAAATGTGATTTTTTTTCATTCGTCCCATTATAAAATGTTCAATCCATCAAGTCGATTGTTCATTTCGTTTCATTCTACGTTCTTTCTTATTTCCATTTTCAAGTTTTACTTTCACTCCTATACTTACTCGTTCATCTTTATTAAACGTATAAGGTTAGGAACATTTTTCCTTTTTCTTTTTCATGATAAGCGAAAAGAAAGTTCT
Organism: Lycorma delicatula; assembly: GCF_047948215.1. Taxonomy (NCBI): domain Eukaryota; kingdom Metazoa; phylum Arthropoda; class Insecta; order Hemiptera; family Fulgoridae; genus Lycorma; species Lycorma delicatula. Next base: position 173,392,144 of record NC_134455.1, on the reverse strand, counting down.
TTCCTAACTCAATTCCCTTTTTCCCGTTTGTAATAATTTAATAGAATCGTATTTGAAATCTAATGGCATTTATCTATCAAATTACTTCTAACGAGTACTGCTTATTTGACCAAAATAGTTTTCAAAAGAAAAAAAAATTGAACGTAGTTAATATAAAATTATTAAATTATTTAAAAAAAAAAAACAGAAAAAAACAATTGACTAACAATTTTAATGCTGTTTTGTTTTTGTTAATTTTTTTATAAATATATATATATATATATCACTTTCTTGTGGAAACGATAACTGCCTTAATTTTTCGCCAATCACTTTCAAATTGATATATAAAATATAACGATCCAAAATCTAGGCCGAATTCGTCAATGGGCAAAATCAGACCATGGGGGTGGAAATGGGGGTTCGTTATCAAAACAAATATCGCTATAACTTTTTTATTAAGTAAAATATCGAATTCGTTTAAAGTTTTTACTATTCTTTTGATAAGGACCTAAAACTTATATAACTAAAATTGTTTGATATCACCAAGCATTGGCCCAGGGAATGGAAAAAAACGGAGTTTCAAAAACAAACAAAAAAATCGTACCTCCTCCCTTAATAGGCACAGTATCGAATCCGTTAAAAGTGCTCGTTTGTCCTCCAAAGGTTACCTAAAACTTTTGTCTGAAATACGTTTTGATATGACCAACCCTTACGGCAACGGTGAACAAAATGTTGCTGGAATTTTAATATGTGGCTTGTTGTATGCTAAATATGTGAAAATTTTTCCCCATGTAATCACTGTCGTATTAAGTGAATTTGAAGTTTTTCTTAACGTTAAGGTGGAAATATTTTTTATCCTCTACTTAGCACCGGTGAAATCTACCTCCTTCTTACGGCTTGCTGAAAGGGATTTTTTTACACTGTTCCCGTGTTCGAGTAAATTATTATAATTTTCATCTCTAAAAAAAATATATATATAATATTCTCTTTCATTTTTAAAATTCAATATATTTCAGTTATAAATGTTGTTACGTCATGTTATTGTAGTTATGTTATAAATGTCAGTAAATGTTGTTATAAATGTCAGTTATTCAATAATTCCAGATTTTTTCCTCTAGCATACTGTTTGAAGGTAGATTTAAATACACTAATTTCAGGGATAGAGAGTTTTATTGTAAGTTAACAGAAATTGTAACACCTGGATCGAAATATGTTTTATTTTTCCATAACTGACCTGACGAATTTCAGCGGATTTTTTTCTTAATTTTTAACTAGTTACCTGTTAAGTGTAACGAATGAATGAGTTTTATTCATCGGTTTGCAATTTTCTCTTCTCCTTCCTAACAACAGGAGTGGCAATTAGCACAATGACCGAGAGCTTAATTATGTAGTAGTGATCTAAAGCTGATTGGAATCCTTAAATTAAATGGTCTAGATTAAAACAAATTTTTACGTTTTAAATTAAGAATATGAATAAAAGAATGAATCATTAATATTACATAGTATATATAAAAATTCAAATTTTTTTTTGTTATTAGGTATTTTTGTGGAAAATATTTCAACATCTGATTAATAATAAATTCATAAATTAAAATAAAAATTAGAAAAGTAGGATAAAATTTTGATATGTATAATAATATAATAAATATATAATAAATTTGATATGTTTAATCATTTGATATGTGTATTTATATTTGATATGTATAATTATGTTTATTGTAATGAAATAAGTTGTTTGTTGTACAGTTAATGAACTCTAGGAGTAAGTAATTTGTATGCAGATTTGATATAATCGTGTGAGATGCTAGCATAGTTTTGTTGAATTAGGGTCAGCGGGTAAGCTTTTGAAGCTTATCACAGTCGTACATTGTAGACAAAAGTTTATTGATGATTTAAATGGCGATAATCTTAGAATGGCGGTCGGAAGGCAGGATTGAGAAGCTTTATATAAAACTGATCCAGCAGTGACTTAAACCACGATTCTATCATCATGTAGTTTCGAGAAAGAGTCTAAATAAAATATTTGAATAATCACAATCTTATAGCTTGTTGGCATTGTTTGAGTTCGGAACATCACGTTTTACTCAGTCTTTACTATATCATTTACAAAATACATTTCACAGTCATCCAACGAACTTCCCAAATCCTACACACCATCAAGAAATTAGAAGGAATTTAGAGATTATTTACGTAGTTACTTTAACATTTTACGTTTTATTACGGACTTATTAAAAGAAGTAATTTTAAATTATTTTAAAAAGATATGACATATATATGAATAATTACGAGTAAACGGATAAGTAAGTTGTAAGCACGCTCCATCTTGATTCAATTTGAACAAATATTCCCAGCTGCTATCATGAATTAAAATCAGTGTTTTAAAACATTTTCTAAATATTTAACGTTGGAGAAATAACAATTAAACGAAATTATATCGAAAAAAGTAATCGTATAAAGGATGAAGTAAAGGGACTGAAAATTACAGTTTTTTGTTGTATAATATTAAAAGAGAGCTGGTTAATTTTGTGTAAAAATCGAGTATAAAAGCTGAAAGAATTTAAAAAATTATATGATAGCAGCAAAGAAAGTAATAATAAAACGAGTTAGTTGTACATAATCTGAGGAATGAGAAGTTATTAAAAATAATAATTAAAGTTCTGCAGAAGGAAATAATTATTGTAGTAGTACATGAAACAAATTATGAGAGATCAAAATTATAACAGCTATGTTAAATTAAAAGAAAAGCATACGGAAAAGAATGGAGAACTGCAATAATCCATTAGGCAGATTTATAGCCTAACAGAGAAAGAAAAAATATTATTTTACTAGAGAATTTGGGAAATTAACTGTGAAAAGCAATTACATTTTACAAATAAATAATACACAAAATTTATGAATAAAAAAAGAAGTTATACCATTATATTATACTCGTATATAATATCGAAATAAACAAATTAAGAATTAAAAGTAATCAACTTTTATTTGCTGATAAATATTACAATAAAATGAAATAATTTGTAAAGAAATAGTTTTAAGTATGCAAAAATATATTTGTATCAACACATACATATATATGATAATAATAAATCTCACAAACGACTAATTACTGTTAACTAACAGGAAGCTGAAAAAAGTTTTTTTTTTCAAATTAAAGATGTTAACAAATTAAATCGCGTCACAAAATATGTAAAGTTTCTTGCAATATAAATTAATTTAGGGGGAAAAATATTATTGCATTTTGTCGTAAAAATATAATTTAATAATTAAAGTCATGATATTTTACATAAAATTACAATTTTTATGAATCTATTAAACAAATTAATAAGAAAAAGTTTTTATAGAAATCTAAATAAAGAAAGTAAAAAATGAATAAAAATTACTTTTTAAGAAAGTTGATGCAGTAAGAAATAGGTAATGATAATGCGGAATCAATTAATGAAAACAATAAACTAATCAAATAAACAAAATGTTATAGTAATTTATAAATTTTATTTCAAAACGTCTTAAAATTCTTTCTTTTTTTAAACCATTAATTTAAATGGATATTTTTGAATTTAAAAATAATTGTTACATCCATCAGAAGATGGTATAATTCCTATGTTCGTTTACGATACCACACAAAAGGTAATGTAGCCTGTAAAGATGGATATTCGATGAAACACGTTTCAAATAACAATCTGAATAAAATTCAACCTTGCATATGGAAGTCGTCATATTGCTAAAAAATGTTCTGCAGTAAGTAATCTGTATATGTATATATTCTGAAGAGAAAAAGTCGTAAATGTATTTAATTTTTATGAAAAAAGATTATTTCAAATATAGAGAATATAATATTGATAACGAGTTTGCAAAATGGATATAAAAAATATCGTACAAATTGAGAGAGAAGAAATATCACACGGTAAATAAATCCTATGCAGTAATGACATTTTTCTACATTTTTAGCATTTACATGATTTCATTTTGTGGTCTGTGAAAAGAACCTTGTTAGGAGAAAATTTCTGATTTTAGTAAACTTCTTTCTCTACTGTCACAATAATTTTTCTTTAACGGAAGTAAAAAAAAAAATTTACTTACACCTTGTAAATAGTAATTTCGTTGGGTTTTCTAGTAAAAAGTAGTTTTTCTAGAAAGATTAAAAACCACATACTTATGCTAAATATTTACGATTATAATATGAAATATTTTCTTAAGTATTAAATAATAATACAAAATATATGTATAATAAAAATTTAAGAAAAAATATTAAACGTAAATATATTTCTAAAAAAGGAATTACATAATTAACATAATAAAATTACCAGTGAATATTCTATATTTGTTCCTTTTGGCTAGGAAATCAAATAAGTAAAAGAAATTGCATAATATTATATGTTACAAATTTAATCACAGTGGTTTAAACGAAAGTGGTTGACAATATTTTAATGATTCCTGTTTTAATGTTTTAACAATTATTGTTATTAGATTTACATTTTTATGTTAGCTTTTATTTCGTTGTGAAATTGCATTTTTTAGTCTATTTTATTTTTTATATTTATTTGGAATAAAAGCTGGTCCTCCTAGTTTTGCTCTCTGGATTTTGTAAGCAAACAATATTATTTGTAAAATTTTAATTGTACGTAGATTTTGATTTTTAATTAGTGGATTAAACAGTTGGCTAGTAAACTATAAATATGGATCAGCTACCAACTGGTCCGAGCGACGGTGGGACGGCACCTCCTGGATCTTGCATAATAACTAGAAAACGCGCACCACTGGTGTGTTCAGATAGAGACCCAACATCAGGTACATCACCTTCACGGATAGTGCTCTATGGTATCAGGGATGTCAGGTGGTTGTTATATGAGCTTCTTGAAACAGTGTAGGCAGGAATGATTAATAAGTTAGTTTAATAGGCTCTAAACCAATACGTGGGCTCTCTAAGAGCATTGAGATGTATAAGAAAATAAAGAGGTTGGTACGAGAATATATCTATTGGGCACACGGAAAGGTGAAAGGGCTTTCCATGTAGTGCTCAGGAAACTACATCACTCTGTTCCAGTGGATACTGGAACAAATAGTTAATGAAGAGTTGAGTACACGTGAAGAGTTAATGAAGAGTACCCGTGAAGAACACGGGTACAAAGCTCGCTGAAATAAGGCGATGAAAGAACAGATATCCACATTTTTTATTAACCTTAATCCTTGAACAACAAGGAAATAAAGGAAAGGGAATAAAGGAAACAGTCAATGAGAGCACCACGTCTCAAGAACTAGTACTACTCTGCCTGAATCTGGAGGCAAAGGTTCGGCATGTTTTGACCCACGCAATGCAAATTTTCCCTGACTTCCACGGAAGACTGATGGAACTATGCTGATTCTAATAACTTCCCACGAACCTATGTTGTAGCTACGGAAATGCTGAGAACAAAGTAGAAAACTAACCTCCAACTTTGAGTCCCTCGTTCGCAAATGGGGAACCTTATAGGCATACTGACGAAGCTAATCACCAAACTCTGCTGATGGTCAGGTTTCTCAAGATTGCCGTATGGAACATAAATGATCTTGGTGGTCGAAGGGAGGAATTAGAGATTTTCATTTGTACTGAATTGCTAGATGTTATCCTGATCTCTAAAACCCATTTCAGTGATCGTAACTACCTTGAGTTTAGGTCTGTGTATATGACGATCCAACAAAATGGCAGGGCAAATGGAGGTACTGCAGTATTACTTAAACGTTCACTGAGCCATCTCAAAATCCCGGAATTCAGTAGAGAAAAATCTCAAGCAATCTTTGTTGATTTTATAGACTGGTTGGAAGCAAATAATTTTTTCAGCGATCTACTGAATGTAGAATCGCCAGTTTGCTATCATGAGAGATTTATTCGTTGAAAGTTTTGAGACGCTGGTTCCCGTTTCGTAGCGGCGATCGACTGGAACGCAAACTATATTTATTGGGGTTCGAGACTTTAAACTACTCGTAGAAGAACATTAAAGGCTGCGTTGTAAATCTGTATTTCAATGTAATCTCCGGGTTGCAACCCACATACTGTCCACCAGACCAAAGAAAGGTGCCGGACTCACTTGATTTTCATGTGACCTTGTTTGTGTCATCATTCTACACTCCGGTTAGGGACAACTATGACTTCACATCGGACCACTAAACTGTCATACTCGCCATGAGCACAACAGTGTTAAAAAAGGAAAGGTCTTCGGTCCTTTACAATAAGAGGACCAATTCGGGCTAATATTATTATTGGGTCAAGGAGGAGTTGGTAGTATCTGTGCAATAGAAGTGATCTAGATACAGTGAAAATGCAACACAGTATTTACCGTTATTAATGCAACAAGTGGCCCGGCACTCAACACAAGAAGAGAGTACGAACGTAGGGATAGTACGAATTGTTCAAGGAGATGATAGACCTAATTAGTACTAAGAGACCGTTTAAAAGAAGGCGAAAATGTTACAGAAAACCTGAAGTTAGGACTTCTTTCAACGGAGCACCGCGCAGATTAAAAGGACTGCTGAAGTCCATTAGAAATTAAACATTCAAGGAGTACCTTGATAATCTGTCCACACTGAATAGTAGCAGGCACTCTTTATTGAAATTCGCCAAGCACTTCCGGTCTGCTTCACCTACATTGCCTCCCTTGAAATATTTGAATTGGACATGGGCTAGGAGTGATTCCAAAAAGGCCAAACTATTTGGTTCTCATCTGGATCCTATGAATATAAAATACATAAATTTCTAGAGAACCCGATTCCTTCATGTCAACCAATTAAGCCTTTTCAACATCGGAGATGCTAACAGTAATCAAGAAGGGGACACATTAAAAAAGGCTTCTGGCTTTGATTTGATCACTCAGAGGATTGTAATAATACTTCCGTACAAGGATATTAAGTACATAACAGATCTTTTAAATGGATTTGTCCAAAAAACGTGCCTCTTGTCGGAATGGAAATATTCCCATGTATTAATTTTTCCGAAGACAAAAATCTCCTAATGATGATATTTGCAACAGACCAACAAGTCTTCTACCGATTTTGCCTAAGCTGTTCAATAGGCTATTTCTCCGTAGGCTGTGTTATCTATATCTATATGTAGAGGGAGAGGAGATTATACAAGATCATCAATTTGGCTTCAGAAATGGATACTCTACCAATGAACAGACCCATAGAGCTGTTATCTTTTTACAAGATGTTTAGAAGAGAAGTACAATTCAGCAGTGTTTTTGGATATTCAGCAGTCTTTTATAAGATTTGCCAGGTCTGCTGTATAAGCTAAAATAGAGCATCCCTCAGCCATCTCATGCAGTCCTGCGGAGTAACCTTGATGGGCAGTTTTTCCAGGTTATATTCAGTTAGGAATTACTTCGAAACGAAAACGGGAATTCCTTAGGGCTCTGTTCTGGGGGCTGTTCTGTATTCTATTTTCACATCAGACCATCCTGCTCCGCATACGACATTCTAGCATCGTTTGTAGATGACAGGGAAATCCTAGGTAATGATGAAAATTCCATCAAGTTTCTGCTAAACTACAGTGAAAATTACATGCCATCGGCGGATGGCTGACGAAATAGAAAATAAGGGTGAAGCAGAACAAATCGAGCCATGTGACATTTACGATGAGAACAGCTGGTTATACATCGGTCCACCTGAATAGCGTCTACATCCATCGCATGCAGGCAAAATACCTTGGCTTAAACTTGGATCGTCGCCTGACTTGGAAGGACCAGGTAATAAGGAAACACCTTACCATCAAGAATAGGGAACGGGATGCTGAGCAGAATCTCAGTTTTAGTTAGCTAATAAACTGTTAGACGTATCCTTAAACCTACCTGGACGTATTGGATCCAGCCCGTGGATGCGAAGAGTAACACAATTATCGAAATAATCCATAAATTCCAAATGTTAAGTGTATGTTAAGTATTGAACTTTAATTTGATCGGTTACACAAGTGCTTTTTTATATATGAGAAGTTCAACCTTTGTATGCTTTAATGAGGGGTTTCACCAGGGACCTCTCTTCACGTGAGTATCATTAATCAAATTTAATTATGATCCCCTAAGGTAACGATTATAAATTCTAACAAATAAACGAAAACAAAAAAAAATTATGTACAAATAATAATAAGAAAAAAACAATCACCTTCAAAATAAATCCACTAAAACCTTTTACAAAAACATGAAATACACTACAAGCCAACTGATTCAATATTATTTTATACTTTTCAGCTACATAACGTAAGAAGTTACTTATAAAAATAAACTAAAAATGAAAGAAAAATGTTTTGGTGTTAATAAAACATCTGTCTTTATTAAAATCAAAACCTTTAAAATGATTACCATAATATCCAATTTTCTCTACTTGTGAGGAGAATAAAATGCAGTACCACACAAAATTGCAATAAATTTACCAGGCATGATTTTCTATAAATCATTGATTACTTAAGACGAATGGAATAATTTTAAGTCAATTAATTTGATATTACTCTCAAGTAATTCAACTATCACATTTTGTCATAGCAGATAAAACATAATTGAAAATTAAAAAAATATTATTTTTTAAGTAACAACAATAATTAATGACGTCAAATACGTTCATTACAACGTAATAGATGAAAATATTAATTGCGAATTCGTAAGGATTACAAGTGATAATTATTAATTTTATTAACGAGGAAAGAAGCTTATAATTTGACAAAAAATATCCGATACGAAATGAATAGGTTTATGTTTATAAAATAATTTGTATGATAAAGGAGAAACTTCAATTTTAACTAAATTTACTCTATAGAATAAAAAAAAAAATATTTAAGCAGTTCACACACAGAAAGGTTATCTTAAAACGTAACTTATTTATAAACGTAAAATTTTACTAAATTCATATTTACATTATTATATCTTTATTTAAAATTAATCTTAATTTTTTTTTTTTATAATTGCATCCATAGTTGTAGTCACTAGTAACTTAAATGTAACTCCATGATCGTAAATAATAAAAAATAAACACAAAATAAGAAACAATAAACACAAACTAAATTATATAAAGTAAATAGCAGAACCGTTAAATTACGTTTTCATCCCGGTATCAGGAAGAAACCACAATTTTTTTTTTTACATTCCTTCCGGTTTAGTAAATACTTCAATCTGAACCCAGGTTTAATTTTTTGTCGAATAGATCCAAAGATTGGGCAATCTATGAGCAAGTGGGGTACGGACTATTTTACATTGCACGCCTCATAGTTCTGCTGAGAACAGCAAAGTAAATGCCCATGGGTAAGCCTAGTATGCCCAATTCTCAGCCGAGTTAGGATAACTTTGTCTGTTCTGTTGCTTGCGATAAAAGGTCCCTCAAATACGTTCTCCAGATACAACGTAAGGCTGTGGGAGGACTTAGCAGCCAGAACTTATTCTCTTGACAACGTAGTTCAACAGGGACTGTTTTCATAAAGTCCCGCTCACTTGTTAATTCTACTCGGAGGCTATTTCTTGCTGCTCTCATGATAGCCTCATCAACCCGTTCGTTCCCGAGTATGCCCTAATGGCCAGGGACCCATACCAATACCACAGTCTGTATTATTGAGAGGGTACCATAAATTATTGAACGATGGATTCAGATCGTCTGCAGCTCAAGCACTGAAGTACAATCAGTAATTACCAGGAAGTAGTCGTCACTACGGGTCTAAGAACACAGAAGAGTAGGCACTAAGTTTATACGTTATCACGGTGTCAGGTAGTATAATTGAACAGCCACATCCCTCGAACAAGACAAAGCTGTTTACATAGATTACCCATTGTTTATATAGTTTACCCATTCATTGTACTTTACAGTCATCTCGCCAATTGGTCTCTAGCAGACTGGTAAAAAGGGTCCCGTTCACGACTTTCAGATGATAAGTATTCGATCTTTAGAGATGCGTGCAACCAAGGAGTGCCACATCCTATTTCCTTTCCGAGAATCCTCGAAACAGGTAGATCTAGTTTCTGGAGATAGTGAAAAATTCTGAAGTTGAAAGACTGCGATAAGGACTTCTTTCCCTCGAATAGTAGAGTGCGAGTAGGCTTGGTTGTTTGCCGTGAGAATTGGAAAGACGGGACTTGCTGATCGCGTACTTGATATCCTGGTATTTCTTCTTGTAGTAATCGGAGTTCATAGGATTCCGCCAGTAAACTTGGTATGAGGTAGTGACAGATGCCCCTATTGATATGTGAATCCAGGAATAATGTAAGGAGTCTATAGGCCCTTAATATTTCTCTCTAAGTCATAGAATAGATCCGTATTCTAGCTTTCACAGAACAATGATTCTATACGTGTTCAGAATGATGTGTTTGTTAGCACCCCAATTGTTAGGTGATGTGAGTGTAAGGACATTAATTCTCCTCACACATTCAGCCTTAGTGTACTTAATGCGGCTTGAAAAAGTTAACTTATCATCAAAAGTCACGCCTAGAAGTTTATTCTCGTTTGTTCCCTGCATCTCATCTTAAGTTTATATCTCACCTAAGTTTAAGTTCACAATGTTTTTGTATCCATCGAACTGTCTAGACAAAACAATAAAACCGACATATTGAAGCCACTAAATTGTTCACTGAGTTCAGCGAATTCTGCAATATTTCCCTAGTAGTTTCAATTCCCTTGCCTCTACACGTGATAGTGATATCATCAGTGAAGATACTTATTTTTACCGGCAGAGTGATCACATCAGCTACTCTATTAGTAGCCACCAAGAAGCGCATCACATTTAGTAGATATCCCTGAGGGTCTCCATTTTTAATTTGAAAGTATTAGCTCTAACACGGATCGTCCCTTTGCTCAGAAAATTAGCTACAAATTTCAACAAATTCCTGCTTACACCGTTCTGTAATAAGTTAGCTATTATCCTCTCTCTACAAACCACCTCATAGATCTTTTCAATGTCTAAGGTCACTGCAAGAAGGTGCTCCTTAGGGGAAAATGCCTCACACACATCAGTTTGTGTAGATACTATGTGATGTATGGTAGATCACTTTTCTCTAAACCCGTATTGGTATTGGGAGAAGAATTTAATTCTTTACCGATGCCATTTCAGTCTGTTATCTGTTATATTCTCCATCACCTTGCTAAAGGTTCATGTTTAAGCAATCGGACAGTAGTTCTCTGCTAAAGTGATGTCACGATTGGAGTTAGCCACAGGGATGACTACAGCCTCCCTTCAGACTTCTAGAAACACTCCTTCCTCCAAGATAGTGTAGAACTGGTTTAAGGTGTGGTGGAGACCTTCATCTGAGAGGTTCCGTATGAACACATATAATACTCCATCAGGTCTAGAGATAGAAGAATTTAAATTTGCAAGTACATCACGTAATTCGCTCAAGCTTAGACGGTGTTTAGCTCCCGGTTCATATTAGTATCCTGCCGAAGTATATCCTCTAAGCTGAATTAAAAGATATTCTTAATCTTCAGAAAATTATCTTCAAGTTTTTAGTCGCTCGAATTCAGTAAAAACTTGTTGCCCAGTTCACTATGTCGTAAGGGTTGTGTATTACGCGGCTATTCTCAACTAGATCGTGTACATGGTTAAACGTAAAGTTTCTTTTGATTTTATTGATCCTGTTCCACACTTCACTCATTGGAGTGTGGTTGTTAAGCGAAGCAAGGGAACTGCACCAAGATTGGCGTTTACTTTCATTTAATGTCTTCCTATCCTTTGAGCGACGATTTTTGTATTCCACATAGGTTACCTCATTCCGATTCCAATTGTGTCTGTTGAATGCATTCTTTTACGCTTGCATCGCTAATTTGCATTCGTTGTTCCACCAAGGATATGTTTTTTACCAATGAACCTTTTGGGTATACTGAGCTCAGCAGCGGGAATTTTAAGATCCGCGAATTCCTTAACGTATTCATTTATTTGTGCCTCGTCGCCTGTCAGAAGTAGAACTCCAACGTCTTTAAAAATCAGTTTCTTAAATCTATTCGAATCAGTGTGCTGTAATAACCACCTAGAGTTCACCTTCTTTTAGGCCTCCGTGACGTGAGTGATAGTGTCTCGGCCTTTCACTTGGAGGTCCCGGGTTTGAATCCCTGTCAGGTATGACATTTTCACACACGCTACAAATAAGTCATCTCATCCTCTGAAGCAACACTTAACGGTGGTCCCGGAAGTTAAACAAAAAAAAGGTTCACTCTTCTTTGAATATTGGTTACTTTGCGGTGTTTAATCGCTATATCAATAGGGAAATGGTCATTAGCATATAGTTCCTATAGGACTCCCCAATAGGTCCAACAGGACAATTAGCAACGTAACGCTATTGCTTCTCAGACGCGATGAAATTTATGGTTTCAAGCTTGCAATCACCAATAGTGCCTCCCGCTAATCCCCCTAATTTCCCGCGGTCAGACCCAGTAAATAATTACTTTCACACTGGTCCATACGGATAGGAACACAAATCACCAAATCCGTCCATAAATAAAATTTAAAATTAATAATAACACCCAATAACCCACACGATAATAGAAAGATACAGCAGCAAGGGACGTTCTCCAGGCTCTGCGAAGAAATATTAAAACTCCTGCCATTCTTGGGCTCCGTTCTGTTATTTATACTGTAATACATAAGACATAAAGTTGTTTCAACGCAAAAAATAACCCGCAGGAAATTGTATATAAGACTAAAAATAAACATCTTTCTTAATAGTAAATATTGAAATATGTTTTGAGGATATATTTATCTTAAACGATGAATTTTTAGTCAACAATCTTTTATACTATTCCTACTATTAATAAAATACCTAAAACTAAATAAACCTCTTTAAAAATCATCAGGAAGGTTTTACAAATATTAACTTTTTTATCAACATTTTTTATCGTTGGGGAATGTGTATTTTAGTTTTTACTAAAAACACATATATCATTTTTATTATCGTCTTCAATATATTTGCCATAGGAATATTTTCTCCGATATATTTTGCCACATCAATGTATCAGCATCATTAATGTGTGAAAATTATCCATATCACGTTTCGTTTTCTTACACACAAAAAACGCATAAGGTTCATATCACAATATTACATACTTTTAAGTATAGATTTAGAAAAAGCAACGTATATTTCCTTGTTATCCGATCTCAGTTAAGGTTTGAATTGATTACAGTAGTTGAATTGATTTTTTGTCAGCGCAGAAAAAACGTAATCGGATTCAAAATGTATTAGTTAATTTATGAGTTTTGAGCGGAGTGATTTTAATATTATATCTCTGATTCTCTTTTAAGTCTCTAAAATTTAGAGGCAACAAAAAACGGCTTTTATTCTTTTAGCAGTTATCAAAATAGTAAAATACTTTGGAAAATATTAAATATTTTATGTCTACGAAGCCACAATATCCCAGGAAGAAGACACTACGCTAACGTGGATAACAGTCCTCATAAGTTAGGGGTGTCTGGATTACGTCTGTTCTACAGAAAAGTGTCCAATTTTAGCTATTACATAAAAATGACATCAGAAATTAATCAAAATAATAAATTACTAAATGAAATGGGTTGTAAATGATATATATCAACCCGTGATAACAAAGATTTGTGATTCTAATAAACTTAAAGCTTTGTGATTAACCTACTTGTAAAATATCGAGTGAATATTTAAAATTATGAATTATAAAAAAAAACCTTTTTTGTGTAGGCAAAAAAAAATATTATAGACAATTTAGTATTTAAGCAAAATAAACCCAAGCAATTTAATGAATAGCTTCCGACTATACTAGCTGAAAAAAAATCACTATTTTGTTATCCTTAACAAATTACTGCTTGTCCCATGAAGGCGATACGAATGGATATTGTGTAAGGTTAATTAACAACTGATCAGAATGGGCAACGACAGTAATAACATTTTTCAAACAAACCAGTTTGATAGATAACACAGACACACAATATATCTTATTGGTTAGGGTGTAACATTTAGGGTAGACAAGAGTGCAGAGGGTTACGATTCATGAGTTCCCTTTTTGTTCCGATAGAAAAGCTTAAGCGCATCGAATCTACGTTAACGATTCTGATACTTTCTTAAATACGAATCGTAGAGAAGCGATAATTGTATCGATTTCAATGACAAAAGAACTTTTATTTCCCCTTTACAGTTTATCAGAGTCTATCTAATTTATTGCATTCTTCTTTCTTTGTAAGCTAACATTGTAATCTGTAGAGATCTGTAATTATTAGATAACAAAAGAAATCCCTAACAACTTTTTTCTTTCAACATTCTCTTGATTACATAAAAAAGGCATAGAAAAGAAATCTTTTGCAAGACAGAAAAAATGTTCGTAATCAGAACAGAAAAAATTTCCTTCATATCTATCCACGTAATAGCGGTTATATTTCAATATTTCTGAAAAGGTAATAAACTCCCCAGTTTTTCTTTCACTATAATTTTAGTGTATATCCATTAAGAATCAAAAGAGCTCTTACTCAAACTTTGCAGATAAATATAAAATCTTTGGCCAAAAATATCGTAGTTGGAGTATAACAACAATAAAAGTTTACTAGGTTAGTTGTTATTCGTAGTTAGTTAATAAGTTTTATATTTAAGAACCTGTAATCCATATAGAGTATATTAATTGGTGATAAAGCAGTCAAAAATTGAATTTTTTTCTGTGTTAACCTGATTTTTTTTCTTTTACCTTTCCTTTGAATATTGGTGAGAAAATTTAAATAATACCATGGAACTGCATCTGTTAATATGAATTTTATTGAATGATAAAATAATAACATTATTACATTTTTATTGTCGTTTTGAAGCGTTAACGTGGCCAGTCAACTGGGACGATTACCTATTCGTATGATTAAACTGATTTATCGGCAAAGACTCTTTTATAATAATAACAGGAAGTGGAAAAACGGTAAGTCATGATTGATTTTTAAATAGAAGATATTCCTTAGGTCATTTCACAATTACTCGACATCGGTGGTTCCGGAGGCTAAACAGAAAAAGGACATCTGGTAATATACTCGTAATGATTGTATTTGGCATTGCTTTTCCATGAATGAAATAAAACATTAATTAATCCGTTTGTTCTGTTTTTTTTTTCTGTTCAACTATTTAAAGTAATAGTGACGGCATTTAATTATGATGACGATTGATTCATAAAAAGTAATAGAATTAATAACATAAAAAAATAAAATCTTAGAAATAATAGAGAAAATTGTTTATTAATTATTGAATCACTTTATCAAATATTTCCAGTTTGTTGTGTAAGAAAAGACTCCTATTAAAAATTAGATTTACATATTGCAATTACTTCTAATCTACTTATAATTTTAATTTTCGGATTCAAACTAAAACGTTCCGGATGAAAAGCAATACTACTTTACCAAAGTAGTTTTGGACTGAGTTTCAAAGTTAGATCAGATATATTTAATTTTAAAACTAGCGTGTTCCAGTGCAAATACTTTTTAATCATTTAACTTTCTTTAACATTAGGTATTATATTTGATTTTGTTTGTTGCAAAATGTTTCAAAATATGTATAAAATTTTAACTCAAAAAAAAAAAATTTAAAGGAAATTTCATTTGCATGTAAGATAAATAAATAATATATTCATTTGAAACATTTTTCATACACTGAATCACTCGGACTTTAAGACCGATTTTTAACAATTTTTTTCTTATAAGATAAATGACGTTAAATGATTTAATTTGAATTTTCATTTCAGAGATTTTTAAGTTTTATTGCTTAAAATAAAAGAGTTACTTATTTTAGAGAAGAAAGGTTTACACACACACACACACACACACACACACACACACACACACACACACACACACACACACACACACACACACACACACACACACACACAGTTAGAGAGAGAGAGAGAATGAGTGAGTGATTGAGAGTGTTATTGTGGAAGGGAGTGGAAGAGAGTGAGAGAGAAAGATTGAGTAGGAAAAAGAGAGAGAAAGAGAGAGAGTTTTTTCCTTTATATGAATGTTTTATTTTCGTTGTATTATTCACTACCTGAATTTTTTTGTTGTGCTAATATTAAATTAGTGGATTTAGCACCATAAAACTAAGGTACCTGTAGAATGAATAATAAGACTGGATGTGGGATTCGATTCTTGCTTTGTTCAGAGTACAATGGTTTCTGTATCTTCATTATATGCACTCTCACACACACACACACATGCGCGCGTGCACAGCCTTTTTATTTAATTATTACAGAGTTTACTAACAAAAAATATTTATTTTTTAGGACGTTTTAGACGTTCAAATTTTATAATTTGTTTGGCTCTCCAGAAAAACATATACGTTTTCGTTTTATCACAGTTTTGAGTTTTTTTGTTACTGAAATATTATGGAAGGATTATAATTCTTGTGGTAAGATACTAAAATAATAAAATCCTTATACATAGATTCAATTAAGAGGCATTTATTTAACAGATAATTATATGTTTATTATCAGTATCCCACTACTTCCCTTTGAAGCCTTCTACATAAATTTTAATATTTGCTATTTTTAAGGTATTCAGGAAATTTTTTTTTTTTTTGCATTTAAGCGATTTATTTCATCCAATAGATGATTTAATAAGTATATATTTTTTTTTTTTTAGTATACATAAATATTTTTATGTAAACATTTTACAAAACCTACTATCTCCAGGATTTTGTCTAGACGGTCCGACTGACGCCGTCATATCAATAAATTCAGACATGAACATCTTAAGAGATAAATATATACACACCGTAAGGATACTTCCTGGCCTAAATCTGCTGTCATAGCTGAAATAACTAATCGTATTTAATGCTTTCAGAAGGTTAAAATTGTAGTACTTTTGGTAAAATTTAAAATAACAAGGATCATTTGCAGAATAAGAGCAAAGCGTTTTCAATATAATTTTAGATATTACTATTATTATTAAACGATATTACTGTTATTATTAAATTTAGATATACTACTATTATCAAACGATATTTATTTCTCGCACGATAATTAACATGAAGCTTACTATTATTTTTCAAAGTTATAAATTATATCCTAAAGCAATTTAATCCTTTTAATACATTTTAATAGTATTTGATTGGTACTCCTGAGGTTTATCTGTGCAAGAAAACGAACATATGTTTGTTACACAAAACCTTTATTCTGTGTACAACACACTAATGAAATAATAAAATTTAATGAATTCTTATTTCCTTTCATAAATAATATATCAGACAATAATAAATCAGATGCCCACTTGTATAAGAATTATTAAGCGAGTAGATGTTTTTAGGAACACATTAAAGAGTAGGTTATTATTTTTTTCACATATATTCAAGTCTCACCCAACACCCAATTTGGAATTTATCAAAATATCTAGTTATTTATAGTCTAGTGATAGCTTTATCTGATTTATTACATTTTAGTTGCCTTTTTGTTATATTCTGCATCTTACGGAGGGCAAAATTGAATTATAAAGCGTAACCTTTATGTTGTATAATGGTGGTGCAAGAGAGTAACGTAGAAGGGCGGTTATGATATGCAATGGAAAGTAAATAAGAATTCATTAAATTGACAGCAGTACAGCAGGTGAACTGGTTTCCGCTTACATCTTGATATTTTAAAGTAAAATTAATAATTTACTATCCAGTTAATTCCATAAATGTGATTACTGAATACAATAAATGATAATTAAAACTTGATGTAGTGAAATTTATTTTTAAGTAGAAAATTAGCCTAATATAAGTAAATTAATAAAATAAGAGAAAATGAGATGTTGATTGCAAGGAACGAATTGTTGCGTTAGACAGAGCGATTCAAAGTGAAAGAAAATGAGACAGTTACAGTTTCATGATACTGTCCCCCACTTCCAGGCTTGTTTTGACCCTAGTCTCTGCTCTAGCCTGAAGACAAATGAATGCGGAATAAATGGTTTTTAATTAGGGTTCCGTTCCCGTTAAACGGCTACGATTGCTACGACATTACTTATCTTCGTAAATTTCAACACCGTTTACTTCAACCCCATCATCCATTCCCATAATTTGATACTTCCCTACTTCGTTCTACCAACTGTCTGTAAATTAAATAAAATTGTAATCAAAATATCTAGGGATTGTAACAAAAATACAGGTCAAACATTAATGGAAACAAAAAAAAAACGTGGAAACGCGGAAAAACACGGCTTATTGAAATCTGTTGAGTTTAAAATAAAAAAAAAAACCAGTATTATACTTTGATTAAGTTTGTTTAACAAAGTAGAAAGTCTGATGTTTACACCACATGACTTCCTTGTATGTCTATTAAATTACATACACACATTTTTAAAAGTACATAAAATGTTATTTCACTAAAAACTTCTGATATTTTTTTCATGTTTTCTTTTTTAATATTGAGTTATTATTTATTGTAATTTTTCTTTTACAATCAGAGTTTAAAAAATCAATATAATCAAATTAAAAAAAAAAAATTTAACAGAAAAGGAACAAAGGAAGAAAATGTTGCAAAATAGAAAAAAAAACAGGAATAAAATGTTGTAAACAAAGAAAGAACAAAAAGATTAAAAAAAGTTGATAAATATAATTAGGAAGAAAACGTTAAGACCAAGGAAAGAATAATCCGTTCATGACCTGAGGGACGTATGTGTCCCACTACTTTTTCGTACTTCTCGACCAAGGGGACAAATATGACCCACTATTTTAGTGTGCTGCCATTTACCGGAAGCGTTCGGTACTGCTTGAAACCTTCAAAAACTTGTTCGCACAAACAGCTGCATTCTGCTGGAGGTTTCTTGATGCATTGTTAAGTTTTTGATCTCTCACGTGAAGATTTTTGTACATTTTCTGATTTTTATCTCATAAATAAGCAAGCTAAGGATAATAACCGTATTTATTGTCTTTCTTAACATTTATTTGTTATGTGTCTAGGACTTTAGTGACTTTCAGCTTCATAGACTTGATAACTGTTTTTATGTTTTAATTGCACAAAGTACCTCCAGATGGTCAGTGGGACATATTTCTACCACTTATTTTTTTATAATTGCTTTATAGATTCGATATTTTTTCTTCATTTTTTTCAGTCTGTAGTACTCTATCACCTGTCTCGATAGAGTTTTCATAAAACTTCACGAAAAAATAAATTTTCAAAAAAATGTCCTCTATGTGCACATCCTTGCTTCGAAAAATTTCATAGAAAGTAAGGTTCCTGTCATCGCCGTCAGTAAAATCAACATCAAACATAATTGGCAACACAGCCCTTGTATTTGAATAAACTTGTCATGAAAATTACTTATTTTTTTGTAAAGTTGCAGCTGAAATTAAGTGTTCTCTCTTATTCTGTCAATTTTTATTCAAACTTGTTAATGCAATATAACGACCTAATTACTAATGGGACATATAAGTCCCAATAACATTTAAAAAAATCTACATGCAACAACGATAAACACTTTTTATATATATCACTTCAGAAGCTATTCCTTAAATAAAATGCACGAAAAAATATTAACAATTTTGAGAAAAAATTAATTCGGTCATAAAAGGACTAGAGAACGTGAACAAAAAATTAAGATTAGAAGAATTATATAAAACCAAAGAACAAGTAAATGATTGGCAACAAAAAAAAACAAATAAACGAAATCATGATCAACTCCGACTAAGGTAGAAATATTTTACATCAATATCAGAGGAGTATGAACTAATAGATACAAATTTTTTGCAATTTATCAAAGATTGGGCATGTATGCCTCAGTGTATATATTGTTCTTGTGGGGAGTCTACTCTGTAGTTAACTTTAAAGTAGATAAAATTAACAACAAATTCCAGAATAATTAAATAAAATTAAACAGAAATTAAACTAGAAAATTCAAAAATAATACGATTTTAAATTATAATTTTCAATTAATATTAAATAATCGGATATTTCACCAAGTCTATTAAATATACACATATTTAATAATACCTATTACATAACATACATTTTTAAAAGTCCATAAAAGTTTGTTTCACTAATAACTTCTGAATTTTTTCATTTTTTTTTATTATTATTGAATAATTATTTACTGTAAAAATGTTTTTACAATCACTGGTTAATAATTTTTAAAAATCAATATATTTAAAACAAAAAAAAAGTTCAAAAAAGGGTTAAAAAAGAAACTGAGATAAAGACTGATTCGAACCTATGTGCCTCCCTTGTAAGATCTAAATATTTCATTAATTATAATTTTATTTGGCCATAACTCTGGAACTAATGAAAATACTCATATGTACCCCTATGATATATCATTGTCAAGCTCTCAATGTTGCTTATGTTGTTTATGTACTTTGTTTATTATGTATTATTTTGCGTAGTGTATGTTATACATATTTATAGTGTATATTTGTTTAATATAGACTTATATGTTATATAACTGTATAATATATAAGTTAAATATTATTTAAAATGTATTCTGCTTGCTGTTTGGTCTCTAGTGATTGATTTATATGATACAGTCTCAAGTGCATCACTGCATTATAGCGTATGAATGTGCGAGTAGACATAACGCCCCCTTCCTGAAGAAATGCCATACTAGCGGTACCTGGAAGGGTGGAGAGGCAAGGGTAGAGGTTTAGTCGGTAGTGCGCAGGTATACAGACGCATACTCATAACATCTTGCGGCACCTGCTAGCGAGGGCGACAGTGCATAGGCTTCCGTAAATGGGATTCCTTCACCTCTATAAAAAAAATATATAAAAAAGCTCTCAATGAGTACTTATCACTGCAGTTAAGAAAAAGTTCAAAATCCAAATTTGGACTTTTGGTCAAAATGGTTATTTAAGTCGAAATCTGAAAACCGAAATTTTTCCTGATCACAATACTTCTTCCTTTACTTCGTGAAGGTAAATTAAAATGCAGCTTGTGTATTTAATAATTAACAAAGCGTAATGTAGGCAGTAAAACAATATTCAATTTACCCTTATTCCCAATTCTATAAAACATTCATCAATTATTAACTGCTGAGAAATTAAAAAGTTAATAATTCTCATTTAGCTTAGTATACCTTCGTAAAACTATACAGTAGCCTAATTATTTCCTTTACTTTGATAATTTACGTAAATTAAAGATGTTATCATACTCGCAAAGTTTTTAAAAGTACGACGGAATACTTAAAATTTTAAATCACCTTAAATTTCATTATTTCTTCTTCTTTTTTTAGTCTAAATATCTTTTAAATTAACATTCATTATAATAAAATAAGACAATATTTAAAAAATGTAAGTTTTCAATGATTATTATTTTATTAAACAACTCTACATAAATCTTTATTAATTACAAGGTTATAACTAACACTGGGTACCCGCTCACTATGGTTTTTGGGTTAAAATTAACCACCCCTAAAGAATGGTCGGCCTGAGTCTGTACAAGAATATACCTCCCGTACATGTCATTCATATCACCCGCATATCATTGTTGTAGTATGATACTGCTTATTATTTTAAGTTAAACAGATTGCAATGTAAATATTAGGAAAAAATATCATGAACACCATGAATTAAAAACTACAGTTTTTAAAGAAAATACTTGCCATTATATTTACTAAGAAACAATATACGTATTTGATATACATATTAGAGTTTAATCTAGTTAAAATAAACATTTTTCCTGTTTTACAAAAAGCGACTGACCGTTTATTCTTTAAAAAGCAT
This sequence comes from Lycorma delicatula, assembly GCF_047948215.1. Lineage (NCBI taxonomy): Eukaryota > Metazoa > Arthropoda > Insecta > Hemiptera > Fulgoridae > Lycorma > Lycorma delicatula. Next base: position 173,370,557 of record NC_134455.1, on the reverse strand, counting down.
ATATAAATAAATAAAAAAACAACAAAAAATGAATTATTTGCGTTGGTTTATTTATTTTAATCAAAATAAAATCCGTGAGTTGAAGAAATTAACACGGGAGAAATGAAAAAGAAGATTAAAAGGAACAGATCAGCAAAGAAATGGAAAATTATTAATGATTAACAAAACTTTAATTTTTATATGTTTTTAAAATCAATTGTAGTCTGATTAAACATATCGCATGTGTTACATATGGAGCATTGTAGAAGCATTCCCATTACGTAGCATAATCGGCTGCATTGTTCTAAGCAGCCACTTTAAAAAGTATGCATATCCTTTTATCCTACTCGTATTCAGATTTTTTTCACGGAAATACGTTAAACAAACAAAATGTTCGTCATTGGCCACATCTTTTCTGCTGTGACATCCAATTTACTCTCATAAAAAAAGCACTGAAAGGTAAAATTATAAATTTGAAAATATAACCTTAGTTTATGCTTAATATTTATTTAGATCAACCTGCTGATAATGGTAGTAGGGTGAACTCTGCACTTCTTGTTATCGAGTTTGATTACTGCAACAATCTAGCATTACTGTCATTTCTTGAATCACATTTTTCTGGACAAAATATTTGTAATAGGAATCGAAGAACAAATTGAGCCGAGCTTGGGAATTTCACATAATAACATCAAGTACATGAGAGACATACTGAAATTTATAAAAATTTTAAGCAAGTAGATGGGTGGAGAAACGTTACGAACATAAAATTGTATGTAATTCTGGTAATTTTCAGTAGTATACGAAACTTCTTAATTATATAATGAAATATTTACCATATTACTAATGTGTTAATGTATAAATAAAATTCTGATGGAGGAAAGAACTCACGATACCATATAATTTACGGCTAACAAGCATCTGCTGTGCTTCAATTTTATGTAAAACCTGATAGTACCACTCTATAAATTCAATCATCCTGATGTCAGTACATACAAATAAAAAAGTAAAAAAATAATATATATATATATATATATATATATATATATATATATATATATATATATATACAAACATACATAGAAAGAGAGAGTGTGTGAGAGAGAGAGAAAATTCTAAGTAAATAAATTGTAAAAAACCATCATAAAATCATCTGCTATTTCGCCAATCTCATGAGGATCCCAGGTTCAAATCCCGGTCAGCCATAGAAATTTTCATTTGCTACAAAATTCTACTGCCATATTCCTGCGCACAAGCTTCAAAAGTTTCTGTGGTGAATTAATTCATCAACACAAAAAAATAAATTAAATAAAGTGATTGTAAAATTTACGTATTCAGTAACAAAAAAAATAAATAAATAAAATAAATAAAAAATTGAGTTATGTTGTAGTGTATTACAGTAGAATAACAGAAAATAGATCGATAAAGTAGTAAAGAAAGAAAGGTAGCAATAAAATATGTCGCATCCCCTATAAAAATATTTTAAAGAAATTACGATAAGATTTTTTAAACATACACAGCTTAAAAAATTCCAATGTTATGTAGTTGAGCAAGGGAACCAAGGTTTGTTGTATCTAAATATTTCCTTGCATTTGAAGAAGGGACGATGCTTGCACGTAGACATCTAATATGTTTATGTATGTAAGTAAAATATATATTAAACTGCTGGAAGGATTACACAAAACAGTTAATGTGTTTGTGCAGCCAATCTAATGGGCCACTAAAAACACTTAAGGGACCTTCCACAGGCCAAAACTATGCTCATTAATTTTACCGACAAAGGTTTATTGCAAATCCAAATGGCATTGTTTTATGATTCACTCAGTGTAGTAAAATTACTACAAACATTATTGGAAAGCTATTAAATTAGACAAATAAACAGCTTTATTATGTATTGAAATCTTATACAATATTATTTCTAAAAATGCATGATAATATAAGCTATAAGTATGGGTTACAACCGATATCATATTTATTTAAAAGTATTAACAAACTCTGAAAACGGTTTCTGTATGAGGATAAAAAACAGATGCACTTGCAAAACACTATACTGCAGAAAGTGTAATTTCTTGTGTTCTATTTTGAACCATTCATGCATTTCAATTTATAATTTTGTAAACAGTAATAACGGTCATACAATATAAGATTTTCACTTTAAACTTTACGAGGAAAACATTTATAAAGCAATATTTTCAATAATTACACCTTTTGAGATATTAGCAATTTAAATTTCGTTAACGCAAAAATTGCGTAAGAAATGAGATTAAGGAGATCGGGTGGTAGGAATTACTTTAATGGGCCTTAAGATCGCATTCATTATCGTACTTTTATTATTATTATTATTAAATTTTTTAAGCTGTTCGCCAAAAATCCCTAATATCGAGAAATAAAATTAAAAGGAAGGTATATTAAAAAAAATATATTGAATCTTATTATCCCTATCATTCATTTTGGTATATTTTCTTCTATATTGAAAAATATTTGTATAATTTGAGTTATTTTTTGTGATAATAATTTCAATCCCTTCAATTATACAGTTCAGAAAAATCACTAAGGTTAAATGAGGTTTGACACTTTTGGCATCAGAATTAAGAACTGTACATCTTTGATGAAATTAATCGGTTAATAACTTCACAATCTAACTCAAAATTTTAAATCTTACAGCGGTGAACTAAACAGTTCATATTCAAGTGCTTCAGAATTTAAAAAAGTATTGTGTTGCACTATGCTGTCACTATTTATTAAAAAAAAAATAGAATTCATAAAACTGTGATATCGGATCTCGTAACTTCATATAAAAAAGATTGCGTTAAAAAAATAGTAGTACCGTAATTGATACACATATGCGTAGCAGTTAACAAATGTAAAAAGATAATTTACAGATTAGTTAGTTCAAAATTTATCTTTTAATAAAAACGTCTCCTTTGTTAATAAATTTACTTTTACGGTGTGAAAGGTTTGGTTTCATTCTTGAAAATGAATTTTTAGACTTTGTGAATGCTTCGTTTTCTGACTAGACATTTTTGGTCAGTTGTTGTACTGGAATAATATTGGTATAACGCTGGACGAATCGCAAGCGGTCTTCTGACAAGATCGCTTCAAGGATACACTGGCTTACAAGTCTTGGCATTTTCATCATGAACTAAGCAGGGTATTTTATATCGTCCAAAACAAAGTGAGGAAAAGAAAATAAAAATATAAAACATAAGAAAAATGGATGACGTTAAAAAAAAAACAATCCCCTCTCAGAGGAATCACTATGTAAGATTAAATCACTTACGTTGAAGAATTATCAAAACCTTCCGAAGCAGTGGGTGTTCACACTGCCTATAATCCCTGAAGAGTTTAGAAATTTTACCTCGACGGGATTAGAACATAATTTATTAGTTTTTTTGCTTTTAACAGCTAGTTAAGAAATACAAAAAGTTAAAGATAAAGATAAAGTTTTAGGGCAAAACTATATCCATCCAACAGCAAGTACAAAATAATATATTTCTCTTAACATCGGGTAGTAAATTACCCGAGATGAACAATTCATCAGTATTCATACTAATTTACACAGTTCTATTATTTATGTTTTCTATACTTTTCCATCACTTCAAGTCTATTTTTTTATTATCAATGTTGATTTTATACACTAAACCTTAATTATTGTTTTTCATCTCGATAAAGGTTTTCATTTTCTATATTTCCACCCCTTGATCACTAAATTATGAGGTACACTATAGCGATATTATTTAATACAATTAGTAATATTATTTTAATATAACATATATTATATAATTTTAATAAGTGCCTTAGAAAGAATTTGTTTCTTAGCTATTCAAATAGTTGGTCAGGAACCTTGCCCTTCTGGACCACACCATTGAGTTCATTATCCTCATAATTGTAAGAATAATACAGGTAATTAACATTAAAGCCTCTTCATTTTATAAAAACTATCATTGTATTGTAATTTCTTTAGATTAATAGCTTGGTCAGCGGAGGACTCAAAGTTTTTGAATGATCAGAAGATTGTGTGATTTCGAATAGTCGGTCTCTAACTTAAAAACAAGTAGCTGGTTACCCGTGCTTCGTAGGATAAAATGTAATTTTCTGGGTTCTTAGCGTTACTCGAAAATTACCATAAGGATGTTACCGTACTTTTCTCATTTTGTATTTCCTTTTGATTTCGTTTCTTTTATTTTATATTTTTTTTAGTCAAGTAACCAGGAGCAAATACAGCCAATCGCATTGAACGTAAAATAACAGTGGCAATGGTTGTGATAGTTGAGCTGCCGTGCCGTACACCGTTGCACCTTTATATCTACATTTATCTATAACCGGAAAATATATAGAAGAAGATATGAATCTTTTGATATAGAATAGTTAATTTCACGTGGTCTCCAGATTTTATTTAATTAACGGTTTGCCCATAGTAAAGTTAAATATCGGCAAGGAATATAATTCGGTTGTTACCGTAAACCATTAAAACGGCCATTATCTTAATCCGCTGAAACATTTCTTAACGTCAATAATTATCTTTTTAGATATTAATATTACGGTATGTTCATGCAAAATATCAGCTCAATCAATTGAGTAATTTTTGCGTGAAAAATATACAGACTCACAGATACCACTACATTTTTTTGTTATATATATATATATATATATATATGTCATATTAAAGCTTAAACCAGTTTTAATATCCCTCTACATCGCAAACCTCGAAAGCTTATTTGCCGTTTTACGATTTAGTGTATCTACATAAAAACAATTTTGATTGAGCCGATTGGTTTTTATTCCATTTATATCATACAACTAATAACTGAAATGAACCAGTTTTTCGATGACAATCGCATTATGTTTGATTTATAAGTAAACAAATTTATGTACGTTCCGAAACAAGCAATACCTTTATTATAATTATCTGAAAATCAGTTTTCGATTTATTTAGAATTATTATGGATTAGCTGAATAGGTGCACGACCGAGATATGTAATTGGTAGTCACGAAATAATTGTTTTCCTGAAGCAAATGGATTGGTTAGCATTCTAGCTTGTTGTCAAGGGTGTCTCATTTGTATATTATTATTATTATGGTGATGCAATGACGAGTTTAATATCGCTGATACCGCGTATTAATTCATCATTATATGAATGAAGTGAATGAACAACAAGAGGAGTTAATACCGAATGATTTTCCTACAATCATCACGATATGAGTGATGAGAATCAGTAGGACATTATTATGGCCATTCTGATTAAAATTAACATACACACATAGTTAATACTCATATGATAACACGAAAATATTCTTTGCAATTAATAATAAAAGAATATTTGTAAAAAGAGATTGATTGACATATAATTAAAACCCATTGTTAACTAGTATGTTCTATGCAGTAATGCTCATGTGTAAGAAAACAATTATTAAAACTGTCTTATTATTTATTACCGCTATTAGGAGTAGCAATGTAGATTTTTTTTATTTTAGGAATCAAGCAAGTTAGAAGAAAAATTCAACCACTTCTTTATTTTGTAAAAACTTTCTACGTTCCACTTGTCAGATTTTTGCACTCAGCAGTTATCCCTCAATCTTAACATTTGTCCATTATCTAAAATATTTATTTTTATTATAATTATTATAACAGTAATAGCATAAATGTGATAATGAAAATTGATTCCTTAATACAAAATAAAGAAACAAATTATTAATTAAAAATTACTTTTTTGATGTGTACATATTTTCAGTATTTATTACCAAAGGATAAAATTTAGGATAAATATCATACTAATATTTTTCTTGATGACACTTTTCTTTGATGAAAATATATCCCAGAAAAATATTCTTTACAAAATCAAGCTCCCGTAAGATATCTCTAACCGCTCAACCAATATAAATAAGCAAACGCAATACAATCAGCCTTCCTGAAATAAGTGCTTTATCAGCCTCATGAATTAAAAGTTCAGGAGATATAGATAAAAAACAAGTAATCTACCTTAAAAATACTCAACATTGGCAAAATGCTACTGGTACTTTTTTCGCTCATAACAGGACATAACACAACACATAAAATATCTTTCGTAAAATACAAAATAAATTTAAAATAAATGACTGCTTAACTTATTCTTTACAATTTTGATAATTTTTCCATATTTTATTTAAAATAAAGATTTTTAAACTTATATACAAGGTCAGTCTCTAAAATTTATTTACTATAATCTGCAATATAAAATAAAGTCACTGGAATGTGTTATCGGACATTTATCATTCTGTTATAATTCTATTCTAAATTAGTATTTATTATTTTATTATTATTGTTATTTATTTTCAGCACCATATACATTTTTTTGAACCAAAAATGTTATCTTCTCTATAAATAAATTCTCATACTCTTTAAACGCTGTAGAATTACAAAAAAATATTTTTAAGCTATTAATTATCATTGATCAAACGGAAGTTATGCAAAAATAATTGATAATCAAACTAGGACTCAAGAAAAGTATTCTACAAGTGTTTTAAACAAAAATTTTTCACAATATATTTTATCTTCCTGTATTTTATCATCTATTGTTACGTTCTACTATTCAGTGGAAGGTTAAAACAGAAAATTAGCCAAATAACCTGATCTGATTTGTGGTACATTGACACAAAGTATATCCATCTCTCTCTCTCTCTCTCTCACTCTGTATGTGTGTGTGTTTGTGTTCGCGCGCGCGCGCGCGCCTTTGTACATGCACGTAAGTTAGAATAAATATCATCCATCGCATTTTTAATTTTAGTATTATTTTATTTGCACGAAGTATAAACACGATTGATTCAAGACTACATGGTATTTATTATTAAAATAGTTGCTATAATATGAAAGTAAAAATTAAGTGTATTTTTAGAGTATAATCTCAGCTGTTATTAACTTTTAAAACTTCCAACATATCAATATAAAAGTTTTGAATCAAGGGCAGTATTTAAGAAGGAAATGCTTATGTACTGACTATTTTGAGGGATAATATATTGAACTGAAAGTAATAAAAAACAAAAACAAATACCTTTAGTAAAACTGAAGAATTATGAAATACTTCTTTTATTTCATAAACTTGAAATTAAACGAGTATTTGATTTGGTTTAAACAAACAAACAAATTTTTTCTTTTTATAAGATATTGAAATACGTCAAATACAGATATAGCAATTTAAATACAAACAAAAATGTTGTGGCTTCATAAAGATTCAATTTAAACATTTTGTGCCAAGCTATTTTCAACACGCAAGGAAATAATTCTCTTTGCTCTTAAGGCAATTTTTAAACGATAAAATTTTAATAAAAAATAATTATTCGAATGTATTGAACACAAATATATATATATATATATATACTTTTTTTTGCTGAATTAATTTATTTACAATCAGCTTCCACATTAAAATCATAATAATGAAATGACAAAATCCCACACAGACCTTTGATAACAGGGTTAATACACTTTTCCACACTAGATTAGAGACATATTAATCAAAAACTGATACACAAGTAAGAAAATATAAAATAACATCAATTAGAAGTTAATCATCGATAAATATCAGTTAAATATAATTAATATACCTAAATACAGAATTAATACATATCTTTACACCACTAACCAGTTCGGGTAGGTAAAGCGAACAACCGTAAATGAAACATTAAATTAAAGATAATTTAAATAATAAACGTAAACATCTATAAAACTGAAAAACTGAAAAAAAAAAAAAACTATTACAAGAAGTAATATCGCCATCAAACCTCATTATCATAACGGTTTATCAACCAGATCAAGCTTTTCCAGCCATCATGGAGCCTTTCAGCCTCCTAACATTCTCTCTGTTGTCAACTAAATTCAAAGCTAGATGATTAACATCCTTCTCCAACCTGAATACACATCTCAAGACTAGGGGTTCAACGTCTTTCCTAACGTGTGAAATTCAATTATAATTTTGTATCTCAGTATTCTTTGAGAACTATGGAGCTTGTGTTACTGTTACTCCACGTTTCTGTTACTGATTGTGCTACGGAGTTTAATTCTGTAAGTCCGTACCTACTTCAAGAAAGCCTTATAAAACACAACCTTGTTAGACAAAGAAAGTTAAGATCCCTTATCCACTATCAAGTACATATTTTAAATTTAATGACAAGCAGCCTCCTTTTACCCCTTTCATGATCTCTCATAGTTAAAAAGCGGTCAAGGTATAAGCCCAGATACCTTACCTTACTGAAATGAGGTATTCCAACACCGTTTAAATGAACGAACAGGACAGTCTTCTCTTCTAATAGTTGTGGCTGGAATTCGTTGGATTTACCTGTATTCTCCATTTACAGAAAGATGCTGATGGTATCTAGTACAAGTTGTAATTTCTCTGATATATTTGGACTACCGTCAACTGACAAGACTGCAATGTCATCTGCACATGAGGTAACTGTAATTCAATCTGGATTAGGTAAATAAGGAGGGTAGACCAGAAATAGAACCGGTCCCAGAACTGAGTCCTTTGGAAATCCAGTGTTATTGTCGACAAACGTACATATATCTTGATAGTAGTTAACTCTTTAGAAGCGACCATCCAGATAGCTGCATAAGATTAAGTAATAAGGATGCGGCAGGCATGATTTTAATTTGAAAAGAATTTCAGGCAACCAAACTTTATCAAATGCTTGTTGCACTTCCAAAAGGCCGCCGAACAATACATTTTCTCTTCTGAACACCTGACGACAACACTACTAAATTTATTGGTTCGTTCCGTTGTTGAATGACCATCCCTAAAGCAAAATTGATGTTCTTTTTTACTCCTTCGCTTTCTAATATTGCCCACAGTCTACGCATGAACAGTTTAGATAAAACTGGTAGTAGGCTTATGCGTGTATACGCTTCGTATACACGCATAAGTTATTCCTATAAAGGTTTGCCTGGTTTCAAGATAATCGTTATTTGCCATACTTTCCATTCGATAGGTAGTGAGTCTTCCTAATAGTTGTCCTATGTAAGAAATACGTCTAGATGATATTGCAGATATCATCCCGTGGGTAATGCAGTCAAACCCGAGATAAAATAACATGAAAAAATATATTTTAAAATGTATCAGCTGATTGGTCAAAATTAGTAATAAAATTGAAAAAGTAGCATCTACGACAAAAATTATAATTTATTTAGATTTTATATATTTTATTTTAAACTAATTTATTACATGTTCATATTTTTATGCATATTTGAGAAATTTGTTTTTTAATAAAATATATTAATCGAATTATTCTCTGCATTCTCATACAGTTACAAATAGAAACAAAGACTTAAAATTGGATATAACAGAAGATTATAGCAAGGAAAAAATTGAGTTAGAAAGTTCTAACACATCTACAACAAAAAATAACTTAAAAGGTAATATTTTAAATATATTTTAATGTACGAATATGTCTGTTATAAATGATCTATTTACAAGAAAACCTGTTGTTTTTGTAAATAAGACATATATTATTTTCCAAAAATATTATGTTAAATTATTATTTATGTCATATTGTACACATACGAAATTAATCAAACTCTTCTAAAAAGCAATTATAAATTAAATGATCAGATACTGAGAAATGCTGTTTAAAACAAGGAAAAGTAAGATGTGAAACAATCATACAAAAGATCATTACTTTATCAAGCAGTTAATATAAATAAAAATATCTCTTATGAACACTTCTGTTTTTTTTTTGTTTTTTTTTAATGTAATATTTATTTAAGTGAAATTAATTATTAAAATTTAATTATGCTAGCTGAAATTTCATTAAAATTCATTAAACCTAACTATTAATGAAAACAACTTTAATGAAAATGAACAATTAATTAACATCACTCATATAAATACCATTTAAATGAAAGTTTTAGCAAATAACACCGGGAGAAATATGAACCTGTCTGTTAATATAAAGTTATTGCAAGTTTCTATTCCTTCTCGGTTAGTGACGTAGTAAAATAAACACATATAAACGACCTATGACATTTCACTTACGTAAACAAATTTAAATTGCTGGTAGTATTTAAGATTACAATATCCGTTACACAAGTAAATTTTGTTCCACACCAGACCATTTATTTAATAACTACCGGGGCATCAGGGCTTTCTATTTCTTGGTAGATAAAATGAAGACATATTTGACATTCATATATATATATGTGTGTGTGTGTGTGTGTGTGTGTGTGTACATTAACACAACTGCGAATTTTTTATGGAGTAAAATTCTTCTTTAAGATATATAATTTTGATTATTTTTTAATTGGTAATTTAAAATAAAAGAAAAACCTACTTGAACATCCATCCAATTTTAACGAAAAAGGGATAAAATATAAAGCATACTGTTCGCGGCACGAGCAGGATGTTGAGAGATTGACAATTGAAAATGTTTAAATAATTACAATTTATTGGTTTAAAAATAAGAGTAAAACATGACAAATCAATAATAATAATAATAATAATAATAGTAAACGACAATAATAAAACAAATAATAAAAATAGTAATCATAACAACAATAATAATCAGAATAATTTTAATAATGACAACAGCAAACAATAATAACAATTAATAAAAATGTCAATAGTAATAATAATAAACAGTGATTTAAAGTAATCGCCAGGATTTATTCGCAGATATTTAAATAACGAAAACCAGAATTCAGACCCATTGACAAAAGATATGACCGCTAGTATTAACACATTCAACCACTAGTCTTGTATTAACAACAATAGTGCAATTAAAAAGCCAGGTATAAAGTTCTTATATTGCAAATACCTTTGCTGTTCATAAATAAAAATACCCTAACAGTTTATGAACGAAATATAGTACATTATATTTTCACTTATAGTGTGATGGTAACTCGCCGAACTATTTCTTGTTTACATGTATTGTAATAACTTGTGACGTCACCTTAATCGCGTCGAACTCGCATAATAACTCCTCTATCGTAGCACTCCCGCAGACCCTCATCTCGCAGAAATATCACATCAAAACGACTCGCTTAGACTGATTTCAACTGGTCTTCCCCGGAGTAGTTATACTCATATCTTCTATACCTGCCGGATCGGATCCAATTCGAAGCGTGACAATGATCGCCCGCCCTCACATATTCCCATGAAATTCCTACCCTGATTCGATAACTAATTTCTCGGAGCAACATCTGTTTAAGTTTGTCAGTAGGCAGTATTACAAAAGACGACTGTTAAACGCGGACCTTTTGCCTTTTCTAAAATGTTTTCTTTTAGCCTATTTCTGGATTCTTCCCATTATTAAATTTTCTACTACTTTCTTCTTAATTGGTAGGAATTCGTTACTCGGGTCCGTTATATCGGTCTTGTTACAATACTAAGAATTATTTTCTTTCACGACGTTTTATCCTATAATAAATCTTCATATATATATATATATATATATATATAATATAATATATATATATTATATATATATATATATATATATATATATATATATATATTTATGCTCATCGATCAAGAAAGGCAGGGGGTATTAAAATGTTCTTTCAACTTTCTATGTTAAATACACGTGCGCGCACACGCTACAAAAATATAAATATATATATATATATATATACTTTTTTCAGAAAAATAAATGAATATGTATATAAAAAATAAATAAAAGATGATAAAAGTTAAGAGAAAAATTAATTTATAAATCTATTTTAACAAAATGCAACTTCTCCAACCGGTAATAACAAGGAGAATAAAAAGTTACATCTTGGATTACTGCAGTAAGAATTGGATTAATTGAACATAATTTTTCAAATTTTTATTAGAATAAATTAAAAAATATTAGTCAAAAAAAAACATTTACATCCAAAGAATAATGAAAGCGCAACCGATGAAAATCGTAAAAGATGATAAAACACTAAAAAAAAAAAGACATGTTATCTTCCTATTTTATTGCACTCCCGAACAAATTAATGTGTCTCTATTTATCAAATTTTTTCCACAATTTTTGTCGCATCAACAATCTTTGTTATATGTATATAATTACAAATTAAATACTTACTCTACGGAAAAATTATAATTACTTATATTCTGTTTTTAACTATATATTTATAAATATTAAATGAACAAAATATTTTTGTATTGAAAAAGTAAATCTAACGCAATAAATTAATATATATTACGTTGAAAAACAATATTTCTCTAAAATTATTTTTTTGAACGGACCATTTTTCATAAATAAAAATAAAAAAATTATTTATAATATTCTTATATATCTAAAAAATGTAATTATTTTTTATTTAATTCATTAAGTAAAGATGGTAAACGATGAATAATACATCTTTAAATGTTAAACCATGAAAGAGATAAACTTCTGAATTTCTTATGTCCTTTAATTAAAACAAGGATTAAATAATAATTTGATAATTACGCTTTGTAAGATTCTCTGAATAATTAGTACTCAGTCGAAAATAATATATGTTTTAAGACTGGAATTTATTCGTGCATTTTTTTTAGTATATAAATATGAAAGTGAAAATGTTATTGCAGCAACTGAACTTTTAGAGCGTTTATGAAGGTGATAATGGTAGCTGATGTCGAAGAGAAACAGGTCTAGGGGGAGAATGATTGAGAGTGTGAGAGAGAAAGCCATAAAAAAGAGAGAAAATAGTGATTTCTAGTACTTCACGCTGTTCTCTTGTTCATTTTAGTCCGAAGGGGTAGTGGAAATAAGGGTTACCGATTAGAAGGCAGTAATGGGTAGCACCAACCGACATTAGCTTAGCTGAACATCTACCCATCCTACAAACACGCCCTTTCCCTTTAAAACCTTTCCTTTTTGGAACACAACAGACCGACCACTCGATTCCAACTATATAACCAGAAATCCTATATGCAAATGACTATCATTGTCTGTTTAGAATAGAAATATACAACGTCAGTAGTAGTCGCTTTTAGGGTTTAATAAAAATATTGACCTGGTCAAAACACTGTCGTCTGATAAGCTGGAATCAACCCTTTGTATTTACCCACCCATTTTTTAACCCTATTCTCACACCGTAAACTATTCATCCTTTTCCTCTTTTGTAAATGATCTTTTATTGCACATCAATTGAAAAAAAGTATGTAAATGTAAATAAAACAAAAATTTATTTATATGTTTTCCCCTCAGGAAACGACATTTTGCTAAAACGTTTACAAATTTCATAGTAACTTGTTTAATAAAGTGAAATTTAAGGGTGTACAAATGCTAATGAACATAGTTTTATCACTCCAGTGTTTTTATTGTTAATCATAAAAGAAAGGATATTAGTTTTGTTTATGTATAAATAAATCCGCGATTATTTTAAGTACCACTCGATTTGTAAGATGAAACTATCATTAAAAGATTCATTTAGCTAAAATTTTTTCTAAGACTGATAAAATATAAAAGTATTTTTCTTTATATTTAATGACAAAATATAAATAAATATGTAAGTCAAGAGTGGTAAATAAAAATTTTACGAATATATTTTTAAAGTGTCTTTCGACAACAATATTTAAGTTATAATTTGTATTTATATAAAGATACGTATAATCGAGTCACTGTACCGAAAACTTACTGAAACATTTTAGGGTTTTTCAGGTAATATTTTCTTTCTTATTAGCATAAGGATATTAGCGCTTAAATTACTTCAATTAATTGATCGTTGAAGAAAATATCGGAATTTCTTTAAGTATTTTACTTTATTCAGTACTGGTAACAGATTATTCTAAACTTAGGGGTTTTTAAGATAAGAAAATTAAAATTCAATATTTCCTTCAATGAAACATTCTTTATTTTAAAAATTACAAGATTTCCATGATCCAAAAAACGAATTTACGGAAAAATATTAACTAAAAATTGAATATATTTTTTATCTTATTAACATTAATTAAATGCTAAAGAAAATATTAATTGCAGAGTTTTAGACACAAATTTAAAAATAGATTATACTTAAAACAAGCTATAATACAGTCTTTTATTAAATTGAATTATTTAATTAGAGAGTTGGCTTTAGAGACAAGACTCATTTCTCTTTGAAAAAACAAAAATGACGCTTGTATATTAGACGGTTAACATGCGTTGCAGTTATAGGAAAGAAAGACATGAACAAATAGTGCAATCAAACAAAGATTTACCTCTACCTGGTGTTTGTACAGTACGTTGTAAGTGTACGGATCCGCTTACTCAATAAATGGAATAAATTACAGATCACATTTTTTTTTTAAATTGTTAAAGATTTTTAGTTGTAAATTTTTAATAAAATCAGTGAGTAATAATCATTGGTTGGCAAAATAAAAACCAGATACTAAAAATTTCTAAATACAAGGATAAATTCATTCTATTCACCTTTATATTCGCTGTATATTCTAGGCATTTTTTTAATACCTGTGCATCAAGGCCTACCTTGCATAAACAGGCTAATCATTTTAGTACATCACTTCTGAATTTAAAAAAATAATCACTGAAAATGTTTTTTCCTTTAGTTTTATGAGTTAGTTTCAATGATCCTGGTTTTATTAATTTAGAAATAAAATCTTGCTCTACCGGATAATTTCTCTTAATTCCTTCTTTAAATTCACTATTTATCGAAATACAAATAATTGTTTATTCAATAGTTTGGTTATAATCAATGCTAAAGGTTTATACAATTTTGAGTAATTTATAATACCAAGATACAGATAAATAAAAACAAACGTAGAAAGATCCTACTAGAATGAGTTTCGTCTAAGCATTCTTTACCTTGAATGAGTAAAAATGAGTAATTTATAAATTCATTGTCTTAATCAAACGTCTTAAAAAAGTAATATTACATATAATATATACTGTATTAAATCAATATATTATATATACTAATCATATTTGATTAAATATTAATATTTTTAGCAAGACAATAAAGGTACAGGTACACTTTATGGTAATTTCGTTTAAATGTTATGTTTAGGGTAGTATTATCAACTACCCTAAACATAACAGTTTAACGTTTTACCTTATTTAATATAGAGCAGTTTTGCACTTTCAATGCACCAGTGAGGTAGAAGGATCGGAAGAGGTCATTTACATAATTACGAAGCTTGGTGACTACAAAAATCTTATGGTTAAAAGACAAAAAAATTCTCTTATCTCATAGATGTTCTACCACAGATCATACTAAATAAATTTCAAAGGAAATTTCCGTTATATTCCGTTAACTTGTATGAGCTAAATAGTACTAAGTTGACCTACGTAAAAATATAGTTGTACTGGGCACCATTTTATTTGTTATTAGCTGGAAATCAGCCTGATCGTTTTTATACGAATATTCCTGCTATGTAATTAAAAAAATAATTATAGGGAACGCATTTTGATAATGTGAGATTTTTAATGATGTAATAGATTGTTGAAATTAGAAATATTGGGACGGAATGTAAAGTATATTTTTCTATCTTTCAAGTGTGTGTGGTGTTATAGAAATACAAAAAATACAAAATCAGAAAGTATATTATTTGGAAAAGTTGGAATTTAAAATTTCTAAGAATGATACAAGAAATATAAAAAAAAACTGGTAGAGAAAATATGTTACGAAGATTTTAATATAGATATTTATAAGAATAGGTATAAGTATATAATGATACATAGTTATATAAGTATAGATATAAATAAGAAGATGTTTTTTAATGAGTTTAGGAAAACTGGCGAAACATTTCCACTTCTTGATATCCGTAATTACGTGGAATAGGATTGGTAATGTTCCTGAGAGTGGCTGTAGCATTTTAGTTAGTGAGTGCATAACATCAGGTCATCTTCAACCTCTGAATATAACAACTAACATGATGTAGGTAAACACTTACAATATGTTACAACATATTTTGCAAGTGTTTATTTGCAAAATTACGTAATCTATAAATTATTTACTTGTTATTTATTATATTTTATATTGAAATAAGATTCAATAAATCGTTAATTAGATTTCGTTTATTAGATAATTCTAATTAACAAAGGACTGGTCTAAAAAGTTTACTCGTCATTACCAGGGAGAAATGTTTGTGCGTCAAAGTTATTGAAGTCATTTATAAGACAATATATCAAAATATACTCAACACGAAACCAATTCTGTGTGGCCGAAACCGAATAGCGTACATCATTGGCTGTTTTGGTAAAAAAACGACAAAAAAAAATTACACAAACGAGTTTAAAAACATTATGATTCAGAAGAATCATTAATATTATAATAAAAATAATTGAAGCGAATCTATCAAAAACTGAATTTAATAAAAATATATATATATGATGTGCACACTATATAACTCTTCCTTCTACGCCAATTAAATTACATTTAAACATTTTTTTTTTTTGGAAAAGTAAATAACTTCTGATATTTTCCATATTTATATATTTTTAATCAGAGATTTTAATCAGAGATTAATAATTATTAATAAATCAATACATTTAAATTAAAAAGGGGAAAAAGTTTAAAACAGGAGATAAGTTTGACTCGAACTTATATGCCTTCCAAGATTAAATTATTTCATTAATTAAAATTTTATTTGGTTATAACTCTGGAACCAATAAAAATAATTACAACTTATACCATTCGTTGAAAAGCCTTCTAAGAGGGTTTTAACTGCAGTTAAAAAAAAGTCCGAAATCCAATTTTTTTTGGATTTTGGGCTTTTTTGGGGACTTTTGGCCTAGTCGAATGCAATCCAACCGGGAGGTGTACAACTAGATGTTATAACACTCCTAAATCCAAAATTTCAACATTGTACGGCTAATCGTTTTGAGTTATGCTAGATACATATGTACATATTTACAGACGTCACGCCGAAACTAGTCAAAATGGATTTAGGGATGGTCATAATAGATATTTCCGTTAAAATCTGAAAACCGAAATTTTTCGTGATCAGAATACTTATTTACTTCGTAAAATGAAGTAAAAATGTAAATCATTTTTCTCCTATTTCATGGCATTAAAATAGGCTATTTACTCGTACAAATCATACTGTGTATCTTAGACTACATAAAAAATCAAATTTTATTGCTCTTAAAATGTCTGTTGTATCTTCCAGCCTCCGTGGCGCGAGTGGTAGCACCTCGGCCTTTCATCCGGAAGTCCCGGGTTCGAATCCCGGTCAGGTATGGCATTTTCAAACACGCTACAAATCATTCATCTCATCCTCTGAAGCAATACCTAACGGAGGTCCCGGAAGTTAAAAAAAAAAAAAAAAAAGGCTGATTTATTTAACCACCACACAACCGACTGGTCAGTTGTCTACAACAGAACTGCATTAAAAAATAGTAAATAATCGGTATATTTGGGGCAAGATGAAGCGTTTTGCCGAAAGACAAACTTTAAATTTTGGATAATCAAAATGGAAATGAATTACTTCCTAGTAGTAGTTGAATTTTGAAACTTTTGTTAATCAGCAACTCACGAAGATACGAATAATTCTGATCTAGTAATATGAGTAATAATGGGACTATTACCCTATAGTAATATTTCATGCAAGATTGTTGAATTAACAATTGTATATATATTTGACGTTAATAAAAACTAATATTTCAGCAATTGTGTTACTGTTTATTACACTTTATTAAATTATTGGAGGATCGTATCTCATTTTCAAATGGAATAAATTTAAATGAAGTGCAGAAAAAAATATGTCTACATAATATAATAGGCGTACAAGGAAGTAATGTGGTGTCCACCCCAGTTTTTTTTATTTTTGAAAGAATAAAAATTTAAATAGAACTACAAAGATTAAACAGAACTATTTAAAATATTAAATATACTAATACTAATATATTAAATATACTGAACACATATTCGGTTGACTAAAGCTTATTCAATTGATACTAGGAAACTTAAAATTTAATTAAATTCCATTAGCTTTGTGATAACACTGTTTGATGCTTAAACCGATACTGAATTACGAGTTTTAAGTTGCAATGTTATATGGAGTATAATCCATTAATGATTAGACGTACACTTTATGCTTTTTCTATTCATGTTATTGTTTTCAATCGCTTATAGTTTCATGAGGCATGAATTCTTGTTTGATAAAGGAAAATGATTTCCAAAGTAACTAGGTAAATTCTACGTACTTTTTACTTTTTTTTACGAAGTAAAGGACGTATTGTGATCGGAAATATCCATTTCGACCATCCCTGAATCCATTTTGACTGGATTCGGCGTGATATCTGTATAGATACATACCTATGTATCTCTCCTAACTCAAAAACTATTAACCGTAGGATGTTGAAATTTTAGATTAAGGACCGTTGTCATATCTATTTGTGCACATCCCTTTTTGATTGCAGTTGACTGAAACCAAAGTGTCCAAGAAAGCCCAAAATCCAAAAAAATTGAATTTTTTACTTTTCCTTAACTACAGTCATAAGCCCTCATTGAGAACTTTTCAACGATATATTATAAGTGGTACTTATTTTCATTGGTTTCAGACTTATAGCCAAATAAAATGTTAATTAATGAAAGATTTAGATTTTACAGGGGCAGGCATATCGGTTCGAATCAGACTTCATCTCCTTTCTCCTTTTTTTTTTATTTAAATATATTGCTTTATTGATAATTATTAACCTCTGATTGTAAAAAAGAAATAAGGATAAGTAATAATTCAATAATTATAATTAAAAAAAATAAATAAAAAAAATATCAAAAGTTATTAATGAAATAAAATTGTATGTACGTTTAATTTGTTGTATTATTTATTATAATAGAAAGTCCTGTGGTATCCACATCAAGTTTTTTTAAATTGCTAATGTATTCGTTGTAATTTGTACAACTAATGAACAGTAAGTAACCTGAGTCTTGTGCAGACTCAGGTAGATGCATTCCTGAGATGTGTGGTTAATTCAGTCCCAACAACCAAAGTACATCGGTATCCTTTGTCCAGTATAAAAATACGTACAAAGATAACTAATTTTAATTAAGATTTGAACTTCACAACCTTTCACTTCAAAAATCACCTTTAATCAAGTGATTGCGACGATAAGTTTACCACTGGATCAGCTCGATTGGCTAATATACGTATGAAAATAAAAGAAAACAAAGCGAAAGAATATATATATATATATATATGTGTGTGTATATTATATTCAATTAATTAAATAGTGAGCACGACTAATATCCATTAAAATCACCCAAAAAAATATTTCCGTATAAATAATCTCAGCTATTTATATAATATAACAATTTTTTAAATGTTGGTTTTTCTCCCACTGCTATTAATCAGAACTGACCCAGACCAACTGAATTAATGTTTTTGACCAGTTGTGGGAATGTCGGGTGGTATGCAGGGTTTGTATTATAAAACTGTATTCTACTGTTCTCTCAAATGACAGATTTAATACATTTCCACCACCGTTAACGCTACTGAGTGGAACGCTGGTCACTGGAGCTCACTGTATACTGCAGTAAAATTCGTCCTTCCATCCGTCCGGGTTCAGTATTTTCAAATATTTATTACCCTCATAGTTATTTCAATGTTCCGGATAAATTTAAATGTATTATTTTTATTTTTTTTTATTAACTTCCGGCCTGAACATGAGTAAAGATTTCTAAACAAACTTAAAATAAATAAAAGTAGTGAATTAAGCTCCGTTTATAAACAACAGATATGCTCTACAGAAAATATTAAACTTAATTTTTTTCATTAATCATTTAAAGGATCATATTATTTAATTTTTTTTTTAATATTCACTTTGAGTGAAATATCAACTGAAATATAATAAAACACATTTTCATAAGAAATATTCTAAGAAAAAGTATTGTTTTTTCTCGTGTAGTATTACCCAGTACACTTACATATGCAATAGTATCCAACACTTTCTTTAGCATTAAGTGTTTAAAATTGATCAAGATACCAAAATGTTAGTATTGTTTATTTTTTGCTATGAAAAAATCGGGCATTAACAGCTATTGTTTCCGGTGGAAATATTATTATCAATTTCCGGTAGCGTATGAAAAGATAAAGGCATGCCTGACCAGGATTCGAACGCGGGACATCCGTACGAAATATCGAGACGCTACCTGCACAGCCATGGAAGTTATAATTAATTTATTTATTATAATTAATAAATTTATTTATTTATTTACAGTTTTTTCTTTAAAAAACTTTCAGAAAATTATTGACAATCTTAAATATCATAAAGTATGACAAATAATACAATCAAAAGATTTTGGAAGACGTTCATCTGAAGTAGTTCAAACATTTATAAGAAACCAATTACTTAAAGAAATATTAAAAGAATGATTAAACACAACGATGTTCTCTTTTAAAAAAAAGAAACATCTATTTATTTCGATTAATATTAATATGCATTTATTTGATTAATTATGCTATTATTCATATTTGGCATACATTCTAATAATGTAATAACGCAAAATAGGACGTTAATAATTTAACGAATGAGTACAATAAACGTAATATCCGTAGATGGAGAGATCATAAGTAGTACTGAATAATTATTACAGTATTACAATTACAATAAAAAGAAAAAGACTGCAGCAGGTGCATTACATTCTTTCACACAGTAGGTTTACCAGGACACTAACGATAACGTGGCAACGTGGCACGTGGTAACGTGATAATGTGGCTTATGGAATGTAATGCATCAGGGACTTTACTGTAACATAATTTATATATATTCTATTAGTTAGATTAGTTAGGTATTGCATGTTTAAAACCTAAAATGTATCATTGTTGTTACTATCTTACACATACGAGGAAATGTGTTTATTTGTTAATTTAAGTGAATAAAATAACATAATTAGTGTTATTAGAAAATCGCATTACTTAGTTGAAGAATACTAAGGCCAAGCTCTCAGTGTTTGTGACACTTGCATCGCAGTTGAGCCCAAAATTTCCTTTTATTATTTACTGAAATAAATGTAAAATTTTACTAATAAAGTAATGTAGGAAAACAACTTATTATAATAAGTTATTTTCCACATGGACAAATAACAGATAGTTAGTTACCTTCAATATTTTCGACTTATTTATTATTTTCGAACGCTATTTTGAGCATAAATCTAAACTCGATTAACTTTCTTCTCTGGAAATTAAGGTGATGAATCTCTCAATTAATAAATCCCTGTGAAGTATAATATTGCAGCTGTGATTACAATCTCTGACCTAAAACAGAGTTTAGTTATGGAGAAAAAATTAATAAGATGTCTAAAAAGAATGGAAAAACCACTTAACAGGGCATATATTTGTTCTAATCTATTATGTTTTGTTTCACTTACGTATATATATTTTACGAAAAATCAACAAAAAAACAGAATTGTTGATAAAAAACAAATAAAGAAGGTTTTGAAAGATCATATGTTTGCTCCAGGCAAGATAATTGATTTACGTGGTTTGATTGCTAACGCCTTGACCGTGCCGTGGAGAAAAAATCTAAAGCAATTGTTTTATTTCAATAAATTAATAATTTATGTATTTTAATAAAAACCGATATAAATTTCCACAAGTATATATTTTGATTTTCAGTTGACCGTAGGTAAAAGTTTTTTGCTCAATAACAATTATAATTATTCTGCAAAAAACTTTTACCTACGGTCAACTGAAAATCAAAATTTTCAGCTGGTAAAGTGAACAAATTTTATAATTTGGGAAATCGTAAAAAGTTTAAAAAACCATCCTACTTTTACTCCTCATACCTAAAAAATCTATACTGAAGACTAAAAAATTCTAAGCTATAGAAACGTTTATAGGTAAGTAGTTATTTGTGACAAAACATATTTAAAGTAAACATTAGGCACATCTAAAAAAACACTTTTCTACTTTATTTACAATTATTTTAATAAATTTTGAATAGGCGATTTTATTGTTTTTTTAAATTAGTTTTTATATTAACTAATTGTATGTATTTTTTAATCTTAGAAACAGAATAAAACTTTTATTTTCAGTAGAAACAACATTTTATTTTATACTACCTGGTATATTTGTAATTTTACATGTTACCAAGACCATGTTTCGGTTTATTGCTTAATATAGTTTGATAGTAACTTAATGTACAAGAGAAACCACTTATTAATGAATTATCTGAGAAACTAACCTACAATATAAGCTAATTGCTAATGAAAATAAAGATTTAATTTACATTTTGGTGAGGTAGCATGCTGATGTTCAGCAATATAATTTTACCAATTGAGAAGACAAGGGGTAACCACTTTATCCCTCACATTCTTCAGTAAATTTTGCAGAGGACGGTTATTACATTTAATAATTGCTACTTCGTTTTAAAAAGTGAATTTAATCTAATATTACTTTCCCTACAATTGTCACAAATATTCAATTTTGTTTTATTTTTATTAAAAACTTCTGCATTGTTGTGATACATTTACATATAAGTGACCAGAATATTCATTCCTAATCTAATTAAAGTATGTGGTTTTAATAAAAAAATATCTTTTAAATAAATTTTTCAGATTTGTATAAGTTCAAAGACAATTGCCAATTTTTTTTTAGTTTTGCTAAACTAACGAAAATGTATAAAGACGAATAAAGCGTATTAATGAATTACGTTATAATTAATGAACGTTATAATTTGTCTTCACAATACGCAAAAAATATCACGTTAAAAAAATAAATTGAAACAATATTATATTTATTATAAAGCTGCTTACACCTTTTCATAAAATTTATAGATTTCATCATAATAAAATAGAAGTTTGCTTATCGGTAATAACAAATAAATTTTGCTAACTATTATTCAAACTATTAAATTAGGAAAATGATAATTATTGTCAATAGTTAAAAATTTCTGATTAACAAAAATATATCAAGTAGGCTGATTACTAAATCGACTCGCACATAATTCAAGAAAATAAAATATCATAATCACTGAAGAAAAGACTAAAATAATAAGTAGTTACGTTACGATTTATATCACTACCTTGCAATGCTATACCGATACGGTTCAAATCCAGTAAAGTACAGCTGTTTTTTTTTTTTTTTTGTAATTCAGTATTTACTTTCTCGATATTTCACCCCAAGACAATCGATTTAATGGAGTCATATCCTGTGCCAATTTCTTCGGAAGGTCATTGGTAATCCCTTTGAAGTGAAATTAGCCCACTGCTCTTAACTTATTGTGATCTCAGCTATAAACTAATGTCTAGCCCTATGAAGCACTAACATCTATAGAATTTTCAAACAACCTGGATTAATTTCAGGAGTAATAAGATCAACTTTTCCATCTTGGTGGAATGCTGCAGTCACCTGGCTCCAGCTTACATATCATTCATTATTTGCCGATAGCAACAAATCAACCTATGACCGAGTGTGTGATAAATGCACTATCATGTGAAAACTATGGCCTAACATACCTCTGATTTCATCATTAAAAATCAGGTTAAAACCAATGCAACTCTGATGCTAGCAGAATAGAACAAGCGGCGCTTGTAGAGACCGCAGCCTTCCATACTAAAAAACAAAAAAAAAAAAGAACTGGCACTATTGTACATAAAATTACACCAATCTAAAAATCATCTGTGTAACCCCACACCATCGTAGGGGCGTGGAAGCAAATATCTCATAATATTTCAAATATTTACTCGGAAACAAATATTTCAGATTTATTAAAGATTACAACAAACTCTCAAATTAAAACTTGTAAGATTTTAATTAAAAACGTATAAGAATCCAATTTTAATTAGACAAATGCCATTACAGTTATTTTGATACAAGATATCCTAAAATGATATTAGTGTTTTATCACGTCATAGCCAAATTATGTATTATAAAAAGGTAAGATATGTGTTTTTTTACAAAACAAAGAATTTAAAAATTAAAAAATAAAGTGGATTGACAGATAAAACCAAATTCATAGAAATAGTTACAATTTAATACAAATGAATCATGGATCGTAATAAAAAAATACTTTTAATACGTCCGGTGTTATGAGATGTGATAAGAAACTTACAGTATATCATAATTTTTCTTTACAAATTACTATTTATTACAAATCAAAATAAAGAGAAAAGTATGTAAACATGAGTACAACATACGTCTCTAGTATTTTGTTTACAAATATGTTATCCAGGAATATTATTTTCAAAGTTGTTGTAGTAAAACATTCTTTAGATTTTATCACCTGATTAACCAGCGTAATTATTCGATTAATTACGAAGAAAATGTGATTATATATAATAAATCGAGGCTAGTGTGAGCGATCATAAGCTTATAACTTATGAGGTCGTTTATGGAGGCGGTCTAAGAGTTCCAGATTCGGGTCGCTAAATCCTAAGGGGCCTAGATCAGGACAGACTGCAGCTGTCTTGCGGGGGTTGGAATGGCGCATGGAGCACAGGGAGGAAGGAAAATTGATGGGTGAACAATTCTGTCGGGTCACCAAGAGTGGCTGTGGACCAACCCTTAGGCTCCGGCCAGATGCCAGATGCTCCGGTGGTTGAAGCCGAAGTTGGCACCGGGGCCGGTGAGACACCATTCCCTGGCGTGCGGGATATGGGTCCCGTAGATATAGACAAGTGGTTTCTCGAATGATACTGAAAAAGACCGGGGATTAATCAACTTGATCCGTATAGTTTCTATCTGCTGTCTGTCATAAGAAAGCCGCTTGGCAGGCTGTTCTCAGAACGCCATACCAAACGATATTATATATTTTTTTTAGTATATCTGACATTTGAAAGTGTACATTTGAAAGTTCTCTCAGAACGCAAACCAATATCTTTAAAACGTTGGCATGAAACTTCATTTAACGGAATGATTTTTTTAACACAAAAGCGCGGATCCTGAGGAAAATGTTCAATAGTCGATATTTGAAGCATCTAATCAAATGTGATAGCATTAATATTTGATTATACCTGACTTTATCGGATTTAAGTGAAACTGCAAAGGGTATGAAAAAACTTCACAATAAATACAATTGTTTTGATTTTGAATTCATCGTTTCAAATCAATCTGTGGAAAGAGGTGTCGTAATCAAAATTTCAATTATTTAGTCAGTTTACCAGCATTTATTGAGTCATAAATATAAAGAAATTTTGTATCGCAGTACCAACAAACGTAATGTCAAGGTGTGTAAAAAATCTGAATAAATTCAGTATCTTTCGATACAGGAATAATTCTTGAAGGATCCTCCATCTACATACATTCCGACTGAAAAGAAAAATTCAAAATATTTTCACACCTAAATAGATTGATATATGCATTTCCGTTAATCCTAGATTATTGAGAATATCTTCCACGTCATCATGGTGTAATGTAGTAGTGAGGAAATCGTTTTCCATTTTCAAAATAGATTATTATTCACTTAAATTCCTCATTAATATATCAAAAATAAAGTAACTGGTAAATAAACTTAGAATGCTTCAACAAGATCTCTTGAAACCTGGAGCAAGTATAATTTGATTGCTTCAACTAGAATCAATTTTGAAGATTCTGGAACAAAATATCAATGCTTCAACAAGAATCTACTGAAACTCTTGGAGCATTGATTGATCTTGAGTATTATGCTTCAACAAGAATTCGTATACGAAACCTAGAAGTTTTAGGTTCACTTTACGGAATACGTACATGAAATACTTGGAGCGATAATGTAGCTAATACTGCGAGCAGAAAAACAAAAAAGGAAAGTGAGTATTGAAATCAAAATATAATTTTGAAGAAGATGAAGTAATGCTTTTCTAATTTCGAAATTAGACACAAAAGTATTTTTATTTATTAAAATATTAGAAATATCAAACACTTTATTATATTTATTCAACTATTTATTTGACTATCAAATGCTTAGGTAATACCAGGAAAAGTCAATTAATCTTCAATAAAGTATTGAGGAAGATTAAATTTTTAGTGTTCTCTATTATACAACATATCATGAAAGAGTTCCGAAATTGTTACGAAAGTTATCAAACGTTTACGAAGTTATCCAACTTTATTTATTAAAAATAAAACCATTACAATTGTAAAATTTCCAATCATATTCAGACTTTTTTTAACGACATTTAATATCGATTGATGACTAAAATAATGTTAAAATTATGTTATTTGCTAGAATGCATTTCACTTTTTTTTATTAATTATGTACTAATTAATTATGTGTATGTAACAATGTTATACATTTTAAGAATGTGTTCTAGTTTAGCCTTATATCACTAAATTGAATTTTTAAATTATAATCAAGTTTTTACTTGATGAAATATGATTTGTCCGTACCCAATATCAACCGAATAGATCTAATAAAAAAACATTAAATATTACTCTCTGTTAAAATTTTCTTATTTATTCAAATGTAAAAATTTCAATGTTATGTTGCACTGAAGCTGTTATTAAAAAGTATTGTTGTTTTGCATTAATATTGTTAACAATGAAAGCATCAGAATTATAGTTCAAATTACCTATGAAACTAATACTATGTAGCTGATGGCCAAGTTGAAAAGATTTTACCAAATGCACTGAAAAAAATTTAACCTAAGTTAAAAAGCAAGATTCAACTCGAGTAGAACAGCAAGAATATACTCAATCTGAAATCATGCAATTGGTTGATTGGACGATATAACTAGTCAGTATAACTAGTCATCTGTTAATAATAAGATTCTGCTTATTTCTACGAAAAAACAAGTTCAAAATTGTCATCAAATAAATCACTCGATCTTCATGAATGATATTTTTTTTTCACTGCAGTAAAAATGAAATTAATACTGATCTAGTTCATATCAGTCAGTTTTTCTAGTCGATATGGAGTCATCTATTAGTATTTGAAATTTTATTTTATTGATTTGAGCAATTGCAATTTTACTAATTTATTTGCAATTTGAAATTTTTGTGAAAATATTTCGTTTCAGGTAACTAATATATATATATTCTGAATATGAGCCAAATCGCATCATAAATACAATTTTTCGAATTATCACGACCCGATCGCCATCAAATAGTTCTAATTGTAGAATAAAAATTTTACCAATTTATTACTGTTTTATTTATTTCTTTTTTAATAAAACCAGTATAATTTCTTTTTTTTTAATTTTATTATTTCAAGTATACATTATCAAGTTTTTGTACGCTACCTATTACTATAAAGTACTGCTATCTAGCGACGCGATTAGTAAACGGTTAGGAGAAAAAATATCAGGATTAGAAGAATAAAATTTTCATATTTTCAATTTTAAAAACGTGAAATTACAAATATTATCACATATTTATCGAAAAAAACCTATATTCACCAATAACATCTATTTCTGTCATGACATGTAGATTTATTTCATCAAATTATTATTTTTATTATATTTTAAAGTATTTTAAAAATTTTGACTTGTCGATTTGCAAGTTAGTAAGTGTAAATAAGTCTTCGATTTTTCCGTCGTCGGACAAACTCTCGCCGGCGTCATTCTATCAAACTGCTTAACCTTATTATGGAATATTATTCATTCGGTTGTTTCAAATCATTCAGTTCGAACACTGTTCATAGTTCATTAATTCAATTCATCAATTTTTCTGCTTCAACCGGCAAACCTCCACTACTACAAATATATATATTTTTTTTTTTTCGAGGTGAAATATATCCAAAATCCTTCTCAGTTATCCCAAAAAAACATGGGTAAAAATTTAGTATGATAGATCAGGTAGTTTTTTGTTTATTCCAAACAAATAAACCATCTTCCTCTTTATGTAGTAGTTTCATATCCTTATATAAATACAAGCTCACGTAGATGGGTAGAGTTTTACTTGTAGATCACACATTAATCATTTTATGCGTACACCTTCCTAGGGAAAGGAAGGAAAGAAAAAAGTACGAATACACTCTGCATGACTTTCTACCACAAGATAGAATCGCGCCTCTCCTGACGGATAGCGTAGATTAACACATTTCACTATGAAAAGAAATCCTGAGTTAAAATTACACGAAAGTTACATATAGGCTTGCGTTGTCGGGTGACTATCGTACACAGCTTACACTTATATGGTAAAATATATGTACATGCCCAGTAACATGACACAATTAGGAAATCGCACGTAGGAGCTCACCTGTCAAATGAATGTAGATACCAAGTGTGTTTCAGCAGGAAGGATCCCTCCTTCCTTTTAATTTATTATTATTTCAAGGAACAAAAACCAGTAAACACAAAAATATTCGAAGAAAATAAGAAAATATCACTAATGTATTAATTAATTGCATTTATAACGATAAATTTAAAAATAAATGCTTTTCATAACTATTATTCAAGATAAATATGTAAAAATATATATACAAAATTAAACTACAGAAAACTCGAGAAAAACACACGGTTGTAGAGATACAATATTAAAGAAAGATTAATACAGAGTGTATGACAACAAGTGCCTGCCTCAGGCACTTGTGAAAACACAGGCAAGCTTGTGTTTTCTTTGTGAACTGTATAAAGAACTACTGTATACATTATCCAAATATTAACTTTTACGAATATTGTTTCATAATTAACATACAGGTTTTAATGTTTACTGGTATGTCAGTGACTGCAAAATAATCAAAATCATAGTGTGATTTGGTTCGATCAAAAAATACAAATAGAAATTTGAATTGTGCTCATTCAGAGAAATGGCAGAGTAGTCTCAAGAGTAGACATCCAAGGCTTGCTTATTATCAAAAGTAGAAAGTTTTGTGGTTTATCTGTTCTCTCTCTGAGCTAAATATATATTTTTTTTCATTATCACATAAAGCCTCCAAAATGTATGTACAAGTAACTTCTGTTCAAGATTCCTCTACTTGAGCTGTTTTACATGTTTCACAACTGTAAGAAAGACGGAGAGTAAAAGTCCAGAACAATAAAAAAATTACCGCTATTTTTGTTTAGCTTCAACTAACTTCATACAAATTCCCTAATAATAAAGAAAAAATACTGCATTAATAGAATTATTAAAGATTGAAGTGAATTCCTAATATATGCTGTTGATGAATCAAACTTTATCTGCTTTAAAAAATATAGTTTGTACCGTTCAGGTCCGTAAATTATAGTTTTGTAAAGTATATTCCAGAAATTTATAAGAATCTAAACTAAGTTTAATATGGTACTTTTATCATTATTAACGCTAGGTTTTGGATAACTTAAATCCACATTAGTAACCAGCGCAAAAGAAAAATAGCTGCAGTTCAGTTCAATAGAACTACTTCTAATCTGAAGTCAAACGTGTACTTCGTTACGTGATAGTGCTTCACTGAACCATATATTTGCTTTACCCAATTATGATTTTTGTATTTTTTTTTTATCTCTTTTCAAGTAAATCTTCTAATAAAACTAAGAAAAGAATGAAAATATATTTTCTTAAAAAATAATACTGAAAACTGAAAAGTATAATTTTTTCGTAAGTTGTTCGTGCATTTTAAAAATAGTCCTTATCATATATTTTTTCCATTTTACCGAACAAATTTTAAATTAAAGAAATAGATTGTGTCAAAAAATTCTCAAGTGAAGAAAGTAGTTTCATTAATAATTAAAAAACCGAAAAAAATTATCATTCACTTTTTTAAAAAATAGTGAAATATATACTTAAGCAGCGTATGCATAAATTGAAGTAGATATTTCAAGAAAACCTGAGATTACGGGTTGTATAAAAAATAAAAGTAATTCTAAAATGAAAAACGAATACTAACTTTTATCTGTTACACTGAACAAAAAAAAAAAACATTGGCAGTGGTAAGTATATAACTGTAATGAGTCAAAATGAGTTTGCAAAGGAAGGAGTTCAAAACTGTCAATCTCTGATAAATTGTCTTCTTTCTTACCCTTCACTTAGCTGTTTAATCACATTGTTAATGGAAAATAGGCTGATTTCAACGAGGATGATGGGTACGTTTTAAAAGCGTGTAGTTTTTATGTGGCCCAGGAGTGGTGATGAGGAAAAGGTTATTAAAAACACCCACAACTGCCACTTTCCCTTCCAATATTTGTCCCTTCTAAAAAGACTTTACCATCTCCTTCAGTTGCATACCTCCCTTTCTCAACCCCATCCGAGAACAGTTTCAGTGAACAATTTGAGGTCGTCCCTCCCTTCACAACCTCTTTTCATAATGTACGCCTGTAGTAAGTACGAGGGAAACTTCTGTGCTAGGGAAAGTTGTTGTTCGACAGGAAAAGGATAGGCTACAGTTTCTCCCTTGTTATTCACATTTTGTCTCTACAGCTACGCGTTTCCTTTTCCTTATTATATAGCCTACGTAATAACACTTCTACTAACTACTACCAATTTTTTTTTACTTGTAATTATTATAAAAATAATCCATTTAGAGTAAAATAATTTTAAAATTAATGAAAATAGACTTCTTCAGTAAAACTTTAAAAAAATATGAAACAAAGTGTTTGTGTTTGAAACAAAATATTAAAATAAACTTAAAATAAATAAATTTTTCTTGTTAAACTGCAAACCCTAATGTACCATTTCTACCTATTTATTGTCCAAATGGAAATAATGTTCGCAGTTATTTTCAATCATATCGTTATCTCTCTTTAAGCTTTAGTTAATAGTCATAATTTACTACAATTAAAACATAGAACTAATACAGCTCCTTTTATATTAAATTCAGACGGGTATTCTCATGGCGAATGCATATAGCCTAAAATAAAAGTTACTGTAACAGAACATATTTATCACGACTCAATTTTTAAAGAATCTCAGAAGAAATTTATAACATTATACCTTCTGATCGAAATTTATCTACGCGATATAATGTGCTGTAAATAATAATTGTAATGTGTGATTTAGATAAAATTTTTCTTTGATTCGATTCACTCAGTTATTTTTTTTAAAATTAACACTGATAAACATGATTTTTGTTTCCTAACATGCGATACAAGATTTTAATCTTTTTTTTTTTTGAGCGGAGGACGAATGTGAACTCAGAACTCAGAATCTTTCTATCACCGACCATTTTTTTAAAAAAAATATAAATTTTAATTAAAGGATTTTTTTTTCACCGTATAGTTAGCATTTTATGCTACTTTATTGCATTTTGTTAGCTCATTTTTTATTGTTTAACTTTGTTAAGATAATTTGTAAGCTACAAAGAAACAATAGGCAAAGAATTAAATCATATTCACATAATATGACATCATATCTAATACAAAAAAATGAGCCTTCATGGACAAAATTTATCATAACTGTGCAGAAAAAAAAGATTATAACAAAAAGACATAACCTTCAAACATGTAGCTGAAAACGCAGTTGTGTTGTTTGTATTAAGCATTGGATTTAGGAATGAATTAATTTTGTTCAGTCTTATTGCTGTCTTATGTTTGTTAACAGTGCAGTGTCGAATAACAATGCTACTAAATTGAGTAAATGGTGTGGATGCCTTTTGTTGTGTATGTGGGGGTTACTGTAAAATCAAATAGAAAAAATATTACACCATTAATTAAAAAAAACATATAATTTGTAATTTCAGGGTAAAATTGGTGATGAGGATAAAACGTGGACTCCTCAAATATTATACACTAATTGTTCTGTTTCTTTAATAGGATGACTGAAACGTACACAGAAGGCCATTTGGTATACTTATGGTTTTGCGTGAACCAAAGGATCACGTAACCAATTGTTACTTTTGTTTAACAAGTGTGTCTGGAATTTCTAAATAATCAAAACATACTGTAAAATATTCTTCATTGCAATTTTCAATCAGGCCTGTACCTCAAAGTGAAATTATTTCAGTTCCTGAGCCACCTGTGAATGTATGGTTCGAAAGCAGCGATGAAGAATCAGGCAGTACTGAAGAAGAGAACGATTATTTTGATTTTGAATTTTCTTCCAATAAGCTACATCTTATATCGCAAGGTGAATTAAATGACATGGTTAGGGATTTAAATTTAGCAAAATCAAGCTGAACTGTTAGAATCAAGACTGCAAGGTTAGAATTTACTTTAAAAAAATACAAAATTTTCGGGCTTTCAAAGCCGACAAAAAGAACTTTCTCAGTAATTTATTGATGAAAATAATTTGCTGTATTGCACAAATATTGATGAGCTCATCTTGCACTTAGACAAGTTCATAAACCTGAAGACTGGCACCTTTTCATTGATTTGTCCAAGTATAGTTTAAAAGTGGTTCTACTACACAACGGTAACAAATATCCCTCAATTCCAATCGCTTATGGTATTAATTTGAAAGAGACACGATATAAAAGAATTTCTTGAAAAAAATATTTTTAAAAACATAGCTGGAACATATATGGTGATTTGAAAGTAATAGATATTTTGTGAGGCGTGCAGTTAGGCTATACTAAGTACATGTGTTTTTTTAGTCGAGTTGTGGACTGCACGGTTTGTAGACATGTCTTTCTAGAGCTCCGCGTTTTTTGTTGTTTTCGATTGGTTTTTTGGTTTTTACATTGATTTAGTGGACTGGAACTTTAAGTGGATTGGACAAGGAATACGGACTATCATTTTTGAGTTATTTGGTTACGGATTTATCAAGTTTTTTATAGTTTTTTGTTCTCATTAGTGAGATAAATATTTTTGTACTTTTTACCCGCTAAATCTTAGATATTATAGTGTGTTAAAGTGTTGGTGACTTTTATCAACAACGAAAGGTCTACCAGTGTGTATAAAAAGTGAGCAAACTTATTGTACAATAACTTTTTAACAGTTTTTTGATGTTATAATAGAGCTTATAATAGCAAATTATTCTAAGTTATTCGACATGCTAATACCAGTCTGAAATTAACTGTAAACAAGGACTTAGGAAATTTTTCGTATATTAGTAGTTATGCGAATGAAATTTTTCTAAGTCTTTAGACTAGTTTTTATTACGGAATTCTTTATTCCTTAATCATTTCTGAACCACTCGTCCTACATCCCTCATCCCAAGTTATAAATCCATCCCAAAAAGTTTCTAAAGACGCCACTTGAACAGGGCCATTAAGAGATCAAAAAGGGATCATTGGTTCAAACTCTGTGAGGAATTGGACAATGATTCCTGGGGCCAAGCCTACAAGATAGTTACTAAGAGGTTTGGCAGGCGTCTGCCTGTGTTGAGTGAACGGCAGGCTATGGCACAGTTTGACGAATTATTTCCATGTCCAGCAGAGGCAACTGACATCTTTCCTGAATATGAGCTGAGGAGGTTTACCCCTGCTGAGTTAAGTAACGCTATCGGACAACTCGGTAATAAAAAGAGCCCCGGCACTGACAGGATCCCCGCTGCAATACTCAAAGGTCTTGTAAAACAGCTTCCCTGGGAGATGACTGAGATAGCTAATTATGGCTTGGAGAATGATTCATTCCCGCGAAATTGGAGGGAGGCCAGGGTGGTCTTCCTCCCTAAAGGCGCTGATGATCAAGATCTGTCTCGATTTAGACCGCCGATTCTCTTAAATAACTTGGGCAAAGCGGTAGAGAAGATGCTCGCCAACAGAATTGTATGCGAAATTGAAGAAGGCGTAGGTATAAGCGTCAATCAATTCGGGTTCTGAAAGGGACGCTCCACCGTGTTGTTAGCGAAGAAAGTAACTACTTGGATAGCAGATGTCAGAAGAGGTACTTGGAGAACAAGAGGGATTCCGTTACTTGTCTCCCGAGACGTTAAGAATGCTTTTGGCTCCATCAAATGGAGCCTTATTCACAGTGAATTATTGGCTAAGAACGTAAGCCCATATCTTAGGAGACAGGTGAGGAGATACCTCTCTGACAGATCGTGCAGAATTGCAACGCAAAGTGGAGATTTGGAAGTCAACATACACGGTGGAGTTCCTCAGGGCTCCGTTTTGGGCCCGTTATTATGGGTTTTAACTTTTGACGGAATCCTGAATTTGGATTATCCTGCAGGAGTCGAGGTCATTGCCTATGCAGATGACCTGGTGATCCCTGCAAGTGATAGACATGCACTGGAAGTACAAAATAAGGCCAATTTGGCATTACAGATGATAGAAAACTGGCTATGTAATAAAAATTTAGTGCTGAACATTGATAAATGCAAATTTATCACTTTCACTTGAAGAAGGATCATTGATCGGCTGGATATCAGGATCAATGGTCAACCAATAGCAGAAACTGATAAGCTGAAGTACCTAGGCGTTACCTTTCAGAGGAACGGTTCCTTCACTGAACATATAAACGAAGTTTGTAACAGGTCTGACAGAATGATAAAATCTTTAAATACCATTATGACGAACTAAAGAGCGCCTAAGGCGTCAAAGAGAAGGGTCATAGCGTCTTTCGGTAATATCATCCATGCTTTATGCGGTGCCGGTTTGGTGGTTTTCAGTGCAAGTAAAGAAAAACCTGGCACGTATGATCAAGACCCATAGGAGACTGTTGCTTGGAGTGATTTCTGCATATAAGACGGTCTGCTATGAGGCTTTGTGTGTGCTTGCTGGAGCCCCACCGATTGATTTATTGGCACTTTTAAGAGTTGAAAGAGACCAGGGAGTTGGAATTCACGAATCAAGGCCCTGGAAGTAGAACAAAGAGATTCATCCCCGATATTAAAAGCTGGATATATAGGAAGCATGGGGAAGTGAATTTTCACCTGTCACAATACTTTACAGGGCATGGCAACTTTAATTGTTACTTGCACAGAATCGGTAGAAGAGCATCGACGGAATGTATGTATTGCGATCGCGATGATGATGTTGAGCACACATTTACTGACTGCCATAAATGGAGAGAAGAATTAGTAGACATCGATCTATCATCTGATGGTAACGGCAGATTAATTAATCACATGTTGCAGAGTGAAGATGCCTGGAAGAGGGTTGATTCAGTTATTAAGAAAATATTAATGCAGAAAAATGAGGACGAGAGGAGATTGGGGTTCTGATCTTAGTATAGGGAAGTGCGGATAGCCCCAGTGGTGAGGACTGGCATGCTGAGGTGTGCCAGTTTCGATGAGTCACTGAGGACTCCAAGGGTTTTCTTGATAGGAACGATCAAAGAAAAGACCTAATCGTTACGTCAAGACAATCATGGTATGGCGTGGCGATATATATAGATGGGCATATCAATAGACTCAAAAGAACTGACCGGTGGGCCGACCTGCCATGCCGAACATACAGCCAGTAGGTAGGTGGGAAGGCCCATTTGAGTACAACAGGCACTCCCCTGGGTGGCGCAATACCAACCAGTCGGACCGGCCCAGGGGATGAGATAAAAAAAAAAAAAAATACATGTGTTTTCTTTGCCAATGCGACAACCGAGCTAGGGATAAACATTATGTTACCAAAGAATGGAAGAAACGAGACAACGTAACTGCAAATGGGAAAAATATTATTCATGAGCCCTTAGTTGAGCCCAAAAAAATATTTTTACCCCCTCTCTATATCAAGCTAGGACCAATGAAAAGTTTTGTAAAAGCAATAAAGAAGAATAGTCCCGGATTTTTGCATATCAGGCAGGATGTCAGTGAAGAAAAATTAAAAATTTGTTGGTCCTCAAATAAGAGAGTTGGTCAAAGATGATGTATTTAACTCAATGTTAAATAATGTAGAAAGTGCAGCTTGGGTTTCATTTAAAAACGCCAAAATTTTCTCGGCAAACAAAAATCCGACAACTACCATTATATTGTTAACCAACTTCTTATTTCATAC
The DNA here is from genome assembly GCF_047948215.1 of Lycorma delicatula. Lineage (NCBI taxonomy): Eukaryota > Metazoa > Arthropoda > Insecta > Hemiptera > Fulgoridae > Lycorma > Lycorma delicatula. The sequence goes on along the minus strand of NC_134455.1, from coordinate 173,335,070 downwards.
AGAGCTATGGCATGTAAAATGTCTTTGAAAACGCATTTCCTCCACTCATATCTGGATTTTTTCCCGGATACCCTTGGAGACATAAGCAACAAACACGGTAAACGTTCCACTAAGAAATTTCCGTGATAGAAACCTGGTATGAACGGAAATGTAATATCAACATGCTTGCCGATTACGGCTGGACATTAATTCGGGATGTGCCTATGACTACCTACTAAAGAAAAGCATCAGCGAAGTCATTCTAAGACAGGTATTGCCATGCAAAATTATAAATTTCTACACATTTTAAATATATTTTCCCTTATTTTTTTTCTTTAAAACTAATGTTGATAGAAAATTTTATTTACGTATCTGTAATGTACGCACAAAAGCAATTCATGAAATAGTATCACGTTTAGAGAAACATTAAAACTTTTGTTTTTTCTATCAGTGTAATTTTACCAGGATGTACTTCAGATTATATAGCAAATTAGAAAAATAAATTCCTTAAAATGCCAGATATTTTTTAACGGAAATACAGTTTTGCTTTGGGATTCCTTCCGGATAAAAGATAAGAATTGTTACCTAAAGGAAGGACGATAATCCATTTATACAGGAACGATAACTTGTTTATACTGATATCTTACTGTGTGTTTTAGAAAACCATTAATTTACAAACCGAACAATTGTGATGAACCCGTAAAAGTACTTATTTATATCTATTAATTCGGTTTTAGCCTTAAAGAGCTAGTTGATTAGTGTAAACTTTATTTGTTGAAAATGCACCCTTTTAATACATAATCTGTCATTACGTAATGAAAATCTTTCGCTGTTTACTGTAACCAATCTAAAATTATTGTTCATGTTCAGAAGCACACCTTCCATATTCAGTCCTTCAAGACAAGGTACCTGGGTTATCATTAAGGTTAAGGTTTTTTTTAACTCCGGGACTAACGTTAGGTATTGCTTCAGAGGATGAGATAAATGACAATTTTTGTAGTGTGTGAAAATGTCATGTGCCTGACCGGGATTCGAACCCGGGACCTCCGGATGAAAGGCTAAGAAGCTACCACTCGCGCTATAACTTTCATTAAATTTACTCTATTTTTCAAACCAAAACCTTTTTTTTTATAAATACTTTAAAGATTCTAATCAAAGCCAAACCACTCCCAATTAGGGAATAAGAAACAAATTCACTTCGATTATTTTGTTAAATAGTTATTATTGAATTATTTAAAATTACTTTTCAATTATTTCAAATAAGCATCTTAAAATTTGTGCCCAACCGAAAGTTTGGTCTTTTACATACTAAAAAAACATCATAAATATACATTTTTTAGCATTAGGTAATGTTTCAAATAATGAGTAAAATTTCCGCGATTTGAATGAGTATTTCTCATAAAATAACTGGAATAAATGGACGATAAAATATTATTCATAATTATAACATATACTAATAGAGTTTTTTTTTTCATTGCGACTCATTTAAAGCATTTAACATTGATATTTCATCGTAAATTTAAATACAATTATAAAGACTATTTCGAGAAAATAATATTAAAGCGTTTGTTTTTAGTACGGAATTTTCTTCTAATTATTAAGTAAACTTAAACGATATATATATATATATATATATATATATATATATATATATATACAAAATAATAATTATAATAACTGGAAGTGTTAAAATACAAGGATTATAACTACACCAATACCACCAAGGTCGTTAGTATGTAGATTAGAGAAGCTCCGAGCTTCGAAGTGTGGTGGCAAGTTGAAAGTTTCAAAACCCATTCGCTTCTACACCATCATCATCTCAACATCCTTGGCACGTGAGAAGAATTTCACCGTTTAATTCTGTCAGAGAATAAAAGCAGTTTGTGAATATCGTACTATACATAGATGGAAAGAAGTAACCCCTTTCTTGAAGGTTAGTTGATGTACTAGATATAGACAAAAAAGAACCTGGAAAAGTTTATCTTTCAGATTTACATAATAATACTGTTTTTTTTTACCTTTGCAATTTAAGTTTTAGCCAATTTCAAGGTAAAATTCTGTTCTTTACATTTTTAGAATTTATTTTCGAATTTGTTTAAGAGAGTGAAAAAACTGCTCATTGTAAGATACAATCATAATTATATTTATAAAAATTTGATGAAAATAATAAATATTATCTCATTAAAACAGAATTATATTGCTCATCCAGAGTAATTCGTTGTTAATATTTTAAAAATGATTTGTAAAAAAAATTCAAAAACACCGCCCTAATTGCATAAGCAGTAGTTTGTTTGCCTGCAACACTGAAGATAATCTGTTCATTGTCTTCTGATCTTGAAAATTTGTAATGGATCAACTACAATCTAATTACTAACGAGTGTAGTGAATGAGACATGAAAATAAATAAATACTCAGCGGTAAAATACGAAGTATTACCATTTATAGCACATGTAAAATGATTGTGCTACACTGCAATTTTACTTGGGCTGTATAGTACGAAATATAAGTAATGCCGAATAAAGTTAAAACAATTAAACGGTTCCTTTGTTACTGATCCGTGTAACCTTATATAAGAGGTTAATATAATGAAATTAGATTTGTATCAAACATTTACCGACCAATTCATTCCAATATGAATTGAAAATTCATGTTGAAATTTTAATTAATTCAGATACTTTTTCATATATGATGCAAACTATCCGTTTTAAACAAGTATGTTGTTTTTATTATTATTGGTTTTCTGTTAGTAAACAAAATTTAAAATGTTGTATTTTTATTTTCTATTGATAAATAGTTGTATATGATTTATAACAAATTAGTTGATAAAACAGCTTGACCGACAGGCCGCCAACGCATGAAAAACTCATACCCATTTTTAAGCGGCAGGTTGTAAGAAAAATATTCACCATAATGTGTGTGTAATGTCAAGTTATCTGTTTTTTTTTTGTTGACAATTGGACATTCCACCCTTTGGCTACGATCACAAAAAAAATCGTAGCGTTTTTAAAAAGTTTGATTGAATTTAAAAAAAAATATGTTAATTATAGATTAGAAAATCTAATATCTTTTTTCATGTTTTGAACTCTAGTAAAAAGTTGCATACAGATAATTTTGAACGTATAATAAAAGAAACAACATTTTTTGAAAATAAATTTTGGGAATAACACGATTTATCCTTCGGTTAAAAGTATTTGTGAAAATAATTATTACTGCTATACTTGCACAAGCAGATTAGGGCGTTGTAAGCGCGTTCATATTTGATTCTGTATATTATCCAACAATTTATAGTCTAAATTTCATTTAAAAAATTAGACTGAACTTTTTGTATTTAACTTCATGATTTATAAATAGGGCAACGTAATGCCATTGTACTGCGATAGTATGGAGCTAATTATTATTCAAGTGGTAAATAACTTTTAAGTCCTAAAAACAGGTGCAAGTAAAAACGAATACTTACTGCAAATCGAGGTAATTCAAAGTTAGAAGATACGTAGGTAAATGAATTTTAAGATTACAGATAACGAAATGCAAGTTTACACAATATTATTATATCAAATCGTACGGCATAAATACGATAATATTTTTGATTTTAATATTTCTTACCATAAACATACATTTTACACGCAAAAGTATCAAAAGCCTTTTTATAATTTTATAAATCTACGCTTTATTTAAAATATAATAAAGTAAATCTACCAGCATATCAAACAAAGTATTTACAACAACACGGGCAAGCACATTTCATCCAGTTAGCTGTAAAGAAATAAAAATTCAGAATATTTTGAAAATCAGCAACGCTGATTTTACTTAATCTTTCACCATTTGATTAATTTTTCACCATTTGATAAACTTACTTACAAATCCTTTAAAAATTAATTTTAACAAGTTATTGATCCCAAAAATAAGTTCAACATGAATCATATTGGTTAATTTTACCTAATATTATTTTTTAATATTTATTCACGTTTTCTATACCTTTTTTTTTCTACATTTTTTACAGAATTTATTATTTTTCATTAATTATAGGTGTTCACTTTTATTACAGTCTGTTTCGTCTCTAAAATTCTCAAAACCATTTTAAGTTTGATTTGATACATCACCTGCATCATAAAATAAAATCAATCAGTTTTTGATCCTCTTCTCACAAAAACTGTTTGCATAATTTATCATCCGATGTAATTGCTGATCTAGATTTATATGCCATTTGTTCCCTCTCCAAGTAGGCTAATAACCTATCAGTTATCTCGGATTGTTCAAGATTTATTGCTAACAAAAGAAGTTGGTAAACAACCTCTCATCAAAAACCACCTAGGTACTTATGAACTCTCACTCGGCTGATTACACAGCCCATATTAAACATAAAGGCTGTGAAATCAGCCGAGTGAGTGTTTATAAGCACGTAGGTGTTTTGATTGATGAGAAGTTGCTGTTTAGAAACCACATTAGGCAAGTAGCGGCAGACGCCGTCTCAGTAATGCATAAACTTAGGAGGATTGCTCTGAAGGACTATGGGTTGTCTCGACGTCAAATGTACGAGGTGTCTTCGAAAGCATGATCTCTTACGCAGCGCCCATTTGGGCGCATAGGTTGGATATGAATAGAGCACTTGTTCCAAATTTAAGGAGTGCCCAGCGCAGAGCCTTAATTGTACGCACTGATATTATTTTTTTAAAACCTACGAGGCTACCACCATATTGGGTAAGGCTCTCCCAATCGATTTAGTGGTGACAGTTCGGGCAGCCATGTGGAGATTGCGAAGAGACAGGGAAACCGATGTATTTGGGATGCGGTTTCGGGCCGGGCCAGTACCGAAACGGAACGGTGTTCACAATGCATCGGATCTAAATTTCATTCAGTTGCCCATCTGCCGCCTGCGGAAGAGGCTGCAGAGTCTCGCAATGGAAGCATGGCAGCTGGAATGGGACAACACGACTAAGGGAAGACCCCTGTACAAGTTTATACGGGATCTGGGGAGATGGTATGCCTCGAATTCGTTTTTTAAGGGCAACTGGTGCCCAGGTGCTCACGAACCATGTTAATTTGAACCAATATCTGTTCAAATTAACATGTTCTGTGGTGAGGGGGGCAGTGACCGGGACACCTTGGAACATAGAGGTCAAAAGAAAAATTGGCGAATCAATGTGGCGAGAGCCGTACTGTCGAACCGTATGGAAGTTCCTTGATGCGGTTGCTATGTTCAACCGACATCAGTAGTTTACTTAAGAGAAAGGACTCCTTCCGCATTGCTGTGGGTAGCTAACCTTGAGATATATGGCTGATCACCAACCAATTAGGGCTCCAAGCGCTTTAATATGGTGTATTTGCTGGTATTCAGCGAACTAGGCGTGGCGGCGAATTGCTGTCTAGACAAAGTAAATTTTAATTTATGGATGTCATATATATTTTTAGTAGTTGACGGGATGCGCCTACCCATTTTAATAAATGTATAACAACTGAGCGATTGGGACACGTAAGCCGGTGGTGTATGGCACCGCGCTAAGTCCGCTCACGCAATTAGGTAAGCTCTACGAGCTATTTAGGACACTGATCGCTTGTTCGCTAAACTGTTTCGAGGCTCAATAACCGTTTGTGGCACAGACGGTCTTATTCGGTCTTATTCTTTAGGGCGACCAAATGGGGTGGTGGCGGGAAAAATGCCAAGCAAACCAAATAACAAAAGAAGTCAGTTGCTCTATGAATAGCGGCTTCAAACGTTTTATGGAAATTATATAACAAATATCTAACTTTTGTTCTCAGTTTTTTTTAATGAGTTTTTTTAACAATCGATTTGCTAAAAAAAAAATTCCGAGACCGAATGAGGAATGATGACAAGGATGAAGATCATCCAGTGACAGCTCTCGTTGCGTAGAAACATCACAGTATATAACAAACCTGATAGGCAGGATTACATAACATTATAATAACAAACAGTCGATAGCAGTAACGATAAAAGAAATTAAATAATAACAAATGCTTGATAAGTTGAAATTAACTAGATATTAAGAGAATAAAACAGTAATAAAATATGAGTTAACAAGGATAATAACAGCAGTTATCAGTCATAAACCTATTAACATAATACAAAGTACATATTTTTTGATGTTTAATAAAATTAAAGTATGGTTTTACTGATTATTCAAAAGAAGTAAAACTAAGATATTCCCGAACAATTATCTATTCCAAAGAAGAAACAAATAAGATTCACAAAAATTGTATCGGATAAATTATAAACACCCATAGCAACGTAATGATTCTCCAGTTCAGATTGCAAAACTAAAATGCATAAATCGTCGTACATGAACGAAATCCACAGGATTTAAGAAAACTACCTCACGCAGTAGACATGCCCAATATAGTAGCTTGAAAATTAACACGATTATGCAAACTATACATGAAGAAACAATACTAAGATTTAAGATAAAGACCAGTCCTATTTTTTATTGTATAGGTTCATTTCTTTACGAGATGAAAGAGATCTTCGGAATGTACTTCTGACGGGTAAATGCTGGAATCTGTATTTTTTTTTTTTTTTTTGGTTACTCTTCTGCTCCGCATTTCCAATTTTCTAAAAAAAAAACATTAAATTTATCACTCGAATATAACATATGTGTATTTGCTTCATGAAGTTGAAGATTGAAGGTATTTAATTTCTGGAATATGTTGAACAAATAGTTTAATTCCATCAAAAACAAACCATCTCGAAACTTCTCGGCTTCCGGTCGGTTTTCCTCTTCTTGAAAAATTGCAATTTCATCTCGTAATTCATAAACACGGTACAAAAATTTCCCACGTGATTACCATCTTGCCTCGCAATAAAATAATAACGCTGAATGTACCGGTACTCATTTCTTTACAAAGTGCAGAAAGATTCTTGATTTTAGGGGTCTAATTTTTATATAATTTACTACGGTTACAACCATCGTTAGCACAGTATTCAGACCAGGACTCATTTCTTTGGAATCCAGAGCTTCTTTGTGGATCATGCAATATGTCCAGACACACTCCAGAGATTTTTGTTTTACAAGTGCTTGAATAGTTTGAAATCTTACAGACATTGAACGAGCACCATCGGTGCATATTGCAACACAATTTTTTCACTCTATGTTTGCCTCGTTTATAAAGTAATTTAAGATAGCAAATAATTCGAGAGCTATTGCTTTTAGTTGTATTGGTTTACAGGAAAGCAGTTCTTTTACTGCAGATATACCATCACAAAATCGAATAAAGGCAGTGAAATGAGCATCATTATTGTTACCTGTTGCCTCATCAAGCTGAATTGAAAACAATTTCTCACGCAACTTCCCAAAAAGCTGATAGTGTATATATTCAGCTTTATCACCAATTCGATAGGCAACAGTATCATTTGACAGAGGTATGGACTGCAATTTTTTGGCACAATTATCTCTAAACATAGATATTGAATATTAAACCAGCTGCAATCTCAATTGCAGCTGGCAAAATAAGCTCTTCATCAATGGCTTGAGGCTTTATACATCTGGCTATTTTATATGTGATAGACATTTTATATTTAATAGTCATTTTAATATAACTTTGTAAGAGGCAAGTAAAACTTTTTCACTCTTGAATTTTTTTTAAAATGGTTTTTGCTTTTTATTTGATTTTAATTTTAAATAAAAAGAATTCTGGGGGTTTTTTATAATACTCACTATGAAGCGTTCCCAAATGTCGTTTAAGTTTATAGATTAGATGCCAAACGTTTTGAGCAAATGAGCCTTTCTTCTTCTTTTACTTCATTACTAGTAAACCCAAAATTTAGGTATTCTTGAGAATATTTTCTTGATTTTATTTTGGAACCACGCTCGTCTGTACACTTGTTGATGCTTCACTATTGTCTGACGCTCGCTTACGCCCACTTAAAAATTTATCTATGATTCTGTATAAAACTACTGCCGTGATCACTTAATACTGTGAATTGCAATTAACACTTAAATTACAATGTACACATTCACGATAGATTCGATAATGATAAAAGGGTCGATTAGAATGCGAATAGCTTAACCCGGTGGCTTGGCCCTTCCTCGGCGATTACCCGACCGCTTAGCGTGGAGACCATCATCGCCATCATGTTGCGGAGCAGCAAGAGCTTTGCCACCATCGCAGGGTTCGTGGCGAGAGGGTTCTTCATGAGAACCATCGGGGGGCTCGGAGAAGAGGGACAGCCCTCTGCGGAGCTGCTGTTGGCACGTGCTTGCATGAGTGGGCGGGGACTCTTGCACCTCCTACCAAGAAAGACCGAATCTCGGTGGGTATGCCCCACTCGGGATGTCCCCCTTAGAGGGATTGGCATAAAGACTGAATCCCCTGCTCCCGGAGTGGGGATCCAGGGACGGCATAGCCGGGCCAGGTGGATCCTACTCTGGGGGTTTGAGGCGGGCGCAAAGTAAGATCGGATCGGCGGGCCGAGACGTGGAGGCCTGTTGGAGTAAAGGACACTCTCCATGAGCTGTGTAATATTTAACTGCAGGATCCAGCCCGGGGGAGAAGAAGAAAAACCAACCGGGTTGGTCTAGTTGTGAATCTGAGTTGGCATCTTGCCAAATCAGGTGATTTGGAAGTCGAGGGTTCTGGCGTTCAAATCCTAATAAAGTCATTTATTTTTACACGGATTTGAATACCAGATCGTGGATACCGGAGTTCTTTGATGGTTGGGTTTCAATTAACCACACATCTCAGGAATGGTCGAACAGAGACTGTACAAGACTACACTTCATTTACACTCATAGATATCATTCTTATTCATCCTCTGAAGTATTATCTGAAAGGTACAAAGGTAATTACAAAAGGCTAAACAGGAAAAAGAAAGACTGAGACTGGCTGGAATTGAGTGAGGTCCAGGATTTATACACGTTTGCACTGACGTTTCTGAATGTTCGAAAAAATTCTGAACTTTTCGCAATGCCTCAAGAATGTGTGATGTGATGGATGTAAGATAGAGAGTAATATAGAGGCATCATTCTGTTTGGTTTTGTCGCAGCGGATCGGTGTTGCCATATATCAATAAATTTGTTTATTTTTGGGAATTTGTATGGTTTGTAATTAAGGTTGTAGGGTAGTTTTAGCATCAAAATACTTAAAATACATTATTATTGTATACAATGTTATCTTGAAAGAGGGAGAGGAGGTCGCGATGAGACTTACGATTGAAAACTGCGTTGCAAGTTAGATAAAATAATTTAAAGAAAGTATGTTACACCTATTATGTTATTACGGTATAAATGTTACATATCTACGTATTGAGATGTGTTGTAGGGTAAGATACTTAATCATGTAAGTTAATATAATGCTTGGACAAATATTTAAACACATATTAAGTAAAATACGTACATCCTACGTAAAATATATGCAGTGAATTAATTTTTCCTGCAGGCCATTTTATGAAAGGAAGTTATATCATAAGTGTATTTAAGTATATTCAAAAGTTTATATTCACCAGAAGAAAATTCAGGCTTTATATATCGATGTTTTGAACGAGTAGGTCTGTAATTCTGTAAACAACTGGAGAAAACACTATCCACATTCAAAACAATTTAGACTCTTTACGGTGTTGTATAGGTTGAGCGCTGATACGGCCCGAAAATTACAATTCTTACTGATTTACAATAGATAAATCTTCAACTTTTCCTCACTGTGTTCATCAATCACTGCTGGAAAAATTAATATATGTGGGCCGAATTTTTGAATGCGTTTAGTTATGTAAGCATTACCCATCCATAAACGGTGTTAGGTGTAAATAGTTACTGAAATATTTGTATAATAGATACTTATACCATTATGTTTAAAATATAAGAATCTCATTTTTTATGAGTTTCCTTAGAATGTATTTTATTTAATATAAGTTAATTAGTTATACGTTCGTAAAAAAACTGTATTAATCCTTTAACATTTCTTATATTAGTTTTTATAAAATCTTTGTACATTTTCAAATGAAAACAAATATAAATCCTTTCATTTGTGGTTTGTTATAAAATATAAAAATTTATATTGTAAATATTATTATTTTAAATATTATTTGAACTGATTGGGGCAAGTTCTATTATTTTTCCTCGTGAAATAACTAAAGAAGAAGGTAATAAATAGTAATGGAATGTAAAAAAAAATGACATGAAGAGAATCTGAAAAAAACCGGCGCTAGCAGTCTGAGGCTTAATAAATAAGGTGTAATAATGAGGAGTAAGAAGGAGTATAAATATTTGTTCAGATAAAGAAATCAAGCGAGGTTTCCCGTTTACGAATCTTTTTGTTTTAATTTAAATGTTGAGGTAAGAAAAAATAAATAAAATTTTTGTAAATTATTTTTGTCATCAGTTATATATGAAAATAATTTGTTAAAACGCGTAAATAATTCATCTAAAAATATTTTTGTTGTCGCAAAAAAAATTTGATAGCAAATTTGGAACAGTTGAAATATTCAGTGAGGTAAAACTTCCCATAAGGTTATGCACAGCCAGAGAAAACAATTGTATGAAGAGGTAGACACAACGCTTGTGCGGTAACCACTTGTGAAAGAGCTACTCGTTCCAGCTAACTTAATTCACTCCGCAAATAAATTAAAGATGTTTAACATATAATGAAAAAAGGGACTGTTTTCATAAGTTTAGAAAAAATCTGTATAAATACAGAAATTTCTACTTATTAGATAAATAATTCTATTTGCAATATGGAGGTCATGTCGTGCTGAAAAGTTTTCTTAATGTGGACGACAAAAATTTGATCAAAATTTATTAGCGATTGATCTGTTCATTAAAAATAGTTATAATTTTGTATTACTTTATACTGTATTTATGTATATTATGTATTTACTGTTTATTATGTATTACTTTCATACTGTATAAAGTGTGTGTAGTAGCTAGAAATTGCTTCCTCAAGCGCCAGAGTATGTTTATACTCGTACGTTCAGTTTTTAATTCAAAATCCAAAAAACTCAACAAAACAGCTGTCGAGAACTTCATATAAACTTTGAAATTAGAGCAACACTCAACAAACGTCCTCTTATGGAAACTATAATGAAATACTTCAGAAAATCTGAGCATGCTGTTGACCATAATTTCTTTGTAGAAGACAAATTCGCAGCAATTGAATATGAATTCATGGAAATAACTCCCAAAAACGGCAAATAATATTACACGATGTCTTACAGCTGATTTTATGGAAGCTAAATCCTAAACTGGAAAAGTTCGTTCAATTGTGCACGCAAAGCAAGACTTTCGAATATTAGAGCAACGAAAGGTAACAGTAAATAAAGTAACAAGGGTAACAGTATAATAAATAGGGTATGTTACAGTAAATGTAATTCATTTATTGCCATCCTGCTCATTTTCGAATACTTGGAAAAAATTACGTAACTTCAGGAACAGTAGCAGCGACATAAAACTTCATAAGATATCACTTGATTTTAAATAATATAAGTCAGACAGTAAAACGCTGTTGCATTTTCTAAAAAGGAAAGAAAACATCTTTTAAAATAGATTTGCCATTATGCGAAATACACTGTGGTAAAATCTCTTCAGAGCGATTTTAAAGGCCAGAGATGAACATAGTAAATAATTATATGGAAAATATATTCAGATTATTTTCTACATATTTTTTTTTTAATTTTCGAATAATATTCTATAATGACTTACACATTTATATTCTTCTCTTCTATTGAATTGTAATTCTACAGAACGTTGCAAATTCTGATTGCTAGCATGAAAATTTTTGTATACGACTTATGAATATATAAAATAGAAAAAAAACCTTTAAGAAAAAGCTGCCACTGCAGTATTTCATCTTGCGTCTAATGAAGTGATGAAAAGAAAATGCACGTAAGCATTTCATGTTGAGTATACATATACCTACTCTATCTTATTAATAACTACGTAATGGCAGCTTTGTTGCATGTATAAGGTTGAAAACGAGTGTGTTATTGATATAAAAGCAACAGATTTAATATTTCTTTAAAAATGTAGCAGTTTTTTTCTATTTGAAGAAGACACCCAATTTCCTAAAGTGGACGTTGAGCCTTTGCGTCCTATTTCAACTCTCTTCTTTATTTTCCATATAATCCAATCATTTCCTTTGATTACCACTCGTTGAATCTTTCTTCACTTCGAGAACTTAAGACAACATCTACTTTGTAATTTCTTAATCATCACAATTTCTTGATCTTTATTTTTATCGTTATGCGTTAGTTATATTTTCAGATAAAAGTAATTAAATGAATTATTTTTACAGAAATATTGTGATTGTTGTAAATTTTATAAAATTGTATATACATCGTATAACTCCATAATTCGGTAATTTGCTTTCTTTTATTAACATTATTATTAGTTTTGTTATTATGACTACAATTGATAGAATTTATTTTTTAATTCGTATTTATTCTTTGCATTCCAGTTCCTTCGATAATCTTGAAAATTTTCACTGAGAGATTAATGTATTTAAAAAGTAAAAGTAAGATTACAAACGTATGCTTTTAAAAAAATAAAATTTTTAAATAATTATTCTTTTTCATCACAAAACAATTTAAAAATTAAGATATTTTGTTACATAATATGTACGAATATTATTAATATACGGAATAATAATACATATGAAATGGTAACATTTAATAAATTAAAATTCCTTTTTAAGGTAAATAGATTTATTTATCAATGTTAATATCATTTCAGAATTTTTTTATTTATTTTGAGCCCAGTAATTGTTTTTACCTTCCATTTTTGATTTTTAGGCTTTTGTTTAAGTACCGAAGAAACAAAAATATTATACTACACCATTTAACTAACAAATTTTACTTTAAAATATTCTGTTGAAAATCCTGGTATGAAAAACATTTAGTAATCTCAATTAATTTATTAATATCCTTTTATCAACTTCTCAGTTGAAAACATTTTTAGCCACAACTGTTCAACTATTTTATACAACATTGAAAAAATGTTGTATATATTCGCAAAACAATAAGAGTTTGGTTACAGAATTTTGTCTTAATTACAATGAAAAGTTAATTCAACTTGTATGCCGAACTCATTTCATGGAAGTGTACCAACGATAACAAAATTCAACTGCATACCCTTCTTATAGTTTTCTACAACAGGTGTCGTAGATGTTCTAAAAAAAGGACTGCTATACCGACCTTTTTTTGTATACCCCTCAAAAATTTTGTTGTCTATACTTAAAAGAAAAATATATAATGTTTTAAAGTTATTTATACAAATTTTTTAGTGGTACCATTACAATAACACATTAATTATATATATATTAGGTAACCATTACAATAACAAAATAACTACTAATAACGAATAACTTCTACAGTTACAGATGAAAATGTTCATATTTTCAAATTTTCCTCTTCATTTCTACTCAAACAGTTTATGAAGTGTCCTTATTTGCTCAGAGTATCTTTTATAAATATCGTACCTTTAATATAATACATGGCAATAATCACCAGTAATTACATACGAAAAAGTTAAAATTTGACACAAATATTGTTTATTTTAAAAGAAACTAGTCTTTTACTACTAAAACTTCATGAAAAATATGTAATATCGTGTAATAGAAAATTATGATTAGAAATCATATAGATTTGAAAATAATTACTTTTATTACTCCACTGATGATTCTTTTCTTTAATATTTGTGGATTTCTTTATTATTTGAAGAGAAACTTTAAGCCAGATGGTACTGAACTTGTAATGTGTTTTTCATGTCGTTTGTGATGAAGTAGATAAAAGGGGTAGGTTTGATAGCAAGCTCAGAGAAAGAGAGAGGTTGAGTAAACGAGAAACAGCAAAGCAGAAGGGGTTATTGTGAGGGCGCTGCCCCGGTAGGACAAGGAGTATGAGTCTAACGGAAACGGGATAACAATTCACAATTGAGCGCGCGTGCACACGTACACCAACAAGCAGTAACAGCAGTATAGAACTGTTTCAAATTGTAGTGATTTTGCCCGCCGCGCTACACATGGCTAGTCCATGATAAATTATCCACAATGAACCCCTGTTCTTAGCGTATGTGCTTATGTGTGTGTATGTTTTCTTCTAGTGAATCACACGCATCTGTTTCAAACTCCACTATTCCAGCGAGCTTTCTACTTCAGAATCTTCCATCTACTTCACAGCAGTGGACACCTCCTATAAGAGAGTACTGATTGGCTAACTTATCTTCTTCTTAATTCTTTCATATATCCACTTTTATCAGACTTATTAAACACATTCATTAACTTTACTCCTATTTTTATGATTATTCATTCAATCTGTTTTAAACATTCTTCAAAAACCTAAATAGTCTAAAATATATAAATTAACACCGTTAAATGATTATTGGACTTTATTTACCAGGAGTTACAGAATTGAAAAATCACTGAAAATTTTGCTGCATATGTAAGTTAAAGGAATTTATGTGCTAATAAATAAACTGATGAAATCTTAAGAATTGTTAAAATAATAAGTTAAATCCTAAAATTGTGTATTCCATAAAAAAAATGTTAAATTTTCGTCGTATTTCATTGTATAACACTTTTTTAATGAAAGGAAATTTACTAATAGATTTACTCAATTCTAGATTGAAATTTTTTAGAAAGGGTAAACAATTATTTACGGCAATTTGATGTGGCCTCTAATTTAAGTGTTCCAGCTTTGATTCTGACAAGGGTAATATTTTTAAGTAGTGTTATTTCTACAAATTCAATTACTCTGATGATCACATAAGTAAGTAATGATAGAGTTTTTTTAATTAAAACCTTATAAACAAATATTTATTTCTTTTGAAGCATGTGAAAGAAAAAGTAATTAAAAAAAATTAGATTCCTTTGCCGTTTTTCGAATTGTAAACAACTTTTAGTAAAAATATATCAACTTCACATATAGGCAAACGGGTCCGCAAATGTTGCATTGCAGAAACCACTGGTGCTTACGTTCGTGATTTTAGTAGAATGGATTTGAAGAAATTTCTTTTTATAGATTTGCCAATTTTATAAGAGTATTCTTCTAAAACATTATATTTTGCAGTAATTATTTCTTAACTATAATTAAAAAAACAGTTCTCTACATTTACCGCCACCACCTACAATACATTTTCCGTATATATTGTTGTTCTAGAGATATTTGGAACAAACTTTGTAACATGGTTTCCAAAAAATATTTTTTGCTTTCTCACAATAAAAAAAATTAGAATAATCACATTATTTATTCAACGCGAGATACTAGGTAAGCAGGCTATAAAAGTAATAAAATCTAGTTGTTTTAAAAATCAAAATACCCCTGTCAGGTACTGACCCATCGTAGAGATATAGAAAGAAGAACTGCCTTTTACTGGCACAGTGGCAAATTAATAATATAATAATAAAAAATATAAATAAGTTTCATCAACCTAGAAAAAAGTAATATAATTCATTAAAAATTATTTTAATAAATTTATAAAATTAGTTGTATCAAACCAAGTTCTCTTATATATATTTACAATAAAATAAATAAATAAAGCAAGCTAGCCTAAAATCATTTGTAAGTAAAATTCTACTGCGAAGTACAATAAAACAAGAATTTATTACACTGTTTACATTATTCGCATTATATTTGTTTCCTTTCTCGCTAAGAATACAAGAAAAGTTCCAAGCTCGTAAATAACTTCACAGGAATAATGTTTTCCATGATATTTCATTTAACAGAACAAAAAACTAAAATAATTTAATGCAAATTACTGTAACTGAAAATGTGTTTACTGTCAGATAAACACAGTTTATAGGTTAAAATTTTTGTTTTCAGTTGTTAAGAGTTTTACAAACTGAATTTTTAGATGGGATACGTGGACACGGAATTAATTTTTATATTTATATCACGCTAAATCTTGTTTTTAATTTTATCAGAGCCCAATAAAAATAGAGTTATCAATTAAAACACAAAATTTTTATTCAAATCAATTCATATTTGCTTATTACGCAATTTTAGTATAAGCTGTCATAATAAATCTCTTAACTACTAAAATGCATTGCATCGTCAATAAGCAATATGAAAATTGTATAACGCTACAACGTTATAAGTCAACATTTTTCCTGAAAAGTGAAAAAAATTACTGAGTAAAAATACAGAAATTTAGTAAAAAATAACTAGTTATTTATAACGTACAACACTTTTGAAATTAATTATTACCGAACAGCGAACTTAGAGTAAAGGATTAATATGACGTTAAACGAGTTTTTTGAAATTTTTTTTCCTCTTGATTTTGTACTGTTCTCTTAGTGCTAAAAGTAAGCGAATGTGCAAGTATTTGTGTGTTGGTACATGTATGAACACTCGTGTCCGCCCACCGTGTTGAATATTTGACCAGTCCTCTCTTAGGGATGGTAAGCAACGCATTCTCTTATTATTCAAATGGGGGATGTGCTATTCTATTTCAGTTAAAGGAGTACCCTTTATACTCACCGTGGCCGTTATTTGCTTAAACTGCACTATTTACATTCAGTAATATCATCTAATGAATATCATTCCATTTTTGTTACATTTACATTTTTTGCTATTTTCTTTGCTCTTACCATTTTATATCTTCCACAACTGTTTTATTCGTTATTACCTAACTAGAACGGTCGATATCTTCCTTTATAGTTTATAATTGAGTAATTTTTAAATTGAGGTCTAAATTTAGATTAATTATGAAATAATTCGCATGAATGTGGGAGTTTAAAAATATTAATAATACAATTACCAATTAGGATTTTATTTTGTTATTATTTTAAGCCTACTCCTATCAGATATACCACCGGTTATTCAATTTAGCACAACAGTTAATACCGTGTTAAAATCTTATATTGCTAGGAATCTTTAATGTATTTCCTGCAATTGTACTGCAAAAATAAATAATTTGTTACTGTTAAAAGAAAAAAATATATAATTATGATTTGTGATAGCAGAATCTGTATAACGGTAAATACTGGGAAACGCTCAAAATATGACCAAAAGAAATATGTTTAAATAATAATTTAATAGTTCAACTGTTATTTATGGAAATTGGTGATTTCTTATTATCACTTTTCCTCGTGGATATAGAAATGTATTTTTTCTTGACGAGAATTCATAATTTGTTTAATTATTGTAAAATCAATAATCTAATTATATTTAACTTGTTTGTGGTAAGAATATTTTCGATTTTCAGATTATTTCGAGGAAGAAATTCAATATAAATTAATTGCTTTTAGTTATAATTTATATTGATTTATTAATTGATCTCTAAGTTTATTATTAATTTTATTTTTACAATTCTATCGCTATTTCTAATAATTTGTTAATCTTTAACTTTTACTAGTATTGGATTTGCTCAGTATTTTATCAGAATGTATTTATATATTTTAAATTCCCGTTACAAGTTATTTAAAATCTTACTATATGGAGCAAACACCGAATTGAATGTCCAATTCACTGATTTTTATTCAAAAATTACATAATCTCAATTAATCTTATCTCAGAGTGAAATAAAGTATGTTATAAGAGAATTTGAAGACAAACATGTAGAAAGTTTAGGTCATTACTCCAAGAAAAATAATTACGAGTAGAATTATTTGAAATTCGTCAAGTAGGGCTGTCAAATAATAGTGATTGAAAAATGGATTTAAAATTTGTATGTGAGTGCGTCCATGTTTGTGACGGCACACGTTCGCGTGTGCGTCCCAGTGCACCAACAAACGTGTGATGAATAGGATTTAAGTGTATCAACCTGTAAGTTTCTAAAAGAAAATGGCATGTGATCGTTTTCAGAAAAGATCAATTTCAAACTTCTCCCATTGTACAGATTATATGTAAAATAATTTTTTAAGAAAGATAAAATTCATAGTTATATTTTCTTAAAGAGAGTATCAAAAGCTTGGAATTAATTAAACGGAACATAAATTGAAATAATATTTTGCAACTAATAACATGGGTGATTATTCACTGAGTGATACTAGGTAAATACCGATTTGAGAAAAAAAAAATTTATTTAACCATATCCAGGCTGTATAATTCGCATTAAAATAATGTAAGGTTACCTTAGTTCCTCTTCTTTTATAACAAAAATAACCTTCTTAATAATAACAATATATGTAGATAAACGTTTGAAATAATTTTGTAATACTTATTATAAAGTTATATTTGTTCATAAAAAATTTGTTTTTAAACTTGATTTACAGTTCTGTTTAATTGATTTAAAAATCTGATTCTTTAATTTTGAGTAAGCGACATTTATATTCACTGTTTTGAATCCTTCAAATATTCATAATATATCTATTGACACGAAATAAGATATATTATATATATATAACTAAATTCAATACAACCGTTCTGAAGTAACTGGACTAAAACTAGGAAACCCTTTCAAATGCACTCCTTTTGACAAGGTCGTTAACAGAAAATAAAAGTGAACGTGATTATTTTCCTCAAACATAAAAAATTTCACTGTTTTAATTTTTGATTGTACAGAATAATTCCTTTCATGATAATAGTAAATTGATTATAAGTTTGAAAAAATAAGGAAACAAATTTGAAAGAATGAGATAAAAAAAACAAATTTTAATTAACTATTCTTCAAGATTTTACTAGTTGTCACCAATTTCTTTGGACAATTGTTGTAAATACATATTTGTCATTTGTCATAATAGAGTAAAAAAATGTAAAACGAACAGTACATTTACAGTACAGTACCGTTTTGTGAGCTTGTGCATAACATTAAAAAAAATATACAAGAAAAAATCGATAAAATAAAAACTTATCTTTTTTTAAGTACTATAAATATTGTTAAAGAAAAATCTGAAACTTTCTACTGTATTTATGATAAAGAAATATTTTCTTCTAGTGAGGTACAACACTTCTAATTTTAATTCGGCAATTATTAAACTTTTAGCAGATGAGTTGCAAATACAATATTCCTAATACCTTTTATGTGGTGGCATTCTATTACTCTTGCCATGTGAATAAGAAAGATAAATATTAGAAGGCCACGTGTTACCCATATAGAATTGTTTTATCCTCGAAATTTACAATAAATTTGGGTTCTTAATAGACTTGAGTCAAAAAATGGAGGGTTGATTCTTACCAAAGAAAGATTTATGAGTGTGGGTATGTAGAAAGGTTTATGGTATTACTCCAAATGGTTGCTTATTTTTATTCGTATAAGGTTTGTTCAATTTCATGTCCTCCTTTTTAATGGTAAATAAACTATCTAACTTTTCTTCATACTTAAAGCATATAAATTTGTTATTCTAGTTGATGAGTTCAACAGCTGTTTTTTATGATATATTCTTTCTTTCTAATTGTATTGTTAGTCTAAATTAATCACTAAAAGATGTAACTTAATATTAAAGTAAATATAAATATATTAATTATATAATACGCTAAACATTAATTTTCTACATGTCCACCTTTTTAAACTTAACAATGTGAGATAATTTACTAATGATACAATATTTAAATAAGTGACAATGTATCTAAACGTGTTATAAATTAAATACAAATAAAACATATATTGATCAGACTAACAAGTACTTAATGATCACTTAAAGACATTAATGATCCAGTGGCAATAATGATCAAGTTCTAAATAATGAAAGGTGCACTTAGGCACAGTTATTCGAACAATAAGGTACATATTCTAAGGAAATTATTCTTTACATCATAGTTTTATATAAGTGTATGTATTTATTTATTTATTTACCTGCTTGATGGACCTACATTAAAGAGTATCACTGTTTAGAATTTCTAATGTTTCCTGCAAAAGGTATATTTTTACTCTTTAGCCTTCTCACAATAAATGTTAAGCAAATATTAATCTTCAACAAATAAATTAGAAAAAAATATTGTTTTCAGTGAAGGATAATCCGACACTACGCGAAAATTTTTATATTATTTTATTTACCCAGTGTGAAGGGCAACATTAGAAATATATATTAAAAAATAACTTATTCCAAAGAAGTTCAAATCTTATTCCTTAACATTTTATAACTTGATATTTTTGCTTTGTTAAAAATACAGAGTCGTAAAACACAAGTTACAGTTTTTTGTATGAGAAGAAGTGTAATTTCATCATTATAGGAATGTGCTAGCGTATCTTTAAGAATATTCACGTACATTGGTCTGTTAGGAAATTACTATCATGTAGGTCTTAAAAAATTTGGAACCTTTTTGAATTATCGTTTTCTTTTATAAGCTTATTTATTTATTATATTTATTTTTAGATTCGAATTTTTCATTAAATAATTTTTTTATTTCTATTTTTAAAATGATCTTAACCTCAAACCTTTTTTTGTATTAATGGAATATTTGCATTAAAATAAATTTTAATTGAAAATCTGTTTGACAAATATACATTTATGGTAAAGAAAGAAAATAACAAATTTTAATTTAATTTTTCCTCCCATGTACATCTATTACATACATATATATATATATATATATATATATATATACAACTTTGACTGCTGGTAAATATTCGTGTCAGGTTAAACCATAACGGACGAATGAAACAAAAGTTGAAGCTTCCACGTGCACTGCAAATATTATTAGTAAAGTTTGAAGGGCTTGTATTTTAGGGATCGTAGGCTATATTTAACGCACTACGCACGTAACTGAAGCCATCAAAACAATTATTTTATATTATTTTTTTGGATTAAATGAAAACACCTTCATTTTCCCAGAATCTGGAAATATAACATAATCCGTTTACTGATTTACTATTTTCTATTTACCTTCTCTAATCTTTTCATTTAAAATTTAATAAAATTAATTGCTAAAAATTTAAATAATATAATTAAATATATAATCTAAATTCCAACTGTAAAATTACATACCATTATATTTCGTTTAAGACAGTCCGAAATGGGGAAAAATTGCAATCATTATTCAAAATATTTTGCCTTTCTTCATCCCTTTCAAGGTCGAATTTTTAAAAAAATTAGAAAGTGGTTTTAGGTAACCACATGAAAATTATGTACACCTAAACACAAGCTGATATCTTCATTTATTATTAAGAAATTAAAAGAATAATAGTAAATTTCATTACTACTCCATTTTAAACCTTTAAACTCAGAGTTCCAAAAAAATATTTTCTTACTGTGCACTTCCACGGTAGGAAGAATGTGTAAACAAGTTTTCTTTAATTTATCTTCAATAGTTATCTCTTACGTCAATGCCTGGCAACAGCAAATATTGTTCTTGACACTTATTAATCGTCATTTTTAGCATCCCCGTCGCGGCTTCGCCCGCGTCATGTAGTTACTTCTCTTTCCCATCACGATCAGGGAATGTTTAGCCGCTCATAGCTCTCGCTTCGCTTGCCCTTTCGTCTACACAGAGGATTCGGCCACTTAGACCTCACTGTGTGTGTGTTGATCAATACGACGCAAAATTTGTGATCTAACAATGTAGGTTGCAAAACAGTCAGCCTTCACCTTAAAAATATTATTAGTGGTACTATTTATCCTGTACTTACTACTAAAAATGTATTTTGCCCAGTTTATAGCGTTACTCAAGCACCACTAGGAGGTGACCATACTTCTTTCCTCATTTATAAAAGATATTTAATTACTTTCATTTTATGTATATTTAGTCAAGTAATCGGAGGTAAGTGCAGCCTTCAGTGGCTTGCATTACAAAGAGTAACAGTGGCTAGTTTTGGTTGAGCCGCCATGCTGTAAAACATCGCATTCGTTAATAAATCGAAATTTTAAAAAATTCCCAAAAAATGGTTTTGAGGTATTTATCTGAAGGGTGCTTCCAAGTACCAATCTAGTGTATTAGTGTACACAATTAGTGTACCTTAGTATAGTCGGAAATGGGGAATATTTTCAATTATTGTTAAATTTTTTTACCCCTTATTCACCCCTTTCAAGATAAAATCTCGAAAAATCTAGCTATTGGTTTTTAGATGTTTAAATGAAAATTATACACATCAAAAATCAAGTTCATATCTTAATTTGTTTCGAGAAATTAAAAAAAATTGTCAATTTTATTGTTGCTCCATTTAACCATTTAAACTCGGATCTTAAAAAAAATCCTTCCTTGGTGTGCACTTACACTGTAAGAATATGTAAACAAATTTTCGTCAATTTATCTTCATTAGGTTTTCTGGGCGGTGTTGAGTCAGTCAGTCAGACCAAGTTGCTTTATAGGTGCATATATATATATATAAAACTAGATTTATTATTTAAAGTAGAATTTCTTTTTTTTTGTCATCCATTTCTATTAAGCTGTGAATAATATACGCCATTAATAATGAAGAGAAATAAATTGTTACACTACATGAACTAATGGATTTTGAATGCGAGTTGTGTATTGAAAGGATATTAAATGTAATAATTATCCATATCTTTCAAATAACTCCACGGCTGTGTTGCTTAAGTTTGATAGACGTAAACGATTAAAGGTATTTAATCGTTACGATTACGTCAGCCGGTATGACGTTCGACATTTTTTAACATTCTTAAAAATTTTACGCTGAGACAAAATTATTGGATCACCGCATCTCTGACACCTTATACTGGTAGAAAAAACATTACGTAAAAAGACGCTGCTCTTTTTTTGAAGTTTAATAAATATCGCTAAAAAATCAAAGAAAATTTATTATATATTTCCTAATAAGAGATTTTTTCTAATTTAAAAAAATGAGTTAATGAAAATGTTCAAAAAGTACATAAGCTTAACTTTTTCCAAAATAAAAAAGGAAACTTCAACAAAAATAATTTTATGAAATATAGAATGACGATGATAACCTGTACACAACGAAAGATCGATTTTCAAAGGCTGTAAGCAGTAATGAAAGTTTTAACAGCTCAACTAAATTAATGACGTACGCATATGAATTGGAGTAGTGATAGTTGACAGTTTTATCACAGTGAAGTCTATAGGGAAGAAAATGACATCATTCACCCTGGACTTATTATTCAGTAAACTATTCTATAAGTCAAGCTAAACAGGTAATTTCATTGTACAATGATATTCGTTTAAATGCGGCTATCGTAATTTTTCGGTGCGGCTGCTTTGTGTCTACTGAACATATGCATAGTATATATCAGTAGTTAAAGAGGACTTCATTTTTTTTTTGTTTTTCATAGAAAACTGAAACTAAAAGTTTTTGCTTTGGAGGCTTTTCAATTTCAATCCGTTATCTCCGTTGGTTTTTGTGTCTTTCCTGTTGGTACGGTATCGTGTTTGAACGTTGCGACGTGTCCATTTTAACTAAATTCATAGATTGTACTTATTTCAACCAGACTGAGCTATTTCAAAATTGAAATTTAACATTATCTACTATTTTTCCATTTGATATAAAAATAATTGGCCCAGCCTCTTACAAAACAATAGATTTTGACATTTAATCAGTTCAGACACATTTAAAAGAAATAATATTACAAATTAAATCAGCTATTTTATCAATTTTTTTTTTAATTTATGTCCTCAAGGTAAACCTTAGCTAAGTATTCCAACAGTAGACATAAGGAGAAACAAATTTCACATGATTTTTCATTTAACTTCTACTCGGAGAAGGGGTCCCATCTAGTTGTCACCAAAGGAGTCTTAATTTACCATTTAGCAAAATATTTTAGGGTATGAAAATTAAAAAAAATACATACAAGCACATTGCAAACAGCTGTCACAGAAACATTTATGAAATCCTAGGTTCTTAATCAATTTTGCGGCAAAATTTTCCTTTTTTTTATTTTGGTCAAAATTAACTAACAAATTTAAAAGAATATGACTTGAATTTAGCACTTCTCTTTCAATGAGGATGCTTTCAAGATAATAAATATAATAGAACCTTCTTGTTAATGGAGAAAAATGTAATAGTACAACTTAAACTAAATATTTACTTCTTCAAACTCGTACAATACATAACGAAGATATATAGTAGTATACAAATTATTTAAATTAACAGCTTTTTGTCTGAATGAACTTACTTATATTCTTATGGGTAATTATTATCCTATTATTTCAACGGATGCTGAGAGAATTCAGTCATGATTTTCACCTCAGTAAATAATATCCCACAATTTCTTCAGTAGTTGTAATTCTTTTTAAAGATTATAACATTTCATTTACTAGAAAGTAAAATTTGTAATATTTATGAAAGTTAAACTATTGACATCGTACATTCTTTTATCATTTGAATCTTTCCGTTCTGATAGATGAATAATTTAATTTAAAAAATCAATACTTTGCATACAACCACGTTTGTCTGCAAATCCCTTATCTGAGTACGTACTCCTTTGCGTATATTAGTCTTATTTTTTTAGCTAAAGAAAACCAGTCTTCTGGATTTCTGCCAGAAAACTATTTTACTCATTATAAACAATTTATCACAAATTTTACTTGTTTTAATGTTGATTAATAAACGTCGCAGTTAGTAAAATGATTCTTATTAATTTGAAATAAATATTTTATAAAGTAAACTTAGCCAAACGCACGACTGATTTGTTACCGTAGTTAAGGATAAAAAAAAGTATTATCTCGGCTTAGATTTTGTCCATTTTTCGTTTATATCATAGTTACAACGTAAAAATGGAATAATTAAATAGAATTAATGAGGTTAAATCCGTTTTCGTTTTAAACAACAATGAAAAACTAATTTATTCAAACAAATGTAATATAATTTAAGGGAATCCCTAAAAGACAACTTATTTTAAACACAATGAATGATATAAATTGTTCCATTGAAATACGAAGCCGTTATAAATGAGTTCATTTCCGCGTCCTTCACGCTGTTCAGTTTTAAAACTGAATAATTTAAAGTTTTTTTATTTCTTAACTTCATTAAAAATAAATAGAAAGAAAACAGAAATGAACATATAGTTTTTTAAATCTTTTTAATTCATTATTTATTTATAAGAAATTTATCTTATCTAAGAAAACAAACATTCTGAACGAAATGGTAACGGAAATACGCTTGGAAATAATTATTTTTCAGTTGACGTAATATAATTAATTTCTAGATGTTCTAAGACGTAGAATTAAGGGTAAGTAGTATTATGTTCGATTTATTTTGCTTTATAATCGTGTGAAATACAGATATTTTGTGATAGATCATAAACGATGAAAGAGATTCAAATTTTGTGTTGCGGGTTACTACCTTTCGAAGTCACATTATTGCTCTAGTAAATAAACATATATTGCAAATCTAACCAATATTTTATTTTCTCTTTAGTAGTGCGTAGTCCTGTAAAAAAAAAACAAACAAACAAACAAACCTATTCTTATGGCATTAAATAAAATTCTTGTTTTTGTACAGAAGTCTGTGTTACTAAATCACAGACATCAGATACAGAAAAAATTATTGTTTTTCTACACAATGATGAGTAAAGTTTCTTCCATTAGTTAAAATTTACTGGTTACTTTCCAAAAATTACTTTCCAAACAAGCTAGTGGAAGCTTTTTACCCCCAAAAAAAACTTTCCAGTTACATTGTATAAAATGCAGCTATTGAACATTTCTACTAGTACGTAAAAGTTTTTTTTTTTATTAATTTAACCACATTAATCTCATTAAATTTTGATATCAATACTATTAATGCTATTAAAAAAAGCTACTAAAATTCATTTATTTTTCTTTACATTATCCAACCCAAAAATCGAGGATTCTTTCACTATCACAAACAAATTAAAAGATAATATTTAATAACAATTCAAACCCAAAAGGAACGTTGCTATTTCAAACTCTTCTGCTTCTTCAACCTCCGTTATTTGTGATTTTTTTTCTTTTAATGTTTTTAATATAAAAATTAAATTATGTTATTTTTATTTTATTTATACTTATAAATCATAAATGTAATTATATTATTATGAAATATTTTTACTTTATTTTTTAAATCTTTTTTCATTAATTTCATTAAGCCTAAATAATTAATTTGAACATCTCAAAAAAAAAGAAAATCTAAATGACTTTCTTCTTGGAACATGAACCAAAATAATGTCATAACATGACTATACCCAAATATAATGAACATTGTTTTAATGAATAATTTTACGTTTCCTAAACAAAAATGACACGCAATAGTGGTTAACAAAGTACCAGATTATGCAAAAATAACCTATTCATGATGATTTTTTTAGAATTGTTATTTGGTAAGTAAATTTACAGCAATACATGGTTTTTGATAGCGAAAGATTTTACAACTTGTATTCCTTAACAGAGCTGCGGTTTGTTAATAAGGTGTAATAGTTTAAAGTACGTAACCAGCAACTTATTGTGATTTTCTA
Source organism: Lycorma delicatula (assembly GCF_047948215.1). Classification (NCBI taxonomy): domain Eukaryota; kingdom Metazoa; phylum Arthropoda; class Insecta; order Hemiptera; family Fulgoridae; genus Lycorma; species Lycorma delicatula. Next base: position 173,308,892 of record NC_134455.1, on the reverse strand, counting down.
TTAAACTGTGCTCGGTTAGATTAAAATGAACATAACTTAAAACATTAATATAAACGTAACTTGATTCAGTTAAGCTAATTTTAATGAAAAATAAAGTTTCTTAAAAAATAGTGGAATTTAATTTAAGTAAAAATTAATTTAAAACAAGATAACAATTTTCAAATATTTTATTACATAATTTGTATTTGTAAGCATACAAATAATACTATCTGAATAAAAAACAACGAAAGCATTTATTTTACTCACTCCATACCGTAAAATTAATCTTTTATGAAATTTATCTAATGCATCTCTTTAAGACGCCATTTACTGTTAACTACTAATGTATTTTCCCATATGAACGAAATAAACTACGTACAAACGCTTCTAAATAGAGGATAGTTTTTCCAATTATGACTGAAACCTGAGATAAAGACTGCAAAACAACATGCAATGAAGATTACTTTCTTGTAAAATTTATGCTACCAATTTTCCTATTTCTTTTTAACGCACGAATTGGATAGACCATGCTTTTTTAAAACTGTCTGTTATAATTATCTAATTTTAATATATTATAATTACCTAAAAAATGGTATGGGTGATTATATGCCTTTACGTAAGTTATATCTTGAAGATATACAACAATATGCATTAAATAAACATTTTCTCAATTTGTAATTTTTATGAACGCCAAACTCTACAACCTTTACAACCATTACATTAAAACCGTGTAATGAATACATTTCACAAAACGCTGCATACATATAAATTGATTTTGTTAATTTACTGCAAGTCTTAAAATAACGATTTTAATCCATTGCAAATCTTTTCTTGGTAACTTTATTTATGGGATCGACTATCCAATTAAAAGTACTTAAATCTACCCAATGTTTTCCTCATTTCGTGTCCATATAATTTCAATATATCTTTATTTTGGCTTTGCAGCTGAAATTAAGACAAACATTTCGTTTGAAATTACTCGAAAAAAGTTTTAATATTTTCTTAAGAAGAGGTTGTTGTTTTTTTTAATATTAAGTATTGTATCACTGATAATACATAAGTAACAAAGAATTAAAAATAGAAAATTAAACTGCATGAGAATACTAAGATTATTAGGAGCTTGTTTTCCCAAAATTAAAAAACTGTTTTCAAAAAGTGATTAAAGTTTGTTCAGACTTTTAATATTTTTGAAAAAAATACTCAGTTACACAAATTTGATACAGAGAAATATCTAAGGTATTTAATCGTATTCATTAGTTGCTACTATTTGTCAGTTAGGAATATTGTTATTATATTTATTAATCAAAGATAAGATATAACAAAAAAAAACTGAACCGTTTCCTAATACTAACGGGAACGATTGCACTCGTTTACATATACAATTACCATGATACTTATGTTCTCTGGAGAGTCTATTATACAGGTATGCTTAGTTAGTAGCTGGTTCGGTGAATACAGCTAGAGATAAAATACAAATTAAAATTCTCTGTAGTTTAATAACTTCTGCCTTCCATACTCGAATGATATAGTGATGTGCATAAAGGTATGGTAGTGTTGGTGTATGAAGTACAGTGTGCATGATTAAGAGTAGACCGGTACGCTTTACGCGTTTGCAATTTTTGTTTTATTCAAAATGAAGGGGCTTTGATAAATTGCTTTTATTCTAAAGGTTTACTTCCCCGTATTCATTTATTCACTGGTAGATTTATTCAATATATCTGTGTTTAAAGTGACATAATTCTAGATTTACCACGGAACTAAATTAAAATGGTATTAATTTTTGCTCTCATATGAAAAGCGTCCGTTGCTGTTATTACTGCCTTCTACTTTCAAATGAAATATGAAAGATAACTTCAAAACATAACAAAAATGTCCGAAGTTTTTATTACGGATAGTTCTACATGCTCATAAATATTTAATTCCATTTTTATTATAAAAATTTATTCACTGATATAATTTTGTTTCTAAATTACTTTCTTTTTACATCAACAAAATTTACAAGCAATGATTACATTTCACAAAACGCTACACACATACAAATTATTTTTTTTAATTTACTGCAAGTCTGAAATAACGGTTTTATTCCTTGCAAATCTTTTCATGAAAACTGGTGTTCTGAGATCAATTTTTCAATTACAAAAGTATAAAAACCTCCGATCGTTTACCTTATTTTGGGGTTCACATAATATCAATATGTTTCATTTTGCCTTTGCAGCAGAAATCAAGTCAAATTATTTCGCTTGAAATTACTTGAAAACAAAGTTTCGATATTTCCCTAAGGAGAGATCGTTTGTTTTTTTTATATTAAGAGTTCTAAATCAGCTTCAGAATTATTGCCGAACAGTTTTGAATTGCTCGGTATGTATATGATTTTTTACATTCATTGTAAGAAAAAAAGTTACGGCTTTTTTACAAAATAACCTCGTGTAAAAAATTCCATTTAATCAATTAGTTTAATTGAAAAAGAAATAACTTTTAAAAATATTGCTAATCTTTTATTAAGTTTTTATCAAACAAATTTATTTTTTTTTTATTTATTAATTTTTTTTTTAGTAAGCTGTGGATTAAAGATATGTATAATTTTAAATCAATCAATTTATTTTAGAGTATTAAACTATTGCATAATATTAGATACCTATTGACTTAAATAATGGGTTACTTATCATTTAGAAATAATTTTTGTTTCTTAATAACCGATTGTTGATAGAAATAATTAATGAACTTTTCTTCTCCTAATAAATAGAAAGACATTTTTTTTTAAATTCCTTCTGTAAGTTTTAGTAAATTCGGTAAATTATTTCATAAATTTTTATGACCGGAAAATGTCAAAAGGTCTAATAAAAATGCGTAAGAAAACTTGTATGAAATAATCTTTTTCTTTTTTCACTGAGAGGAAACATCAATGTAAATTAAAATACAAGCAGTTGAAAAGTTTATACGATTTTGCTATCACAAACTACAGCGAATTACTATTTTGATCACACAAACGACGTTTTTCCGAATGTCCAATTATCCAACTGTTTAATTCTGCAATGGTAATTTTAAAAAATATAATAAACTATTTAAAACATGTTAAATACTATTTAAGCAAATCTTCGTTTCAGTAGTAAATGTATTTTTATTGATGTCTTTTTACTTTTTTTTATTTATTTTTATTGTCGTTTTTATAGCAAAAAACACATGTAAATTTAATTACTTTTGTTTAATTACAAAACTGACTTTTAAAAAGATTGATGAAAACACATTCACAAATTAGTCGAGCGTGATGTGTGATGAATTGATGTTTGTTTTTATTCTTTTGTGCTTTTACAGTAGGTCGAAACAAATTATATCGTTACTGAATTTTATGCCATAGTTACGCAGCGTATACAGAATAATTTTCATAAAGTTACCATAAAATCACACATTTTTTAATATTCGAAATAATTTAAGCCTATATTGTTAAACCTTTATAAATTCACTCATCTTAAGAGCTCCATTTACATTATTAAAAGTACTGTAACATAACTGTCGATTCCGTTAGGATTCCGTAACATCATTTCTGTAAAAATCGAAAACGAGTTGTTTTACCAATGAAAAGGATGTAAAACTCTTACAAAAATAGTGTATAGGATAAATCATTAGCAGAAGATCCGGCGTAGGAACATAAACTATTTCAGACATTAAGAAAGTTGGAGACAACATTAAATTATGAGCCGCGACTCGAAAAACAGAACGAAGTTTATTCTGAAGACAATGAAGAGGTGGATCAAGCTCTTTTCTGGTAGTTTCTTCAAAAGCGATCCCTTGATGAGCCAGTTGATGGACCAGTTCTAGTAAGAAAGCAATTACGTTTTATTAGAAAATATATGAAGATGAAAATTCTAAAACAAATAATGGTAGTTTCAAAATTTTAAACATAATCATCGGATTAGGCACCTTGAAATTCAAATAGGAAAAATTATAATCAATAGTCCCAGCAGCAAATGGACTTATTCAACAATTCCATGAATTTTTAAAAGATTACGATGAACAATTTGTTTGTTTATAACCTCGACGAAATATGTCCTGAATGGAAATGTTCCTACTGTACTTTAGTTTCCCACAAAGGATAATCAGCTCCAGTGTACAAAATATTTAAAAAGAAATCTGTAGCCTTTATTGGGTTGGGAGTATTGCAGTTGGTGTTCGCCGTTGTAATCTTATGCTATTTAACAAATCAAAAAGACTACATCTTTTTAAAATTATCCAAAATCAATCTGCCAGTTATTTATTAAAAAACAGAATAAAGAATGGATTGTTTCCTATGTTTTTTCAAATCGATTCGATAATTATTTCATACTGGAATATGCCAGCATATTACAGAAAATTGGGATTATTCTTTGGATATTAGAAGCATCTACTCATCCTTCAGTAAACTGCATAAAAAGAGAGGACGCAATTTGAAAGTTCTGTTTCTACCACCAAATTTTACAACCAGTACATCAAAGCGGTTATCACTTAACTTTTTGAAATTCCTTTCAGGAAAATAATTCTAATAGCTGATAATGAATATGTAAGGAGCCCTATTAAAACGATCAAAGACATTAATTTGAAAAGCTACTTTTATATGCTTACGCATCATATAAATGATCAGTTTTAGGCATATATGATGTCGAAAATATAAGGAAGTTCCCAAAAGAAATACCAGGCTGTACAAACTGCGACTTCAAATGTCGTTGAATGAATCACACTGATGACAACGATACTGTGTTCCACATTTTGAGCAACGACCAGAGCGTGTGGCCTTTATCACCTGACACCTGAAGAAGAAGGCGAAAATTGCATCCGGAGCTGTTACATGAAAAAGTTCATTAATGTTTATCTCTCGCTATCCATTGCTTGGATCAACAGAAAGGATGTGATACTACTCAGACTCTTTGGTAAAAACGTGATCTTGCAATTTATAAACGCATATCAACATTACCGTACATAAAGATTACAGAATTTTTAAAAGAAGAAATATCGTTTAAATGTACGTTTTTTATTACTCACTGTCATTAAGTTGTATCTTACTCAGCGTTCTGTAACTTTATAATTATTAAGAATTATATATATTTTTTTTTTAACACACAGAAACTTCCTCAATTTTCTTCAATATGTTTTTTTGTAAATATACGTATGTATATTATCCAATTATTAGATTTCTGATTTTCCGGATCAAGCCTTTCAAAAGTTAATCCAGATAATCAGCATTTCACTGTATGTTATTTAGTAATTTAATGATTAAAATTATTGCAGAGAAGGGTTTTAAATGAATAAATTGTGATTTTTTATAAGAATTTTTTACAAGAAAGATCACTATAATTTTAATAAAACATACAAAAAAAATTTCGATGGAATTTCTAAAATTCTTCAAAATTGTTGGTTTTCAATAATAGTTCTGTGCAAGTACCAGAATGATGATAATACCTAACAATATAATTTTATTAAATTAGTTTCAACTTCTTTTACTCGAAATCAGTGAAACGGAACACTAAAAACTTTACACTTAACAAAGAATATTTTCTATAGACGTTGAAAAGGGAGAAATGTAATAAATTTTTAAAATTAAAAATTTTTTAAATTCTGAAAACCTACACCAGACAAAGAAATAAATCAAACCTTTTGAAAATGTTTGGTTATAATAAAAAAGTGTATTTTTTAAACGAAATAATGAGACATTAATGCACTTTAGGAATATATATTTATGCGTAATTTACATATGACTAGAGAGAATGACAACACTGAAACTTAATAGATATATAAATTTATCAAAATTTAGTCTGGTATTGTTTTTCTTTAACAAAATTCTATAACGCACACTTGAATAATCCTGGGATTATTTTTATATCCTATTTTAACCCTATTATTAGACTGAGAAAACTATTAGACGGATTAACAACAATATTTTATTCTCAACCAATGTCTTCATTACGGTTTTTTCCAAGTTTTTAAATTGATTCTACGTTAAAAATAATACAATTAAAAAAATAAATGAAAATTATTGATTATTTAAAAAATAATTTTCCTTGAATTATTGTGAGTCAATTTAATGAAAAAATTGGTGGGTAAGTAAGACTGTAGTAGGGGATTCCTTCTGGGGTTCCTCGTTAGAGGCGCCATGAAGACGGAGATCCGGTGGGGGGATCCGTTTGGGGTCCACTCATTAGACGCAAGGTATCAAAAGACCGAGTCCCGGTTGTTTTAGTGATGAATCAAGATTATTAAGGGGGGGGGGGTGTGACCGGAATCGTCACAAGGCGGATGTCTTTTCCCCTACGGGGGTTGGGATGTCTGGGTGATGCCATGCGCGCGGCTTAGCCGCAGCTAGTGATATTTGCCGAGGCAGCTTGAGGCACTTGTATCCCCTATAGCTGAGTTTATGCTTAATTGCGGGTTCGGCCTCATAGGGGAAGAGGAAATACAGAGAAGAAAAAAATTAAATGAAAAAACATTTCCACGATATTATTTAAACATTAATTTAAACCGAATTACTTTTAAAAAAAATTCAGTAATATAGTGCTCCACTTGTATAAGTGGAGCACTAAGAATATTACATTCTTATCACAATAATTAACCTGTGACCGTTTTCTTGCATTTTTAACTTTTATGAAAACCGAATTAAAATTTCTCTAACAAGGTTTTCATCCTCGCTCAAAAAACAAACAACTCGTGTAAATAATAGTTGTTTTAATTTTTTTGTGTTTTATGTACACGTTTCATATTATTTATGCCATGAATTGCCTAAAAAAAGTTTTGTTTCTTATTTCAGTTCTTATTCCAAGTAGGTACTTGCAAACGGTTCAATTAGTGAATAATACATAAGCCTCCCCCCACGGTTTTTAAGAGATGAAAATGATATGTATGACGTGTAAATGAGGTGTAGTCTTCTAAAACTCAGGCCGACCATTCCTGAGGCGTGTGGATAATTGAACCCCAACCACCAAATTAAACCGGAATCCGCAGTCTAGTACTCAAATCCGTATAAAACAAACTAGCTTTTACTAGTATTTCAAAATATAAAACATTCAACTTCGAAAATAAGCTGTTAAACAACTAATTTGCATCTACAAGTTAACTACAAGATCATCCTGGTGAACATAAATGAAATCGTTTTTTTATAACCTATTAAAATCTTTATCGTAGTTATAAAAATGATTGAAATACTATTTCTAACAATTAAAAAACCATTAATTTAATTTTTTTAAATATTGTTGCTCATCAACACGAATCGAATATGTTTATAATTATAAATTATTTTAATTTCTTGGCGTATATACAAATAATATTAATTAATATCTACAATAGATTTATAATTTTTTTTTTGAGATTCTAAAATTTTCCAACAAAGTTGTACACGATGAAGGATTCAGCTGCAGACTTCCTCTTTGGTAGCACTACTCCGGAATAAAATCATTAATAAACATTATTTCGTACTAATTAAGTTGAAAATCAGAACACATTATTATATTACTGGAGTTAAAAATTAAAACGTATTTTAAGAGTTTGTTGTTTAAACACGACAAGTTGGAAAATAATTTCATGGTAGTAAGAAATCACCCTTGCAAATTATAAAATATCCACTAATCAATTGTGTTATTATTTTGTTTAAACAATCTATAACAGTTTTGTTAGTATAAAATTTTCTATTATGAAGTCCGATTAAAATTGTGTATCTTCTAAAACCGCCAAAGTATAAATTACTTTATAAAAAACTATTCCAAAAATAATATCGGATTCATTTTTGTTACAGGAATAATGTAGAACGATATTAAACCCACTCGTATTCACAAAAATAAAAATCCAGTTGAAAAAAAAAATAACATAAGTTATAATCGTTTAATACGCAAAAACAAGACTTCAGTATTAAAATATAAAATGAATATTTAAATTTTATATTTTTATTTTAAGAACAGGTTAATTTTCTATATGAAGATTTTCCAATAGCAAATTTAGATTTTTAACGTTAACTTTACATTTGCTTTAATGTGTTAGTTACTCAACGTTTATATAATTTAATCCCTTATAACCCATAATTCTGATGTTTGTTGTTCTCTAAAATTATACTTCTTTCTTTATGATCGATTCGTGGATAAAACTATACCTCGCTTATGCAGCAATACAATTGCTAAATCAATTAAAGAACTGTGAAGTTTACAAATAGAAAATATAATACAGATTTTGTCCCTCACCTGTACAAGTTAGACTTAAACAGCTGAGGTGATAAAGATTATTTTATTATGAATGAATAAAACAGAATGATTGAATGTGAAATTGAATTTAACCCTGGAAATGATAAGTTTAACCGACTGATGTTAATTCACCAAAATTCCTTAAAAGAAGCTGCCAAAAATTGAAGCATTCTACAAAAAAAAAAAAAAAACAAAATGTGGCCAGACATCTCACTACTCTTTCAGCGTTTGCTTATCTAACATTAACTCTCAAATTTTGGAAATGCGTTTATGTGTAGATAATTTCACTTTATTATGAATTTTGACATATTATAACACAGTTACAGTTTAATTGATGTCTACTGCAGTCAAATAGATTATATTTCTGTAGTCTGTAATATCATAGCTGTGTTAATATTATTCTAGCTTAATTAAAATCTATATCTTATTACTGTTGATAATGTACAATCAAAGTTACTGAATTGTCTTACAGATATGTCTAATATGTGTCCCTTTAAAACTTCAGGTGTTAAAAGGCAAACCATCCTAATAAATGTAAATAATAAAAGTTTTATTATAATCAATACAATTTTTAAAAAGGTTTGTAGTATGATGAATTTAAATTACGCACATTCAGCAGGTTTTGTGTTTTAGAGAAAAATGAAGGAAGAATATGTATTTTTACTTTACCAATAAATCTGGAGATTCATAATATTTATGTTTTAGAAGTAAAAAGTGTATTAACATAATATATATATATATTAATTTTAAATTATTTAATAAGCAAGTTTTTTGTTGTATTAAATAGAGCTGGAGATTTGAAAGTAAATGTAAATGACTTTGCGCAGATTGTAGCTTTTTTTGAAACTGTTAAAGCACAACAACGAATTTGTTTTTTTTCGAAGATACTTCGTTAATTGCATCGAGTACAAATTCAGTGTATCGCCATAAATAGTTCTGATAACAGGTGATACGATTAATATAATAGAAGTTATAATGGTTTAGTATATAAATGTTAAAATGAAATCAAAAACTAATCTACAATAAACGACTTAAATTTGTCTATTACTAAAATATTTAATTTCGTTAAGTTACAAACAAGATGATAGAATCTGTTGAAATTAGATCGAATAAAACTTTAAAAAAATTAAATAAATGACGGAAAAAAGAGGGATTCCGTGACCTTTGGTAGATACTCTAACTTCAGCAGCAATAAATTATTTTCCATAAAAATCGATCTGAATTATATTAACAACTAAGGTTTCAATGACTTCCTATTATGAAAGTTGGTACTTCACTACTACCTTCAATTTATTTATTAATACACTGTATTATGATTAACTCTCTATTGAAGCAGGCAGTAGCAACGGTAAATGTTACATAACAAATAAACCTTTTGTACTATATCAAAAGTTTGGACGTGATTTATTTTAGAAAGATTTCCGTTAAGGTGTTGTCAAGGTATTAAAAGTCTCTTATTAAAATTTTATAATGAAAGAAAACTAATAAAACGTAAATTAGCCATATTCTTCTAGCTGTGCAAGATATATCCTAATTCTAAAAATGAAGCTCGTTTTTGTCGTAAATTAAACAAAAAATAAATTACTATAAGTATCATAAAAAATTAATTTTTAAAAATTATAGGCCATAAAAGGATTATTTTCATTAAAATAAAGTTTATTGAACTTATTAAATTATTTAATTTTTATTTGCGGGATACATTTAGTGTTATGACATATGAGGATTCTATTTGAAATTATCACCATCACATAAATATTCAACTACTATTATTGTAAATTTTAGAGAGAATTAAGAAACACACAATAAAGTCATAAATAAAATTGCCGAACAGAGATGATTAATTTTTTTATTATACAAAAAGTATAATTTTATTTTTTTCATTATGTATTAAATATAATAATAACGTTAATAGTTGTTAAAAGTAAATATTAATATCATGCAGCACATTAAAGGGTAACATAAAAACTTCCAACGGATAACTTTACAGCACTGCCAACAATTGTTTGGTAATACAAAAATATCAATATAATGGGTAAAAGTAACTTTTCCAATATTTTTATAGAATTAAATTATTACTGCTGAAGGGTTTAATTATTTCGAAAGTAAATTTATCAATCGGTTATTTATGGTGTCAGATTAGTAAATTCACAAAAGAGGATTGAAGTTATTGGAAATCTGCAATCTACAAAGTCATTGAAATAATTGTAGTATTTCAGATATCATTTCTGAGTGAAAAATGATGTATTCATTTGATAATGAATGGAAATAAAAGATAAAAGTAAAAATGTAAACCTAACTGTAATTGTGGAGGGTGTGGGAGTGATGTGTAAAAAACAATTAAAATAAAACAGGAAAGCAACAGAACACATTTAAGAAATGAATACGTAGTAATGCATACGGGGGCTTGCAGTGAAAACGTCATAAACTGCATTGTTTAGTACAAGATAGAACTAATTCACAAATTAGGGCAGTTACTTTGAGGCACCCAGCTACTAAAGAGAAAGCGAGAAAAAATATAATGCATTAGCTTCATTAACGTATTTCAGTAAAAAGGAAACATAAATTTTTAGGACTAAGAAGGAACCAGCTCCTCAAAATTCTTTTACAAAGAATAAAAAGAAAAATTTACGAATTTCAAACATAGCAAGAAAAGGATGTAATCCTAAATAAATTTTTAGGGATTATGGCAACGGAAAAAAATATTTTCATTGTTGTTTAAAACTGAAATGTTACAAATTAAATGACTAGTTAAAATTCTTTAATTCTGTATATGTGCCGTTTTTAAATCCAATCTTTAAACAGAAATTGCATAAATATAAGTAGTAATCGGGAATCACGAATAGAGTAACAAATACGGGTTTTGCACTCGATCGGAAACCGACTTAAAATATAGTAGTATAACATTGTAACCAACTCCCAATGGAAATTTACAAAAAAAGTAAAATTGTTTTAGATCATTCCTCTGAAGAAGAGGCAACTTAGAAAATATAACTATAAAATATTTGAGTGATAATATTATAATATTTCATTTGATATTGCGATAAAAAAATAGAAAAAAAAAACACGAAAGAAAACGCTCTCAGAAGGGATTGAGAATAATCAAAAGATTGTGTGAAAAGATATAATGAAAGAAATAGCTCTCGCTTAAAAAACGAAATCGGTTTCGTTTATTTACTAACAAACTCAAAGATACACTTACAAATCTGATCCCCCGTGGGGGTAGTAACTCTAATCTACTGAAGTATATAGACATACAAGCATTAGGAACAGAGGGGTAGAAATATTTTCGATATTAGTCTAGAAGTTCTGTTAGCCAAATTTGTTTGCGTTATATCAGGGGTCTTCCCTTCTCTCCAAAAGAGTTGTTAAATCGAACGCGTTGAAGAAAGTTGTTTTACATTATTGGTTTTGTCTCCAGGGGAGAAATTGAATAATATGTTTCAACAAATACTTCGTAATAGCGGTAACTTCTCGAAACAGAAAATGCACGAATAAGTAATCTTCTAAAAAGAATAATGACCTTTTATGTTTATCACTGGAAACCTAAAAAAGGGTATAAAATTTCAAAGTACAGTTAAATATTCTCAATGGTCAGAAACCAGGACAGTGGACATCTAGTAAGATGTCTACTACTACTAGATGACTCGAAAAAAAAGAGTTATCTTTTTATTTACCTTAAATCACTCGTCCTCTTAACAGAATTATAGTGGGTTCCAAAGTAAGGAATGATCCGCTGGTTATGGTAAACCTCTACAGTTTATTCGTCAGGTTACCTTGATCAAAAAATGTTAGCATCTTACCGTGTCCTGTTCTTAATAAAGCATACAGACAAGATGATATTATTATTACTATTTATAATTCACCTCTTTTATAATTTTCTGCCACCATAAAACAAGACGAACCCAAAATATAATTGCCTTTAATTTTTGTAAAAGGATGTAAATAGAAAGTAATTCGACTACACACCCAAAGTGGGTGTGTATAGCGCGAAGCGGGTAAATGCATAAACTAATAGCATTTTATTATAAAACCTTTAATTATATTTAGCAATATCATTATATAAATATATATATGTTCATTTATATGGTATAGTTGCGAAACCTACAATATTCACATATACACACGGCTGCATACGGCTTTCCAATCCATTTGGCAAACATTTCTGTTTGGCTATAAACTTGAATGTCGTCAAAAAATGTTATTTTCGATTATCAACTTTGAGAATAATGGGGTATACCAGTTTTATTTTACTTCCTTCAAATACCAATATAACAAGCGTAATTTGTGTGAGTGAAGCAAACCGTATGATACTTATTTCTTGAGAACAGTGCAGACATACTGAATTTACCTAAGATAAAATTACCACAAGTCACCTATCTCATGAGGTTTTTGGTTAAAAAAAAACCACCAACTTTTCCTCTATTTAGAAGGAATTTAGCCATCAAAAGCAGCGCTAGAGGAATCTACTGAAAGTTCTTTCATAAAATTCCTGGGTTTGCCTTTATTTTTTCTTCAGAATGGCAATAATGGATTTCGTCACTAATAATATTTTTATTGAAAATGGGCAATTGCATTTTTTAGCACTACTTTGAAGTGGATTTCTTAGTATATAATTACTCAAGGATTATTCCTTGATAATGCTTTGTATGCCAATGTGATGTTACAATAATTACAAAAAATATTATTCATTGTCTTTTTTCCAGAAAAATTTCATTAGTTTTACGTACTTCAATAACCGCCATTATTTTCGTACCTTTTTTTAAAGTAGCTTATCTTACTACTTTAAAACATATATTTAAGAAAAGAAAAACTTATCCTAAAAGAATTTCATAATAAACAACAGCATTCTTTAAAGTGTTAATAAAAGTTTTTTGTGAAATTGTTTAAAAATTTAACAAAAAATATAGAGTACATATGCTATCCGAGTTTTAGGATTAATGATTATCCAGGAACAATATCAGACAAAATGCTCATCTTCTGGTTTTTAAACGATAATATAATTCATGGTATATTTACTGTACGTCATACAGAAATTTCAACAGGTCTATTGTGTTTTATTTACTTTTAAAGGTAATAATTTTAATTAGCAGAAACAAATGACCTATCAGCCAGTTCAACTTCATTATTTCAAGTATGAAATAAAATATTAAATTTTCTTTATATCATATAACTCGCCACTCCGTTGATCTCGGTGGCGGAGTGGTAGCATCTCAGTTTTTCATTCGGAGGTCCTGGGTTATAATCCCGGCTACGCGAGGAATTTTTCATACGCTACAAATTTCAAATCTCATAGAGCAAAATAATGAAAGCGGTCGATGAATAATGAAAGCGTCATCTCAAAAAAAAAATAATAATAATAAAAAAGCTGTATAGTCATACTCTGTGTTCGTATGTGTGCATTTGCGTGCATATCTTCGTTATAGGTAGTAAAACAAAAAAATGAGTTGTTTCATACGTACATTTATTCGTTCTAGGTATCATCATGTTATGTAAAAAGATTAACGTTATATTTTTATATAAGATTATTTACACTTGAGAGATCGATGAATAACCTCCAGGCACCGTGAAGAACATTCACACTAAAAATGCTGGTCGTTCACTCTAGAAATTATCAAATCCTTTGTTAATCTAATATATAGCAGCAGTACGACAAGCACTTACTGAAAAGCAAAATACAATGAGATTTATTTTTTTCTACTACAGTAATATAACGCAAATGTAATAAGATACATATACCATATAAATAGAAATACAGAGCTTTTACTTCCGTGTGCGAAGTAAATGAAGTATTGTGATTGCAAAATAATTTTTTTTTTTTAGATTTCAACGAAATATCCATTTTGACTAGTTTTGACGTGACGTCTGTGAGTATGTATGTATCTCGCATAACTCAAAAATGATTAGCCGTAGTATGTTGAAATTTTGGATTTAGGACTGTTCTAACATCTAGTTGTGCACCTCCCCTTTTGACTGCAATTAACTGGACCAAAAGTGGCAAAAAAATCCCAACGTCCAAAATTTTGCACTTTTTCTTTACTGCAGTCCGAGTATGACACAACCCATCTCTTTTTCAGGCTGAATTGTAAAAATGAAAAAGATACATGACGAGAAGTATTGGTATGTAATATTGTTTATTCTAAAAAAAAAACTTTAAATACGCATAAATATATATTTATTTATTTATTTATTTATTTAATATGTATTTATTTATACATAGGTGTTTCATTTAAATTGCCCCAGGAAATTTTCTCTTAAACTACACACAATAAAATAATTCTAAACAATGGTTACTCAGATTAGAGGAGGACATTACATTGTGACTTTGGATTTGACTTTGAACTTGACCGTTATTTCAAGGTTAACACGATTTTAAAAAATATAATGAGCTATTTTTAACCCCACCAAAGAGCAGAAAATTTAACATTGGAATTCGTAGTCACACATACGACCTTGGACATTTTTTAAGTGTTATACGGCTAACCATCAGAGATAGTGTAAAGTAATTTTTATGCTCTTCCCACAGTTTGCGAAATAAATGTGCTGCGATATAAATATTCCAGGAATATTGTATGATATTAAATAACGTGTAACTCGTACAACACTATCTCCGTATATAACTATCATCTGTACAGCAGAGTGACCTTAAAAAAAGGTCAAAGGTCATATGTGTGATTACTTATTCCAAAGTAAACTTTTCTGCTCTTTTCATTGGTGGAGGGCAAAGATAGGTATTTTCATTTGAAAAAATCGCGTTACCCTTGCAATGACGGTCAAGGTCAAGTTAAAGGTCAAATCCAAGGTCACAGTAGGTGTTCCCGTTCAATCTGAGTAACTTTTGTTTACGCCATTTTTGTATTGTACGTATTTTACGAGAAAATCGCCTGGGGTTATTAAAATGAAACAACTGTATACATATACTTATTACGCGCGCGCGCGTGTGATTCTCTCTCTCTCTCTCTCACTCTCTCTCTCTCTCTCGCTCTCACTCTCTCTCTCTCTCTCTCTCTCTCTCTCTCTCTCTGTCTCTCTCTCTCTCTGTCTGTGTGTGTGTGTGTGTTTATGTTATTTCATTTATAACAAAAAATGTCAGTTATGATATTTTGTACTTATTACTAATTGTACAACTTGTATTACATTTCACACTATAATCTCATTAATTCCAACAACTTGCTCATCACATTACTTTACGCCGTTTCAAAAAAATTAGTCGCAGATTGATATAGAATTAAAAAGGGACACTCTCTCTTTTTTCTGTTAGCCTCCGTAACCACCGCACCGTACGGTATTAGTTCAGAGAATGATTGAGGATGATATGTATGAGTGTAAATGAAGTCTATTCTTGTACAGCTTCAGGTCAGCAATTCCTGAGATGTAGAATTAATTGAAACCCCACCACCGAAGAACACCGGTGTCCACAATCTAGTATTCAAAGTATTCTTGTACTCTTTAAGTCAACTTATTTATTTTATTTACAGATTGTTTTGTTTTTTGAAAATTAGTTTAATTTAAATTAAGGCAAGATTAGGTATATAAACGCTGCTATTTTGAATAAAAGCTATTCCCAAGAAACACAAAGGCAAAAACCTGAGACCTTATAAAATTAGAAAATAAAAGACAAGAAACGAAATAAGAAACTTCAACTAAGCATGCTATGGAATCTAAGAAAAATGTATTTTTATACCAAGATTTCAAAATAATTTTTTCACGTTGTCACGCAAAAATGTTCTGAATGTAACTTCATCATATATTTTTTTTATGCCATATCAATCTACTACCAAGCGATATTGCTGACAAAAATTGAAAAAGATAAATTAATTTGTGCAGTTAATAAAGATAATAAAACTTTTCATTTAAAGAATTCTGTTGTTTTATTTTAAATAATATGATTGATATGTCTGATTTAAAATATCATACATGTGATTCTGAAACATAGGAATACAAAAAAATCCTTTTTTTCTTAAAAAGAAAGCAGCCTTATTAAGTTTTGAAACAAAAGAACATTGTTACTTAATTTAGTTTAAAATTAAATTATAATTAAGTTAAAATAGACAACGTTTTTTTAATTTTACGAAAATTAGTATTGTTTCTTTAAAGAGTGTATTAATTAGGCAATAATTAATCCAAGAGAAATTTATAAAAAAATAAAAATAATTGAAGCTACATAACAGAAATTAATATTTATACAAGAAGAAGATGTCAAGTCCTAAGTTGTGTGCGTAAGTACATAACACATACATAACATACATATTCAGTCGCGTACAATGAAAATTTTAATTATCAACAGTAAACAATAAAAATAGAAACTGCGCGTTTACATATTCACTAAAGGATGAGAATAATAAAACAAAATTCAACTTCCACAAGTATATGAATATCTTTATTAACCGGGTGAAACTGTTCGCAGTTTATTTCATATGCTGTACGTCTAGTAAGTGACATTAACCACTGCAGAAAGTTTCCAGCTCTTCTAAAATAACTATTATTGAACTTTATTCAGCGTGCTGAGTAAATGAAATGCTTAATAATCCTGTACATCTTATGCAGTTTTTTGCAGAAAATTAAATCCGTCTTCTTGTTTAAGTGAACGTAACTCAGAAATAGTAATGACTAGAAAATGTCGTCTAAGAGGAAATGCAAATTACATTCTGTATGCAATTTATTATAAGTATTGTATTACTTTTCATCACAAGACGTGAACGGTTGTAAATCAGACCATAAAAAATAGAGCTTAATAAGAATATATGATAATTTGAAAAAATCTGTTATCTAATACAATTTCATTGAAATTAATAAGTTAAATATTCCTTTGTCTCACAAATCGTGTTTTTAAAATCAATTTCGATTAGGGAACCACAAGTAAAACCACGTTACCAAGTTACCACTAAAAAAAGAGAAAGTGAAGAAGGGTTTTTAGCGAACATCCTCAATGAAAAGTACATACATAAATAAACTACATATACATAAAACTTCTACATAAACAAACACGCTTGCATTAATTGGATCAAAAACGTTCAATAGATCACAATAGTCCAGTGAAAAAATAAACCAGAAAAGAAACCACAACATTATTAAAAAACATATATAGATAATAAAAATGGTAATATAAGGTGCACAATATTTTTGTATACAATACCTTCTTTACAAAATATCAAATAAATAGCAGCACTCCAATAAATTCAGCTATACCGTACAGTACCAGCTGCCTACGTACGCAATAATTTAAATTTAACTAAAGTATAAAATAAAAAATTAAGCTTGTGCCCGTAATAATATGATAAAAGTAAACCATATATTTCAATTAAATATAATAAAAATTCAATTAAGATAAATAAATATGAAATACTGGGTTTGTTTGTTTGTTTATTCTCGAGAAAATTTTATATAATTATTTTTTTTTAATTTTTATAAGTCTAAAAAATATAGTATTTAATAGTAGACTTTAATTATAACTACAAAATAATCTTAATTTTTTTTCTGCACCAATCTTTATCTTTTGTACAGTGATTTCATTCTCAGCAATTCCATCTAGAAATTAAAACCAGTATCTCATTGTTTTTTATTTTCTTTTTCTTTTAAATTAACACTTTATTCTTTATTTAAACATAACGAATATAAAACCCTGTATTTAAATGTAAGTCTTAATACACTTATTAGGTAGACAATCTGAAACGAAATGTGAATACTGAAAATGTACTGATCTACTTTAAATTGAATAAAATGATCATTATCATTACATTGAATATTTTTTTAAAAGTATAAAACAATTAACATTGTTAAATAAAATATTAATTTTTTTATTGGCTTGAATTCACAATATTCCAAATTTTCTCCTTTTATAAAAGTATTGGATGATATTAATAAATTACGAAAAAGTAAATCGGTTAAATATCTTTTTGTAAAATATAATCCAGCCAAGCATTAATCGAATTCAATAATCAGAGAAAATCCTACAAAAAGTATAAAAGGGAAAAGAATAACCTATTTTATTTAAAAAAAAAAATGAAACGAAAGAACTTAAAAACGAAATTACCATATCATGAATAGCTCCATAATCTACAAAGATCATTCAGATAAAGGAACACAAATATCAGCCGTATAATTAACAATTAAATTATCGTAATTATCAGTTTTTAGTTATGAATATTCATTAGAAAAATAATTTATATCTTTTGTATGACAACTTCTGTTGGCTCACAATTATTTTATTCTTTCGCAATCATAACTTAAGACTATAATTCAGAAAAGTACAATATCGATCAAATAAATAAAAAAATGTCCCCATTCCTTCTTTAAAATACACACGTAACAATGAATTAGTTTTAGTTTTACTCTGAATGTAGACGAAGATTTAATTAAAATATAGCTACAAACTTTTTTGTTTACTAACTAAATTAATTAAATAGTAAATTATCCATAATTTCTTGTACCGGTTAGGTACATATTATATATATATATATATATATATATATATATATATATATACATATATATGAAGATAAATATGTATATATACAGCGTTTCTTATTGCAGTTCTTCTACGATGAATCAATTTTGTTTTCTTGTAAAAATAAGAAATGTTTTATTTTCAAATAAAATGGTTGCAGTCTTTCTGTTTTACTTTAATCTACATCAGTTGTGCTTCAATACCAAGTGAAAACATTTGCAGACTCTCCAGAAAAAGGTTTAGTACTTCGTCATTTGGATTAATTTCTTACTTTTATTTCATTTTTGTCAAAAATTTACGAATTAATCTTTGATGATCTTAAGTTTAAGTTCCTTGGATAATTAGGCCTTCTTCTTTATGCACTAATTCTTCTATATTCTTAATGATAACATTTTTTTTTACCATTTGGCCATTTAAGACAGCAATTAATTAAATAACTATAATTTATCATCATCAATTATTTAAATAAAGAATTGTAATTTAACTAAAACGGTTTGTATTGTAGCAATACCATTATAACGGACCTAAGTAACAGATTCCTGCCTATTAAAAAGAAAGTAGTAGAAAATATAATAATAAAGGAATTCAGAAAGGGGCTAAAAGGAACCCTTTTAGTAAATTTAACAGGTCCATTTAACAATTTTACTTTGTAATACTGCCCGCTGACACACCTAAACAGATTTGTTTCGTGAGAAGAGTTACCGGTCCCAGGTTAGGTGTATGGGTATAAAATGGCTCGGTCGATCGTTCTCAAGCTCAACTGGGGCCTGGTCCTACAGTCAGAGAAGATAAGAATGCAAATACTCCAGGAAAGACCAGTTGACAATCAGTTCTGCGAGACGTCTGTCTGTGAGACGTGAGTCTGCGAGAGAGTATTCCGCGAGGAGATCAGTGAAGGAACGAATTTCTAGTGTACAAAGTTTGACGCGATTAAGGTGATGTTATAAGTAATTCTAGTTAATGAAAACAAGAAGTAGTTCGTTGAGTTACTGTTAGAAATATAAGTGAAAGAGATGATGATACTACATTCATTCACAACTGTTAAGGTAGTTTTATTTGTGAACTGTAAAGGTATTTGCATGAAAGCATTTTATACTTGTCTTATTTATTGTACTATTGTTGTTAATACAAGACTAGTGGTTAAAAGCGATAAGATTAGTTCATGCTAATTGCTAGCGGTCTTTTGACTATGGGACTAAATTTTTGTTTTCAATTATTAACAACCTGTGAATAAATCCTGAAGAATACATTAAATTCTGTTTTTTTTTTTTGTTGTAATTACTGTTTATCATTATTATTTATCCGTGTGATCACGATGATTATTATTTGTTTATTGTTGACGTATATTATTATTATCGTTTATTGTTGTCATTATTGCTATTATTCTGTTATTCTATTATTATTGTCGTTTATTGTTATTATTATTGATTTATTTTGTTTTACTTATGTACTTAAACTGAAAAATTGTAATTATATAAACGTTTTCAATTGTCAATGGCTCAATATCCTGTTCGAGCTGCGAACACGCGACAGTATATTCTATTATTACACAGTAATGTGTAGAAACTGCGGAAATGGGAATAGATTACAATCGAATTACATTATTATTAAAAATGTATAATCTCTTTTAAAACATTTATACAGAAAAAAAAAGTTGTTGAAATTATTTTTGGAAAAAATTTAGAGCAGTGTTTGTCAGTAAATTACTGGTAATTTAATTTAAGTAATTTTTTACTGGTAATTACTGGTAATTTACAAATAAAGTCAGGAATTTTAAATAGACCAGGCAAGTTGGTATTTTAGTGGTAGAGCTGAGTTTAAAGTTTTAATGATGAGTTGAATTATAATACAAAACAGCATACTTGCGGCTTTAGAAAGTAAATAGTTGTACTACCTCTAGTTTCACCACATATCGCATTCAGTAAGTAGACACCGAACGTGACTAAGATAGTGTCTGATGTATGGATAACGTAACTGGGCGTGAAACATGGAAGGGTGGAAAGTGGAATTAAGGGAGAGCAAAGTTGTACATTAGGGAGTTAAGGATGGAAAGTGGTTGAAATCTGTAACACTCCTTATAACTTGGATTTTTTTTTATAAAAGGGTACACCAACTCTTATCAGTCACGTAGGTACAATATAAGGTCACACATAAGGTATTCTCATGTACATTATTATCACATCAGTTTTAATCACATACTGCATCTGCAAGTAGTGTGATTTGCAAGATACGTAGATACGTACGTGTATAAGTGAATCGATTTTTTACTCTTGTGAGAACACATATGTAACAAAACGTAACACTTAAAACATTACAGAGTGTAATGTTCTCAAAAAGGAACTGAAATAAATATTTTAGTTTACTTATGATAACATAGATAAAGAATACAAACATATTCGAATCCCTTAACACAGTAACCAAACTAATCAGTAAAGAACCAAAACCAGAATTAAAATAATCATAATCACGTTAGTCTTATTCAGTAATAATTTTTTTTTAAATTATTTATAATAATTGCTAAAAATGTTATGCATTTTCTTTTCTGTTTTCACCTGAAATTATTTTTTTATTAAATAAATAAATAAAATGAAGTTGTACCTATCTTAGAGTATACATAATTAGAAAACTCCACAATTAAAAAGAAAGATGAATAACATTTAAAACATAATAGGTAATTTAGAAGATTTTTAAACGATTAACTAGTGTAATTAGTTAATATATGATGCGTCAACGAACTTTCTGTTAATTTGTTAATGTATTACACAAATCTTTAATTAAAAAAATAATGAAAGAAGTAAAATAATAATGGGGAATGTAAGCAGAAAGCAAAGTTTATTAAAATCAATCGTAAAATTCGAGTTGCACATAATAAAAGAAAAAAAAACCATTACAAGTTTTTACAACTTACATTGTAAGCTTTAGAAACTGATTACAGTAAAAAAAGCAAAGTATAAAATGAAAAAGCTTAAGGTAAACGTCATTTGAAAAATTTTAATAATGGTAGTAGAAAAATACGTAATAAGTTTAGCACAAAGAAAATAAACTGAAACCATTCCTAAATACGCTTACATGTAAATTTATCTTTAGCTCATCTTTTACGGATCATTATTTTTAGGTCTTAGAAAGCAAACAATCCGTGAAATTTATAAACTGTGATCTGAGATTTTCTCCGACCCTCTTTAACTATTCTTTCTTTCTATCACCCTCAATCTGTCCCCCCGACCCTTTAAAGGTCATTTCAAAAGTTTACTGCTGTTACCCTCGTAAAACGCACCGAGTTACACAACCACCACTATTACAAACACATAGTTGTATTTTTCCGTAGCTGTTTTACGTTTTATGATAAAACAAAACGCAAACGAATTTATTTTCAACCAATTTTCCGCCAGTGAATAATAAAATACCATTTTTATCTGCTAACGGAATCATATAGAAGTAAATTTTTACTTCATAGTTATTATTTTGATTATATTTTAATTGTAGACTAGGAAATACGTAAAGCATTCTGTACAAAATTTCACACGTAATTTTTCGGTGCACGTGTAACTTTTTTTGGGTAATATAATCACCTCACGTTGTTCCTCGTGAGGCGGTTAGACAAATACAAATAACATGAATACCGGCAATTATTGAAAAAGAAGGTAATGTAACAGCAAAATAAAATAATAGCTGGAAATATCCATACAGAATTGTAAAAAACTCACAAAAAAACTTGTGTTTAAAAGAAACAAAAATAAAATTAATAAATGTAAAATATAAAATGAATCTAGAAGCAAACATTAAGGATGGACAGTGTATTTAAACTTCATATGTAGTTTACAAAAATACTTTCCAAATAATAATCGATTATCTTCTCTTTTATCATAAAATGTAAACCTAAAGATTCTATTTTTTGGAATAATTTTATTTTAAGCCAAAAAGAATCTAAGATAAATTTGTATTCTTTCTTTTTTCAGTTCAATTGTTATATATTTTATGATTTTTGTTTTGACGAATTTAAAAAAAAAATTATGTATTTATTTATACTAACACATTGCATACATATATAATTTTAAAATGAACATTTTTTGTAAATTTTCTATTTTTTTTTTCGTTTTAGGTTATGGACAATTTCCTATTTTGATGATACTCTGTATGTTATTTAATAAACTGGATTGTGATATATTAAAAAAAAACGTTATTATTAGTATTAACGGAGTAAAAATTATTCCTAAGCCTATGGGAGAGAATACGTCCTAATTCATCATATTTCCTGAAGATTTTAATTTAAAATTTTCTTACGAAAAATTAATTATTTTAAGTACTGTTTATAAATACACCTATACATAACATCTAACTCAACTAATTTTAGGAAGAAAAAAAAATTAAATGAAACTTCTCAAAACTGTAAATCAAATAAAATACAAAGAATTCTTATTGGTTGGCAGTAGAAGAGGTTATTCATACTCCGCATTGAAGTTATTTTTAAGCTGTATATCAAGTCATTATTTGTGAATAGAATTGAATTATTTAGCAACTCTTTTTTTTAGTAAGGTGTAATGGTGACATTTATAAGGAAGTTGTAATTTTTAACGTGGAATCTACCACAGAAGAAACAAATGCAGAAAACGGATAACCTTCCGTTTCCAACCGTTCGTATGTTTTCATCCGGTCTATCACAATATTTTGAATAAAAACCACATTTTCAAAGAATATTTTGGGTGAAGTAATAATATGAATTTTGTCATTAATCATATCCATGTTTTTAGATAAAATAGCAAGTAATTACCAAGAAAAAACAGTGAAAAAAACACATTCAGAGAAGTATGTTTGGCATTATTTAATAACTCTGTATAAATTCCTTAAAGTGGTCTCACATAAATTAATGTGTGTGTAAATTTTATACATGAAAGTGAAGGACTGTAGCAAATAATTTTATTCGAAAATTGTTAGAAGACCATTAATTACGATTTTTAATATTATAAATATTACTTATTAAAATTACAAATATTAATTTTTATTGGGGAATACAAAGTGTCAGGAAACCGAGTAATTAATGTAGGAATGAAAATACGAAATAAAAAATGTATTTTTAAATGAGAACACACAAAAAAATATATATATTTAACTACAAATAGAAAATTATGTTTGCAATTTACGTAAAAAGTAAAATATGTTTAGTTTTCACAAAAATGTTAGTCATTTCTTTTTTATGAAAGAACTGTTGCTCTCGAATATTTTTTTATGTAATAGTATTAATACAGCCTATTCATAATTTCAAGTTGCCATGTTATAATTAAAAATGTAAATTAAAACTTTTAAATGTACAATATAATTTGGTAGGTTTAACATTTTGATACAAAATTTCCATTATTTAGAAAAGCATTATCCTTGCATTTTAATTTCCTTTGTAAAATCGAAATTCACGGTTTCAAAGGGGTTTGTATTGATACAACTTGTTCACGGTTAAATTTAAAGTGCGTAATTTTAAAGGCGTGGAAGAAGTGTAAATATGAATCAATAACGGGTTTTAAAATAAACCACACTCTCAGTAATTGTGTCAACAACGCCGAAGTACTGGAAGACAACGTAAATAATCCATTTAAAACAGAAAATTTTACTTGCCAAATGTGGTAATACACATAACTGTATTTAACTGTATTTCGTACTGGTAAACCGTTAATTTACTAAGAGAGTAGCAGTTGGAAATTTGTAATTTTTACAATCCAAAGAGGTATTAAAATGGAAATCGAGCAGAAATAAGATGGGACCAGGAGGAGGAATGGATAAGAAAGCACTAAAAATAACAAAAGATAAACCACTCTTGAAAAAAATCGTAGACTAACGTATGTGGAAAAGCATTATAAATCAATTGACACGTTTTATGCCGTTCTTCCCATTTCCCTAATCAATAATTTTCTTCAACTTATTTAGCATATTCTACCGTTTAAATTAATTGTTTTATGTACTTCAATCTTTGTCTTCTCACGCATAATTTATTCACTACACCTTACCACAGAAACATCAGGAACGACTGTACATGAACAATTAATCTTTTTTATTCGCTTTATCTTTTTATTTCTGTCTGACATTAATTTCTTTAGTCTCTCCGTTTAAAAAAAATTTAATTCGAAATTATTTCAACCCTCGTAATTTTAAAAATGTTTCTTTAATAAAACTACAAACTTTCATAGGTTTTTTATCTGTATAATTCTATTGTTGTCTGCATTCACTCCATTATAAAAAATAAAGATCCCAGTAATACTGTCCTGAATTTCCTTCAATCTATTAAATTTATATTTGAAAATTACCTACTGGTTTTACTCAATTTGTTACTCATGTTTTCTCGCCAATATTTTATAATTTTTTTTAATAAATAACAAAACGGTAATATTACCGAAAAACTGAAAATGTATTTCATTATTTTTTTATTGCACTGGAAAAACTTTATGAAAACTTAATAATAATTTGGTACGTTTATTATTGATCTGTTTCTATAGATTTGCTGTATTCGAAAAAATATCAATAATCTACATCTCTTTAACTCAATATTTTTCCGTTTTCATAGTAGTTAGATTATTGAAATTTCGTTATATTCAGTAAATCGTTAAAATTATTATTTACAATTTGAACGTGAAAATATAGTGGCACTATAACACAAACAGGTGTTAGTCATTACTGAGAAAAATGAAAGTAATTCTCTTTTTAAAAAGAAAAAATTACAAGAAACATTATAAAAGATGTGTGTTCGCGCTTGTGTTTTATAAACTTGTAATATGTTCAAACAATTGTTAAAAATACCTTTAAATAGAAAATAAATTTTACCTCTCTATAAAATAGTTTCTTATCATTCAAAAATGAAAATATTAAAAAATTAAAATAATTATTTATTTATTTTGTTATTTTCGTGCAACAGAACAGCTACATGAAACCTTCGTATGTTGCACAATATTACACAAAACATATACAAAAATTACAACATCATTACAGTAGTTATAAGTCAATAATTCACATAGAAATTAAAAAACACAATATTTAAAATACATAAAACTCGGAATAAAATACTAATAATAAATTATAAATTCACAACAATGGAAATAATTACAATGTTAAGTCACAATTCACAAAAAATCAATAAAATACATAATTTAAGAAAAGAGCTTCTGGCAAGAAAATCAGACCACGGCCTTTACCATCTTACAAATCAATAGAAAATTTACATATATGTAATAAATAATAAATGCAAGTTATGAATCTGGACATAATCATAAAATTAATATTAATAAAATAGTCCAAAACAATTTTAATAAAAATAATAATAATAACTGAAATTGCCCTGAGGTAGATAATCCCCACGTCCGGAACACAACATCTACGTTCCACGTCCAGGGCGGCAACAGCTGTACTTACGTACAATACATATAGCTGGCTAACGGGGCTTCGATTAAATTGCTCGGATATGTTTCTCTTTTTGACCTGTTTCCACCTTCAGGTCACCAGACGGAATGGATATTCGGCCACCTGCAGATTATGGACAACTAAACGATTTGGAAATGGACTCATACCATATTTAGAGCTGGCGATGTGGCGGCCAGGGTCAATGTTATTGCAAGTGTAATGGAGACCCTTCCATTGTCCACATGCCCCGAGCGATGGAAAGCACGTAGCAATGGTGCCCATGTATGTCAGTGCATGGGAGCTCTGAAAGCTTCGGTGAGTAGGAGCCTGGAGTTAGTTCAGAGACTGCGCATCCGCTCTCTGCCAGGACATATGCCGGTTCCACCGGAGTACCGGATCGGATCTCCAAGGTTAGTAGCCCTGGAGTGAGGGTGTACCCCGGCAGCTAGCCTTGCTACAGAAGGGATCAATGTAAATGGATAATCTTGAACAAACAAACGTGCAGGGGGTGCACGTAAATACACTCGTTTAGAAACCGCCGATTCGCTACAAGCGAAGAGGAAAAAGAACAAGGAGACAGATAAAATTAGAAAAGATGCTGATAGAATCAATAGAGATTTAAGAAAAACTTTGTTTGGCAATAACGATCCTATACCAAGATATTTAATTATTACGAAGGAGAATGAAAACTTAAAAAAGGTTAGCCGATTCTTAATCGCTAGAGAGATAGCTAATTGTGCTGGTGGTCCTGTCAAGGAAATCCGGAAGACTTTTAATGGATTGCACGTCGAAGCTATTGACGATAGTCAAAGCCAAAAAGTCCAGTCATTGAAGAAGTTCGGTAAATTTGCGGTATATGTGCAACCGCATGGCACCCTTAACTCATCCAGAGGAATTGTTGTTTGACTAAAATTGTACAGAAGAAGAAATAGTACCGAAAATGTCAAGTCAGGGAGTGATTCAGTGTCGCAGGCTAACCATGAGAAGAAATGGTGAGGTTCTTCCTTCGGTCTCGCATGTATTGACATTCAATAGGCTAATCTTCCTGAAAAGGTATGAGCTGGCATACATCGGCTTGATGTACGTGCATTCATTCTGCAGCCTATGAGATGTTTTAAGTGTTTTAAGTGTGTCCAATCCGGACACACTGCAGCCAGATGTGAAGCGCAAGAAATTTGCGTGTGTGAAATGAAAACACCTGAGGGTAATCCATGTAAAGACCCCCTAATCTACATTAATTGTAAAGGGCACCACAACTACCGATCGAGGAACTGCCCGGTATATAAATTGGAAACGGCCATTCAGGAAGTTAAAACGCTTCAAGAAGTAAGCTATCCTGAAGCGAAGAAAATTGTCAATCAACGAACACCTCGACCATCAACCACATTTGCAGAAGCAGCCGCTGCCCCTTCATACAAAATTAATGTGGAGCTTGCTTAGTTCGATTGCACCAAGTCTTGCGACAATGATAGAAAAAATCATTGATACAAAGATTGAGTCGACTCAGCGGATAGAACCAATTAAACATGTGAAGACTCATTCCCAGACTGACATCGGTGATATAAGGAACGTACCGGCACAGCGTAAAGAACCAGCAAAACCTGCGACCATGCCTCCACCAATCAACGAAATAAATAAAAATCATGATATATCTGGAAAAGTAAAAAAAATCACTCCGTTGTCGAGTCATAAGGCAAAGGAGTTTGTGACAAGAGTACAGGAAAATTCTGAGTCTAGCGAAGTGGAGGTACAAGTAATTATTGAGAAAGCACCAGACACAGACGATGTAAAAACTGTACCTATAGAGCCTCCAAAAGCTCAGAGAACAGCTACGGTGAGGACGTCTATTTCAGCCGGGCCCAGCACACACTTAGAGATCGAATCCAGTTCATCAGCGGCTGAAAATGCATCGCTTGCGAGTTTCGATTCAATAGCAACGATGCTAACTGCACCAGCGAAGCTTTCATCACCTGATGTCAGCCGGAGAACGTCATTGACATCAGAAAGAAAAGAAGAAGATGCCATGTCTAAGGCTTCAAACACGTTATCATCAGATGTTGAAGCCGTAAGAAGAATAGAAAAACGGTGCAAGAAAGTATGGCCAAAAGGAAAGCCTAGGCGTTAATTTTTTATTATTTTTTTCGTTTTTATAAACAAGAAAGACCTATGTTTCTAGTTGTATGTGAATGTGAAATTTAAGACTTTCTATTGAGTAGGACGGGACTAATGACCAAAGTAGTCGATGCCCCTAAAAACCTCAAAAAAAATATAACTGATATATATCACACTATCAAATAATAATAACTATAATTATACAGGTAACAATTTAGTAATTTACAATTCAAAATTCATAATATACAAAACCAGAACATAATTTTATAATAATACATTTTTTAAATAGTAAGAATTACTAATTAATAAAAAAGTAATACAACCAGAGTATTAATTAACTATGATTATAATTCAGCAGTTCTTATGTTGCACCTACATCACCCGTCGTGCAACCTCATTACCATAGACGGGTAGAGGAGGTTAGATGCAAAGTAATCAATGGGGGTGTTCACAAAAAAAAAACAGTAATAGAAAATAATTCTGAATAAAATTATTTTAACTAATATAAAGTTATATTATTATTTCAGAAGGTGATTAAATGGAAAAGGTTAATAATACATGTAGTTAGACACTAAAATAAGTAAGGAAAATGGTTATATACCATCTAGCATAACCTAGTCAGTGTGACCATCTATAGATCGACGTATTTAATCAACAGATGGACAAGCAAAAAGATCTAATTGATCAGCGAAACCATCTGCCAGACTAAAGCACCTTAATATTGGAGAAGACTCTGAAACTCTTCTAATGAAGTAGGGCCTAAAGCTCCTGATGTTCCGAACTGACACCCGCAGTTGCAATTCCCGACATTCCTGCAAAGTACCGTGGAAGATATCTGAATCAAACTTCAAATCGAAAACAGTTCGCCGTTCTTCCAGTTTCTCTAGGTTCAAATCTCTGCATTGAGTAATGTAGGAAGTGGTATCAAACTGACCAGGAAAACTCCATCTCAACGCCCAAGCAGTTTCTTCTGAACGCTTTTAATCATATCGTTAGTGAAACCACGATCCCTGTTCCAAATAACCGTGCAATACTCAACAAGAGGACGAACAAGTGTTTTATACAGTAACAGCCATGTGGTTATCAATATAAAACGACGACAAAGCCATCTCACATAATAATTTTTTTTTTTTTTTTTGCGGAGGGCGGTGGAAATGCATTTACTCACGGACTGTCGGGCTCCCGCAGATGGTATTATCCAATCACTATCAGCAGACTACCGACTAAAACAACCCCCCATTCTACCAGGATTCGACTCGGAACCGTTTAACACATTACTTTCGGTTGAGTCCTACTATACTATCCTGATTAGGTGCTACCTAATTTTCAGGACTATCCAGGTCAACCTTTTTCCTGAAAATGTTGTCAACGTATCGGGCTACACTTTTCCAGCTGCTCAGATTACGGAGCATCATCGCAACCACATTGTGGAGCTTAGTGCTCTGAGATCCACCTCTAGTGTCCCTCGATCTGCCGCCCACTGAGCACATTTGGAAAAGATGTGCTCAGCGTCACCCCGTACACCGGGTCAATAAAGACAGTCTGAGGACAGCGCTTGACATGAAGGTAAATGCGGAAGTACCCGTGACCCGTTAAAAATTGGGTCATGTAGTGCACATTGGGTCATGTAGTGCTGTTGGGACAGCTGCTCCGTCCACGGTGTGACCAGAGGGATAAGCCTTGCAGTCCATCGTCCTTTGGTCTCGTGGTTCCAGGTCTCTTGCCATGCGAGGAACGTGCGAGTACGTTCCTCGTTGGCAATTGTCTCCCGGTCTTCGCCTGCCCGTCGCCTCCTTTAGATCACCTGGCGCTCCCTTGCCAAATTAGCAATGGGTATGACGCCGGCGACTACCAGTACTACAGGCTCGGAGACCGTCCAATACGCGGAAGCGTCTCAACGCTGTGGTGCGTTGCACCTGCGCGAGCCGCTTCCGGTTTCTTACAGATCTTAATGCCTGTGCCCAAACTTCCGACCCATATAACAGGATGAGATGCACCGTGAACATCAGCAGTCGCCGTGTTCTGGCCTTCGGTCAGCCTACATTCACCATGAGCCGGCTGAGAGTACTTACGGCTCTCCGTTAGTTACGGCAGTAAATAACGTCAGCTGCCGTCAGTTACGGCAGTTTTTCGGCGGCTCTCCGAAGCTGCTTATTATTATTATTATTATTAAATATTATAATAATAATAAAACAGTGCCTACTTTTATCTTTTTTTTTTATTCTGGAAAAACCTGGATCATCCAAAACACAAATCCGTGGAAAGTAAATCACTTTTTTTTTAAATATCACATGAATTTAAGGGCGCAGACACGTATATACCGGACTACAACATTACTTAAGTTAAATTTTCTGATTTTTATTCAGTCACATAAAGTTAATTGAACAGGTATTTTCTGTAATGTGGTACTCTCCTAAAAACATAAAAAGTAATAAACAATGTTGCTGGTCTCCCTATTTCTTGGTGTAACAAGAGAACTGAACATGTTATCATAACGTGTCTGAACTTCATGTGTAGTCGCGCACGCGCGCGACTACACAAGAAGAAACAAAAAAATCTGCAAAAAATTTCGTTCTGTATTTCTATTCTTAGTGGAAAAGGAAGCTTTACAAAATCATTGAACTCTAACTTAAGGAGCAAATTTGATAGTTTTATACGGCATTCCAGTTATAAAGTTAATAATGGTTTCAAAACTGTATTTCTTGTAATTTCATAGAAAATTCCTGGAAAATATGAAGAACTGTATTTTTAAAAAAATTTAGATTTGTCCTATATAAATTTCACTTAATTTCTGGCACATAAATAAAATTTGAAAAGGCTAAACTGTGAGAAAATCGGTGCAAGTAAGATAAACTAACCTGAAGAAGAGTTAAAGAAATTAACTTTTTTAAAAGCAAAATAGAAAGCGAACCGTGGCAGAAAAATACGAAACGTGACCAAAACTGGAATCAATTCAATACTGAAAAATATTTTTAAAGTAAAGGAATTATTAAAAATAAATAAATAAAAACGAATTAAAAATTACTATTAATCGTACAATAATATTTATAAATATAATTTTTCACTGATCATACAGTACTCCGCTAAGTTTAAATTCCTAGGGTTGCTTTTATCAAGAGTAAAACTCCACTAAAGATTACTTAGCGGATTATTTCCCGTATCTCTTGAAAAAATTTCCTCATTAGTAAATGAAATAGAATTAAACTGTGACGGTTACCTTGAGGACAGTGATAAAAATGTTGTCAAAGCGGTAAGTTTTAAATTCTACAAGTTGTACGGGTACACATTTTCTTTTTCATGTTACCACAGCACTATACTAGATGATTCACAGCAAAAACCGAGCTATTTGAATTTTAATACTAAGCTCCGAGTTGCATTAAACTGTTGAATTACGACAAAATATTCATTGTTCATAGTGTTCAATAGAATACGGGCATGGTGGAAAGAACTGGTTGTGTATAAACACTAAAATATTAAGCAAAGTTTTTCAGATTTGAACTCATATCAGCGAATATTTCTTTGTACGAGTATTTACGGTGTCCAGCCAGTGAAAATATATTACTATACTCGGGAACAAAAATTATGTCTGCGCATTCTTCATTTGGACACCAACATGCATTTTTCAAAAGTGATACGCAAACGTGATCATGAAACACATCCTCGGATCAAAAATCAGTGCAAGAATATTTTCCAGTTGAAAATCAAGGTGAAGTATTTAAATATTAATATTTAAGTAAATCTTTTTCTTTGTTTCCAATTGTGAACATGTTCTGAGATCATTTTCTTTTCTTCACGAGGTAACTTGTATACACTTTTGTACTTCGTTCATACTTTAAACATTTCTAGAGAGAGAAATGGGTGAATGAATAAAATATTTCGAAGTGTACGCATTAGTTTAATTTCAAAAAATTAGTCCTTCCTTTCTTTATACTATTAATTTTAATATAAGGTCATGTTATCCCAGTTCTCTTTCTTTGTAATGGGAAAATAATAAACCAAGTAACTGAATAATATAAAATCAATATTCACACTAGAAAAGTAGAAATAATATGATGAAGTTGTTCTTTCATAAAACCATTTTATTTTGACTTTCACTTTAAACAGTCATTTAGTTACATAGAACGGTATTACAACACGATGTCGGCAGTAACATAACATAATATAGGATACGTAAGTTATAAAATGACGAAGGATATTTTTATAAGAAATGAAAAATGGTTTTTGGTGACAGGAGACAATGATTGAGTGGCTGATAATGTGTTCCAATATGACACGACAAAAAGTTTTACCCGTTCCGCCATCGTGAAGCCAATCAACTTTATCCCAGTCATTTCTTCTATTTTCACGCTTTTTTCTTCTCAAACATCAACATCATCTAGGAATAATATTGAAAACTCTGCCGTAAATTAAACGATAGTTGAACATTCGATTCTGTACAATAAAACATACGAGGATACAAAAATTTTAGAACTCTGTATTCCACGTAAGCTACGTAACTCAAATACTTCGATTATATGATGTAAGTATAACGCCATTGACGAGGAGTCTTAAATATTCTCTCAATATTTGTCCCTGTATCATAATTTTTACAACTGCTTCTATATGTGCACCATCTACAACCTATCTTTACCTGTCATGTCTACACAAATTTAGAAGTTTAGTAACTCGTTTCACGGAAATTTAGTAGCAATTTACATATATATGACATATTGTTTCTGCTAACTATTCAAATGTTATTTCATATTTGGGAATTAAGTACTGTAGAATAATAAAAGTAATAATGGGAGAATAAAGTATATCCAGCCTTGAATTTCGCAGATATTTTCAGAATATTTATTCATTTCAGTAGAAAAAATATAAGAAGACAAGTATAGAATAAGATAAATATTTATAAAGGATGCAAATCTAATGTAGTTAAGTTGCTTTCAGTTAACTATCACATTTGTCGCTAACTCAGCGGTTAAAAGAAATACAAATGTATGGTCCTCAGCTACGAATGGAATATGCTCAAAAATGGTTTAAACATTTTTAAGTAGTAACATATCCAATGCCAGACTTTTCAAGGAAAGTGATAATTGAATCTTTTTTTGTTGATTTTTTTTCACTAAGCTATAGGTAATGCCAACTTATACGTATGCAAAGCATATATAATATTTAAATTGGGGAAATAGCCGTTGAGATCTAGCAATCAATTTTATCAACCTTTAGCCACAGATTTGAGTCGGACACTTAATTTTGTTTACCTCAGGAACATTATAAACTGATTAAACGAACAAGTAGAAATATTTATTACAAACCTTTTGAGGTTAAGGTATCTTTCATGTTAAGGTTCTATGTTGTACTTTGAGTCTCCGCAATAATTAAGATTGGGATACGTAACATAAAAAAAAATAATAATATCCACCTTTCTGTATCATGACAGAAGTACACATTTCTAATACATAAATATATACAAGTCATATTTTTACACGAAATAATCTTTATTTTTAATAAATACTTAATATTACATAATTTTCTTTGTTATGCACGCAAATACTAATTATATAATATAAGTTATACGTACGTACTAGCTTTACAGTAATAGGTCAATTATGTACATCGAACGAGAGCCGTACATGGACTTTACATCATGAAGGTCTAAGTGGAACTAATTATTATTGCAATTAAAATAAAGAGACAAAGGCTGCAGCTGCCTTGCATTCTATGCTCATTTTCTTCACACGGTATGTTTTCCTGGATTCTAGCGATAGGCAACACACATGGCGTATGGAATGTATAGCTTCACCTATTCTCAGGCTATTCTCAATCATATAATTAGATTTCTAATCCCACTTTAAAGTTATTGTACGAAAGTCAAGTGTAAGACATACTTGGAAGAATGTTTAACATTGTTTAATATTTATTTATGTTTAATATTAAACGCCATTTAGTACAATGGTCCGCAAATGTGACTTAATTTTTTTTCTCGTAAAACTTTATGGATTTTCCTGGAAAACTCAAAATTTCAAATAATAATTATTAAAAATAAATAATTTAATTTTACAAAGCTAGCTCCTCAATACATTATATACTGTAGGCGAAAAAGACTTCTTTTACTTCCTTGTACGAAGTAAAGGAAGTATTATAATGGCAAAAAATTTCGGTTTTCAGATTTCAACGGAAATATTCATTTTGACGATCCCTGAATCCATTTTGTCTAGTTTCGGTGTGACGTCTGTACGTACGTATGTATGTATGCACGTATGTATCTCGCATAACTCATAAACAATTAGACGTAGTATGTTTAAATGTTGGATTTATGATTTTTGTAACATGCAGTTGTGCACCTTCCCTTTTTATTCCAATCGAATGAACCAAAAGTGTCCCAAAAAGCCCAAAATCCAAAATAATTTGGATCTTGGACTTTTTCTGAACTGCGGTAATAAGCTCTCATTGAGAGCTTTTCAACGATATATCATAAGTAGTATTTATTGTCATTTTTTCTAGAGTTATAGCGAAATGAAATTTTAATTAATGAAATATTTGGATCTTACAAGCGAAGGCCCATCGATTTGAATCAGACATCATATCTTTTTTTTTTTTTAATTTAAATATATGGATTTATTATTAATTATTAAACCGTGATTGTAAAAAGGTTTTACAATAAATAAGTATTCAATAATCGCAATTAAAAAAAAATCGGAAGTTATTAGTGAAATAAAGTTTTATGTTTTTTTTTAAAAAGTGTATTTGTAATTTAATATGCATTATTACATATGTTTACATGTAATATATTAGATGAAACGTATGATTGTATAATACTAATTGAAAATTATAATTTAGAATAGGATTATTTAAGGATTTTCTAGTTTAATTTCTGTTTAATTTTAAAAGTTATTCTGGAATTTCTGTTTAATTCTATTTTCATTAAAGTTAACTACAGAGTGGGTGAAAAATAGAACCTCACTAGAACAACAAATACACTGAGACACACATGCCCGATCTTAAATAATTTGCAAATTTCTTATCTTTTATTTACTTCATTACTTCTCTGATATTGTCGGACAATATTCTCCCTAAGTCTCGGTCGATCATCATTTTGTTGTTGTTGCCAATCATTTAATCGCTCTTTGGTCTGATATAATTCTTCTGATCTTAATTTGTGTACACGTTTTCTAGTTTTAAAATTTTCTCTTTCTTTATATTCATCATCCTCTTTTAATATTTTTATTCTTTCCTTGGTATTAATGTTTTCTTCCCCTTTATATTTATCATCTTTTCTTAATCTTTACATTCTTTCTTTGATTTTAACATGTTCTTCCCCTTCATATTCATCTTCTTATCGATTTTTTGAACTATATTTCTTCATGTTATATTTCTTTTTCCTATATGATTGTTTTTTTTCATTTCTCATCATTCACCAAATAATCCAATAATAAAAACTGAAAAATTTTCACCGTAAGGTCGAAACTAACATTTGTAACCAATACAAACGATTTCACTAAACGGAATAGTTTAATTATTATTAATATTTATTTATATGACACACCAGAAATTTTAAACGTATGTTAATCAATCTTACGAAGATACGAATAATACTGATCTAGTAATACGAGTAATAAAGGGACCTTTACTCTATCCTCATATTTCATGTAAGATTGTTGGATTAATAATTGTATAAATATTTAATGTAAATAAAAACTAATATTTCAGCAATTATATTTTGTAACTGTCCATTTTATTAAAGAATTTTTTTTTGTTTCTTTTTTCCTTGTTTAACCTCCTTGAACCACCGTCAGGTATTACTTCAGAGGATGAATGAAAAGAATTGGAGGATCGTATCTTAATTTCAAATCAAATAAGTTTAAATGAAGTACAGCAAAAAATGCGTATATGTAATTTAACAGGTGTATAAGGAATCCATGTGGTGTCCACATCAAATGTTTTTTGCAAATATTTTAAATTTTTAGTTTATAACGTGCAAGCAGTTGTCAGCAATACAGTTGGTAATACCTACAGATAATGCAAATACAATTGTTTAATCACGTTTTATTTATACTATGTCAGTTTTAAAGATGAAGTAATTAATCGAATGAAAACCAAATAGAAGTAAAATTAATATGATTTTTATTTAATTAACGTTTTGTTACACATTAACGTAAAAATCTAACAATTGAACTTTTTATCAAAATGTTGTAAAAAACCTTATGATTGAGACCTTTCCTAGATATATGTAAAAGTATTAAACATATTGGGTTTTTACTAACAATTAAGAAAAAAAAAAAATTAATTTTTGTATAATTGTTTTGACTTTAAACCCATGATCTTTCTTCTTTGACGAATCATAAGAACGTGATTATTTATGGCACTTACCACAAACTTCTAAAAGTAGAAGTCACTTTTAAATCATAAATTCCTACATAACCCAAACCAAGATAGTCCGTCCAAGATTTCCTCGTTCCGAGCGAGAATTATATTTTAGAGAAAATTGTACAATTTTTCAATCTTTATTTTGTTTAGAGAAAAATTTATATGTGAAAAAATTCCGTTTAAATTTTGTTAAAGGTAACTTTTTTAACTGAGCTTCAGAGCCTGTGTTACCACCACAGTCTACTTAGACCGTAGAC
Source organism: Lycorma delicatula (assembly GCF_047948215.1). Taxonomy (NCBI): domain Eukaryota; kingdom Metazoa; phylum Arthropoda; class Insecta; order Hemiptera; family Fulgoridae; genus Lycorma; species Lycorma delicatula. The sequence continues at coordinate 173,272,182 of NC_134455.1, read as the reverse complement.
GTTCAATCTGGACAAATCCCACAAGCAACTGTAATTGGGCCCACACCCTGCTGCGTGACCGTAACTATAATCTGCAAATGTTACTAAAAGTAAAGTTATTTTAACTTGACATTTACATATAATGGAAAACCTTTCCTTCTCTCACATTCTCTCTCTCTCTTTTTATATAACCGTAATGACATGTTTTATTAATCTATTCTTCAGATTCAAAAATAAAATTCCTGGAATTTTTTTAACTATATAATAAATTATAATTTTCCACTGAAACTAACATAATCCTACTGAATCCTACTGTGTCGAATTTAAACTTTTTTCTTTTAAAAAGATCATTTTATTTTATGCTGATATTTGTTAAGATAAAGGATTACATTCCAGTACTAATTTATAATATTTTGACAATAGATTTTTAATTAAAAAAAAGTGCTCAACATTTAACTCTTAAGTAATGTAAATTTCTAATGAAGAAAAAAAAAATCAAAATCATTTAAATCCTGCTATCATTTCCTTCGTAAAAAATCAAAATAAAATTTAAATAATAAACAATGGGCGTCACTCTGCTGTTTGTACAGTTAGTATAAACTTGAGAGAAAATTTCATTCAAAACGATTTATAAACTGAATTTTTTCAATCAACGTAATTTTATTATATTTGACAAATAAAGTTTTATTAATGCTGATTTAATTATAAAATTCAGAAAAATACTAACCACAATAATATTTCTCAAATTTTGTGAGTGTTATTATTGATTTTAATGAGTTAAGAATAAGGTACTATTAAATAACGTTTAAGATTTTGCAACAATAAATTTCATTCCTGTTTAAGGCCAATTCATTTATCGATATCGTTATTATGCAATAAAATAACTATTTTAGTTTTAAAAGAAAATCATGTAAACAGGATTTCGCAAAAATCCTTTATCCTGGAAGTAGTAACAAGTTAAGATAATTGGTTACCGTATTGATATCATTATATAATTGTTACACGTAATAAACTCGTATTTTACGGGAATTATAAATATTCTATACTACAACAATATTGTAAATTAACAAGTTGATTTCATTTACAAACATATTCTTTAAAACTAAATAATAATCTAACTAATAAATACATAAAATGCTAAAAACGGCTACTTCAATTACTGTTTATTGTTTTTGAAAAAAATAATCGGTTTCCTTCTCGCTGATATGTACAATAAAGTCGTCGATAAACTTATAACAGTGGTCGAATATTGGTGTATCCTGGTAATATTTTAATTATAATATCCATTTCCAGCGAATACATTTTGTTCACGGTATTATATATTATAGGCTTTGTACAAAACCAATTTGCAGTGAGTCTAAAATGGTCTTATATTTATCTAAAACGAAAATTTTATATAGTTTAAAAATAACAAATCGGTAAAAATAATAAAAGTCCCTTAAAACCACATGAGCACTCAGAAAATATTTTTCCCTTTTTACTCGACAATTTAAGGTTAAGAATATGTAACTATCCTACAGTTGCGTATTTCGTTGATGTGTCTGTGTTCCTGAAACTCGAGAATTACTTCACTGATCTTCACGAAATACGTATCAAAACTATATATCCTAATCCTGAAATGGATATAGTACATGAATTTAAAAGTAATGGTGAACAGAAGCTGCCATTGTATTTATGCGTCCGCCATTTTGATTTCATAATATCGCCACATAGGTAATATATCTTCAAATTTATCTACAAATCCATTTGTTTGTTTCAACGTTCGAAGAACAATCCGAATGTGCTTTTTATGAAAACAAAGATGTAGCTGGTAGGCGCCATTTTATTAATGATTATCAACCGAATCATTAATTACGTATTAACCAGATCGAATTTGACAACTTATTTTACATGTTTTTATGGAAATATTTGTCATCATTAGCAGAAAAAACAAAAACAGCAAGTTATAAATAATTTGAATTATCGAATGTAGAAACATAACTTTAAATGAATGAAAACGATTTACCTAAAAGTTAAAATTGCTGTTAAACTGTGATTTTAAATTGATCTTAATTTAATCACTGGGATGGGATTCGGACAAATATATACATACATATATATATATATATATAAAATGAATTTATATGATTTTATATTTAACAATATTAACTTCAATTTTGATAAATTAACCTCTTTGTTTTTGTTTTATGAGTATGGCTACAAGCCAGTTTGAAAAAACATAAATTTTATTTTTAATTTCTTTTTTTATTTTCACTTGTATATTAATTGGCTAAATGTTCATAGAATCACACATCCTATCGCTTTTTTATTTCCTTTCTTTCGTACTAAAAATACTTTAAAATTATTGATACGTTTTCAATACAGTCAAAACACAGTACAAAAATAGGTCTGATATGTATCGTAAATTATGTGGCAGTAAATATATTTGAAAACAGCGATGACATCAGATGACTAAAACGTTCCCATGTGCTGAAGCTGTGAGATGTAACCAGAGAAGTGACCGGAAGTAGGAAGCTAGGTGTGGGAACGCAGAATGAGTCTGTCATTGTGTATTGAATGTGACCGATAGTCTACAAATTACAGCTATTTCTATTTCCGACGAATATTTGTTTTTTTGTAGTGATGTTTTCATGTACTGGTATTGATGACATTGTTTTTATTTTTATTCTTTTCTACCTGTGATTTATTTCTAGTGCTGTGTGAAATATTGAACTTTACTTGAACCACTTATATAAGTACTTTTTCTATATACGAGATGTACCTTTGTATGCTTAAATGAGGATTTCATCGGGGACCTCTCTTCACTTGATTATCATTAATCAAATTTACTTATTGTTCCCTATGAGGTACGGATTTTAAATTCTAACAGTGAGACAAAAAAACACATGAATTCTTTGTACTGTGATAATTTTTAACGTGATTTTTAACATGATATTTTTTAACGTAATTTTGTAATTCATTGATACATTTTTATGTATACTTTAATTTTTAATGTAGTACTAGTTCTGAACAATACTAACTAAATAAATTTTAATCTTTTAAATTTATTAGATTTAATTTTTTAGTTTCTTACTATTACTATTTAATTAGAATATAAAGTAATATCTATATAATGCCATATTAAAAATAACATTAATTTTTAGTAGGAATAAATTTTTTTTTTAAATGCATCTAACAGGTAGAGTTAAAGCAATCCATCATGAAGGTAAACTAATTTTGATATAACAAAATATATTTTTAACAATTTTTTTCTAGCGAAAGTCCGTTATATTCATCAGAAAATTGTTTTTATCATCCTCTAACTAATCGCATACCCCTACAATTTGTTAATGAGGTCTTTAAACTTTATCAAAAGCATTGTTAATATTTATCCATTACTAACGAAAAGGGGATATGATTGAATATCTTTCTTTACTATCCAAAAGGAAAATAAAAATGATGAAAAAAATTAAATAAAATTTTTAAAAAGAATTACACATTTATCAATACCGTATACTGAATAGTATTCGGGATTTTGACTAAATAGTCAAAATATATTGTGAAAAATGTAAATGCATGAATAATTTCAGGTTCGAATTTTTTATATCCAAACAGAGATTAGAGCAAAAAATCGTTCTTTTCTCGATTAAGTTATTAAATGAAAAAAAAAAAAAATTAAAACGGTTTATGAGACCTATAACAGTCGATTTGTCATTACTGTCCGTTTTTCTAGTTTGCAGGTTATTGAATTATAAAAAATCGTTCGTCAGTAAATATCATTTAAAAAGGTTATGGCAGTTATAGATTTTTCTTATGTACAATTAATGTTAAAAATAATTACCTCATGAAGTATACGAATTAAAAAAATCTATAAATTTAAAAAAAATCCTTTAACTAGTAAAAATGGAATGTATTATTTTACTATGAAATTATAAAAGTGAATGAGATATTCAGTAAATTTATAGGTTGCCGACTGATTATTATAATATAAAAATTAAGTTTTTATTTAATTTATCACTGCAACGTAAATATTCTAAAAAAAGGAAGTGTAGAGTAATTAATTAATCTACCCTTGTTAGAAGGAATCTTTGTTTAAAATATATGGCTTAACTTTACTATAAGGCTTACATCTTTTAACCGCTTTATAAAGTTTCATAAAATATCCGCCTATTGAAGAAAAGTTTTCTGACAGCATTTGTGAACACGAAAATGAAGAAGGAACAACAAGATGCGAACAAACAAAAAGAAAAAAATGAATACGAAAAGTTATATTAAGTGTGGTAAATTTGAGAAAGAATGGGAAAGCGATGTGCGGGGAACGCTGCTGAAAATGGGGATGGGAGAGGTGTTACACTTTTTATGTTAGAACACTGTAAAAACTGTTGTTATCCATCCTTGAAACAACACAAGTTTCCCTCTACTGCTCTATTGGTCGTTTCAACAAAAACTGAAACCATAACTTTTGATCTGTCATGACACCGTACATAGTCTATTGTCGTATTAAATAGCATAATAAATGCTGTAGAAACATAAGGTAAGGTTTGTTTTTATGTAAGTTACGGCTGTACAAGATAACCGACAATAAAGGGAAACATATAATTTATTAATGAACTGATAAAGAAAATCTTTCATACAGTTAAACTTTTTTTTCATAGATTGTAAGGAAATTTTTAATTTTTTTTACTATCAAATGAGATAATACATTTTCAGTTTTTCGGCTGTACAATTTTACGACCTCATTCAAAATTTTAGAAAGGCTGAAGTGGGACTCGTGTGATTACATCTATAGAAAATATGAAGATGAACTCCATGTTCTACAAAAATAATATTTCATGGTTTTTTAACCAATATTTTTACTTTATGCCGTGATTGATTTCAGCTAATTAACAAAGGTCAACAGGGAACATGTATTGCAAGTTCCTGTTATCTTTATGAAATGCAAAATAATAGGTAATAATTGTAAATAAACAAAACACTGAACTGAAAGAAATTTTTAGTTCAGAATTTGGTAAAATGTAAAAAAAAAAAAAACATTCAACTTTCATAAATTTGCCAAATTGTCTGTTTTAATAAAAGAATCGCTTGGAGAGAAACTTATTTTACAATATCGGATACCTCTTCGGTTAAAGGTATTTGCATTTAATATTAAATATGCAATAATCATCTGATAAATGTAAGTAAAAAAAGTATTATAATAATGTCTGAAAGTAAGAGACATAAACCTAGTTTTTGAGCATCAAGTGTCTAAAACCAATAAAAAGACAAAGTAGATATAATATCATTGTATTTTCTACAAATATGAAACAACCTTTTTAAATTAAAACAGTAAGATACATTTATCAATTATATGTTCATAACTTTATACTCTAAACCTCCGGTTTATAAACACATTTATTATAATTGTGTAATTTTCATTACCTTTCTCACTTAGTAACTTTTAGTCGTAATAGCTCTACCTATCACAATTTTGTGGAGCTATTCATTACTATACCTTTGTATTTCGAAATTTAGTTCAAAAAATTTAAACTATTTAATTTAAAATGTTTCCTGTACAGAAATTCCATGACCAAAACTGAAGTTATCCTCCATAACAAATAACCGTATAATGCTACGGAAGAAAACGTATAAATCTTTCTGAAAAGATTTTAAAATTACGATTTTTAAATATTAATAAATTTGTTTTGAAAAGATTGAAAATAAGATTCAAAAAGATCTTTTTTGTGTTAATTATTTGTTTTTTTAATATTTTAAGATATTTCAACACGTTTCGTCCTGTGAATCAAATACTAATAATAACCTTCATTGATATCATATTCGTTCAAAGTTATCTATTTTGGTTAAATTTAATAATAAACAAAAGTAAATTATCAAAAATTTTCACTGATGATGCTAATCTATCGTAGCATCTCCTAAATTACAAATTGCTTTCCATCTAATTAACGATTAGCCTTCATCTTCATATAGAAGATGAAGGCTAATCCGGCTAAGTTTATGCATGTTACGTTTGAGGAGGGGTGACTGTCCGCGAGTTGAACATAATGGTGTTGCTAACAGTACACGTTACCTAGGACAGCATCTTGATCGCGGTCTGTCGTGGAATAGTCATAGTAGGGAGAAAAGTACACAGCATAATATTAAGATCAGGGAAATGTACTGGCTACTAGACAGGGAGTCGCAAGTGTCATTATCTAACAAGCACTGCTGTTTTTAGCAGTCCTGATACCGATTTGGAACTACGGAATCCAACTGCGAAGTACGATAAGTGAGAGTTACATCGAAGTCGGACAGTGATTCTAGAACAAACAATTGAGAAATATAACAGAAGCACTATGATTTGCAAAAACCGCTGAAATATAAATAATCTGGGAAGCCAATCATTCGAAAGGAGATGCGGCGATTCGGTACAAGGTACAAAATGAGACTGAACAAACAAGTAAACTGGCTTACGGTTAACCTTCTTTGTAACAGCGAGAACGTTAGGCTCCTGCATAAATTAGATTGATTAAATTGTATGTTCTCCGAGATTTGAGGTGAATCTTCTACTGTAGGATGTTTAGCATCGTCTAAATTCTTCATTCATTTCGTCACTTTCTTTTTTGGTTCTTTGACATGTTTCACTGTTTCTTTGTTTGATTAGTTATTCTTTGCGTGATTGAAAATAATATTATTTGGTACTATTTTTTTCTTTTTATGTTCTAAAATTTGGGCTCTCATAAATTTTCTTCAGACTCATCTTTGCATGTGTTTATTTATTTTTAGCACATATTTTATGTATATTTTATCTGCATACATATGCTTACTAATACCATTATTTCAGGGATTTTAATGGCAACCCTTCTCTGTATGCAATTTTTTTTTTTTTTTTTGTATTCAAGTTTATTTATGGTTCCAGTAATTTGGAACTAACAGCAAGTTAAACACTGCAGAAACAAAAAACTATGCTAAGTCTGCAAGATACTTGTTAATAAAATTACATTTCACATGGATTAAATTTAAATTATGGAATTGGAATTATGAACCAAAATAAATGATACTAAGCAGAGCCTACACTTTCTCCTACGTTTTGTGTCTTGATAATTCTATTGTTGATAGCAACGATGAGGACTTAATTCTTTATAAAATCAAATACATGATCTGTTCATCCATATTTCATCGTTCTGATGTGATTGCATCCGAACTGATTCATGAGGATGATCTTTATCATCCACATGAACTGGGATTTCATCTTATGACCCTTTCTACAACATTGATCATTTATTGACAAGAAACTATGATACGGTACGAGACCTAAATAAAAGTTTAAAGCTATTTTAAGATTTACTCCCAATAAAATATATTTATGAATCATTTTCTGATTTCTGATGATACACGATAGAATATTGAAGCATGACAAGCTCCGCCACAATCTTAATATTTCGAAAAAATATAAATATTTAGATAAATTCTTATTATATTATTTTATTAAAGCCATAAACAATGTTAATAAGAAAGGAAGGTTTTCTCAATTATTTAATTTTTTTAATTTATTTCCTTTAATTAAAAATCTTCAAAAATTAATAATAATTATTTTATTTAATTGTCATTTCTGCTTACTTTATCATAGTTTTCATCCTTCTCTGGCTGAAGAAGTATTCTCTTACATTTTAACTCGTTTAGTTTTCAACAGCCTTTCGACTAATATTTTGTTTCACGTGAGAAGTCAAAAATAACGGAAATGACTTGCCTCTTCAGCTAATTTTCCCCGACAGGTTGACCCGATCAGATCGCCCAATCTGACATCGAGCGGTTCGACCAATTAAAAGTAAGAAAGGGTTACCACCATTCACCGGATAGGCGGAACCATTTTTGTGAAAGCTTCCTTTCGTTGGGAGTACTATTACGAACTCACGGTTTCTTTGGTAGTGTTTTTGTTTCGAATTTCTGACGAGGGTGGTCGAATGGCGGACTGGAGTAACCCGGGTTAGTGAATAAAAATATAAGTCATTATAAACTTTTAACATTGTACATAATTAGAAGGAAAGTTTAGACCTAAGGTTATTTTCGCAATGTAGTCCGAATATTGTACAGGCATTACCAGAGAAAGAAATTGAATTTTTGTATGTTGCTCCAGGAGCAAATTTATTTTCCAGTAGCACGGCAGAAACCCAACGGGTACTTCGTAACAGAATTTGGTGGAGACGCCAAAAGTAGTCGTGACTTAATTTGGTGGAGGCTTTACATATTTTGGTGTCAGACGCCGGTCTTCACTTACCTTCGGTATTTTGGAGTTCTGGTCCAGTATTTTTTTGTACATTTAGTTTCAGACACCGTCACGTAGTTTGGGGGCTTCACAATGTTACATCCCTTGCAACATGTAGATTTTAATGCCGATTGACTTAGATGTTGCTGTGATCGCAACTGTAATTTTTTTAATGGATAAAATGGACTAAGAATGATGGTTTGTCTGAAATTAATTAATAATTAAATATTTTGAGTAATGCATTCAGTTACGACAAAAAGCCTGTTCCTATACTTCATAACTGAATTACACAACCAATCAGAAGACAAATATAAATATGCAAAACAATAATAACTAAATTATAGGTTTGTTCTTTTGACAAGCTACACAAAAGTCCTTCTCTACTTCAATGATAACTACAATAATAAACTAAAGTTCAAAAACAAGTTATAATTCCTTTAAACATTTTATAGCTAAATATTCCAATGTAATAAAAGGTTAATTTTATTACTAGTATGTGGGTAGTTTTTTCATATATTATGCTATACAAAAATAAAATTTTTAAAAATATATTTGTAATGATATTTATTTACATAAATTTCATTAAAAATATATTTTTTTAATCAATATAATTAATAAAATAAAATCATTATAGAACCCCTTGAGGATTTTCAGGAATATTTTTAATGCAGGAAATCATTTGTGCATTGGTGACTATCTTACGTTTTTATAAAAAAGAATATATATATATATATATATATATATTACATATCACCTAAATCCATTAACCTCTCTTAGGCAGATATTGTGCAACACCTCTTCCTTCATTTTCATTCATTTTCAGTCAAAAGTTTAAGTTTCATTCATAATCAACTGTAAATCTACTTATCTGTGAATACACTTTTAATTAGAATTTATGAGAAATAAAATCATGTATTTAAAATTGAAACTATGAACTAATTTTAGCGTAAAAAAGCTGAACTTAATATCCTTACGATTATATCCTAAATTTAAATCAGACTGAAATTACATCTGGTTTAAGGCTAGAAAGAATACTTCTCCTAGAGAGTCCCTATTAGTTGATGTTACTTAAGATCCGTTCCTTGTCTTAAGAAATTAGGATCATCCTCCATTTTTGCTAATACAAATTAGAATATAAAATTTCATTAAATAATTAGAAATAAATAAAGAGCTACCAATGAAAAGACTAGTAACATTCCCCGAATGAATGTATTTCTTGTTATTTTAAGTGTTCTCTAAATTATTAGTTAATTTCTAAGTTATTATCTCACTTAACTCAGATTATTACCAGTGACATGTTTGTATAATATATAAAAATAAATACATATACAATTATAATATTTAATATATATCATATAATATAATTAGTTGAACGTCATTATTGAATATAAAGTTAAATAAGTCTTGAAGGGATTATTTTTATCTTTTAAAGTTCCTTAGGTCACGTTAAAATTATTTCGTGGCTGATTAAATCAGTCATTACTCACATACTACGTTAATCATAATTTATTTACTTATATGACGTTGGTTCCTTTTCAGTAACTGTTACAAAAAGTTGAACGTATTTATAATTGTAAATACATTTTTTTAAATCTGCGCAAATTTGATTGATTTTATTAAATTGTTCTCTATAAGCTAAGTTTTATAAGCTAAGTTAATATAATCTATTTAACTAATATTTTGCAGTTTTATGGTCATTTATTGCAATTAAAAAAAAGTTAGTTTTGTCGCCATTTCGGGGTCTTACATTTGATTTAAAAAATGAATATTTATAAATTTTATTAATTTTAATTAACCTTATATTACTGCGTTTGAACCAACTTTATAGCTTATACCGTAATTAAGTAATGATTATTACTAAACATTAATTTATTAAAAACACAAAATAAAAATACACAACTGTGTATTATTGTAATCCTCTAAAGATGTATAATCCAAATTCGAAATCAAAATAAAAATCATACGCAAAAAGTGTTCAAATATATACACATATACATATTGAATTCAATAACGACTTGTTCCTTTGTTGAAAATACATCTTATTAAAATACTTACTCAATGATAGAAGAAGAACTTATGGAAGGAGAAAAAATTACATGGTGGCTAACCATTTAATTTAATTAAGTGAACCTTTAGGTACCTGCAACAAAAGAATTACAAAGACTGCCATTAGTGATACGAATGAATATATATACTTTTAATATACGCAACATAATTTTACGGAAAGTAGTAAAATTACTAACTGAATTCTTTCTTCTACCGAGTGTAGACATAGTAACTAAAGCAAAATTAAATCATAATTAATTTTTTGTGTTTCAATTTCAATTTCAATTTATGTAATTTAAAGCCAAAACAGAGCTAGAGCTATATATAACACAGTATATATAACAGAGCTACAGAGCTATATATAAAACAGAGGGTTACAGAGCTAAATATCAATTAAAATTTTTAATGTGTTTACTGTATTTTACGCTAAATAAAAAAGGAAACAGGAATTAGTTTCACACATCAAATTTTGTTTTAATTCTTATGTATGATCCTTATTATTCTTGGACAAGGTTATAACATTTTTAATTATATCGTTTGTCAGATTACCTACAATTGTATGTACAACACACAATTGTATGATACAACACCTACGTTGTTGTATCTGACGTACAAAAAAAAAGTTTAGAGGGATAACAGTGAAAAAGATTTAGTAAAAAAAAAAAAAAATGTGAATCTCAATTTCGAGAGCACAAATTGATAGAATTTGTACCGCAAAAATAGAAGCGTAAAATGATAAATTATCCGAATAATCAAACGGGATAGAGAAAAAATATGTGCAACGATAAGGAACAAAAGGGAATCAAGTCACCATTGCTGTGAAGGAGTATCCGCAGGCAAAAACCTTACGATGATTTTGATACTTAAAAAACAATTTTATTATCCAACATAAATCTATTTCAACTTTTGCTATTAGAATACAACATAGCAAAATAAAGAAAAATTTCTTTAACACGTCTCTTTACGTAAATGAGGTAAAAATGTAACGTCCTAATTTGAAATCTGTAAGACTAGTATTTTGATTGTCTTTATTACTTTCTGTTATTGCAATTTCCATTATTATTAAATTATTTAACTACTGTAAGGTACTTAATGCAGTTAATATTTAAAAAATGATTCACAAATTTTCTGAAACTTATTAGAAGCTGCTACAAAAACTCTAATAGCCAAAAGCAATGATATTAAACTGCGTTTGTTTGCATATGTAATATATACTTATTTTGTATTTTATTCAACGATTTATTTCCTATTCAGTAATGGATCCTAATTTAATGTCGACTAAAGGAATCCTTTGCTGAAATAACTAAGTTTAATATTGGATCACAGACATTCAGTTGTTTCACCGTTAAATATACATGTTCGTTTCAAAATGAACGAACGTTTCAAAAATGTAAATATGCTCATGCTATATACAGTAAACGGCATTTATTCTGTAATAATGACACTAATTTTGATAATGATATGCAATAAAAAAATATGAATTTTGTAGCTGAAACAATCAGAATTTTTTTTTTTTTTTGTGTTCAGTCATTTGACTGGTTTGATGCAGCTCTCCAAGATTCCCTATCTAGTGCTAGTCGTTTCATTTCAGTATACCCTCTACATCCTACATCCCCAACAATTTGTTTTACATACTCCAAACGTGGCCTGCCTACACAATTTTTCCCTTCTACCTGTCCTTCCAATATTAAAGCGACTATTCCAGGATGCCTTAGTATGTGGCCTATAAGTCTGTCTCTTCTTTTAACTATATTTTTCCAAATCCTTCTTTCTTCATCTATTTGCCGCAATACCTCTTCATTTGTCACTTTATCCACCCATCTGATTTTTAACATTCTCCTATAGCACCACATTTCAAAAGCTTCTAATCTTTTTTTCTTCTCAGATACTCCGATCGTCCAAGTTTCACTTCCATATAAAGCGCCACTCCAAACATAGACTTTCAAAAATCTTTTCCTGACGTTTAAATTAATTTTTGATGTAAACAAATTATATTTCTTACTGAAGGCTCGTTTAGCTTGTGCTATTCGGCATTTTATATCGCTCCTGCTTCGTCCATCTTTAGTAATTTTACTTCCCAAATAACAAAATTCTTCTACCTCCATAATCTTTTCTCCTCTTATTTTCACATCCAGTGGTCCATCTTTGTTATTTCTACTACATTTCATTACTTTTGTTTTTTTCTTGTTTATTTTCATCGATAGTTCTTGCGTAGGATTTCATCTATGCCGTTCATTGTTTCTTCTAAATCCATTTTACTCTCGGCTAGAATTACTATTCATCAGCAAATCGTAGCATCTTTATCTTTTCACCTTGTACTGTTACTCCGAATCTAAATTGTTCACAATCAGAATATAAAAGTAAAATAAATATGTACTTCTGACAGCATTAAAAGAGTGTTAATTCTCTTATTTTTATTTTTATTTTTTAACATGAAAACCCTTTTTAGAGCAACTCTTCGATAACTGTTTACTAATTAAAAAAAAAAACAGAAGCAATAGTAGTAATAATTAATTCTATCGTAAAACGATGTAATATATACTCCATAATGGATTTTCCTTGCGTCTATTAAAAGAAAGAATAAATAAATAGTAATGTTTGATATTTTACACAACTCTAGTGTAATATGATTATTGACACTGCAGTAAAATTAAATAAAAGCCATATCGGCACGTCAATAAATTACTTTCACATCATAACATCGTACACAACATCTTTCGCATAACATCTTTCATACGTAACATTACTCAAAATTTTAAAACAATGAAATATGTGATTGTAGTGATATAATTTATATAGTTACACGACTATATTTAAGCGATAAACTTACACATTCTAAACACTTAAACCTTGCAAATACTTATTATATGCAAAATTTCAAAAAACGATTTAGATTAGAATCTAATGACACACAACTACAGAAATACGTAATAGATTTTAAAACAGACTGTGAGTGAGCTTGATGATTCCACTTTATGCGCTCCTATGCTAAGGGTTTATTTATTCCTAAGTCTATGTACTTGCAACTCTAGTAGACATGATATGTGCTTCTAAAGAAACGGCCTTCATTAACACAAATTAGGCATTCAGTCACCAATTCCAATTAGGAAATCAAAAAAAAAATAAACTAAATTTTAAATTTACAGAGTTAATAAAACAGTCAAATTTAGTAACTCGTGATTTAAATTTTAGATAAGTATTTAAATTAAGATTTTTTCCAACGTACGAGCGCCTTTTATGAAAAATGCATAACATGGATTTTTCCCTGTCCGAAGCCACGACCTCCTTCAGATTAAAACCTGAGAGATACCATTCCATCACGGAGATCGAGATAGATTAGTGGTTCGTTAACGATATATGCAGGTATTATTGAGGTAAGTTTTATTTAATTATTGTGGGACAGGGAAGTTTAATTATCGTTCATGTTATTCTTCGGTCAGAAGTAGGACAGCACCAACTGCCTAATTGTAATCGGGCTTATTTACAATTTTGGGGTCGTGTGATCTCATTAACTTTTTTTTCTGTATAAAAATTGTTGTTATAAATTGCAGATCTCCCTGGCGGGGAGGTGACGTCACGGCTTAACAGAGTTTTTCAGAGGTCCAGGGTTTAAATCCCTGTCGGGAATGGTATTTTTCATATGCTATAAAATCTCCATTTTATATTTCCATGCAAAAGATTCGAGCTTATATGGTGAATTAATTATAACCTAAAAAAAATTAATCCTCTTCATTGTTTGTTAAGTATATTGGATTTAATCCACTTTTTAGCGTATTCTACACCTTTTAGCATTTCATGTTTTAACAAAATGCATTGTCTAACAGACCAGCAAAATGTTAAAACTCTGCATTCCTGTTAGTGTTCGTGTAAGAGGTGCTCTAATCGGTTCAATTTAGTGAATGTATAATTTTTACACTGAAATATCCATTCAGTACCCTTCTTTATCATTATTTATAAATTTATACATTATCGCAAAAGATGATCAATAAATTATACCAGCCGCCTAAATTTCGTTCTAATACTTACAATTGATAAACAATAGCCAACCCTTCGGGTTGATCTAGTGGAAAACTTGTAATCGCAAATCAGCTGATTTCGAAGTCGAGAGTTCTAAGGTTCAAATCTTAGTAAAGTTAGTTGGTACTTTTATGCGAATTTGAATACTAGGTCGTGAATACCGGTGCTCTTTGGTGCTTGGGTTTCAATTATAACCACACGTTTCAGGAATGGTCAACCTGAGATTGTACAAGATTAAACTTCATTTACATTCATACATGTCATTCATCCTCTGAAGTTATACCTTACGGTGGTTCCGGAGGCTGAACAGAGAAAGAAAGAAAAACAATAGCTAACTACAACACTTATTTTCAAATTCAAATTTCAAACTTATGATCAAGGGGTTTTTTAACTTCAAGAATGATAATTATAGTGGAGATGAGATTAGACTTTGGATACCATTAAACTTTGATAGTTGAGGTTCAATTAACCACACAACTGAGGAATGGTCGGCCAAGTCTATACAATACTACAACTCATTTATATGTCGTACATATTATCCTCATCTAATTGAGCAATGGGAGATGGATTATTATTGGTTATTAAAAAGAAAATAATCAAAACGGTTATTAAAAAAAAAGAAAATTTAATAGAATGATATTTTTCAAAACATTCACATAATAAATAGCTGACTTTCGGCTTCAAGTATTACAAGAAAATCACAAAATGCATCATTATTGTTGTAGCAAGAATGCTTTAAATAATACCACCAATTTCCAAATCACGCATCATTTTTCTTTGTTTGAATATCAAGTTCCATCTTTATATTAAGATTATTCAGCTAAAGCTCCCTTTGGTTATATAATAATTAGTGTGTTTGTAAGTGTACGTTTATTTCTAGTATAATGATATTTTATACCAATCTGAATTTAAACTTTCGAAACGACCCATCCGACATAATGTTTAATTGAACTTTAAAAACTTAGTTCCAAAAGTTATCACCTTCAGTGGCGCTGCTGTTTTCTTTTTTTTCTTTTGTTTAACCTCCGGGTCCACCGTTATGCCTGACCGGGATTCGAACCCGGGACCTCCGGATGAAAGGCCGAGACGCTACCATTCGCGCCACGGAGGCCGGCTGCTGTTTTCACGTTAATGTTAGCTAATGTTACGGTTGGTTTTTTTTTTTAAATAAGCAGAATTGTATTAACTTTTGTATTTTTGTATGTTTATCAATTTCAAAATGTTGAAGTATGTTAATTTTTTTTTTTCTTATGAGTAGAATATCAAGGTTATTGTCAAGGATTTGTATCTATGAGTGAGTTGGCAAATGTTGACTCAATGAAGCAAATGTTGCAATACAGGAATTTTACAATTTTAATTTATATGTTTTTAAAACGTTGAAAGCGTCGCGTTTGATCAGTGCCGATTTGACATCTTTGACAAGAATGTTGTGCAATGGGATCAGGTTAGTTTATATATTCCAGGCGTATTTTATTGCTTTGGTATGATATTTTACAGCTTTTATTAAATCTGTAATATGCTTTTATTACATATATTTTCTGTAATAATTTTGTTTTTTCTGGAAGGCCACATTGATTCTAAATATAGACTTTTTAAGTTTGTGAGCTATTTATTTTTAGTCTATAAGTTTACGTGAGATTTTTGTTTGTTTATTTTTTAACTTATGTTTTGAAATAGTTTAACATCAGTAGGTATCCTGTCAGTTTGTATCAATATTATTACATTATTTTAATGTGTATACTACTACATTTTTTTAATTAATTTAATTATATATATGTAATTAGATATATAATTAATTAGTGAATCCATACTACATATGTTTTCCTCTTCTTTTATTATATCTTCTGTATCATTGACACAGAAAATAAAATTCTATATAACTTCGTCCTAGGCCAGTTATTATTTCTTATAAGCTAGTTTTACTTTCTTTGCTGCAGCTACGTATGTTTCAATAGCAGCTTTACCATTAACAATAAATTATACGCTTCGGTCCAAATAAATAAAAAAATTGACCTTTTTTAAGTTTTATGCCTTAAAGCGTAATTAAAAAAATATTTAGCAAAAATATCGATTTAAATAAATTTTACATAACCTGATGGAGGGGAATTTTATTCCAATGCTCCCGTGCCCATAAATTTCTGTCAGACGGAAGGACTTTGTACATATTATACGTACGTATGTTGGCCTGTGTTTGGTCTTATAACTCTGTAACTTGTACCTTGTACCTTGTTTGAAATTTTCTTCAAACGTAGTAGACAATTACTACCTTCTGTGGGTGGGTTGTATTTAATTTTGGCCAAAATAGTGAAAAGAAGGAACAGATGTTTTGGCCGAAAAAATTTCCAAATTTTGGCTGAGGCACTTTCACAAAAAGTTTCTTAAAAAAGTAGAAGTTTTTTTATCAATATCACGAATTACCAAATATTTTTATTTAATGTTCAACCCCTACCAAGATCTGTATATATGTTTATACAGTTTTTTTAGCTATATCTTGCTTCAGAAAAGGAGTTAATGGGAGTATTTTGCATCTTTATTTTCTACATCAATAGGCCTTAAAACCACTATAATGTTCCCCATACCTGTACAATGGTCTGTGGTAAAAAAAAAAATTTAATTTATTTTAATTGTAGATCCAACTCGAAAGTAACCCATTTCATATAAAAAGATACCTTTGTATTTTAATAGCTCTAAAGTTAGGGCTGTTAAGAAATACTAGTTAGTATTTCTTGAAAAAAAAAAAACAAAATAGCAAAAATTTTCACCACCTTTCCAGAAAACTGTACAAAATTGTATATTTAGAATTATATCTATATCTTTGTATTTTTTTAAACCATTTTCAGAAGTTTTTTTTAAAATTTTTAATTACCACTTAGTGATTATTTTCTTGAAAGTTAATTTTAC
This sequence comes from Lycorma delicatula, assembly GCF_047948215.1. NCBI lineage: Eukaryota > Metazoa > Arthropoda > Insecta > Hemiptera > Fulgoridae > Lycorma > Lycorma delicatula. Next base: position 173,255,021 of record NC_134455.1, on the reverse strand, counting down.
CCAGATACTTCTCCTTGCGTATGGGAGGCTCTAAAATGAAATAAAATCTCAATAACAAATTTTTAACGCTGAAATTGTATTTTGTAAACAATAAAGTCACTACCATGTAACTTGTACCATGTACCTTATGGTACCTTGTACCATAACTTGTACCACGTAACTCATTACCACTCCGCTGAGTCGGGAGCTCCCAAATTAAAAAAAAGACCAAGAAATTTTCAACTTTTAATTTATTTAGAATCAATTTTAGTGAATATTTTAACTACTAAAAAACTCCCTGATGCATGAGCCCCAAATTTTTTTAAAACCGGAAAATATTTTTCGAAATTGTAATACTAATATTAAAAATTTCGGTTAGAGAAGGTTCTGGCATGTGTTTAATGCAGTTTAAGTCTTGTTAAAATACATAGACCTATATAAAAAAATGTGTTATGTATTGCATAATAATGTATAACAGGTATGGAAAATCAGTTTTGTCTTTTATTATCTAGATTTATAGGATCAATTACAGAAACAAACAACTAAGATGTGTATTTTAATTTATTTAACCTCACTTACTACTAACTTCCTGTTTTATATCGTGACTCTCTTTAAAAATACTGATCGATAATAACCTTCTTTACTATACATAATTATATTTAGTAACTTAAATATTGTTCCACAGTATTCTATAATAGGTCACAGGCTGTGATTAATAGAAGCTGATATTATTCCATGATTACGTGAATATTAAAGTAACACACGACATGTAGTTATTATATTGTTTTCTTTGACTGTTATTTTCAGTATTCTTTCTGAAAGTTTTCCATATTTATGTATATTAAATTAATTTTTATAATGCTGTTCAAACAATGTTCTTTTTGTTTAACATTTAAACAATCTTAATAATTTTTCATAAAATAAGTAGTGTTAAAATAAGTGAATTGTGTTCATATAATAATAGTCTTTTCTATATATTAAATTTTTTTTTTCCATTTAAATCTGTTTGAGTAAACGAATACGGTAACTAACTAGAAAATGTGTATGTTTTATTAATTGTATCGCAAGTTATTCTGCAAGATCGTTTGTTTAATTTTAATTTTGCCTCGTTTATGATAAATTGATCTTTATTAACGTGACAAAAAAGTCTTAAATTTCACGCCAAAATTTATTTTTATATTAGTGTTGTATTTATGATGCAGCAATAATATTACTGAAATTAAAATTGAAGTATATTAATATAAGGAAGTTGATGAAAACTTTAGAACTGCAAAATACTTTATTTTTATCAATTAAACTAAGTTGATAGAGCACTATACAAAAAAAAGGTCATCATAAATATGTGGGTAATATAGTACAAGTGTAATACGTCATTTCTGGATATAGACATACGAATGAAATAACAAGCCTAGTAACGTGCATCACAGTTGACGCAAATTACTTACTTATTTGAAACGTGCACCAACAATCGCTATGTAAAACATTTTTTTAGTTAATTCCACAAGCGGTCAGATAAACTTGCAGTTTAAAGCGATACGAGTTTATAGAAGATCGCGTACTGAATATCTGAAGCTAATGAAACAAATAAAATTTAAATAAAAACTAACATAAAAATCATTAAGATTAGAAAATTCTAAGCAATGGGCCAGCAAAGGCGAGGATGGAGGCAAGACATATGAAGTGCTGTGATATTATAGTAAGGTGTGCCCACCATCCCATGTTGTAGATGGGTTGGCCCGTAAGTGGGAGTCCCACACTGCTATGGGGTATGGGACCACATAATGCCTATAAAAGGATTCGCCTTCTCTGACAACAAACATAAATGTTCAAGACAAATAAACTGGATAATCCATTTTTTTGTTTTTTTTCGTAAGATGGTAATTTATGTTATAACCCAAAAACATACGTTTAGTAAAAACTACACTAAAATCTCTGATATGAATCAATTATCTATCCCAGAAATAAAGGAAGACACATTTTGGTAAAGTACATGTTAGTAACTAGCTTTCTTTACGAATTACCCTTAATTTTTTCGTGGTAAAGAAACTGATAATAAAATCGTCTGCTATTCATTCGTAATTTTATTTGATATCAAATAATTCATATCTACTAGAATCCCAACAACCCCCGGTTAATTGATTAATTTTTTTTTTTATACAGTCCATTATACTGGTGTGTATATTATCGTTATATTAAACTATTTAAACCTTAAGTGAGAATAAAAGAAATTCAATGCTTCTTATAATACTGAATATGAGTTAGTTGGAAGAATACTGATTTGTTGCTGAAAGTTTTTATTTAGTGTACTAGATATAGTTTTTAAAGCTACAAATAAATTAACTTACAAATTAAGTGAACATGATTAGTTGTAATGCAAAGACTTATGTTAAACATTAAGGAAATGTATACTTTAATGGTGTAGTTATTCAGTATTCTATAAGGTAATGCATTTCACACTTTAACGGTAATAAATACAACAGGCTACAGTATTATTTTTTTAATGCCTGTTAGAAGCTAAATTTATAAATACGAATAAAGAATAAACATACGAAAACTTATATTTAAATCAAAACACATTCTGTCAATTAAACTTGATCATTTTCCTACTACTTTAAGTTTCTTTTATATTTCATTTTCCATTTTTTCTACAAACAACTCTACGCCTAAACATATTTATGATGAGTTATATTTTTAGCAAATCATTTATATACTAGATCTCAACGAAACAGATGTGATAAACAAATGTATCACAATTTATTTTTAAATAGTTTTCTTAATAATGTTTTGTATCTTACTGAATTCATTCTGTAGAATTCGTTGTAGGATAAAAACAATATATCTTGTATTAAATAAGGATCCCTGTAGAAAAATAAAATCGACCAAGTAACCCACATCGTTACTCGATATATTTTCAATCGAAAGCACATGGGACTTTTGATTTCATTTTTTGCATAGAGTTGATGATGAAATTGTCCTTAGAGTTCCATGTAGATAAAGTCATACTTGCCCCTACATAATCTTTTTTGTAAAAAAAAACAAATGGACACTAATTTTGAAAATAAATTAGAAGAAAAATTTCTGTTTCGAAAAAGCGTAGTTGTATGTGTGATTAATGTTCAGTAAAGACATTAAATAAATCATGAAAACCACTTGACGGGATGTGTTTTGTTTTAATTTTTTTCATAGATCTGAAGATGGGATTGTCAATAGAGTTTCATGTTGAATTAATGAAACTGTCTTAAATTTAAATGAAAAATAAACATTATGTAGTAGGCAAATTATAGAATGATAATCCACGTAATAGTGCGGACCATAGTCATAGTTGCTCATTAATAGTCTTTTTTGTGTGAAAAAGTATGATCACTAATTTTGAAAATAAATTTGGAGAGAAATTTCTCTTTTGAAAAACGCGGTTGTATGTGTGAACAGTGTTCAATGTAAATATTAAGTAAATCATGAAAAATACTTGACCAGTTGTGTTTTTTATGTATAAATAAAATTTATACAAATGTAAAATTTTACACATTTATACACATTTTATATACAAAATTGTATACATATGCAAATGTATAAAATTCTGAGGCTCAAAACTTTCCAAACTACTATACCAGTTTCATTTAAATTTAGATATGCATGTTAAAATTTCATTTAAATTGGTTCAGTCGTTCTTGACCGATCAGGATCAGCTTATTTCTGAAATTTGAATACTTTTAGAGTAGTTACTGTGGGATATTGATGTGTTCCAATAAAAAAACAACAATGCTAATCGAAAAACTGTTATGCGCATAAGATTACATTTTTATCGAGGATTCTTAAACCCCATTATTCATAAACACATCATTCTTTTTTATTTTATAAAAGGAATTTTAAGCTCCGGAAGAGTCAAAACCCCCTATTCTAAAGATTATAGTAGTAGCGTCGCCGTCATTCTCTCAAGTTATCATAATTGTCAGAGGGGACGCTAGAGCTGCTAATCGAGTGATTATTTAATTTACCAGTATGTGTGAAAATAAAATGTATTATCCCTATGATCAAGGGATTTTATATTGGTAAAATTAACTTATTAGTATTATTGACTAATACATAAATTACATTTAATTTCCTTAATCTTTCCTTTTATTAATTTTCAAAATAAATCTCTCTTTCCGAAATAAATCTGCACCGTACAAGTAAAAGAAACAATGCCATTTTTAACTCATTACTAGTTCCAGCTAATGTAACAGTATTATCAACGAAGTATTTTAATTGTTTTTGTAAATTATTACTAATACCTAAATTACTACCCGAAACAGTTCAGAAATAATTGAACATTTTTTTTGTGCATTAATAAATTTAGGAAAGGAAAAAGGTTACGTGAAACAAATATTCTACTTTAATGATGTTATGAGTTACGAGGTTCTAATTTAAACTTTATCTTATGGTAATTACGGTTTAATATCACAAATAATACTTTTTACTTTAAAATGTTGCAGGAAAAAATTAAATGCAAACCTTAAACCAAATCAACCTTAAAATACAACAAAATCTACTTTATCAATGCTAAAATTAAACATTTTTCTTTGGTTATGCTAAAATAATAAAATGTCTTTATTATTAGAAAAACTTCTCTTCAGTAAAATTTGGTTTCTGTGTAGTGTTTATAATCTTACGGATAGAATTTCTACTTTAGAAGATACAGCTAGTAAAACTACAATGAAATCCACATTTAAATTCTTTTTGAAAAATAAAATAGGATATCTCATGCAGAATAATTTAAGAAGTAGCCCTAAAACCATTTCCGGGGTCTTTTTCATGTTCCTTGTTATATCAAAAGTTCTGCCAAAAATCTCGTAACAGAAAAAGCAATAGACTGAACAAATCATTTTTTTTTTTCTAGCGAGTATAATCTTATTATACCAACATCAAGTTACTTCCTTAACCTTTTTTTTCCGTTTACTCATTCATTTTTATTCGATTTTTGTTTGTTTTAGTTAGTTATAAATATTTAATAGTTAAAAATTCAAACGCAAATTTTACGTTTAAAAAAATTTAAATTGTAAATATTTATACCAGTATATTCATATAAAATTTTATTTTAAATATCACAATGTGTTATGAATTCTTACAACATTTTTTAATTCCACATATTTACTATAGATATCTTAATTCGACACCATAAGCTGCAGTGTTTCCACAATTTTAAGGATTATAAGCAATTATGTGTAGCTGATATAATTAAAGATATTTATAATTAATATATTAATTCGGGTAAGAAAGACAACCTTGAATAAAATAAATAAATAAAACAAACTAATAAAATAATAGAATTTCAAATGACAATTGACAATTGCCCAAGGATATCACACGCTTAATTTACGGTTCAATTAATAATTTATTCATCTATTATTTATACAGTAATAGTCTGTAAATTTCATTATGAATATCACTCCTAGCAGAATATTTGGATGACTATGTGCGTAGTTTATTCTCTCTGTTTTTTTTTAGACTATGTACAGTTGTAATATTTTAACTTTGTATTCAGTTGCAGATGAAGTAGTGGTTAGTCTAAAGATGTTAAATATACAAAAAGGTAATGAATAAAATGCATAGTTTGAGGGTAATTATAAATTTATGTACAAATTTTGTTTAGCTATTTCATCAAGAGAGCAATAGCTGGTAATTAAACATTTAAATACAATACCAATTACATAGCCATCTATATATGTAATTTTAAAGTTGAATTTGAAATTAATATTGAAGAAATTTGGTGAAAATAAACGAAAGAATTATAAATGCATGCTATATATACTAAAAGTAATTTAATTATACTTTTAAGTACAGTTATTATAAAACAAAACAAAACCAAAACATAGTAAACAAAAGGAGATTAGCACGTCTCAAATTTTGCCTGGTTTGTAAGTTATTTATTTTCCTGGAATTCGGGTAAGAAAGACGGAAATGATTTCAGCTATGGATTTATTAAATCGGTGGAGTCTCTTTACAATAAGGGAACACGCTCCACTCTTCGGTTATCAGTTTATTCATCACGATGAATGTTATGATAAAATTAATTAATAAAAAAGACACAACGGCTCATATAATCTACAAAACATTAATCAAGATCATATTTTTTTTGAACAGGAGTTTAATTTCATAGAAAATTTTTTGTGCTTTACTTTGCTAAGAATGGATTCATTCAAAACAATCTAGGTAAAAATAAAAATATTAAACCGGAAAAAGTTGATTTCAACAAATATTTTTCAATCATTAAATTAGCGACTTCACTGCTCACTATTTTAATGATCTAATATCGCTGAAAATAAGTCGAAATAACTTTTCCTACAGGAAAAACTTACAGTAATTTAAGAAATTGCAATTAAAAACTGTTTAATTTTTCTGGACTTTCTAAACATGATACAGTTAAAAAATGACTGGATCCAATTTAATTTTCAAATTAAATTGTTTTAATACCTAAGAAAATAAAAAATACGTGTTATTGTATTAACAAATAATAAAGCATTTTTTTTTTGGGGTTTCACGATTAATTGACAATCAGTTTCAAGTAAGGAACCACAAGTAAATCGTATAATAAAAAGCAGTGTTGAGGGGTTTCCAACAAACACCCTCAACAGAACGTAAATGTAAAAAAAGTACATATACCTATACACATATATGAAGAGTTCATATATGTAAACGTACTTGCACTGTATAAGACCACATAAGTACAAGAGTTCATAAATTTCTAATGAAAAACAATAAAAGATTTTTATTATAACGAATAGTTATAAAATGCGATAAAGGGAAAGAAGTTAGGCTTTCTCATCAAGGCAAAGAAATATTCTCATCAGAAATAAGTGATAGTGAACCTGCTTAAGAAGCAGGTTCCTCCTAGTCCAGCACATGTAGGCGTTTTGGAATAAGTAAGCTAAATACGAGTAGATAAACGTTATAAATAAAAAATATTTATTACTTTGAATTTAAACGTATTTCCTTTTGAAATTCAAAGTAACACGGATAAGTTTACATCAACTTTAAATTCGAGATATTTCATCTTTTAATGCAGACTACACCGCACTATCAGTTTCATTGAGGCCATTTAAACACACGTTTCATGATGGATTGGATATATCAGCTAGCTGAACTACCTCCACAGTTAGTGATGATTCTTTCAATTCCCCCCTAAATCTATGCTCGTCATTTTTATTCAGGTTGCATTCCCTCAGGAACAAACCATTCAACTGCAATGTAAGAGCAAATTTTTACTCACTCGCACTTTAAAAAAAAAAAAAACATTAGAAATAATATTTACATGTAGAAATGTGTCATTAAATATTATAAGACTATTACGCAATTTGAAATTAATATACATACTTAGCATGTAGTTCCTTAAAAGCAGAAAAACAATAATTCTAAATCGCAGACTTTTTTTTCATATCCTTACAAATAATCCACATCTATTCATTATTTTTAGGGAGTAGAAATAAATTTTCTCCGAAATTTTTTTACATAGTAGCATATACCACATCGCATCTCGGATGCTCAGAGTATTATTTCGTTTTAAGCCTTTCACTTGACTATCATAAGATAATTTTATGTTTATTAAAATACCATAATTAGAAAATAAAAATAAAAATATATTGAAGGAAATAATTTGTTTTTATCATACAATAAAAGAATTGTTAAATTCTTACTATTATCAAATGATAAAAGATATCATTGTCAAATTCATTATTTATTCTATAACATTAATATTAGTAAATAAAATTAATTATTAATCGAGTTTTAATTAAATTGTATATTTTAAAAGGCTATTGTATAAGCCTAATTGTATATGTCTGCTTTTACCACACATTGTCCAATAAAATTCTGATTTACAAAGATGTCCTACATTCAATCTGTACTTGCGGTGTGGAATTGTAGTGAACAACCACTAATGGTAACATAGCTGTCATATAGCGCCTCCAAAACAAGTTAATGAGAACAGTTGTGGAGGCATCATGGTTAACACGAAAAGATGAGATTCATGAATGGACCTTCCGTCTTCGAGAGGTTGTGAGACAGCACAGTGTAAAATACCAACGTCTACAAAATCATGTCAACCACCTTGCGATCAATTGCCTTGATAACAGCCAGGAGGTTCGAAGTTTTAAATATCTCCATGTGTTCCGGAATTACTGAATGATAGTTTGCAGTTACTATAACCAAAACTAGCAATATTTTTTTGTTTAATTCTGTGTTTTTTATTATTGTTTCTAACTGTATTGTTCTTGTCAATTTCTACATTTTTATGTGTCTATCAACTCTTTAACGCTTGATTATTTATTTGGTTTTATTGACTATTTATTTGTTTATTGGTTCCTATTAATTTTTATAGACTATGAAGTGAATACAGATACTTTCTTTAACTATCGAACTTTAAGTTCATTGCTTACTGACAACATTTCTTCTGGATTAACATATTTTGGGAGTTAATCAGGAACCCCGTCTTATGATCTTATCATTTTACAATATACTTATGATTCCACATAAGGAGTCTTTTTAAATAAACTGCTCCTTTATTTTTTGTTTGGAGAAAACAAAAAATCCTTGTAAATATTGCCACGCAGTTGTTTCCTTTCATCCTTCCAAAACAGATTATGGTTAACTTCTCTACTCTTTATTTCACTCAGTCATATTGTATCCATTCAATTTGTCTTAATATTTCTCTTGAGATTATCTGTTTTTCTACTCTCTCGCAAAGTTTTGACATTCCAAGTTTCAATACAAAATCAGTCCTTTAACTTCTTTTGTTGATTCTTTTAGAGTTAGGTATGAGAAGCTATTTTAACTCCATAATACATAACAGAAGAACTCAGCATCGTACCGTAATGAAAGAAATTATTACTAGGATATTTAATAGTGTTGTTTTCCGTTGCCGTCTATATTCTAATACAACTGATTTCTGAAGAGGTTCCTTCTCTTTTGAGAACGGTTTCCAAACTCCAGAGAAAGAGTATGTCCTGCACCCACCACTGCTCCTCCACACTCTGAGGAGGCTATTGAAACTTTTAATGGAGTAATTCCTTATATCGGGAATCTCGGACCTTAAACCCATTTCTTAGATCTTTTTTTGTACTTTATGAGAGGGACCAAGATATAGACTGATCTACTTATTTACATTTCTGCACAGGGTATTCATAAACTACAGCATTTCTTTTAAATGAATCGTTTGATTTATTAGTAAAATTACTTTGCCGGTATTTAAAAAAACAAAGAACAAAAGAGTTTTAAGATTTTTGCTGTTGTTTTTATACTTTATACTTTCTATGATTCCAAACAATGTTCAAAATCTGTTTTAAATAAAAAATGAATTAATAAGAAACTTTATGATGTAACATTTTTAATAACAGAACGAACAGAAAAAACATCATTTTAAATTAATTACCTCTTTAAGAAATAAACATTCTTTTTTCAAATATCTTATACGTAGTATCAAATAAATAATTTTTATATTAAGTTACAGCTTTGAGAAATTTAAATATTATATATTTTGTATAGAAGATCATCCCCTTCTTTCAGAGTAATTACGTTTGTAATTACTATATACTATAGTGTATATATATATATATATATATATATAAGTAAATAGCAATTAAATGTGAAATTCTGTGATTAAATATTTAATTTTATAAATTACATATCCATTTCAATCCAGTTAGTTACACTTCTTTCTTTTCATTCACTACCCGAATAAAAGTAAAAAGAGCCAAATTTCATTGTAACTGAAAGAAAAAGTAACTAAAATTTGAAGCAAAAATTAAGATGTTTACTTCAAAAACAACTTTGATAAATGATTTATTTAGCAAAAGAAGGAAATTTGAATTAAAAATAAGGTTATTTTCTGCTGGGAGAGTAATGAAAAAGAAAAAAATTAAACAGTAAGGACGAAAATATCGCATCTCGTTTTATTTTATATTGCCGTCGACGAGTTTATTATAATTTATGGAAATTCTATTCGGGTCGCATTTCTCTTGGAAGAAAGGCCAGCGTCATCGATCTCTCTCTTTTTTCAGCCCGACCTTCTCCCTTTTTTACTATTACACTTTCATCGTTTCAGGAGTCATGTTTCACGTTTAAAAGCAATTTTCTATTCCACTTATTTGTTTCAACAACAATTTTAATGTATGTTGTTTATTTGAACCATTCTTTCTTGGTAAAATACACACATTCAGTAACCCTGTCTTGTGTATAAAATGGTGAACACATTTTAGGCATTGTTTTGTACAACAAGAATTGCAAGGATGTACTGTTTTAAGAAAAGTCTGCCACAATTTCTCTTGTTATATTCTCCAAATTTTTGAGGTAAAACTTATGTTTAGATTAAACGATTGATTTAAAATATTTTAACTCATTTAGTTTACTATTTTGAATGACTATTTACTCAGATTTAATGCATAAAAATAATTGAATATTTTTGTTCATAAAAAATTAATTTAAAAACTAATACCAAAGCTAAATGAAAGTTAATCTCAACAAACAACTAATTTAGTAACTCTAATTTTGGTTAAACGTCTTCAATTCACAACCTGTGCTGCGACTCTACAGTAGCAACGACCGATTGTTAAAAACAAGTACACAATTTGTAAATGTTACTAAAGCATTCTGCTATAAGTTACCATAAGTATTTTATCATTTTTTTTAAATTATATTTTTTTACTTATAAGCAAGCCCTTGATTTCAGTACATAAAATTAGCTTGATCGTTCAGTTGATCTCGAAAATCATTTAATCTTCAACTTATATCATTTATAGAGAGTAAATTAATATTTATTTTTCATCACCTGAAGTTTAACGCAACTATATTTCGGGTACTATCCTTCATTTTCCTTTTAAAGTACGATCGTAATTTTCACCTCTCTGATCATTAAATATTTGTAGATTTGCGTTGTAAACTCTACACCTAAACCCTAAATATTTGGGTATGATATTTTTGAAATACATAATTTTTAAATGGTATCTTACTTGTGAAAACTTATTAAATAGGGATTTAGGTTTTTTCATCATATAAAAAAGTAGATGATATTAAATCACTCCACTATTTTTTGCTGCTTCTAATTCTAATCACAAAATACTTACTATATGCTAAATTCTCTGTTAACAAATCTTAAGTACTTCAATCTTTCTCTAGAAGTGTTTAACCTTTTCACCTTCCAAATTCCGAACAAGCAACGATCTTTACGAATCATCTTTATTCTTCTACGAATTACGTCTCATTTTAGATTAAAAACTGCTTGATTTTAAATTTGTTATCTGCTTTTCTTATATCCATGATTCGGTAAAATGAAGCTATATTTGATACAAATAAACGAGTAGTTTATATTTACGAGTAGTTTAAAAAACATACCTAATTCTTAAATCCACATTTAGTAAAAGCAGGAAAATCTATTTAGACGAAAGGTTTACTCAATCATTAGCTTGTAGATTTTGTTCACTTAAATAGACAATTAAGTATAATATATTATGACATTTTAAACGCGTGGAAAAATTTTAAACAGTTGTAAATTATTAGATGAACATTTAACACCATAATTAATAATTTTATCTTACAGATGTTAATACAATACGTGAGGGGAAATTTTGACCCTAACTGTTGCGTCTTGTGTACAAGTCATGCCAAAAACATGCGTTACCTGCTCATATTAATTTTTTTTATTTATTTTCAATGCAAATTAAATAAAAGAAAAGTATCAGCAAAATTATTCTAACACACTTATGGCCATGAAAAATGATAAATTTTACAGTTTTTAAGTGTATTTTCCCTTAATTTATGTTAAACTAAGTGATAGAAAAATTGAATTTACAGACCTGTAATGTACGCTAAAAAAGCAATTCAAGAAATGGTATCAGTCTTAGAGAAACATTAAAAAATTTTTTATTTGTCATCAGTGTAATATGATCACCTCTCATGACGCAAACAAAGCAGTAACACAAACAAAGATAACTGATAATAAAGTCACAAAACATGAGGACAAAGCATAAGGAGATAGAGAAAACCAGTAGGGACTACATATCATAGTTGGAAATGCAAGTGAATCATCTCTGGCGTTGAATTTACGTGACAATGGTGAGGAAGTAAGTAGACTTGAGGAGGCTACATGAACTGGACCTCACTAATGGTTCAAGACGTGGATGATCATTGAAGTGCGCGATTCGTGATTTTACTATAGTTTTTAAGTTAAAATTTTTTAAACTTATAAAATTAATGCTATTTTTACCTATTTTTATCTAACTTTAATATTTGTGATTTTAATTGGATGACTATAATATTTTGTTATTTTATTATCTGTTATCTTTGATTGTGTACCTCCTTCGTTTGTGTCATGAGAGATGATGCGAATTATTAATATTGTATTTGAGGTGAGCTATCTTTGATAGTTTCCAACACGTTACTCTTAGCCATACACTTTTACTTATGGTCGCAATTCTTTTGGCGATTGATTGTAATAAAATAACTTGTTAAAAAAAAGTTTTCATAATGCAAAACTATTTGAGAAAAAAATACTACTGATTATTATATACTGGAAACCGTTGATAAGCCATCTAAACAAATCTATGTCGGAAGTCGTAAGATATTTGATCATAAAATATTACAGAATAAAGCAAACTTTTTAAAAGAATAAGAAATTCAGAACTTCATATTTACCATTATTAATTTTTAAACAATTTTAAAAATACAGATTTTAAAACTTTATCAGTATTAAATAACAATTATTAATTTTACGATCTGAAAAATTCAACAAATATTTATGTAATATATATAATTTTAATTTTTTAATTTTTGAGATAGTAAAATTTTATTTATTTTTTTGAGAAAATTTCTTAATAAATTCGTTTGGCTGCATTCGTTTAAATTTCTACTTCTTAACATTTTACATTACTATATTGATAATTTGTTTGAAAAAAAATTTCATGATTAAACGTTAATGTTTAGTCATCAATATAGAAATGAAGACATCATCAATATGTCTTTATAATTATCAATATGATTAGTGTTTAATTATTTTGTACGTCCTTTTATGCATTCATTTCCGAAATAACAATAAAATACTTAAACGTCAGAATAGATTATAACGATTTGTTTGCTCGAGTGATTCCAAATTTTGCTGGTGGTCCTGTCAAAGAAATTCGTAAGACTTTTAATGGTTTATACATACAAACAGTAAACGATAGTCAACGTATAAATTTTCAAGCTTTAAACAAGATCGATGAGTGCTCTTTGTCTGTTCAACTACATAAGATGCTTAACTCATCGAAAGGAGTCATTGCTTGCCGTGATAAGAATTGCGCAGAAGTGGATGAAACGTCAAGTCAAGGAATGATTCAATGCGACAGGTTAACCACGAAGAGAAATGGTGCTGGCATTCATTCAAGAGAAATGGAAAAGTTCGTGCTGGCGTTCATCGTCTAAATGTACGCGCATTCATCCCTATGCAATATTTTAAGTGCCAACGTTTCGGACACACTGTGATCACATGTGAATGACAAGAAATCTGCGTGTGTGGAAAAGAAACTCACGAAGGTGATCCGTGTAAAGATTCTCCATTTGCATTAATTGCAAAGGGCACCACAACTGCCGATCTAAAAACTGCCCGATACAAAATACAAACGACCACTGAGAAAGTTAAAACGCTGCAAAAGATAAGTTACCCTGAAGCGAGGAAAATTGTTAGCATTAGAACACGTCGACTGACAACGATTATGCAGAAGAAGCTGCTGCCCCCTTCGTCTTCCAAAGTTAGCATGTAGCAGTTGCTTTCCACGTTTGCACCTAGACCTGCTACTATGATAGAGAAAATCATTAACATTAAGTTCGAATTTAGTCAGCGAAAGAAACCAATTAAACCCGTGAAGATTCATCCACACATAGACATCATTGATACTAGGATCGAATCTTCTCAAAAAAAAGAAGCAACAAAACCCGCGATGATCCAACTACCAACCGATGTTGCGCTTAAGAATTACGAGATATCTGAAAAAGCCAAAAATATCATTCCTTCGATCAATCATAAAGCGAAGCATCTCAGACTTTTTCAAAAAGTCTGAGACTAGTGAGATTCAAATGCAAGTAACAATAGAGAAAGCACCGGATATAGACATATATTAACAGTATCTGTGGAACCTTAAAAAAGCCCAGAGTATATCTAAGATGAAAGCGAGTACTTCAGCCGTTCCAAATATTCCATTGGAGATTGCATCAAATTTAGATTCAATAATACACATTCTAACCTCTCCATCAGTCATCAAGTCTTCATCACCAGATGTTAACCGCAGAACATCACTGGTATCTAAAAGGAAAGAAGATGCCGTGTCCGAGGCCTAAGACACCTTGTCATCAGAAGTGAGGCTGTAAGGAAAATGGGAAAAGTATGGAAGAAAGTATGGCTGAAAGAAGAGCCTAGGAGGTAAACAAATGTGGTATGTTCAAATATCACGATGTTTAGTGACGGTATCTGTGTATCTGTTTGAGTTTATAATCAACGATGAATTAACTGCGTTCAGATTCCTGTGAAATGTGAAGGAATTAAGTCATCCTTTTTTTTTTGAAGTGGAAAGGGTCTAATGACCAAAGTAGTCGACGCCCCTAAAACCTCAAAGAACAAAAAACAGTTTTTATGATTTTTATTATATTTATATAACATTTTATACATTTCATAGTGAAACAGTAGTAATGAAAAAAATACTAACGGAAATTCTTTATACTAGTCATAAAATAAATATAAATGAATATTTGTTATGCAGATTTATATGTATATTTTATATTTTGCATGGATTCCTAACCACATAGGTACGAGTATATGTATTTATTTATTTTATTAAATGTATTGAGCAAAAATTCCTTTTTAAGAATACGATCAGAATAAACAAAATTACCTCCCCAAAATTTTATTTTTAATTATATTTTTGGGGCTGATGAAAAACCTAAAACTAATGGAATTTCACTCTTAAAATGTTATAAAATATATACCTTTAAAAACTAATTATTTCTAATCATTGCTCTTTTATACTGTATCATATCATATATCTTTGTAGTACAAAATTAATTTTAATTTGTTTGATAAATATAATTTTATCTTATACAGTTTAATAAAGACTTGTAAATATATACATTTGTTAAGGGCTGATATTAGAAACAGAATTATAAATTAGAATTTTCATAAACATAAAATTATAGAAAATTATTATTAATGCATTAACCAAAGATATTACCAAATGAAAAAATAGATTTTTCCTAATTTTATTGCTATAAAGTAATATTAGATAAGAACAAAAATTATTAAAAAAAAAAAGGAAAGCGTAATAAGGAAGGAGATTTACGCTAAGCTTTGAAAAATTTTGACTTGGAAGGAAGGCAATCATAATATCTGAAACTTTCACTATCGGTTGAGATTTTCTTGTATTTTACAGCAAGTTTTGGTCCAAGGGTGGAGATAATAAATATGAAAGTTTTAAATAAATAAACGTGACTTGGCAGAAAATGAAGAAAAATTTGCAACAATGAAAAATAAATGAAAACATAAGTCCCTTAGTTCTAACTAAATAAAAAAAACATTTTTTCTATTACTGAAGTATAAACGTAAGGGAAAACCAACGTAGTAAAGAATATTATGGAACTACGATCAAAATTTTATGATGCAGAAAACGTAACTGTAGGACGGAGATAAGATTCATAATGAGATATAGATGGATAACCTTATAAAATTCCTAGATCAGTAAAAAAAGCTTGGGTAAAGGTATAGTTTTCGAGCTAAAGTTGTAACTGAAACATTTACACAATGAAAATAATAAAGCAGTTTAAGATAACCATTTCCACTAAGAACGGTGCCATCTTGCTACTAATCATTTTATCAAACATGTTCTTTTTTTTCTATGTAATTTTATTGAACGGGTGCTTTTACGTTGGGATGCATTGTTTTCGTTTCATCGCCAGTTAAGGGTTTAATATGGTTCGTAGAATTTAAGTACTGTATTTATGTAACTAGATATAAAAGTTTATTTCAATAAAAAAAATTGATGTATAACCATATTTTTTAGATTGATATATAACTATAATATTATATTATTTGGATCGCCAAAATATTATCCTTTACTTGTCTGCATAATTTTTGAATAAGTTCTGTGATATAACTATTTACAATCGGTTTCTTTAATTTAGTAACTAAATTTTGGCAGATAAATAACAGTTGCATACTTGTACAAGCTTGGGAGAGAAACAAATTTTTTTTTGTAAGATTAGTTTTCCTCATTAGCTCAAAACATACGTGCAAGAGTAAGAAAAAGAAATTATGTAGCACAGAAAAAATGCTAAGCCTGACCGCGATTGTAATTCGAAACCTCATAATTAATGAATAAATACAAACAAACTTTATTTCATAATTTTTAAATTAATTAAAACAGTTTTTTAAAATGAAAATAAATAATAAAGTAAAACTAATAAATAAATAAACACTAAAATTATTAAAATTTATTTCTTAAAGAATGAAATAAATTAAAGAGAGCCTTTCTCCGGATAGGAAATATTAATGAAATAAAAATCAAATACAACAGAAAAGTTTAAAAATAACTGGCAAAATTAAAAAGAAAAAACTTACGTGGTCGAATGGAAATTGTGAAGAAATTCTGGAAAACAGAAATACCTTCTAGAAAAAGTAGAGAGCGACTACAAATAAAGAAAATCAAATAAGTTTAAAAAACTCACAAAAATTACCCTCCAAAACCTTTAGACAAACAAAAACTTATTTCGAAAAAAAAATGTAACAACTGGAAATAGACTTTCTGAGAAATATCTCAAGAAATTTTCACCGTATATTTAAAAATAAAATTAAAGGTTACCCACCGTACAATACCTTGTAAAATAGAAAAAAAAAATATAAAAAACCTTAAATCACTTGAGAAGTACTTGAGAAAAGCCCAAAAACTATTTAATTTTGGAAAACCTATACATATAATAGTAGACTCACTACCTCCAAATGAGAATGACATCATCAGAAAAACAACAATTAAAAAATAATAAAGCTCTGAAGAAGATAACATAACCGCACAAATTTAAATCAATTCCTCAAGTTAGTAAAGAAGACTAAAACTCTTTGCGAAGAAATTTTGCTAACGGAACAAATCCCTAAGAGTTCCTTTCAAAATTAAAAAAAAGACATTACAAAACAAAATAATCAACAAAGTTATGAATTATTTATGAGAGTATCAGAGTGGTTTTCGCTTAGAAAGATCCTGTACTGAAAAAATTGCAACTTTAACAACTATCATAAATTTTATTAACAAAAATAGTAAAAATATGTTGCAGTTTTTGTAGATTTAAGAAAAGCCTACGATTTCATGCACCGCGAATCGTTATTTAAAGTATTAGAAGCAAATAATAAAAGTACAGCAATAATTAAACAAAACTAATAAACATCAAATCTAAAATTAAACTATATGGAGAATTGTCAGAAGCATTTGAAATAAAAATAGGCGTAAGGCAGAGACACTGAATCGCCTCAATTCAATTCAACAATGCCTCATAAAATGTAATTAAAAAATGGAGTAAAGAAATGGTTAAACATCGAATCGCAGAATCTGTATATTTAGGAACGTTTAAAAAGAAATTAGCAATCAATTATTTAGCCTTTGCAGATTATGTAGTTATTCTAGTTACATAAATATAGAAGAAGCAAAATTAAAATTATATCTATAGGCAGAAAACAGAAAAAAACAATTTAAGAAATATCCTATGAAAACCTGAATTTACAACCAGTGATAATAACTGTGTAGAAGAAAATAATCATTAAAAATGGGGAAAATACACAATGTAGGCAAATTTAAGTATCTTGGTTAAATAGTAACACCAAATGTATTCGAAAAAGAAGAAATTGAAGGTCGGATTCGTAAAATGGAAACAGTTTATAGAGTGACAATAGATGTTTACAAAAAGAAATTCTTAAGCTGCAAAGGTAAACTACGACACTACAAAACAGTAATTTGCCCAGAAGCCTTACGTAAGGGAGTGTTTAGGAAAGTTTAATGTAACAAATAATTTAAAATAAAAAAGAAGAATCTTAAAGATTTCTGGACCCAAAAGAACACAGGAAGGTTACATGTTAAAAACTAACAAATAATTTTACCAAGAAGTAAATGATTTAGAAACGGAATTGCGGAATAGAAGAATTAGGTTTTTTGACTATATCTATAGAATGAGTGACAGCACATTGAATAAAAAACAAGTATTTAATTTTTATGAAGATATGAAGAAAATAATTATATAACTTTTACAAAGATACTGTACAAAAATAGGGTGGCAGCGAGAAGTAAAACAAGATCTAGAATAACTAAATAATTATTGGAAAAAATAATAGATAGAATATAGTTTTGAAAAGCAATTGAGGGTTTCAAACTAGATGAAAAAGAAAAACAAAGAACAGCTCTAGCAAAATTTAGAAGAGTAAAAACAAGCACTCTCGCAAAAAGTTAAGAAGTACTAGAAACAACGGAAAGAATAGGAAAAAGTGAAAGAAAATGCAACAAGATCTGAAAAGATCTAATCGGAAAAAAATAAAAAATACGTAAAAATTGGCATTGAATAAGTATTAAAAAAATAACACTACATACTAAAAATTGAGTAAAGAAGGCAGCAACTACATGCAAACAGAGACAAGTAATTGCGTTACCGATAAACTCAAATAATTAATAATATTGTTGGGGAAAGTTACAAAAATAAAAGCTCGTTTTTACAAAAGAAAATTGGACTTTATTTTTAACAGAATGAAAAATAGAATTATATAACCATATTCATAAAAACAAAAAAAATGCATAAATACATAATTGTTTATTATTACATAATTATTACAATTATTACAATTATTACATAATTGTTTTGTTAAAGACAAATGTTTTGCACAAAATCTCCTTATGCGATATTTATATACAACAATAGTTAAGTAAATTATAAGTAAACTTGTTACCTTAAATATTTCTTTTACTTACAAACACAATATAATAACAATACCGAGCATAATAATATCTTATTATTTAACAGAGGATTACCTTATTATTTAGCAGACGATTACTGTTTTTGTTGAAAAACAATATCTTGATACTCACTGGCACAGAATGCAATCTGGGCTATCATAATAGAAAGTTTAACAGACGATTACTGTAGAATGAAAAACATTGATATCGTGATATTCACTTGCACAAAATATAATCTTACAATCGTGGATTTTATATATGTCTACATAAATTCCTTTGAGTTTAATATTTTATCATACAATTATAGAGAAGAAGAAGCACAAACATAATGTTAAAGGATTTTTGACATACAACATAGATTCATAAGTATTAAACATAAAGAATGTTCGCCAAGTTCACACAACAAAGATTCATAGGTATTATAACATAACAAAAGATGCTTTCATAGCTTTACGCATTGGCGTAAACAAATATTTTACCTCTATTGTGTAAATTAACTTCTTCTTTCAAGGTGGAAGATTATTAAACAATAAAATTGACAGTATCACAACAGTTTCACGATAATAGTTTAACAATTACAACTCCAATTCCCATTAGTTTTGAAAATGAGTTTTTTCTCACAACTGTTTCATTCAATAACTGAGATAATTCCTTTTCATTATTAGTCGGAGTAATACAAATATTACGTATAGCCGGTTGGCCAAGGCATAAACCAGTTGCAGTGGGTGTAGGATTTCCCGTAAAAAAAAAAAAAAACATTAATTAACGATCATTATATTTTGTTTCAGATATTGCCCAAGTCCAATTTATTTAGTCAGTAATATTACAATAAATTCTTACGGAATTCATGACATAACACTATGATTATTTAATTTTCATTTAGGCCTCAATCGTGAAATAATTATTAATTATACAGTAGCGAGAAAATAATTTCGAGAAATAAATTGTATTTGAAATAACCATCGAAATAATAATTTTTTAGGACATAAAAATGCAATATACTCGTAGATATAAGTTTTCATAAAAATAATATCGCAAAAAGTAATTTTTCCAATGATTAATGAAGAATTTTTAATTCGATTAAAAGGTATTTTAAATAATTTGTTTCAATTTTTTTTTCAGTATAAATAGGAAACAAAATGGCTAATCATCATAATACACAGTTGACGTTGTACATATTCTTTATAACGTAAAGATATGAGTAATATGCATTCTCTTTTACCAGCGGATAATATCAAATGTCTTTAAACATCCGTTTTTAGCGGAAAAAAATAAAATAAAGATTTATAAATAGCCTTGAAAAATGAATGAGAATTGAATTTACGTAAAGATTTCGGAAGTCTACTCCTCAATCTGTCGTTATGAAAATGTACTTTTGTCATAGCATTCATGAACATTATCAGTTCGTTATTTTGAATTAACGTTACAAAAGGAAGGCTTTATATATCCGTTTAACGGCGGAATATGAAACAATAATAACGACAATGTTTCTATTTGTTTGAAAGAAAAATATCAGTTTTGTTTATTGCTGATATTTATTCTCAACTGTAACTTCCTGTTAATATTTTTTTTTTAGTTTTAACTATTGTAATCAAATCATATCTGATACAGAGATTCTTCAAGTGTGTTTTTTAAATTTAAACCAAATGTTAAATCCTTCAACATTTTGTGTAAAATTACAAACAAGCCCATTTCTTTAAGATTTTTGAAAGCGTTATACAGGCTGAAAAATGAGCAATATGTGTGCTTCACTGTCGGTTAGATGCTGGGATGTTTTGTTGTATCGGTAAATTTAAAAAATGCTTTATTCACTGAATCCATCAAATGTAATCATGTTTATAACTACCGCAATTATCATGGCTAAGACACGTTTCAAATAAACTCGCTTATATAATTCCCTTTCGCTGAATTTTATTCCCTTTTTAAAACTTTATAGTTTAAAACCACCAGTTTTCTTTTTAAAACTGTAGGTTTCAGCCTATTGCCCAGAGAGTACTTATTGTAACTAATTATCTTTAAAGTAGACGGCTTAATGTCAGTGCCAATAAAGGTGTATGTTAAACGGTTATTGAAATGATTTATAAAAGAATATTACACTCCGAAAACCGTTATTTAAAATCTAAACGTAGACAGATAAACAACCATCATCATTACATGCTACTGTATAATAATAATAATGATAATGTCATAATGTAACGATGAGTTAATCACTAGAGTCAGTGGGAATTATAAACTTAGGAAAAATTAACTTAAAACGAATATATCCCCATTATAAACAGTAATTTAAAAGTAGATATAAAAGTTTAATGCCCTTAAGATTGAAAAATTTTGTTAGGAAAGAATTTTTAACAAATTCTGGAAGTCAAACAACCTCTTGGATGCGGCCTTTATTATGCTCAACAATGAAGTTCCGTTAGCAATTGAAATAGCATATCCTACCATATTTATATCATTGTTACACAGCCTGTACAAATAAAATATAATTTCTGATGATTTATCCAACCTATTGTAAAGAGCTTTGCACTAATTCCTGATGAGAAGTCTGACTTGGAGGTTTAAATGTTTTGATATTTTCACTCTAAATTTGGGCATTTATTATAATTTTATAAAATTATTATTATTTATCTTTTATTATTTTCAATTCCGTGCTAATTTTTTTTTTTATAATCTTTCATCATTACTTATTTGTAAATTAACGTTTTTTTATTTGCATAAAAAAACTTTTTTTCAGTAGTTCTTACTGATGATGACAGGTTGACAATAGAAATGGAATCTAGCTTCAGATTTCAGTAGAATTTTTTGTAAACTGTTTTCTGGAGTATAATTTTCTTTTTAAAATTCTTTTAAATATTTCAATTTATGTTAGTATTAATTAAACGACTTTTTTTTTGTCGTACTTCCTGATTTTAAATTGTGCTTTTAAAACTTTTGCTTATATGAAAATATGGCTAAACAGAAATTTTTGCCAAGGCCAAGAAGACAAAAATCTTTACTGTTTCATGAAATAAATACATAGACTAACAAAATTAAAATATTTTTACACTGATTTAACGCAATATTAACTAACCTTAGCGTTTTGATATGAAACATATTGTAATTTTATGATAATTTTGTTTACCAACATCAGAAAATTTTATAACGAAAAGAAAATATTTTTAATGAAAAGACAGCATTTGGTTTTTTTGGATTGCGTTTTTGGATAAAATGTATTAACAATTCTATGTTTATTTATATAATGATTGAATTTCTCAAAACCATTTTTCAAATTATAATTGGAATAATTTTTTACTTGGGAGCAAATTTAAGTTCCTTTAAGTACTAGTAATAAAACTGACATATTTGATGTAGAATAAATCTAGATAAAAAAAAAAATCCAGAACTGATTTGGGAGTGAGATTCTGATAAATGCTTTGAAGAAAGAAATCAGATTTAAAACCTGTTTTAATAAGCAATGTCCTGAATTATTAAAAAAAAATCGTCCATTAGAGTAACGGGCAGTATTATTGTTCTGTTTAAATAAAAAATATCCCCTAACATGATATCAAGGAATAATAATAGTATAATGTGTTAATTGCATAATGAGATCTTTTTTTCCTCTGGTGACAGGTCAGCACCTAAGCAATTAAATTCGCCTCCAAGAGAGGTGTCCTTTTGATTAACGGGCCTCCCCACCTACCGGTAGTAAGTCCGGCATGGCAGGTCAGCCCGTCAAAGTTGGATTGTTCTTCGATTTTTTTTTATAATTTTTTTCTCCTTCCGCCGCTATTGCTCCCTCACATCTGACCATGGAAGGGGGACCCCGGCTCAGCTATACTGCTCCTGGATCCCAACCTCGGGTTGGAATTTCTTTCAGCTCTTCTGGTTAACCAATTGTCAAACTACTAAGTATAGAAGTAATTAATTTTGTCTCGTCCACCAGTGTCGGGTCCACCGGGCGATCCAGTCTCTCATTCTTTCTCTTCTGTTTTCAGTATCTCAGTAATAAATCCTTCTATTTGTCGTCAGTTCTCCCGGTTATTCACCACATATGCAATAACAGTATTTGGAGTCAGTCGGTGGATGTTTGAAGCGTTTCGAGGGTCCCTCCACCTTGGACAGTGGAAAAACATGTGTTCTGGGGAATCGTCGTCACCACAGTACATATAGTTGGAAAATTACCGCTTCATGAATCGGTTCATATACTCCCCGTGGCCTGTTAAGAACTGTGTGGCGTGGTATGTCACTTCACCGTGTTTTCTTTGTAGCCGTACTTCCAGCCGGGGTATTAAAGTGTATGTCCACATTCTTTTCGTGTACGTTGATCAGTTCTCTTGCCATTCCCGTCGTAAAAATCGTCTGGCCATTCCCCTGTCCATGCCTTCATACACTCTCTTGCGGTACATCTCTTGTAAATAAATGGACAGTGTGCCCGATATAACATCCGCTGCCTCCTTCAAAATGGCGCGATAACCAGATGTTATTCTTAAGGCCGCCTTCCGTTGTAATGCTGATAAATTTTAATATTCCTTTTGATGTTCAGAGCCCGGAACCAGGCTGGTAACGCACATAGTAAGATGGCCGTGGCCGCTGACATAAACAGCTTCCTTTTGGATGCTCGAGGACCTCGCGTCGACTCCAACAATCTACGCAAAGTGTTCGTGACACTTCCAGTTTTGTCACGGCCCTCCGAAAAGAGTTTGGCGAATTTCCCGGAGTGTTCGAATCACATGCTTAAGTATTTGGCGTGTGGTGATTCCGTCATTCGCACACCATCCACCTTGATTTTTATAAGGATTTTGGAAAACTATCAGAAAAATTGAACGAACCAAAAATGCAGGACCAGAAATTAATAGAAAAGGAAAAGTTAGTTAAAAATAATTGTATAAATATATAAAATGAAATTAAGAGATTAGAAAAAATATACATAGAGAAGAAACAGAATCTAGAAAACTAAATTTAAGAAGAAATGTATTGGTACTGATGAATGTACTCAGAAGGCATAAAAATCCAAAAAATAAGAAGGGAGGAAATTCGAATATTTGATATGAGATTAATAGACATTCCAGTGTAATAAAGGGAGACCGATTTGAAGAAAAGAAAGGTGAAATAAGTCTAATTAAAACAGGTAAACTTTCAAAAGAAAACTTTGAAGAAATTAAATTAGAATGAATGAATATCAGGGATAATAATAGAAATCCTATGTTGCAGAGAAAAATAAAGACTAAAATAATGTAAAAAAATGTATAAAACTGTGTGATAAAATACCGTTACGAAAGAGATGTAGATGATTATTTTAAAGGAAAATCTCTACAAGGATCCGTATTTTGTACAGCACTAAAAGTCGTAAACAATAAGAAGTAGAGAATTGTTGGTATACCATCTGAATTACTATGCCGTCTTGGTAAAGTAGAATTGAATTAGATTTTTGCTTTAGTATATAAAATTTATGAAGCTGGAGAAATACGCTAAAAAAAAAAAGATTTTAGAAAGTGTAATTGCTACCACAGTAAATAAAGGTTAAGTAGATAAATGTTATAACTATCCCACCATCAATTTAATGCATCATATACAGTGAAAATACAGTTAATTAGATTTGAGGTGGAAGAAGACCCGTTTACTTTCGGAAATAGTACAGGAATGAAAACTTCAATATAAAATTAATTTTAGAAAATATGCTTTTGACGAATAAGATTAAGATTAAGAAGAAGAATAATAATAAGAAGCAGTAGCATTTTATAATGTAAAATGAAATGAAATGTTTTAAAATTTAAAAAAAATAGTCTTAAATACAGAAAAAGAAGAGCCATTCTTTAGAAAAATCAGGATACAAGAATAGAGAATGAACAAAGACATGCAATGATTAAGAGAAGAGGGTAGGGCAACTATATATAATATTCCTGATTACTTTTCAACTTTTAAATGAAGAAGCACAACAGGAATTGAATGGAAAATTGCGGATGGAGTAACTACGTAAGGAAAAAGATTTTACAATTCGCTGATTATATTAAATTTTTAACAGAAATAAACACTGAAATACAAGAAAAACGGATTGAATAATTTATTGCAAGAAGAGAAATTAATTTTTCAAAGGAATAAGACTAAAAATAAATTTGTCAGAAAGGAGAATTAGAGATTCAATATTTTAATATAAAAAAAAAATATATATATACCGTAAGAGGGGTGATATTTTTTATTAGGTAATAAAAATTAGAGAGATGAATGAAATAAAGTAAATATCAAAAACGGACCTGAACAATTAAACAAAAATTTCATAAAAAAAGTCTGTAATCAATTATATATCAAATGATTAGAAAAATATTCATGAAATAAGTCTTGTGTAGATTTTAATGTCAGTGAAACAGAAAGAAGAAAAGAAAAGAAATGAAAAAATAAGGAAATAGAATGCAAGCCTTTTAAATATATCGGATATAGAAAAATAAGTGGATTGAAAAGGTACGCCTCCTATATGAATCATGAGACCTTGCCGTTGGTGAGGGGGCTTGAGTGCTCAGGGATACAGAGTAGCTGGACCGAAGGTGCAACCATATCGGAGAGGTATCTGTTGAGAGCCAGACTAAGGAATGATTCCTGAAAGAGGGCAGCAGCTCTTTCAGTAGTTGTTAGGGGCGTGAGTCACAATGACTTAAACGGCCGTATCAACATCACTCAGTCCTCTGAGTACTGCGCAGCTGAAAGCAATGGAAAACTACAGCTGCTTTTTTTTTCCAAGAAAATGTGGCTCTGCATTTTCACATAACAATAATGGAGGCGCTTTCCTTGGGAAAAATATTCCGGAGGTAAAATAGTCCCCCGTTCGGATCTCCGGGTGGGGACTACTAAGGAAGGGGTCACCAGAAAATTAAAAAATAACATTCTACGAGTCGGAGCGTGGAATGTTAGAAGCTTAAAAAAGGTTGGTAGGCTAGAAAATTTAAAAAGGGAAATGGATAGGGTGAATGTGGCTATAGTAGGAATTAGTGAGGTTCGGTGGGAAGAGGAAGGCGACTTTTGGTCAGGTGATTTTAGAGTAATTAACTCAGCGTCAAATAATGGGCAGGCAGGAGTAGGTTTCGTGATGAACAAGAAGATAGGGAGGAGAGTGGAGTATTTCAAAACGCATAGCGATAGAATCATTGTAATAAGGATAAAATCAAAACCTACACCGACAACGATTGTTAACGTTTATATGCCTACAAGCGCCCATGATGATGATGAGGTAGAGTGTGTATACGAAGAGATTGATGAAGCAATTAAACACGTAAAAGGAGATGAAAATTTAATAATAGTTGGAGATTGGAATGCAAGCATTGGAAAAGGCAAGGAAGGAAATATAGTGGGTGAATACGGGCTGGGCAAAAGGAATGAAAGAGGGGACCGACTTATAGAGTTTTGCACGAAGTATAATTTAGTAATTGCCAACACCCAATTTAAAAATCATAATAGAAGAATATACACTTGGAAAAAGCCAGGCGATACTGCAAGGTATCAGATAGATTATATCATGGTTAAGCAAAGATTTAGAAATCAACTCGTTGACTGCAAAACTTACCCTGGAGCAGACATTGATAGCGACCATAATTTGGTGATAATGAAATGTAGATTGGGGTTTAAAAACCTGAAGAAAAGGTGTCAGATGAATCGGTGTAATTTAGAGAAGCTTGAGGAAGAGGAGGTAAAGAAGATTTTTGAGGAGGACATCGCAAGAGGTCTGAGTAAAAAAGATAAGGTAGAAAATGTAGAAGAAGAATGGGAGAATGTTAAAAAGGAAATTCTTAAATCAGCAGAAGCAAACTTAGGCGGAATAAAGAGAACTGGTAGAAAACCTTGGGTTTCAGACGATATATTGCAGCTGATGGATGAACGTAGAAAATATAAGAATGCTAGTGATGAAGAAAGTAAAAGGAACTATCGGCAATTAAGAATGAAAGAAAAATCATTATTCGGAGTAACGGTACAAGGTGAAAAGATAAAGATGCTACGATTTGCTGATGATATAGTAATTCTAGCCGAGAGTAAAAAGGATTTAGAAGAAACAATGAACGGCATAGATGAGGTCCTACGCAAGAACTACCGCATGAAAATAAACAAGAACAAAACAAAAGTAATGAAATGTAGTAGAAACAACAAAGATGGACCACTGAATGTGAAAATAGGAGGAGAAAAGATTATGGAGGTTGAAGAATTTTGTTATTTGGGAAGTAAAATTACTAAAGATGGACGAAGCAGGAGCGATATAAAATGCCGAATAGCACAAGCGAAACGAGCGTTCAGTAAGAAATATAATTTGTTTACATCAAAAATTAATTTAAATCTCAGGAAAAGATTTTTGAAAGTGTATGTTTGGAGTGTCGCTTTATATGGAAGTGAAACTTGGACAATCGGAGTATCTGAGAAGAAAAGATTAGAAGCTTTTGAAATGTGGTGCTATAGGAGAATGTTAAAAATCAGATGGGTGGATAAAGTGACAAATGAAGAGGTATTGCGGCAAATAGATGAAGAAAGAAGCATTTGGAAAAATATAGTTAAAAGAAGAGACAGACTTATAGGCCACATACTAAGGCATCCTGGAATAGTCGCTTTAATATTGGAAGGACAGGTAGAAGGGAAAAGTTGTGTAGGCAGGCCGCGTTTGGAGTATGTAAAACAAATTGTTGGGGATGTAGGATGTAGAGGGTATACTGAAATGAAACGACTAGCACTAGATAGGGAATCTTGGAGAGCTGCATCAAACCAGTCAAATGACTGAAGACAAAAAAAAAAAAAAGAAAAGGTACGAAATGAAGAAATCGTTGAAAAAAGGAGAGAAATTACTGGCAGTATTTTGTTAATAGATGGATTAGATTGGTTTGCCACATTAATAAGCAGGTTATTTAAAGCAGGTTAAAGCATTAAAGCAGGTTATTTATTAAAATATATTTTCTAAGTCATGATTTTATAGAACAAACATTTTTAACTTATTTTTTTTTATACATGAAGTTTATTGATACAAAATCACATTGTTGAAGTCATGATAGTTTAACATAGCTATAATAGTAATTATATTTTAGCTTATTCAGATAATCTTATGAAACTTTGCCACAAAATGCATTACTACAATATATATGTTGAATGTTGTACCTACTGCTAGTCGGTTCATACACAATGCTCAGTCAATTAATTAGTCAACGCTTTGAATACAGATTAGGAGAATGCATAATACTACTGCAATATAATTATTGCAGCTGTGGCTAATAAGACGGGCGACGAACTGGATATTTGTGCCAACCAAACAAAGTCGTTATTAACGAAAAATATTTTTATTACGCGTTATGCTGAAATTTATCTGTAGAAATGTCAGTAAAAGTTTTACTGTTTTCGCATGATTTTTGCTTTTATTTTATTAAAAAGAGTCCATCGTTTTTATTCTAGTCACGTTTCATGGTTTCCCTGGTTTGTTTGTTTAAAAAAAATACATTCAATATAGATCTTTTATCCGTAAATTTTTAAATTTGGTTCACTGTTTATTAATGTTTAATCGGTTTAAATGTTTAAAAACGTCAGTGAAAGAAAGCTCAAGACAATACAAGTGAAGTATTTGTTTTATGTACTAATATTGATTTTATATGTACTAAAATTGATTT
This sequence comes from Lycorma delicatula, assembly GCF_047948215.1. Lineage (NCBI taxonomy): Eukaryota > Metazoa > Arthropoda > Insecta > Hemiptera > Fulgoridae > Lycorma > Lycorma delicatula. The sequence goes on along the minus strand of NC_134455.1, from coordinate 173,226,469 downwards.
TTTATCATACTAATGATTATGTACGCTGCGGTTAATCCCTCGTATTCTCTTTTTAAGTTCATAGTAACTCGCATTCCTTTCAGATCGTCCACAATGTTTACTTCTTTCAAAACTTTATTTTTACACCATCTACTATTTTTCTACTATCGTTTTAATCAATACTTCTCCTCTCATGTTTGACCCGGTCTGTTAGCCTTTGTGTTTTCAATTGTTCTGATTAAGTTTTTATTCTAGTTCAAACTTCTAATTATCTCTTTAATTTTTCTCATTGTCTGTCAATTTCATAGAATTTCCTACATTTCCAGATTTCAAGTCTAAAACCTTTTTTTTTATCTTTTTCCTAGGGTCTATTATTTATTTACACCTTTACATAAGATAAAAATTTAAATATCAAGCATAAGAAAACCTGTTCAATTATAATTTCACTTCATTACAACATCTATGATTGAACTAAGTTTCTTTGTTGTAATGTCACATAATCTCAATAAAACAAAATATTATATTTTATTTGATCAGGAAATTTATTCCTTTTGATATACGAAACATTCTTGTTCTAATCAAAATTAGTAGTAACTAACATAAATAAAAGGAATTAGTTTGCAACGCTATTTTGAATAGCTTGCTCATTGTTTTTAATACAAAATGTGAAAAAGCTATTCAAGTTCATATGATATTTAAACATTTATATGTTTAGAATTGGACAAAACTATTTAATACATATTATTATTATACAGCAAGTCAACTTCATCGCATTAAAAATCCATAAATTAGTTGCGATATCTAATATATCTTGATCTGTGCTTTTTGGAGATGATTTCACCAAAAATGTCTGTAAATATATTTTAGACTAAAACGTTTTTTTTTTTTTTATTCTGTTTATATATATTAAATAATTGCAATTCTTAAACTACAACATAAGAAGCAACGGCAAACTAATAATCATTTTCAGAACAAACGATTCTGAGGGTTTATGTTGAAGTCAATCAAACAGGTGCAATTAAGAGTGAAGTAGAGAAGAATGGTTTAAATTTCCTCGAAATAAAATAATCCAAAAAAAATAGAAAGAAAATCTAAAGAGTACACATTTTTTTAAAGAAAAGATGTGCAACTGGTGCAAGCTTTGTTGTAATTTGTTATAAGTTTAGGTGAAAATGATACGATGAAATATTTTGAACTACTGAAGAAGAGATATTCTTAATTATTTATATTTAAGATAAATTCGACTTTCTGAACATCTTTAAAGTTATCTTTAAATTTTAACGAGTAAAGAACTTATAAGATAAAGTAACTTAAAAAGTTACATGGTATTTCGTCATTATGAGAAATTAAAAAGTAAGTAATGATTTGCATTACGGAATTGGAAGGAAACTCTGGTTGGTTTTTTGTGTAGTATTGTATTCTAATTGTTATATTTGTATGTTTTAATAAAATAAATATATTAAAAAATTAGAATGTTTAGAAAGAAAATTAGAAAGAATTAGAACATGTTTTCACATATTTCACTTGCACTTAAAATTGATTGCCAATTTGGTTTTTCATGATTCATCACCTAAAAATTATAAAAAAGGACAAAAAAAAAATGAATTAGCTAAAATATTTTAGAAAAAACCTACACAACTTTATAAAACCAATCATTTCTAACAATTTTTAGTTTTATTAGTTTTATTAAATAAAATTTTAAGGTCAAAATTGTCTTCGTTTTAGGCAATAACAATCGGAAAACGAAATATACCGAAAATACACATAATCTTCTGTAGCCTCAAAGTCACATCCTTGCCCATCACAACCTAATGTATGCTCATAAAATAAAAAAATTAAAACCATTAATTTTATAGCATTCTACTTTAAAATTATTTATTTATTAATCTATATTTATTTTGTCTTTTTTTAATTGAATTGTATAGGCATCGACTCTAAAGTCGGTAGCCCACGTCAAATTCTCTAGAACACAATAAAATCACCAATAAAATAGTCAGATATAATGTATACGAAGAGCTTTTAATGAAACACAAAAATAAACTTGCATAAAAAATTAAAACGCACTCTTATAACACTTAAAATTTATAAAGGGCCCTGACATTTACATAAAGCACAAAATAAAACCAAAACATTAAAGACACAGTAAAATAAAATAATCAAAAACTGTAGGACAATAATACCATGCAAACTTTTACTCTATTTTCAGATGTTTTCACATAGAAAAGTTTCAGTCAAACATAACACATACAGTACTGACTTTGTCGAAGGCTAAGTGAAAATGCGGTAGTAATTTGCTGGCATGTAGGTAAGCAACTATTTTTTCTTCATTCATTTTTTCTTTGATTTTCTTAATCGACCGCAATATTATTTCTTAACTCGTACCTCTTTCTGAGGATTTCATGTATTATAAACTCTTCCAATAGATGCTTAACAATAAGGGTTTTATCTCATACACTGCACAATGGTTTTTCTTCTTCGGTTAAAATATATGAATTTATTTGTGTGTGACCAATTCTGAGTCACGCACAAAAACAGTGGCGATGACAAGTGGTGATCGCCACTTGTATCTAATAGTTTCGCATTGCTCTTCCATTTATATGGTATTATGTTAATTACACATAGTTTCGTATAGCCTTCTTCATTCATTATTTCACGTGGTTCGGTAGTCAGTTTTAGACTATTTTTTAACGTCTGCACCTCGAATAGTAATCACGTCCTTATTCTCACAAATTGCTGCTATTCGGGTCGCTTCATCTGCATTTTCATTTTTTCAGATACCAGCGTCCCTGGAATTCATACAAATTAACATCGCTGTGCCATTCAGCTTATAAACATAGAATGAACAGGATGTTTTCAAGAAGAACATCCATAATGTTCTTGTTCCAAATAGCAATTAGTGCGCTTAAAGAATCGGAATATATTAAAACTTTCTCTTAGAAAAAATGTTCTGTGTAACAAAGAGCTCTGCTGTTTAAACACTCCCATGTTTGGCAGTTTTCCATAATGAGCTTCTCCATTTATGTACATAGAGCATCCAACACCATGTTCAATTTTAGAACCATCAGTAAAAAATATTATGCATCCCTCGTAGTTACTGATCATTGTTGAAAGTCCCTGTTGGATAATCACTGCTGAGTAATACGGAAGTAGGCATAGTGAGTAAAGAATCAATAGTATTGCAATATTTTGGTCCCGTAACATCGGCTTCCGCCAGCTTGGATTTTCACGTCTGCCCGCCTTTGGCCAATGGGATTGAAGTATTAAACAAAATTTCACGAAAACGGTATATCCTAGGGCATTTTTGATTGGAAAAATGTATATCATTGTACATATAGACCAAACTTTAAAAACTTGTAAAACTACTCATGCTTTGGAAGAGTTATCTAATACATATGTTTTTATAACATATAAAAACATATGTATAAAAACATATCCGGGAATGGTATGTCCGATTTATATAATTCAAACGGATTCTGAATCTGTTTCTTTTTTTGTTTTTAAATCGGTCATATCACGATTTTAACATATTATTTATTTATTTATTTTTTTTTTGTAAAATCGATATCGTTATTTGCATAATTTCTATGAACAATAGAAGGCGTTCCAAACATTCTAAATTTTTTGTTAGTTTTGATAGAAGGTTCGCCTTTATAGATTCTATAGTTTCTAACATCTGTCACATTTTCATCTAAAAATCTACTTTCTTGAATGGTTAAAATTTGAATTTTTAATTTTTCTTATAGTTTTTCTACTTATTTTTGTTTTGCAGTTTTTGTAAGTGATTTTACATTTTTAGTTCCAAAAAATCATTTTTGTTTAAATTTAAATTTTGTACGGTTTTCATGACGCTCCGATTCGTCACAAACACTTTGGTCCAAGCTTCCAAGTATCCTTGGCTCGATTGCATTGCTGTTTTTAATGGTCAATTTGCATGTTTCCTTACTACCTAGAGTAAATTTTCATTTCTTCCTTGTGTTAAGTGGTGTAAGTACAAAGTTTGTATGAGAATTTAAAATCCATTGGATACTTTCGATATCCAGCGGCACAACGTGGAAGCTATTCCGTTATCTTTTTCCACCGAAGACTTTCCGGAACAGAGATTCACCGCCTATACGCTATTTTATTTATACAATTTATGAACTTTTATATATTATAATTATATTAATAATTTTATAACTATAAAACCGATTATGTCCAAATTATACTGATTACAATACTTCCCCTTCTAGAGCAGTAGCTCTGATATAACGCTACCCAGACGAAAAAATTATATATGATATATTTTATTAACTAATGAACATAGTTCTATATCAACATTTGGTAATAAATTTATACTATTCGAAATAAAGTATAAATGAAAATTATTATACGTAGTAATACAGTCAAATGAGAGAATTATGTGATATTAGACTTAAGGTTTGAGTTTTCAGTGACTTAACGTATGTGAATACGTATATGTAATTATGAATTGTTTTTCTTTTAAATAAATAATAAGACCTCATGATTCCGTGAAATAATATCCTTCAAGATTTTTTTTATTCAAATTGGTTTTCTCTATAGTCCTCATGTTTTTTGTTATAATTTCATTTAAATTAATAATTATGTCTTATTTTATATCGTAATCGCGGTATTTATAATTTTAAATTAGGGATATTTATATTTTTTTGTACTTATCGGTAAAATAAATTTAAATAGCATTTTAAATCGTATTTTGTATTTTATAAATTGTATATTTTAATCGTATTACAAGAAATATACCACTAATTTAATGAAAATAACTATTGCAGTTAGATATATTAAAAGCGTTTCCGGAGAATATTTGTACGAAAGAAATAAAAGTGTGCACCACCACAAATTACACCACTTTGTTAAAATATTTAAATATCTGATTAACATATTGCAACAATAAAGAAGATTGAACGCTATCTCCACGTGAAAAACAGTTAATAATTTCTCTATTCTCTTATGTTTAAATGTTGAAATAAGAAATTCAAAGTTTTAGATTTTTTGTTTAACTAAATGTTTTCTTCTTTTTTTTAAATAAAAAAACCTGTGAGAATAAAATTTTTATAAACTGGAAGTATTACTATACAAATTTTTGGTAGTTTCATTGCAATTTTTAAAGCTTAACGCAGACAAGATTTGTACCGATATTATTCAAACAAGCTCAAAGAATTTCTCCCAATATTTTGATAAAAAAGAAAGGATTAGAGCAGTCTTATAAAAAATTGTGAAAACTGTGTATTGTATTATACATATATATATATATATATATATATATAAATAAAAAAAATATATATATTATATTTTATAACAGGAAACATCATCAGCATTCAGCAGCACAGTCGTAACAAAAATAGAATACATTTAAATATTTTATGATAATTGATTATTCATTACTAATACATCAAATTTTATATAAAAACACTAGATTACAATAATTTAATCTTTTTAACTGAATTACAATTTGTTTTTACCTTTAAAACCTAGTTCAAAAAAAAAAAAATTAAAATCTATTCAGCAACTATTTTAAATTATTTAAATATTAAAAAACATTAAATGATGTAATTTATTTTATATGTACGGACAATTATTTATTTTTTTTTTAAGCTTTCAACAAATAAAATTATTGTTTATAATAAAAAAAACCCGGAAAATATTGACCTACCATATAGTTTATTAAAACCAGATTTATTACAACAGGTTTAAAAAAATATTTTAAAGAAAGTTTGACAGATTTCAGGTCGGATTATTTTGTCCCGTTACGTATACATTGTATATTTACGTATTTTAATAGTACAGTATGCATACAATCTAATAAAAAAACTTCTGAAAGTAATGAAAATCATATACTTAACTTTACATAACTTATACTGTTATATGCTTCTATTTTTTTTTTCAATCGTTTTTAATAAACTTAATTCCTTTCCATTTTTCAGTAAATTTAATTAAACATTTTTTTAACAGTTAATTTGTAGCGAGTTTTACTATAAAATTGCTTGCCAATTATTTAGAGAAAAAAACATGTACGGAGATAGATTCTCTAAATAGATATAGTTTGTACTCTTCCTCTCTTTTTCTGTGTAGTCTTTGGAACCACCGTAAGGTATTATTACTTCAGAGGATGAATGAGGATGGTGTGTGTGAATATGATTGAAGTGTAGTCTTGTACAGTCTCAAGTCGACAACTCCTGACAAGTGTGGTTAACTAATACCCAACCACAATGATTTTTCTTCATAAAATTTACCGTCTGTAAATGACAATAATTGACTAATAATTATATTAACAACTATCAGAATAAAAAAGAAGGAAAAAACAAGAAAAACTATATAATATGTATAGAATTTTTAAGGCATGAAAATGAAGCACCAAGCACCTATAAAATAGAAAATGAAGCACCTATATTTCTAAAAGATTTTGATGTTATATGCATGTACAAAATTTTAATAAAGTTAAACTTATTACTTATTACGATTAGTTGTTAACTTTTTCAAGATACTAGAAAAATTTCTAAGCCGATTTAAATTTCGAAAAAATATGAACAAGATTCTTTTATACTCGATTCATTGTAAGAGCTATCAGGTTGTAAACAACCCGTGTGGCATTGTAATAGTGTTTCCAAAATTATGCGTACTTTCTTTGTTTTATTCAACTTTTCTTAAACCAATTTTTCAGAATTAAAATTTTTATGTTTTAAATGCTTATTACCCATTTAACAAAGTTGTACGTCAAACATAAAAATAGGGGTTTTTACCCCTTTTTTCACCCCAGATTTTTCAACTATTACTTCAGATACTGTTCTGGGATCTATTTTAATCGATTTTTCAGATAAAACATATAATAAATCACTAATTCAGCCACTTGTTAAACATCTTAAATTTCAGTACGACCTCATTTCACCGGGGTAGCTGAAATCCGACCGAAATTTTTCACTAGCCGTAACTCGCAAACGAAACATTTTAGGACATATGTTTATATAAATTTTTTCCATTACATTCAAGAGTAGGATAGGTTACGAATCTCCCAGGAGAACTTCATGAAATAGTCTGAATACATGTTTTCATTACATACGTAGACTATATTTAGTTTATATTTATATATATTCAAAATCCTTCAATTAGTTTGAAAATTATAGGTTAGCAAATGATGTTCTAAATAAGTCTGTCATTGAAATATATTATTCAAAATATCTCTAGCGGTTTCATTTCTTCATTAATTTAAAATCCTTAAATTAAAGTCCTTAAATTTAAAATCCTTAATAAGCTTCTAAACCTTCACAATATATTTGCTTTTTGTCACAATAATAAAAATGTTAAAAAAAAGCTGAAAACACAGTTGTAGGACTTTCCGTCACGCGGATTTTTCCTGAGCATACTTACAGACTTATATACACACAACTTAATTTTGTGCGCAATACAGAAGAGGAGCTGATGGCGGCCGGTGAAGAAGAGGCTGACATGGTTAAGAGGTGGCTAATAGCTCATGGTCTACGTCTTGCTGAAGACAAAGTGAAAGTGATTGTTATGGCTGGAAGATGCAGACTACATCCATTGCATTTTAGAGTGGAACACACGATGGTGCATACTAGTTCAGCCGCGAAGTATTTAGGTGAATGGTTGGATAAGAACCAATCCTTTATTATACATGTTGATTGCGAAAAAGGGCGAAAATGTGGTGAAGGAGCTCAGAAAAATGATGAGGAATAAGGGCGGTCCTCAGACGGGTAAGAGAAAACTGTTGGCCAGTGTGCACTCTTCGGTGGTGTTATATGGAGTTGCTGTATGGTTGGGAGCGTTGTCGAGGACCAGGAACGTGAGGCGTTGGGTTATGCAACAACGTAGGCTAAACATATGTCATCGCAGGCTATCGTACGATCAGCGCCGAGGCGGCATCGGTTGTAGCTCGAGTACCGCCCATAGACTTACAAGCGTAAATGAGAGCCTCAATAGTGAATGGACGGGACAGAAAGGAAGCAATTGACGGTCTCTACATGGCTTGGCGTGACAGATGGCGAGAATCGGGCAAAGGAAGGTATGGGCTCATCAGCGATTCAGGAAGTGGGTGGAGTGAAAGCATGGTAACACAGGCTACGAATTTACCCAGTTCCTGTCTGGACATGGATGTTTTCGGGACTATCTGTACAGGATGGGCAGATGTCATACAAGTCGATTGTCATACAATGTCACGATTGCGGCGGACTGGATACAGCAGAGCATGTGGTGTTTTTTTGCCCTAGTTGGCGGAACTTAAGAGTGGCGCTCGAGGATCAGAGTGTGGAGGGGGCCAACAGTATAATCGAGGTGATGCTCAGCAATAGCAACAAATGGGAATGTATCTTGACTACGAACACATCAATGATAGGAGATAAGGCCAATGAAGAGAAGGGACGACAGGCTGAGTAGATGCGGATCTATAGAGACGTGAGGCCAGCTTCTGGCCTCACGTCAATCAAGGGAGGCCAGCTTCTGGGAGTGGGTGACGGGGGCTCCTCGGAGTCGTCGCTTGTCGATCACCCCCTGGGAACGCCTTCCGGTCATACGGATTCGGATAGTAGAGTGCCTGGGTGTTCATGCAGGGGCTGTACATACCATATGGCTTAGATCCGGCCCCTGCATGATAGGAGGGAAGATTTGTTAGCGGATGGGAGCCTTGCATTGCCGTCAGTGCGGGCCTGCCGGCGGCTGGCAGAGCTTTTTCCTCCCTCTACGGAAAGAAAAAAAAAACAAAAAAATATACTTAATTTAAAATATTTATTATTTTATTTAAATATAATATTTTTTTGGTTATTTAATTGAACTTGGTATGATTCTAACTAAACCGCGCGCCCATAGCGTATTTTATTCGAGCGTGTGTGTTGGTACTAGCGGCCACTTTAAATATTATTCATTTATTTAATTTTGTCGCATACCTGTAACGTCACAACGTAGCAGACGACTACAACAGCTGTTCATCAGTGTTACACTCGCTCTCCTTGTGGTGAGAGGGGATACTATTGACGCAGTATACCCACTAAGCCACTAGTTTATTTAGAGAATTTGTTTGGGTGGGATACGATTTTAAAAAAGTTTTTTTTTGCTAATATTATTATTTTTAATATGTTCAAATACGACCTTAATTAAGCAAAATCTGGAGATACTGAGAGTGACCTTGCTCTACAGCTTCATCCGCTTGGCCTATTAAGTTGAAAATTGAATGGCATAATTGCCCTATATATGGAAATAATTTGACAAAGTTTGGTCAAAATCAGTCGAGTAGTTCTGGAGATGTAAGGTGACATAAAGGGCGAAACAGAACATACAAACATCCAAAAAATCTCCATCCGTTTTCTGGGATTTTTGTGTTTCTTAGTGCCAAAACGTCAACATCCGGTAAAACCGGGATATGCCCAAGTTTAACCGATTACAATACTTTCCCTTTCTAAAGCTATACCTCTGCTACACGCTAGATGGGAAAGTAAAAAAAAAAAAAAAAAAAAACTGAAAAAACCCTTACTTATTTCACCCACAAATATTTTAATAAAATTCAACATTCTAATTTACCTGAGACATGATGTATTTTCTACACCAAAATTCCCATCAATATTGTCACACTTAAAATTTGTTTTTATACTGTAGCAATTTAATTAAACTATTACAGAATCAACATAACATTTAACCTCAAAAACGCATTTTTCTATATTTTTCTAGTATTTTACATTTATTTAGTCTACTGAAATTATTTGTTCAATCCATTTAAGATAATATACAGTGGAACTCAGTCAAATTTTATAAAAACTTTATTAAATAAATAGAAAAGTATTTTAAAATAAAAGTGTTTTGTTAGTGAAATTAAATTTACTTACCGGGTTTCTCATTTTATTTACTCTACATATTTTTTTCTGAAATACTGAGAAATCTAGTAAAAGTATAATATTATGATTCACAATATTCAAACTTATACCATTATACATTAAAATTCATAAAGAAAAACTCAGGTTGTCAATGCCACAAAAATTAAAAAATAACTCTACTTCTTTTTTACTATATTATTATTATAAATATAAATAAAATTTGAAAGTTAAATTTTTTTTTTATTTGTTTCACATTGCCACATAAGCTTGATGCTTGGGCGTGGGATATGGAAAATATAATTTTGTGGCTTATGAAAACTACGATAAAAATAATAATATTAGCAAAAAAAACTTTTGTAAAACCTCACACTGGGACTCGAATCCACACTTATAAATGAAAGGCCGATACGCTACCATTCCGCCACAGAGATCAGCGGAATTAATTTAATACGTTCAGCCGTCATGCGCAGTACAAGTTTAAAAGTCTAAAAGTTAATTGGTACGAACTCCTTAAAATCGTATACATAAAAGGTAGTCTTATACACATTTTATGTCGGTGAAAAAAAAATACATTTGATAGTGAATAACGTGAAAAGGATTAGTATGATGGGAGTAGAAATAGACGTGAGTATATCATCACTTTTTATAACGTTATAAATAAATCCATGATATACTGATAAGTATATCTTCTAAAGTGGCATACAGAACAGTATTCAGAAAGCAGATTATGTACTATCTATATAATCTAAACCATGAATGCTCAGAAGTACTATTGATATAGTTATTCAAAGCTAAACATTTATTACTCCTCTGGTTAACACTAAACTTTAATGCTATTAAATGACAGGGTTCTATTAATGCAAAAACATTTAAGTACCTTATAATTTAACAAGGGGAAGCAATAAATACTTGTCTTATTCCGTTTGTCGGTAGTTATTTAACCATCAACCATCAAGTTTAATTTAACCATCAAGTTTTATTTTTTGTACTCTATTCCAGATAATGACAAATAAAAATCTGATGTGGACACCACATTGCTTCCTGTAAGCCTATTAAATTACATACACACTTTTTTTTAGATGAAAAGTACATAAAAATTATATTTTCATTAATAACTTCTGAATTTTTTCATTTTTTTTTATTATTGAATTATTATTTATTTTAACAATTTTTTTTTACGATTGGACATTAATAATTATTAATAAATCAATATATTTAAAATAAAATAAAAAAGTTACAAAAAGAAAAGGAAATGAGGTCGGATTTGAACCGATGTTTCTTCCTCTCGTAAAATCCAAATATTTCATTAATTAAAATTTTATTTGGCTATAATTTTGAAACCAGTGAGAATAAGCACCATTTAAATTAATTCTGCCGAATTATGTAATTCGCATATGTTACTTAAGTTATGTATCTCGCATAACTCAAAAACGATTAGCAGTAGGATGTTAAAATTTTGGATTTAGCACTGTTGTACCACCCAATTGTGCACCTCCCCTTTTGATTGCAATTTACTGGACCTAAAGTGTCTAAAAAACCCCAAAATCCAAAAAAATTGAATTTTGTACTTTTTCTTAACTGCAGTAGTAAGCTCTCATTGACAGCTTTTTCACGATTTATATAAGTGGTACTTATTGTCATTTGTTCTTGAGTATTTAATTTTAATTAACGAAATATTTGCATCTTACAAGGGGAAGCACATCGGCTGAAATCCGACTTCATTTCCGTTTTTTCAGATTTTTTTTAAAAATTAAATATATTGATTTATTAATAATTATTATCCTCTGATTGTAAAAAATAATCTACAATAAATAATAATTCAACAACAAAAAATAAAAAAATATATATAATAAAAAATATATAATTTAATAGGCGTACAATGAATTCTTGTGGTGTCCACATCAGATTTTTCTTTTTTTTTGAAACGCAGATACTGTAGTAAATTATTTATTTTGTTAAAAAAAAAAATTGACACTTGTGAAAATTTTATTTCAAGATCAGATTATAATTATTAACTTAACACTCCATCAAAAATCTACATAAAATTTCAATTTAATTTTTTCTTTTAATACTAACAAATGTCTTTGTAATAGCATACATTTTAAAATACTCCCCTACCACCTTTTAATAAAAGGTGGTAGGTTTTACTCTAATTAAAATTCGAGTAAAGAATGCAATAACTACTTACCTGTAGGTAGTCTAGGTGCAGCAGGAGTTGCTAAAGGGCAACATACGATTACAAGGAGAAGAATTGTTGTAACAGGTGGTGAGGAGAAACGTTGCTGATTAAATTTGTTATCGTAGGGAGGCGCCATTATACTTCTTAAGGCGCATTTAGGAGGGAGGCCAAACATCTCTTCATTTATTATCACATCGGGATGACCTGTTTAAACAAAGGTTGAAAATTAGCTTATTATTTACCAATAAATAAAAGTAAAGAAATGTCTTCTGTTTTTCTATTGAAAAAAAAAGTAATGTATAATTTTTAATACTTTTTACAAGCAAGCCCGCCAAGAGAATTATATTCATCACAAGATAGTATGGAATCACAATGGTACTAACAGCTCGGTAATTAAAAAAAAGTATCAACTGATATCTTTTGTTTAAAAATAACTTATAGTTTCAACTGAGGGGAATGTTTATAAGAAATAAATTTACGCCAGCTGCCTGTACGATATGTAATAATGTTTATTTTCAAAATTATAATTTTTAACATAAGAACTTTAACATAACGCTGACAGAAGATTGCTTAATTTTCTCAGCTTTTCAACTGACAGATTTTTATTTCAAACCAATAGGGTTTTAAAATATAAATGAATTAATCATGCAGTACCACATTTACGCGTATAGCCACACGCATGTGTAAGGCGACCCGGTTTCTTAGATGATAATTTTAGGAAAAAAACATTTACTTAGAATTTCGCCGAGAGACCAAAATAGAGAGAATAGTATCGAGAGGCTTGACAACGGTACAAATTCCAAAAATTGGCGCTGTTCACATAATGGTACCACTCCGCGCAGAAGGATGAATGTTGAAAAGCTTCAAACGCTTACCAAGTGATGATACCGCACGAGACAAAGGGGAAGAGACTGGAGCAATCCTACCAGTAATGTGTATACTCTTTCTTTCGTTTACTGTACATTCACTCAGTAGTGAAACATGGGCTGCGTAAGATCGATTTGTAGTTGTAAATAGTGCGTTATGCACTATTTACAACTACTAGGAAGGGATTCCTTCCTCAGACTACAGGTCCGTTTAATGTTGTTTGTAATGCAGACAATGGTACCTCAAAAAGCTGTTCTTTGACCTTAAGCGTTACTGGACCGGAAAAAGAATTTATAGGAAAACATAAGGGTGCGGACGATGAAAATTATTACGCTTCAAAAATTAAGGGAGGCGGGTATTGGTTCTGAAGGTCAGGAAAGTAAGTTTAATTAAGTAACCATACGTTATAAAATACTTTTCATTTAGAAAATTTGCTTTGTAAAGAAACGTTAGGAATAATTTTTGCAAATAAGATACTAAAAATCATGGCATGCAAGTTAAACATTATCTTTATAGCGGTTTGGATAATTAATTAGAGACACTTTTTAGTGCACGTCATGTTTTAATTATCATAACATTTATAATTATTCTCATCGCTTGTTTCTTATGCAACAGCAACAGAATGTTCAACCTACATCTGCAAACATACATATTAATTATTCTTGTCGTTATGTCATTTGCGTTTGAATTCTAAACTGATATTAATATTCCAAATTAATTTTATTTATTCATCTTACATCGTAATTTTTATTGACATATTCCTGATATTTTAACAACCAATACCGGATGAAATTAAAATTTTTAAAGCAAACTAAAGGAGATTTAGAGATAAACGTTTGAAAAAGACGGAAGCGGTACCTTAGTAAATTATAATGTTGTGATAATCAGTGTACTGATGCTCAAAGCCTGAGCCCTAAGCTGTATAGCTTAGGAAATATTTTAATTAGTACTACGATGAAAAGAGTTTTCACTGAAAATACAAATACTGCCAGATAAATATATATATATATATATATATATATATAGTAGATAAATATTATCTAATATGAAAGTGAATATGTATATTTTACATAAATTTAATAAACTGACTGAGGAATTTAAATATAAGTTATTAGTAAGCAAAACATAGGTGATCGCTTAAAATTATATGAAGTATATAGTCAAAAATTGGTTTCAAACAACAAAGTTCTAAACCCCCAAACTAAGGAGCTCTTTTAACAATCCGAGTAGGTATCTTTCTTATTGTGTGAATGAGAATGGGTTCATTATGAGTAGTCTGTAAAGCCATTAGGAGGATAACCGATTTAAACAAGATAACTGTATCAGAATTTTTAAATGGCTCTGAGTCCAGTTATCATCTGTGTGGGTAATTTTACATAATTCAGTTGTTAAAAATCAGAGCATTTTACAAATGGCAAATGATATTATTACGTGACGTTGTTATTTTATGTAAAAATTAAAATTACGTAAAATTTAATGAAAGGAACATCTTAGGAATAATCCTTCACGAAGGAGGATTCCTTCATTGCCTGATGAAAGATACCAAGAAAACAGTACTTTACATACGCATGAAGAAGGAAACAAGAATCTGGGGAAAATCAGCAGAAACGGAACAGACCCAAGAGCTAATTTTTAAAGCAAATGAAGATGATTTTAATAAATTGTGTCGTAAAATAGAAGTATTTTAATTCTAGCCCCAAATTATAATCAATACATGATTTCATTTTTATTGATGATTTCAAAATCACGTCTTGTAACCAATGTCTACGGTAGTATTATAGAATAAAACAAGGCTATTTACACTAAATAATACAATAACCTATCTTCTTTTTCCTGTTTTGCCTCCGGTAACTACCGTTTAGATAATTCTTCAGAGGAAACAATAACCTATCTAAATTGTATAATGTGTCGTAAAGATGAAAATAGAACAAAATTATATTTAAAATATTATTCTAATAAGAAGCTTAGTAGAATAAAATTTGAAATTTTGTTTACAGAATTGAGATGACGCTTTTTATATTTTGTATACAGTAGCGCTGTTTATAAAGGGGATTGGTTACGTACTGAATCGATACTCTGGTTACGATGAAATAAAAACAGTCGTGCTGTTGTTCTTTATGCAAAGAATAACTTATTGCATGTTGACGATATTGTATGTTTACCGAAGGATCAAGCATCGGAAAAAATTTAATAGAATAAATTTAATTAATTTCGTTTAGGCACTATAATCTAAAGAATTGTAAACGGCTAATATTAAATTAATAAGAGTTTCTGATGTATTGGAATACAGAACATATTAAAATTCTTTACTTTTTATATCTGTTATTATGATTTATCAGGTTTTTTTTAGTTTTTTTTTTCGAGAAAAAATAAAAATTGTTACCTTCTGATAATTAAAATTAAACAAATAAATTTAATCTTTAATTAATTCATTATACTAATACTGAAAAATTTTCCCGGGAAATATTGAACTTACGTTCTGCATATGAATAATAATATGAAGTTGATTTATACACTAAGGAACATTAGTACTACCATCGTTTAGATGTATAATTTCTGTACTTCAGAAAACTATTTCCTTTGAACGAAACGCATAGAAGAGTAAATTAATATCAATCTGAACAAAATAATTCGACGTATTATTTAGTCACTTGATTGTGAGTAAAATCAACAGAATTAACTGTTTATTATAATTCTCAGCACTTCTTCCTATTATTATTTTTTTTTATCAAGAAAGGAATAGGATAGCATATAAAAAAATCTTCCAAATATAGAACCACAAAAAAAGATATTCATCGATATTAGGGGTTGGCAGCTCTGCACTTCTGCAATTGAATGTTCAAATTTTCTTTTCGTAAAATTTAAGTTTATTTATGATCTAAGATATGCTTTTTTCTGAACGGGATACGTTTGTTGTAGTATTTTTTTGATACATAAAAATACAGCTATGGCAAGTAATTCAAAATGAATACAAACGGAAGCTGTAACTCGTTGTTTAAGAATTAGTCAAAGTATTAAGGTGCGTGGAAAAGTATTTCAAGTGCATGTCATTGCGTGTCACTCTATGTGTAACATCGTTTGTAGTAATATATGTGCGCCATATATTCTATTATTTTACATTTAATAAATTATCTATATCCAAAAATAAGAAGGAAGAGAAGTCTAGAAAAAGATTTAGGAGTTGTCGAAGAATAGTATCACCGTTCAAAAGTGGTTAGATGTAGAATGCTAAGTAGGTAATATGATTTTACGGCAACTTACATTGCTATTAGATGGATTACTAAGCGAAAACATTTCTGCTTTTTCAATTAAAGATGAAGTAAAAACCTTTTGTGATATGTAATAAAAAAAACGAAAATAAGGTACTGGAAAATAAAATACATTTTTTTAAAGTCAGAGAATTGTTTATTCTAAAGCCGACGGCTTTAAAGATCATTAACAAAGAAATAATTTAATATTACTAATTTAATAATTTAATATTATTTAATTATTTTTAAGGCTTTGTCTAGGTCAATGAAAGTCTCTATGAAAGTACTACTAAAATATTTCTTCAAAATATTTGGGAGCAGGTGAAGATTTTTTGTGATTACAGATCACAAATGAAAAACATTTTTGTGATTACTAAATGAAAAACGGATGTGATTACTAAATGAAAAACGGATGTGATTAGTACATATCCCACGAACAATGCGGGCATGGATTTTGTATTAATAAATACCAAGCGTTAAAAATTCAAATTATTGTACACAAGGTTACACAAAATCTGTTGGATGAAGTGAAATAAATACGTTGGTCTAAGAAAAGAAATTATAAGAGTAGGGGGAACGAGACTTTAAACAATTTTTTTTAATTGTTATTGAATTATTATTTTGCGTAAAATGTTTTTTACAATTAGAGGTTAATAATAATTAACAAATCAATATATTTAAATTAAAAAGAAAAGTTATAACAATATATGTGTATGAAGTCGGATTCGAACCGTAGTGACTTCCCCTTACAAGATCCAAATATTTCATAAATTAAAATTTTATTTGGCTATATCTCTGGAACCAATAAAAGTAAGTACCAGTAACACAATAATCCTTGAAAGGAAGAAAATATTAAATTTGTGAGCATTTATTGACTTTTGCAGTACGGATAATATTATATGATAAGCACTCAAAGAACAAAGTAAATGATTTTATATATGTTTTCCCAATTTATTTATAGTGCATCAACTGGAACAGTGATTTTATTAGTTTATATCTTTTTCCTTCCTTTTACGAAGTAAATGAAGTATTGTGATCGTCAAAAATTTCGGTTTTCAGATTTAAAAATAAATATCCATGAATCCATTTTGACTAGTTTCAGCGTGACGACTGTACGTACCGTATGGATCTCGCATAACTCAAAAACGATAAGCAATTGAATGTTGAAAATTTGGATTTCAATATCGTACAATTGGATGATGTAGCACTGCTGTATCATTCAATTGTGCAACTCCCCTTTTGATTGCAAAAATATCCAAAATATCCAAAAAATATTGATTTTAAACTTTTTATTAACTGCAGTAAGCCCTCACTGAAAGCTTTTCAACGATATATCAAAAGTGGTACTTATTTTCATTGGTTCCAGAGTTATAGCCAAATAAAATATTAACTAATGAAATATTTGGATCTTAGAAGGCACATCCATTCGAATCCGACTTCATGTACGTATTGTTTTTTAACTTTTCTTTTTTTAAATTTAATTATATTGATTTATTAAAAATTATTAACCTCTGAAAAAACGTTTTACTATAAATAATAATTCAATAATAACAATACTCCTTTTTTTTTTTTTAAGTCAGAAGTTTTTAGGGAAATGAAGTCTCATGTAGTTTTCATTTTAATTCAAAAAAATTTTACAGAGGTTAACAATTATTAATAAATCAATATATATAAATTTAAAAAAAATATATATATGTACATAAAGTCGAATTCGAACTAATGTGTCCATGGTTACGGATCCGACGTATTCTCACTTACACCCCATAACTACTTGAGGAACGTGAAACAGAATTAATATGTAAACCAAAAAAAAAATGCTGATACGGATACTATAAAAAAAAATGTGATGGAATATGACGTTCACTACAATGCAATTGTGAAACTGTCCAATTATTAAAGAATTGGAGGATCGTATCTCAGTTTCAAATGAAATAAGTTTAAATGAAGTGCAGCAGAAAATGTGTATATGTAATTTTATAGGCGTACGTGGAAATCATGTAGTGTCCACATCAATATTTTTTTATAGATAAAATTAAGTCTTAACATTATTGTGATGAAAGTCAGGGCTAGCCGGCGACCTACAAAAGTTCATTAATCCTACATTTTAAGCTCATAATAGTGCTAAGTACGCTACCGGATACGAGAGTATTGTTTCTGGAAGTTATGTATAGTAAGATTTGTCGGTATAATATAATGACTGATATAACTGAAAAGATATTGAATACATTAAAGTAAATAATTGTGTAAATCAATTAGTAACATTAATTATTGTAAATGAATAGGAAAGGATAAATTCATTATTGACAACCAGCTCACTTGTTGTACAGGGAATTTAACTGTGGTTTGGATAGTAATGGATATATTGTGGAGGAGATTGAAACTGTCAAAGGTATGTGGTTTTTAAAATTTAAGAGGTGTTAATAATACATTTTAGTTATAGATTAAGGGTTATAGGGAAGGATATGAGATGCTCGTTATGTATTAGGGAAGAAAATGAAAAGAATTAGTACGTCGTAGTTTTTTGCCCATCATTAGCTCCATTATAAATGGTTTGGTCGATGTGTATTGAGATCTGTTTTTGTATTATAGTTACATATATGGAAGAAGTTATGGCAAACCCACCGGATTGGTCTAGTGGTTAACGCGTCTTCCCAAATCAGCGTGATTTGGAAGTCGAGAGTTCCAGGGTTCAAGTTACTTTTAAAGACGGTTACATTTATACAGATTTGAATACTAGAACCAGGATACCGGTGTACTTTGGTAGTTGGGTTTCAATTAAAAATACATCTGAGGAATGGTCAAACTGAGGCTATAAAAGACTACACTTCCCTTACACTCAAACCTAGTATCCTCATTCATCCTAGTAATACCTAAACGGTAATTCACGGAGGCTAAACAGGAAAAAAGAAAGAAGTTATGACAGCCTGACACGATGTTGTAGGCGCAGCAACTCAAATTTGTACTGGTGTTGGAATTTATTATTAAAAACCAGGCGTTTGCATTCTTGCACTCGATGAATAATTATTTATAATATTACGTGAAATTTACATCAATTAAGTTTATATTAATAAAATATTTAGTTATATTTTTTGTAAAAATTAACTTTATCAAATCACAATGAAAAAGAATTAAGAAAAGAATCGTAATATAAAATTTTGTGTTTAAATTATCCTGGTATGATTTGTATATGTTACTCGTACAACCGAATATTTTATTACTGTTTAATATGACGGTTTCCAAACAATGAAGTTAATTATTGATTGTGATTAATGTGTTTTGATTATTTTAATTTGATTTGTTACGCCTGCTGACCGTTGCTGACGGTCCGTTTAGGACAAGCACGATAAATGCAGCTATAATTTATAATTTGTAAAAGAGAAAGATAAATATAGCACTATTATTATTATTATTTTTCTTCATAGAATTATTCCATCGTACAAAGTTGAGCAATAGCGGTACTGCCTTCCATCCACATTATATTTCTTTCGTTCCTAATCTTCTTAGATATTTACAGACGTAATAAAAATTTATCTCATTTGAGTGTAAACTGATGTTAAATTGTATATTCTAAAGAATTTAAATATACTCGTATATTACATAAAAATAAAAACCGAACTAAATCAAGTCTTGAATATTTCTTTTTAATTCTAATTCTAATTTAACCAAAAATTATAAATAATCAAAAATACGAGTGAAAATTTTACAAGAATGGCTGATTAACACTAAGAAGACTTTCCAATAAATACTAGTCACTAATATTATTTTTCTTTTGTTTCGGATATTGGTAATCGTGAAGTAGAAAAAATACTTTCATGCAAGAAAATGAAATCCGAAATAAAAAAATTGATTTTTATCGTGCATAAAATACAGCAATAATTTTGTTGAATGAAGTTTTTAATTTTAGAAAAAAAATTATATATAGTTTTTTAAAGAAATCAAACATAAGGTTTACATTTACACAAATTTTATTTATGGATTAGTTATTGAAAATATGTTATCAGGTGTAATTATAGGTAAAATAGAGTTATAAACATTTAGCAATTAAATTTGTAGAAGAGAATGTTAATATTAACAATTCAGTGTACATGAATATAATCAAAAAATATTTTACGGGACTATATATTTTACTAATAATATAAAATAGTATTATAAGATCTAATAATATTAGACATACTACACTAGATAAACTATTTAGATATTATAATATAGATATTACGCATATGTTCAGCGATATTAAAATATTTGTTTTTAATGAAAAAAATTATGCTTGCTTTTATAATTCTACGAAATATTTAAATGTATATAATGTACTATTTAAATATATTGAAGGTGCAAATTGCTACAGAGAAAACGATACCCTAATTATTCACTATAAAGGTGTGATACAGGAACAATGTTTCTATTTGAAAGCAGTCAACCAATTCTGGCACATATCTAAGCGATTTCTATAATTACATAATCGAAGAGGATGTATGTAAGACACTGATTAGCTTTGTTTGCTAATTACTGCTCTATGAAAAACTATAACACTAATAATTATTTTATACAATCAAAAATGTTTAAACAAAGAAAAACAATGCAATGCAATAATAGAAATAATATATCTTTAAAACTGTAATAATATTAAGAATTTATTCTGTTATATACTTTTTTTAATAGAGTTTTAAGATGACCCTCCTAATTGAATAATGACACAAAACTTATTTCATAATTATATAGTATATAATGCGACAAATATATTTTAATCCTATTTTTGCACTACGACTGATTTATAGTGCCATGATTTAAGTCATTATACATCATGTTTTAACATTTAATGGGTAGTACGTTAAAAAATTTGCTGGTTTAAGAAAAATTGGGTTAAGATATTTCTTTGGACACCTGTTATGGACTTCAGTTTAGGTTGTTAATACTACCGTTACAATAATTACAGACGATCACCTGTCGGAAATCGTGTTTAATTTCTCTGCAAAATAATAAATGTTAAATGAATGTTTATGAATATTGTACTTTTATCTTTTCTCTCGAACCTTTGATGATTTGTTCCATAACCTAAAAACATTTAAAATAATTAGAAATTAATATGGATTTCGCTTTGCGGACAATATTTTTTTTTTTTTTCATTTCCCCTTGAAGTGGCTTATCCTCTTTGTTTTACAATGAACATGTTTTACTGAGTGGGGAGCGTTTCGTTAATGATGATGAACTGAAGGAAGCGGTCCATAAATGGTTGAAGGAAATTGGACGAAAGTTTTATAAAAGTGGGATTGAAAGACTTGCCACAAAGTATGAAAAGTGTTTAGAAAAACGTCGTGATTATGTCTGAAATATATAAAAATATGTAGATTTTTTTGCTATAAAACAAAAATTGTCTTATAAATATGTATTTGTTTCATAGAGGTGGTGTAACTTACTTTCTGATCGTCCCTCGTATGTCATGCAAATAAGTGTAGCTTGTACAGACTCAGGCCCACCACTCCTGATATATGTGGTTATTGAACCCCAACCATTAAAGTACACCGGTATTTGAATACTAGTAAGGGTTAGTTCCTTTACTAGGATTTGAACCCACAACCTCCTACTTTGAAAAATCAGCTATTAAACAACTGACTTGTGACGACGAGTTAACCACTAGACCAGCCCGGTGAATTATAAAATAAATATTTATATGGATCATTTATATAAATGTAGTTGAATGGTGATGAACGACGATGTTGACGTCATATAGAAGATATTACGTTTCAGTTTACCTTATTTCAGTTGTTCAATTTTCGTTTGTTTCCCTACATTGGCAGGAATTGTTTAATATATATTTGTTAATGGTTCCGTACAAATGAATTGTGTAAAATGTTGTTTTTTTTTTATGTTCTCCGTTTTATAAGTCTCGGTTGTATTTATTTAATTCACTTATATTTGCCTTCTGTTCTTTGAACTTGTTTCACATGAATTTAATAGTTCATTCCGTCCACGTCAGAAAAGTAACTAAATTATAAATGTGCAAAGAAAATCATCTAACTCAATTGTCTTTTAATTAGGATCATTTGTCACTGCTTGTACTAAGATTATAAATGTTTCATTATCGCTTTACCGAAATCTCCATGATGTTTTTTCATAAAAAAATATTATTTTTTTAAGTAGATTATCTAGTAGTTTATAATTAGCTTACAAGTAGTTTATAATATAACACTAAAATTACAATAAACTCACAATATTTAACACCGTTCTTTTCATTTGTAAAAAATGAGAGGAGAGAACGTAGTAAATACTTGCAGTAATATAAAAATTGTGTTTATTATAAGATATATAGAGTGATTCAAGAACAAAGGCAAGTGTTGCCAACTAATTTTACGGTCTGAATCTATAGTAATAGAATGGCTGTTTTAAAAATTCATAATATTTATGAGTTATGTGTTTACTCCCTTGTACAAAGTAAAAGAAGTACTGTGATCGCGAAAAATTTCGGTTTCCGGATTTGAAAGGAAATATCCATTTTGACCATCCTTGAATCAATTTTGACTAGTTTCGGCGTAATATCTATACGTATGTACGTATGTGTGTATGTATCTCGCATAACTCAAAAACGATTAGGATGTTGAAATTATGGATATAGGACTGATGTAATATCTAGATTGGTACTTCCCATTTTGATTGCAATCGACTGGACCAAAAGTGTCTACAAAACCCCAAAAACAAAAAAAACAAAAACTGGATTTTTGACTTTTTCTTAACTACAGTACTAAGCCTTCGTTGAGATCTTTTCAACGATATATCATACGTTGTATTTATTTTCATTGATTCCAGAGTTATAGCCAAATAAACTTTTAATTAACGAAATATTTGGATTGTAAGATTCAAATATTAGGAGAATGGCAGGTTAAGGGAAGGTTACATCGGTTCCAATCAGTCTTCATCTAATTTTTTAAATTAAATGTATTGATTTATTAATAATTATTAACTTCTGACTGTACAAAAATTTCTACGATAAATAGTAATTCAATAATAATACACACAAAAAAAATCAAAAGTTATCAATTAAATAAAATTTTAGGTACTATTCATTTAAAAAAAAAACAAATGTGTATATGTAATTTATTAGGCGTACAAGGAAGTCATGTGTCGACATCAGATTTTTTTTTTTAACATTAAAAGTTGTTTTTGGTTTTTTATTGAGTTTATTACATCAATTTTCTCACAAGTAATTTTTCTATAAGTTTTGATAATAAAATGTACACATTTATTGGTCACTTAACAAATTTAGTGTGCTTCAATCCAAAAATAAGTTTTTTCGTCACCAATTCTTATCATGAAAACTATCATGTTTCATGAAAACTACGATAAATACAGTTTTGGGAACAATTTTTTTCGATTTTTGTGGAAAAAAATTTGAGAACCTTTAAGCTCTATATCTTTTTAACGGCTTAAAAATTTTTAGTATGCAGTCATTTCACCGGGAAACTGAAATCAGGGCGAAAGTTTTCGTTAACTGTAATTTGATAAAGCGTTTTCGGACATATGTTTGTATGAATTTTTCCTTATTTTAAGCTCTTGAGTCAGTTCCCAATTTATTCCCCTTCCTCCTGAATTACTCTGTGTAGAAAATTATATAAAAATATACAGTTAACAATCTTAAACACTATAGCTTATAAAAAATTTGTCTGAAAATATAAAATGTATAATAACATTAGAAAATAGATTTATTAATATTTCCTACGTATTAAAATCTATCATAAGAGTGATCCTTAAACATAAACTTGTTAAAAATTACGATTTTATATTTAGTTAATTTTATACTATATATAATATGGATTGATCAGATAAAATAACTTTTTGATGTTTTTGTGATCAGTTTGCTTCAAATTCTGTATAATTTTGAAAAGCACAGGAAGAATAAAATATGGATGAATAAAATTTGAATTCACTTTAAAGCAGATTTTTTATTTCATCCATATCCAACTTTTCGCTTTTCATACGTATTGCAGAATGAAAGGTAAAAAAATAAAATAAGATTTTTTTTGAAAGGATATCAGGATCTCCTCCTAATGCAAAATATTAAAATGCTTCACAGCAAACTGATCAAACATGTGATAATAGATTTCACCATTTTTTTTCTTACATTTAAATTAAAATAATTTTAAAGCTATATGTTTTCATACATGTAAAATAAATTTACATTATTATTAAAAATTTGATTCTTATATATGTTAAATTATTCTTTGATATATATATATATATATATATATATATATATATATATATTCTATTTCTTGAACTATTTTTATAGTATTACTACGTATATTATTAAAAAGTTAAATATATATTTCACAATGAAGAGTATTTTTTTTCATCATAAATTTACTGAATGTAATATTGAATGTTATTAGGGGTTTAAATAGGTAGATCCAACAATAAGTTTTCATAATGCAGTAGAACTCAGTCTCAGTGCTGACGACGTATAATAATAAAGAACGAAATGGCTACTACTAGAAGTAAAACAATAGTAATAACTGTCTTATATAAGTACATTTACTAAATATACTGCATTTAATAAAAATAATTTTTCTACGTTATAGTTGTCATCCAAGATGTACCTGAACAAAAAAAGACCTGCATGGACATAAATATCAAGAATATTTACCTTTTTTTAAAAACACTTTTAAATTTTAATCTTTCCTTCGCTATATTTTCTTCGTTTTTTAGTATACTTCGTAATATTTTTTCGTTTTAGTAATCCTATTACGTTTATCTTCCAATTTGAACAATACTTTGGGCAAACCTAAAAAATTAGTTAAAAAATTTCATTGTCTTACAGACAACTACTTGGCCAAAAATAAATTACGAAAAAGAAATAATTATATTTGATTTTGTAGCTATATTTGTATATATTACTTTAATTGAGATGTTGAAATTTTAAGTCTCAATTGGTTTTTATTTGATAAAATATCAACATATACGCATGATATGTGTCGACTTTCTCTAACGAATTCTCTATAACGAATCTATATTTGTGAAAAATTATTTTGATATCGGATTTTAAAATTTTTATTGAAATAAATTTTAAATCGATACCGCTGCAATTATAAATTCAAAAACAGTATAAAAAATTCACAAATACCATTTTATATTAGTATAACAATTTTTAATATTATTAAAAGCACTTAAACTTAATAGGACGTACTCCAATATATCAACAAATGAATTTAAAAGATGCATTTCTTTTGTTTTCTTATATTTTCTTAAATAAAGAATCAGCGGTAGAGGGTTTTTCTGAAATGTTACAATTTAAAAATATTTCTGGAACATTTCCATGAAATAAAAGAACCAGGATTTGAGTAGGGTATATGACTATACGTGCTTTTCTCACTCTCTCTCTCCCACCCCGTCCATTCCCTCAAACTCTTTCTCACTCTTTCTCTCAGTCTCTTTGTTTGTTAGTGTCTATGTATTTGGTTACAACGTTGGAACTGAAATGGTGTTAAGCACATTGCCAAAAGCACTCAGAGTATTTTAAAAAGTGAACTTTTCTACCATTAAATGGATATAGCTTGAGTTAAGCGCAGATAAAGGGAAAAAGATTACCACCGTAGTGGGAAGTAGTGCGACAAATATCCCATTTCAAGAAACTTTATGTTATGGTGATTGTCCAAAATAAATATACATTTCATTTCTTTCTCGAAGTTGAGGTGTATATATTATTTTACAAATTAACTATATCTTGCTTAATGAAACTTAATAGTCTTATTTTTAGATTATTTATAGATAAATTAGGATATTTTCTGACTACTGAATCAGTTGTAGTATTATTAAAACTTCACCCGCAAGAAATTCTTAGGGTAATAACAATAACCGATGACTTAAAAAAAGAAAACAACAATAATACAATTAAATTACCGTTAGTGGAAAAACCAATAAGATTTTCAACAGGAAACATTCTGTGGTAGTGCAGTGAAAGGTTTTATGAACTGTTGGTATCTGCTGGATATCGACGAGGTACTCATGCGTCAAACAAAATACTAACTGAGGTTCAGTAATTACATTTCTGTTTTCATAGACGACAAAAGAAATCACATTATCAAAATTTTCATTAAAGAGAAACCGTTCAAATTAACGATTTTAGTGCACTTTATTATCACAATGGCTTCCTTTAGTTATCTAAAAGTGAATAAATACAAAATTTGAGGTATGAGAAGCACGAAAATACCATACACCAAAAATATGTGTTTATATCATGGAGTCTGTTAGAACTTCGTCGGTAAGAGGCGACGAAGTCAACAAACTATGTTTCAGTTCATGTACAATTTACAGGTACATGACCTAACCCAACAGTGAAATGAAAATGGGGAAAAAATAAGTGTGTAAACATTATATTTCAATTCAATTAGATAAGTAATAAAGAATACTTTTAAAAATACCTCAAATTTTGTTAAACAACTTTTTTTACATTTGATGAACCGCGGGACCCAAATATAAAATTTTATTCATTTTTTTATGTATCTTTACGAATCGCGCCTCTAGATAGCAGTACTTGATAGTACTAGGTAGCGTACAAAACCTTGATGATGTACTTGAAATAATAAATTTTAAAAGAAAATATACTACAGCTGGTGTTAATAGTAAATGATGTTATGTAAATGGCAGTACTAAAGATGAAACAAATTTTTTAATTCCCATCACTTAAAAAAAAAGTATTAGTTTACAAGAGATTATGCAAGTTTTATTAAAAAAGGAAAAATATGGTATGAATTGAATGATATGACAATCAACAAAAAAAATTGGCCGTGAAATTCAATTTGTTTGTTCTTAAGGCAATCAATTTTTATATATAACAATCAGTAATTCGTAAAATAAATAAAAGAATAATCTTTTATTTTTTTTAATAATAAATACAATATATTATATTATATATCCATCATATTATATAAAATTATAAATTATAATTAGGTCCCGGAGGTTAAAATAAAAGAAAGATATTTCTTCCGCTCTGTAATATAAATATAATTGTTTTTAACAAAATGATACTGATATCAAAAAGTACGACACTACATTTGTATTACCAAAATCTGTGATTAATTAATTAAACTAAATAATATAATAAATAAATTTATATTATAAATAATATAATTAATTAATAATTGCAATTAATTTCGAATTTTGTTGTAAAAAAATACATATCAGATATATGTAATAGACAATAGATATACAATAATAGATAATAATAATCAATGCCGGAGAAGATAAGAGCGGGCATACATCGGTTGGATGTGCGGGCATTTGTCCCGCAACCAATGCGATGCTTTAAATGCCAACGCTTTGGACACACCGCTGTTAGGTGTGAGAGGCCGCAAATATGCGTGTGCGGTGATGAAGTTCATGAAGGAGAGCCGTGTAAGGAGCCTCCTACCTGTATAAACTGCAGAGGACAGCATTCCTGTAGATCCAGGAACTGTCCTGTTTACAAAGACGAAGTAGCTGTGCAGAAAGTAAAAATCCTGCAAAAAGTAAGCTACTTTGAAGCAAACAAGATCGTAAACGCCCGCAGATCTAGAGCAACAACCTATGCTCAGGCTGGGGCTGCTGTTCCTGCTCCTGCTCCAGTTGCTGTTGATGAGAGTGCAATCATCAACAAACTCGCACCTACCTTGGCTGGCTTAATTGAGAGGATAATTGAAAACAAAATGAAGCCTCTCAGCACTAAAGAACCTGTTAAGCCAAGAAAAATTGTACAGCCTCCTGAAGACATATCTCCAAAACAGAAAGTCGCTCCAGTACAGAAGAAAACGGACACTAAACCTGAAATCCAGGTCCGTCTTAGTGAGATTTTAGTTGAAGATAAGAAAGTGACAGCTACAGAGTTTGTTATGGAGGCTCCCAAGCCTCCTGTAACTGAAGTGGCCTCTAAGCCTCAGAGGCCACAAAAAATTTCACAGGGGGGACGAGTGTCCCCCCTACCACAGGCGGTGACCGGTGTGACCCCCGTGTCGGGGAGCGGCCAGGTTGCCGCCTCTCAATCGGCGCCTGAAACCGGCGCCGATCCATGCCCGTCGTCATCGGCGGCTTCGGTGGTCTCCAATTCGGAGGCCGGAAGCTACGCCGGCGACGACGTTCTCCGCGAACTTGATGCCGTTCGCATAATGAAGAAGAAGAGAAAAAAAGGATGGCCGAAAGGCAAACACAGACAATAATTTAATTAAAAATTAGCGAGTCGATTGTACAATGGAACATCAATGGATGTTTTTCAAACATCCATGAGCTCCAACGCTTGGTACATGATGTAGACCCGATTTGTATATGTCTGCAAGAAACGCATTTCCACCGAAATGAAAATTTTAAATTAAAAGGATTCGATATATTTCGGCGAGATCAACCGCCAAATGTAAGAGTTAGAGGTGGAGTAGCTATATTAACATCGACTAGAGCTACCACCGAAGCGGTTGTCCTAAACACAAACCTACAAGCGGTCGCCGTCAGCATGAAGCGTCCGCTTCAGATCACTGTTTGCAGCATGTACTTGCCGAATTTTGATTGGAATAAGGATGACATAGAAAGACTAATTTCCGAGTTTCCCCCACCTGTTTTACTG
The DNA here is from genome assembly GCF_047948215.1 of Lycorma delicatula. Classification (NCBI taxonomy): domain Eukaryota; kingdom Metazoa; phylum Arthropoda; class Insecta; order Hemiptera; family Fulgoridae; genus Lycorma; species Lycorma delicatula. The sequence goes on along the minus strand of NC_134455.1, from coordinate 173,197,789 downwards.
GTGGGTGATTTTAACGCTCATAATTCTCTTTGGGGATCGGATCGAGTAGATCCCCGTGGAAGAGAACTGGAAGGGTTCCTGATGATCGTTCAAAGGTTCAATGCCAGAGATGGATCGACGCCCTGTATACATCTTGCACTTATAAGCGGATCGATAGCACCGAGGTACAGCTTCCATGTCATAGACGATCTGCATGGAAGCGATCATTTCCCGGTGCAAATTGTAACTGATGTTACAAGAACAATATATCCCATCCCTAAAAGATGGTTATTTGAAAAGGCAGACTGGACGAGCTTCACAGCTAGAACGATACTCCCAGAAAAAACTGGAGTTATCGGAGACGATGTCGACGCCATAACAAATGCAATAATTGAGTCGGCATCGACATATATTCCCAAAACATCTGGGAAACTTACGAAGGAACCCGTTCCATGGTGGAACGATGAAATAAGTGAAGGTATAAAAAGAAAGAAAAGGGCGTATAACGCCTTTAAGAATCGTCCTAGTATAGAAACTCTTGTTGCCTTTAAGAAATACAGGGCGTATGCAAAACGTCTTATGATAGACTCGAAAAAACGATCCTGGCAGCAATACGTGTCATCCATTGACAAAACTACTACTGCATCAGATGTTTGGAGGAAAGTGAAGGCGATTAGTGGGCGTAATGATTTTGCTCCCATAACTAGCCGTCAAGATGAAGATGAAATAAAAGACACTCCATATGAAATTGCAGAGCTGTTATCCAATCACTTCGAAAAGGCGAGCAGAACGTCTAAGTACGAAGAAGATTTTCGTACTAAAAAAGAACAACTTGAAGGTCTACTAAACTTCAGTACTGAGTATAATTACTCATATAATGTACCTTTTAAAATGGAAGAATTCGCGAAAGCGTTGGAAAAATCAGATAACACAGCAGCTGGTCCGGATGAAATCCACTATTATATGATCAGGCAGCTGAATACCACTGCAAAGCGTAGATTATTAGAAATTTATAATAAAATATGGCGGGATGGAACGTACCCGCAGCAGTGGAAAAAAGCTCATGTTGTTCCAGTATCAAAGAAAAATAAAAATTTAACAGACCCCAATAGCTATCGTCCTATTTCTTTGACTTGTGCTATGGGAAAAATACTGGAAAAAATGATTAATAATCGACTCGTCTGGGTTTTGGAAAAAGAAAACCTGATATCACCGTATCAAGCAGGTTTTCGGCAACACCATTCTACCACTGATCAAATGATCAGCTTAGAGGACGTTATTTATAACAGCTTCATTAAAAGGAAACATTGTGTCGGAGTCTTCTTTGATCTTCAGAAGGCTTTCGATATGACCTGGCGTCATGGTATAATGATCCAGATACATGAATGGGGCATTCGAGGCAACCTGCCAGTCTTACTGAGCAACTATATGAATGACCGTACTTCACAAGTACGAGTCAGTAGCGAATAATCATCTGTAAGAAATTTGGAAAATGGCATTCCACAAGGTTCGCCGTTGAGCGGTACCTTGTTTACCATTGCCATTAATAAATTGATATTAGCCATTCCAGCAGAAATCAGCAAAAGCGTCTATGTTGATGATCTGACAATTGTGTATGCCAGCAAAAAGACTGCTATGGTGAGGTACAAATTGCACCGAGCGATCAATGCTCTAAATGAAGTTGCAGAGAATAACGGATTCCAATTCTCACCAGAAAAAACGTGCTGTGTACACTTTTGTAGGAAGAGAATTCCTCATCAAAGTCCTGCGTTGACAATTGATGATAATCCAATACAATATAAAGACAATGTAAGATATTTAGGATTAGTATTGGATAAATCCCTTACATGGGGATTACATATACAGGACTTGAGTGATAGATGCAAAAGAGCCCTAAACATTATAAAATGTTTATCGAACTTAAATTGGAGCTCAGACAAAGAGACATTATTGAGATTGTATAAAGCATTGGTTCAGTCTAAACTAGACTACGATGTATCGTATATTCCTCCGCTTGAAAGTCGCATTTAAAAAAGTTAGACGTAGTTCATAATAGCGGAATAAGATACGCAACAGGCGCTTTCCGCACAAGTCCGGCAGTTAGTCTGATGTCTGAAGCCGGAATAATGCCACTACATTATAGAAGAGAGATCCTCGTGTTAAGATATGCAGCAAATATATGGGCTTATCCTGCCCATATAAATAATAAACTTTTTAACAACCATCCTATTGCTGCATTATACGAACGTCGTGCTACCTATTCCAGACCAGCCGGAATTAGGTACCACGAATTAAGAAGTAAATATGAAATTGCCATTCCAGATACATTGGCAATTTCTACTAGAGAAATACAGCCATGGCTCTTGCCAGCGGTAAATACAAATTTGGATCTCTCTCAAGGAGAAATATAAAAGAAACCAGCAGTGATCATCCAGCAGGAATTTTTGGCAACCGTCAGTAGTTACGAAGAACATATTAGAATTTATACTGACGGTTCTAAAACCGAACATGGTGTTGGATGCTCAATGTATGTAAATGAAGAAGCCCACTTTTGGAAACTGCCAGATGTGGCCAGTGTCTACACGGCAGAACTCACTGCAATTCAGCAAGCTCTTCGCTACACTGAACACTATTGCGAAGAGAGAGTGCTAATATGTTCCGATTCATTAAGTGAACTTGTCGCAATTCGGAACAAGAACATTAAGGATGTCTTAATTGCAAACATCCTGTCCATTTTATACGTACTAAAACAACAAGGACAGCGATGCGTATTTGTATGGACTCCAGGGCATGCTGGTATTACAGGTAATGAAATCGCAGACGAAGCTGCCAGACAAGCAACAGTCTGCGATGACTTGGATGCATTTCCTGTAAGAGTGGCAGATGTTAAAAACCGTCTAACAAACATAGTAAGAAACAAGTGGAACGCTGAATGGAGGAGTTTAAATACAAAATTAAACTCAGTAAAAACTTCTCCTTATAAATGGAAAAGCGACTTTTAGTTGACTCGCCGTGAACAAGTAGCGGTTACCAGACTTAAAATCGGTCACACGCGATTATCAAATTTATATATGTTAACCGGCGAAGTGAGACCAATGTGCGGTGTTTGTAATAAAACACTGACAATCAAGCAGCTAATAGAAGAGTGTACCATATATGAGGACCTCAGAAAGAGGTTCCGTCTTACGAATAATATTAGAGCTGATCTGTATAATGGAAATGAAGAAAATATAGTTGCATTTTTACACGCCAGTGGACTTCTTAAAAGTCTATAAAATGAATGTTTAAAGCTGTGACAAAAGAATCTCTAAGCGGTAGTTTTATATATGCATATAAGGGAGTCTCAAAGCGTGGCACGTATAGTGACGGGAGGTAGCCCTCTTGCCTAGGCCATTTTTGCTCACCTGCACTCAAGAGCAGTGAGTCGGGGTGTGTCCGATGATGGCATGAGGGGACCCTCAAGGGTGGATTGAGGGCGCGAGGCTATGGGTGTACGCCGTACATGCCTATAGCCTGTTTATAAGAAGGATTCAACTGCCACGGCACCCTGGCGCGACTGATATACTGTTCAACGGCGGTTCTGGTCGCCCCGAGGGTGCTTAAACAAACTATAAATGAGACTCGTAGAAGAAAGAAAGAAAGATATGGTATTGATAAGCTGAAATTTTTATTTTATGGTCTTTTGAGAACCTATCTCAAATTTTAATATTGGGGCCCTTTACACCCCATAAGTGTTTGTGATTGTCCTTGTCTTTTATGTCTTAATGTTTATTGTGAAGTTTGTGTTTTTAAATAAAATGTAAGGCCCCTTTACCCCCTTACATATGACTATCCTGATGGAGATAATAATTTCTTTTAAAGAATGTGACGAGGGCTAATGACTTAAGTAGTCGATGCCCGTAAAAAATTCAGTTAAAAAAATAATCAATGTTTCAGCGTTCCATATAATAAAAAAAAAAATAAAATAAAAATTTGTTACAAATACTCTTACCGGCCCGATTTAATTTATATGTAAGACTTTACAGAAATAATTAAATTCTTATGATTATTCCTTGTTTAATAAATGAAATCGGACCGGTAAGAGTTTCATAACAATTTTTTTTTTTTGCTTATTATATGGAACGCTTAAACATTGTTTATTTTCTATTATTGTACATCTATTTTCTATTAAATATATTTAAAATGTACTTTTTTTAAAGAAAGTTCTAAATTATATTACAGAAATTTTTGTTTTTTTGAGCAGAAGAAATGATATCTGACAGACTCTTACCTTACGGTTTACAATTTCATTGAAATTTAGTTATAGTGGATTACTGTGTCTGAAATTATAAATGCAGAAATTTCGTGAAGATTGGTCGAGTCGTCCTGAGTTACGCTCAATTTATTGTCAACAACAGACGACATAACCTCAATTTGAGGTTATTTCTATTTTGTGTTTGCGTATATTTCATATGGACTTATTTAGTGAATAAAGGTGGTGAGTGAGTTTAAACTTCATGCTTGTGTGTAAGGGTTCTACTCCTTATTTTTAATTATTTCATTAAATTACATTTATTGATTATTATAATAAAATTTTCTTATAAACAGAAAACGTATTTTAATATTATATAAAAGAAGATTATAGTTATTTTAGTATTTTTCATTTAATTTATGTTTTATATACATTTTTCTGCATAACGTATACCAAACAATTATAAACAAATTATTATACAAAACACAATAACGAAAAGTCGGTCTTCTTGCGCAGAAAGGCGCAAAATCTTTTCCAATTACATACGTACTAAGAATGTATAAAAAACCTAAAATTAATTTATTCTTTCTTCAAACAGAAAGGTATATTCAATATCCGTACGAAGAATACCACTTGAAAGTAGTAAAACCATAACATGTTTGAATATATTCAAACATTATCTACAAAGCAACTATTTTGTACAAATTAAAATTTTTTACTCAATTAACGAAATTAGATGAAGCGTTATGAAAAATAAAATATTACCTAAAATCACGAGCAAACTGCGAATTAGCAGCGAACGCTGTTTACATCTGATCCCGCTTATGAAAAATATAAATAAAAATGTTTATTTTCCTCAATGTAAAATTAACATGTGATTAGCAAGTTTGGTATTTTTACTAACTGTTTTGGGAAGTACAATTTGCGTACAAAAGAAGTTAAAAGCGATGAATACATTTTAATCTTGAAATCAGAGTAGTGTGCTTCATCTTGTAAGCCTGCTTTTTTTTTGTATGGTCCTATCGCAATAACTTACATTAAAATCTTACATTAAAAGCTCTTTCTCTGAAAACGTTTTTGCCTGAATCGTTGGTGAAAAATTCTTAAATTTTAAAACGTTAACAAATTATGACGGAATACTTAATTTCAAATGAGTGAATGCACTAAAACTTACAGGTATTACTTATTGGTAATTTACAGGTATTATTAAAAAAAATTAAGTTATTATTATGAATACTCGATTTTTTTCACGTACATATTAAGCATCTATTGAGTTTTTTTAAAGATTTCATTAATCCAGACGTCTGGTTGGCAACTGAAAAGTACATAGCTGGGATCTTTTTAAGTTTCTACTAAACAAATCAGTAACAGAAAAGTATCAGAAACATTTTAATAAAACTCATAATGGTGGATTCAGAACTTAAACTTAAACACAGTACCCAAAGTTAAGTACGCTTGAATATGCTTGTTACTACGTCAAGTACTTCGAAACATGTAAAGAACTGATGCAGGAATTCTTTTTTATATGTCTGGGAATAGTCAAACAATTCAGACATTGCTGTCTTAGTTTCAGTTTGCGACAAACATAATAATTCAACATCTCAACTTGACTTAATTATTAAAATTCATACCATTTAAAACAAATAAAAATGAAGATTAATAATTGATAACGTGTAAATGTAATAGTTTTGTTAAGAAAGCCGATAAGATCGAAGTATCCTCAAAACAAAAGAAGTTTTACTGGTTCCAAATGACAACATAATTCATTCAATTATTTAATTTATTAAATTGAGAATTTTTTTAATGGCGAGTTTTAAATTTATTTTACGATTTAGAATATTATTCTTAGACAAAACGTTAATATCCAAGGTTCAAATATATGCGTTTGGATTATTCGATTATTTATCAACTTATATAAATCATATATATGCAACTTCTATCTATCTAAAGCCATAAAATATGATGAAAAATGTACTAGTGAACAATGAATGGGTAGTTACTACCCATGTTCATTAGGCCAGAACGATGAAAGATAACGGAACGGATCTTATCATCCGTTCCGTTATCATCAACAGGAATCATCATCTGCTGGAAGATAACACAAATACAGGATGTTGAAACAAATTTGGATCAACTTTTACATTCTTTAACGAAAATTAATCGGGGATTGTTGTCAGACTTCTTACTTTCTCATACTTAGTTTGATGCAACATACATTGTCTCAGTGTATTAGGTAGAAGAATGACTGATTAAGGCACGGTGCTTGTAACTGTTTGATATAAGTTACATCAAATAATATATTAAATAACATAGTTTTTGGTTGAAATGTTGTTTGTTTGATTAATATGTATAATATTGAAACAATAATACTGTAAACGTATTTTATAGTCATTTAATTTGACACGTATAAATAACATATGTTTTTCCAAAAGATCTTTCTGAAAAGATACACAGCACACCTAGATTTAATAATAAAATCTTCGGTATTAAGAAAGCAGCAAAGGTTCTTTTTTATAATAATAACGTAAATACGTAGTTGTATTCATAATAAAGATTATTTACAGGAAGTATACAATTTTATATTTATTGCCGTGATATGTAGTTCATAACAAACACAATAAACATCAATTTAGAATTGTTAAAACATCTCAATGTTTTATATTATTAATAAAGAATTATAGCAATAAATTTTGCATTCTGTACTTTAAAATAATAATTTTCATTTTATATTTTCATTTAATAATAACAATAAAAATAAAAATCAGAAATAGTGGAATAGAAGGAAAGAAGAAAATAAAATGAACTATAAAAAATGTTTTGTAAAAAAAATAATGACAGTAAAATAAAGAATTGTGCTACGTGATCCTCTTGCTACGTTACTTGCCACAATATTTTTATCTAATAACAAAGCTACTAAATCAACATATTTATTTTTTAATAGTAAAATACATTTAAAAAAAATACTAAATTAGTGAATTAAACCGATAAATGTAAATTAATTACGAAAATATGTAAAAAAAAACTGAATAAATAAATAAAATAATCTTAACAATTTGATGTGATAATTATCAGAAATCTTGGATATATGTAAGAAGTATATTAATATACGTAATAAAGTATAAAATATACTTCCTTTTTGTTAAGATGTGTATATTAATAATATAAGAATTAACATGCTTAACTTTCAAATAAAAGTTTATATTGTAATGTTATATACGTTTTATTTACTTAACAATAGGATGAATGAATTCATTTCAATATTTCAGTAAGTTGTAAGTACAAGATTGAAAGAATGTGTTTGAGTCGTTTTACAAGTATATCTTTAATGACATAAAACGCTTTGCCTCACTTTCTCAAATTCTAAAGAACAAAAAGGCCTCGGGGAAAATTTATTCCTTTTTTGTCCTTCCCCACCGAAAAGTGACTTGAAATTTCCAACATTTTTTTGGGTATGATATTAATTGTTGGCACAGTACCTACAGATATGAAAGTGGAAGAAAGCCTTCACGTACACAAAGAATGAATACTTTCATTGTTGATATGAGGGGAAATGTAAGAATAGGTCCTTGTACCTGAAAGCATTGCCACTAAAAAGTTGAAAATGCAAGTGGATATAATAAATTGAGATTCTTCCCAATATAAACATAGAAGATATAAAATATCTTCTATGTTATGTAAGTGACCTTACATAAAAACAAGAGGCTGATATTTTCACAACGTCGAGAACGTACTACAAAATTAAAGTTTCGTAGTTCTGTCTTGTTTACATAAAAACTTCGAACACTTTGTCCAGTGAGAGTTATCGAACAAAAATTCAATAAAAAAATTCTATTTGGCTTATCTAGTACTAGTAATGTAGAATTTATACAACGATTTCAGAACAAAGTAGCGAGGGTAATTGCCAAAGCTCCGTAGTTCACGCGGAATGATGAGATTCAGGATTATCTGGAGCTCCCATCGGTTCGTAAGATTGCACAACAGCGCAATGTCAAATACCTGCAGAGGCTTGAGAATCATGTAAACCACTTTGCAATTAATCTACTCGATAACAGCAGAGACGTCCAACGGTTGAAACGAGCCCATGTACTCGACTTAGGGTCTGCGTAACAGTTTGGAATCTAACACCATCAAGTTTAGTATCATATCCAATTTCTTGTTACTTCTCTTTCTTTTTCTTTTTTATTTGTTGTTAATTTTTGTTTTGTGGACTATATGGTGCTGAAATTATTGGTTTGTGATTTATGACTGAGTTTGAAATTTCATATTTGACTTTAAGTTTGCTTGCAACTGTTTATTGTGTATTATTTATTTTGGGGGTTCCTTAAGGACCTTCTTATCACGTGCTTTTGTCAGGAAACTTACTTATGGCTCCGCAGGAAAGCCGATTGTTATTATAATTGTTATTGAAAAAAAAAATTTGGCTTATCTTAAAATTTTAGTGCCATTAGAAAAGTTACCTCACAGTCAATGACTCAACTCCAAAAATTGCCTTTATCTTTAGATATCATAGCATATTATACTACGAAAATAATACATAATAATGAATATAGATAAAACTGATTAGGACCTGTTTTGATGTCTTACATAAGAAACAAATGAAAAAGTAAGAAATTGAGAATTGAGTTGTAATTCTTATTGTAGTCTTCTCTAAAAGAAAAGAAAAAAAATAATAACTGACTGACTAACTAACTGACTTATTGATTAGTCTTTTACAAAAATTATCCCATGGATTGAAAAAAATTGACATTTTTATTTCCGCTCTGAAATTTTTTTGTATATATTTAATTTTTTTTTTATATATTTATAACATAAAAGACAAGGGTTAAAAATAAAATGATACAATTTGCTTCCTTTAAGCTACTAAAATATTATTACCATTTTTCTGTTACTATAACCGGTCGTAAATAAAATTTAGGATTAAAATATATTCTCCATATTTCAATCACTTCAAGTCACACGTAAGAAGTCCAGAATAAGTTACTGTAATAGTAAAATTTAACCTAACCAAGATAGATCCAATACGTTCAGTACTGACGTATATAAAATGTCCATTTAAATTTAATTTGACAATAACACTCATATAAAAGTGATGCATTATTTAATTTTATATTATGTTTACAGTATCTTATTTTCTGAAACACATTTTAAAACTGATGTTTTGTGTTCCCTATACTTTGAGTATCATCTTTTTTTTTCAGTATCCCTCCAATATATTTCAAATCAAACTTTAATTTCTATTAAATTTGACAAAGTATTGTAAACTGTCAATTAAATAATAAACTACTGAATTTTAAGATTATAAACATAAACATAAATATAAACATGGTGTTTTAAACCAAATAAAGCGGATGTATGCAAAACATATTATTATGAATAATAATCCTTTTTGATGGACAATTAAATGCTGTTATCGATATAACCTACCTTATAAAATTTTTGAGAAAACGATAGAAAAATCCAATAATCCACTGACCGGTTACTAATGGATGTGAATGCCACGAGTGACATTCCCGTCAGTTTAATACTATTTAATGAACTCAAAACAAAACATGTTTTACTGAGTCTTGAGTAAGAATGAAACAACTTGACTAAACAAAAGATGTTTAAAATAATGAAGGATCAATATTACGAGTTAATTATTACATAGCAGGAAATTAAAAAAAAAAAAAAAAACGTTTATTTTGTTGAAGCCATTTCATGGAAAGGTTTTGATTGATTTTATATATTGGGACAGAAATTTAGAGTTAAAATTTGTTATTAATCAAAATAAATATTTATTATTATCAATCATTATCTAAGAAGATTTACCCAGAGAACCTAATAGCTTTTTTTATGAAGTTATGACTTGAAAAATCCTGATGAATGGAGTAAAGATAATGTAAAAATTACCTAAAATTTAATTAATCAATCAAAAATATCATAATTATATGTATAATAGGAAATACTTTTTTTTTCTGGGCGTTTCAACTTGGTGTAAATTACAATTACCTTAAATAGTATTTAATAAGTTATACTCCCTTAGTTTTTTCAATTATTTGTACAATAATTTATTTTTAATTCTGTAATGAGATTTTAGTAATTTAATAGAAAAGTAGTTATTTAATAAAATAAGACAATCCATAATTTTTACTGTGTAATTAGAATGAATCATTAAGTTACTAATTATTAGCTCGTCAGGAACACGAGTTTTAGCCTATCCAGGTAATTTTTTTCTTAATATCCCCGAAAAAATTGCCGGTAACAACACAATAAACCTTATATAGTTTATATATAGTCTTCATTCGAATCCCGATCATGATTGAATTTTCACTCGTTAAATTATAATTTCATATACAATAACTCTTTGTAAAGGAACATTAAATGTTCTTCAATTGGCAGTTATTGCAATAAAAAAATAATATATGCATACGTGAATTAGTAGTCATCGTAATGTAATAATTAACAGCCTCTATTATTTTAAATAAATAATTTGCCGACGGTAATGATAAAAAAAGTTAATAATGATTAAATATAGATGATCTCCATCTTCTAGTAAGTACAGATGGAGAGTAAGGGGGAATCCAAGTACGAAACAGAAAACTGGGGAGATGATATCCTATTTTATAGTTATTTGAATACAAAGTTTGCTGGAAGTCAAAACACAAAATCTTAGTTTTGAAACCGTGTAAGCAAGCACAACAAGCGCATCAGTGCATTTCACTTCTAAACTCGCTAAATATTCTACTTAGTAAGTCAATGAACTTTCAAAAGTCATGTTTCGAAATTTCACTCGAATGATCTTGTATAGTTAATTTATTAACAACAATTATCGTTTGAAAGGACTAATTCAAACCATGTATTAGCATATGTTTCATGGTTTAGTTTTGGCTAAACATCAAGTTATTCTTTAAAATGAAATTATATTCTGTTTTTTTTTTTTTTTTACATACTGTTTTATCACTACCTATCCTTTAAGTTTAATGATAGCTAATTTTTTATGTTTTTGGTGAAGTATCTTATTTTCATACATATAAAGTTGATAAAAATAATTTAAAATATTTATAATATTGATCTTAACATTCACGTCATCATTAACTGCATTTAAATCCGCACTGATGACAAATAGATTATTTTTATATATTTCAATTTATATTAAAAATAGTTTCGTAATAAAATCAAATTTAATTCTTTTTTTTTGGGGGGGGGCGAAAAACACCTGTGCATTATCATCGCCCGGAATTGTCTTTAATAAAAAGGTAAAATAACTTTAAAATAATAAAACTTATAAGGTTTAAAATTAATATAAATCATATAATAAAAATTTATTAAAACAAAAGTCAAAAACTGAAATAAAACTCAAAACTAATATCGCAGACGGAGACTTTAAAATATAAAAGTTAAAATAATAGAAAAAAAAAATATAAAACTTACCTAATTCCGATAGGTTGTGTAAAAAGCTCCGTTCTCGGATAATAAAATTAGTGACATAGAACCAAAAAAATCAAAATTGAAAGTAAAGGATAAAAATTTAATTCTCGTGTTACTTTAAATAACTCAATTTTTTTTATTTACTTTTCAGTCGACTAATTCAAAATATAAAAGATTCAAAGTGAAAGAAATTAAAGATCCGAAAATAACTTAAGTTCTAACTTAAGTAATAAAATATAAAAAGATTAATCTTAAATGTGAATGTTTAACGGCGTATAAAATAAATTTCAATGGATTCAAATTTAAATTATAATAATATACTTTTCCTTTATTAACATTTGTGATAAAATATAAACCGTTAATAATAAATTCATTATTTAAATATTTTAAAATAAGTCAATTTATGAACTAATTTTCAGGGTCTGAGTAAATAAATGGAAACAGATTTAATTTTTATATTTAACATAATAAACTGATAAATTAAGCTTAAATTTCATTTAATTGTTTGTATCTATTTATATATTTTCATGAAACTTTTTTCTCTTTTCACAGTAATGTACAATTTTTTTTATTATACATTTATTTTACCACAAGAAATTTTGCTTAATATTGAACATGTTTTTTCCATTGTTACATTCATCAAGGTTGGTTATATAACGCGCTATATTTTTCTTTCTTTTAACTAAATTACATTAAATTATCGTTATCATTTTCAACTTATTATTACAAAGATTTACATCTCATTAGAAGTAATATAATAAACAACAAAAGCTTTAATAACAATTTATTTTATACGTTTTAATATGTTGTGTAAGTATCTGCGTTATAAGCATTAGTAAGTTAATGCTTTAACTTACATAAAGGAAGCTGTAATTTAATAATATTTCATAATGCCAAAAAATTATTATCGGAGGGGAGCTTAAGCTAATCGCAGATACATAAGAGAAGTCTAGCGTAAATATTAATCAAAATTTTCTGATTAAAATATACTGAATGTAGACTTGAATTTCTATACACATTCAAATATAGGCTGGGAAAATGTTTATTTTTCTTTCTAGCAATCATTTTTCACAAACGTTTATAATATTTCTATATTGTATTTACTTACTTTTGCTCTGATCAAAAGCTACGGTTTATCATGAGATGAGCAAAGATGAAATAATGTGATAAAAATCTCAAAAAATTTACACCATGAATTTTAATCAAGAATTTTTCGAATTTTTTGCTATTTCGCTAATCACTACGTTAATAACCTCTCTGCATAATCGATTATTTGATTGAGTTATACATTAAACAATTGAATACGTTTATTATACATATGCTATGCCTCTTGGCTAAGAACCTTTTCTGAGGTTACGCTGAGAGAAGAGTTACAAGTAAGGTAAATGATATAAAAAGAAACATAAATGTAAGTGAGAATTTTGCTCATATTTTTTTCTTTAAATCTTTTTAGTAAAAAAAAAAAAAAAATTAAATTCCTTGAATGACAATACGAAGCCAAGCAACAAAGTTGTACAAACGCTTCAGGCGAAAGTTGTTAAAACGGTTCGACACATTATGCACTATTGACTAGATTAGAGGTCAAAGCCAATAGGTCCCTCGGAATAATCAACGAATGGCTGGCTAGAAAGCAACAAGTTACAGGTGTCCCCAGCCAAGTCGAGATGTATTCTTTTCTCCGGTAGAAGAAGAGTGCGGGGAATCAACATCGCAATACGAGGGGAGCATATCTTAGAGGTGAGTTGCACCAAATACCTTGGTGTAATGCTCGATAAGAGTCTTACATTTGGAGCGCACCTAGAGATGATATGCAAACGGGTAGCCCCCACTATAAGGGCGTTAAGGGGAATGTTCAACAACCATAACATACCTAGAGCTTCAGTCAGGAGACTGATCATATCAGCCGTGATATCGTCAGCGCTATATGCAACCCCGGCATGAGGTGAAGCAATGAGCATACAAAGGAATGAACAGAGATTAAGAAGTGTACACCGGGTTGCGTTATTGGGGATTGTGGCGGGGTATCGCACCCTATCTTATGATGCCCTGTGTGTCTTGGCTGGGATACCACAAATCGAACTACAAATAAAGAATCGAAGGTTGAGACCAACGGGTATGTCAAAAACTGAAGCGGAAGCAGAGACTAGGAATAACTGGCAGACCGAATGGTCTGTCTCATTGGTCGGGGTATGGACAAGACGATTGATCCCTGATCTGGAGGTCTGGCTGGAAAGAAAACACGGCAATCTGGATTATTATATGACACAACTAATGTCTGGGCATGGCTCATTTGGCTATTACTTGCATAGATTTGGTAAAAAGTCATCATCTATATGTATCTACTGTAACGAAGTAGACGATGTTGAACATACAATCTTCGATTGTCGCAAATGGGCCCAGTACAGAAACGAAATGGCAGCAAACAACTTAACAGCTGAAAATCTGGTCGGGTAGTTATTGGTCAATGAAGCAAACTGGGACTGCTTCGCGAATTTCGCAAGAAATATCCTTAGGATAAAAGAAGAAGACTCAAGACGCCAGGGGTTATAAAAGAGTGCAATTGTAGGGAAAGGACAGCCCTGCCCCGGAGGGCCAGTATGCTCAGGTATGCGGGGGTTCCTGTGATGGGGTGGGGACTCCTAGGGCAGGCGGTATGGGAAAATGTAAAGACCGAGTCCCGGCCGGCGGTGTTGGTCCCGGGGGCGCTTCGGTGCTTTCTGGGGCTAGCACCGTCGGTTTGAGGCAGGGCATAAAGACCGAGACCCGGTTCCCTGCGGGAGAGGGGGGTCGGCATAGCCGGATCTCGTCTCTTCCGTGGGGGATTTGAGGCAGGCGCTAAACAAGATCCAGAACCGGGAGGGGGGGGGCTAACCTGCCGTGCCGGGTGTAAAACCGGCGGGCTGGGGACGCCCCCTTAGAGTCAGATGGACACGTTCTTGGGCCGAGTATACTGAAGTGGATGTCCGGCCCAGGAATGTAGGGGAAAAAAATAAGGCAAACTTATAAGGCAAACTTGGTAAACAGAAACTATAAAAAAAACCTCAAAATAATATGATACTTTAATTTTATGTAAATTTAAATTTTCAATTGTTACTTTTGAGTGATAGTATTTATATAGATTCGGGAAGATGTAACATAATCTTATACTTTTATAAATTAAAAATATGGTTTATTTTTTCGAAGTATTTGCCATACCTTACTTGGTGATAAACCAGTGTGGTAATAACTTCTTCTCCTACTGATGTCCGGGCTACGTTCAGTGTGCTGAATTGTGTTTTCTTCTTCCCCCGCAGACTGTTGTTATTGCAGTTCAACATCATATGAAGAAGACAGCACTGATTCAGCAGTCTTAAGGGCTGAAAAACCAAAGCAAAGGTTCTGTACCCTTGAATTCGCATATTCGGAAATCTCCGATAATATTCTCACAGTGCAGCTCCTGCGTTTATTCTGCAGAAGCCATAAAAAATGATGTCCATGTATTTTCGTTGGAAAATTTAAAAAAGGCGCAGTTAGATAATGACTTATTTTCATAATTCCATTCACGCAATTAAAAGTTTATTATGGTGAAATGAAATATAGAAAACTTAATTGTTGAAATACGCTGTATGCCCAACTTATGACATAAATTATTTCCAACTAAGTAAGAAAAAATTGATTTTTAAATTACTTTTAATATATCTATTAATTTTTTTGGTTTTTCTTTGTTTATTTTTCAAAATAATTTATTCTTTGGGTTCGAAAAATAATTTATTCTTTGTAATATTGAAAGTTTTGTTTTGTTTAATACCAAGTTAAAATCTGCCACATTTTTATATCTTTTGTTTTTAATTAACTTCGAAATTCTCATGCTTATACTTAGACTTCGCTCAAATTATTTTACTCGGTATCAGATTCTGTACAAGATTTGAGTAAAATCTTTACGTCTTTATTAACCATTTAAAAAAGTTATTTGACATCAAACGTAACATATTGTGCTTTTTGACACCAATTTTTGTTTTTTCCCCAGATTTCTCGAAAATACTAAAAATAATTGTTCTTTATTTTTCTAATTTTTCAGCTAAAATTTGTATAAAACCACTAAATTTACTCCTTCATTTGATCCCAAAAATTACAGTCTGGCTTAATTTTACAGAAGGCTCAGAAATCAGGACCAAATTTTATCGCCAATCGACACTCGCTAACGAAGCGTTTCCACATTAATGTTTATATGAACTTTCTTCTTTACTTTCAGCAGTAGAACATGTACTAAAAATTTGTTAGATTCTTTCTGAATCAATCTGTTTAATTATGATGATTATAACCATTCAGCAGTTAAATATAGATTACCAAATTAAAATAATTTTGTTTGAGAACTCTAATGTTAGGCGTTATTCATACAGAAAAAATAAAATATTAGCTTTTATATGACCTACAAAAAATGTAAAATTAAAATTGAATAGCAGAAGTTTTATTTTTATTTTTAAAAGTGAATTAAAGAAACTCTGCAAATATTACCTAAGAGAAATGCTAGTTAATTCAGTCTATAAACAATAAATAAGAGTACTCAAACAAAAACATATAAATTTAATATTTTGGTACGCCTCCAATAATTTAAAAATCAAAATTTTGTAAATTTACTACCGGTTTTTTAATTCATTCTTTATTATATGTTACTATTTAAATTTCGATATATGATAATAGCAATCAATAAGAATGTTAAGAAAGTGAAAGGAAGTTATAAAAAAAAAGATCACTACTGTAAGTTCAAAGATAAAGATTTTGAAAACAACTGAATTCTGTCATTTTTAAGTATTGATTGTTAAAATAATTTTTTGAATACACAAAAAATGAGACAGTTTATGTGAAACAGGAAAGAAAATAGGAGACATAATGACAAAACTTAGTGCATGATACGTATCTTAGTATGGCAATAATATGTGTCTCAGTATAAGAATCTAAATATTCGTTATCAACTCACAATCACAGAATCTTCATAATAATTACAATAAAACGATTTTTTCTCTCTCAATAGTTCTGAAAACTTAAGAAATAATTTCATTGTAAGCAAACGGGAAAATTTGAAATGTTTCTTTATTAAAGAAATTTTCCCTGTATTATTATGTTCTAATATTTTTTTCAAAAGAATTTTCGTTTTTTTTTAAAGAAATATAATGAAAGCAGGATTAAAAAAAAAAATTACTTGATATGATAATGCCCTAAAATTTATTGGTATGGTAATAATGTACTTAACGCTGTCAACGTTAACTGCCAACATTTGCAAAGAGTCTTCATTATGCAAAAAGGTAAACAAGTTAATAAGTTTAAAAGCCGGCTATTATAAGTAAAAAAAATCCTCCTACAATGAAGTATATCTTTCCACATTAATTCAACAGCTACATTTTTCAAAATTTTAAGAAATAAAAAAAAAATAATTTGTAAATATATTTATGAAAATATTGTCTGGTAGATAAATAAAAAACTGATTTTTTTTTTAGAAGAAATCAGTTAACCCACCCCCAAAAAAAATGTATATGTAGGATGTATAATTTTAATCACCCCAGGCGATTATCTCGTAATCTAGGCACAATAAAAAATATTTCCAAAAGAAAAGTTACTCAGATTGGAGAGACACCTCAATGACCTTGACCTTATTTCAAGTTTAACATGATTTTGTCAAATGGAGTGATCTATTTTTGGCTCTACCAATGAAAAGAGCAGAAACATTTTTATTGGAATGCATAGTCACACGTAGGGATTTGGACATTTTTCGAAGTTCATACGGTTAACAATCAGAGATAATGATATACGGGTGATAGTGTTATACAAGTTACACATTTTTTAAGGTCATACAATATTTATGTTCCAGGCTATTTATCTCAGAAACTATGGGAAAGAGCTTAAAAGTGACTTTACACCATCGTATAACACTATCTCTGATGGTTAGCCTTGTGATATACAAAAAATGTCCAAGATAATACGTGTGACTATATATTCAAGTGTAAAAATTTCTGCTGTTTTCATTGGTGGGATCAAAAAAAGGTCATTCCATTTCAAAAATCGTATAAACCTTGAAATAACGGTTAAGGTAAAGTTCAAGGTTAACTCCAACGTTACTATGACAGAGTAATCAGAGTAATTTTTGTGTTGGTCATTTTTTCGTATTGTGCATACTAGAAAATCGCCTGGGGCGATTAAAATAAAATACGAGTAGATAAAATTGAAACGCTTTATACTTCTCAACTGAAATCAAACAATTCATAAGCTGAAAGAAATTTTTATGAGCCCAGGTGAAATTAAATTATGGTTTTAGATTTTTTTTTAAATGAAATTTTTTATTATACGAAAACTTTCATAAACACTTCACGTATTATAATAAAAGCGCATTTTAGTATAAAAATAATTTTAGTATGATATTAGTAACCTGTGATGTACTTGTTTTGTCCAATTACGTCAGATAGAATAATTGATATGAATAATTTATTACTAGCGTAATCCATTTTATGAGTTATGTTATTTATTCGGACTTGATTATTCTTTTTTTTTTAATATATCAAACCCGTTCTAAGTTATTGAAAAAAATATATATTTGTTAAATTCAATATATTGTCGAATTTTCTCGGTTCGATCGGATTCTGAGAAACTAAACAATTAAAAATGTTTATACAAAACGTATTTATTAGCTTAAGAGCACAGAAAAAATTAAGACAAATAAATATTAATGACAATAATAATAATAATAATCATATAATGACCACTAATATTAACAGGTAATATTGCATTAATAACAAGATAAGATAAGACCAGGTTAAGGTTCATACAATTCCATTCGCTGGCAAAATCTTTCCTGTTTACAATAGAACTACTCTAACAATTTATGAATGAATTTAATACTGTCTTTCACAATTAGCTTCCAATAACTCACCGAACAACTTCCTGCATTCACCCACTGGCCATACTGGAATACTTGTGACGTCACTTTAGCAGTTGCTAATGCACGTTGACTGATAACACCATCACACAATCGCGTCGAAAACATCTCGCAGCGCTAGATTTGATCGCTTCTTACTCCTCGTTTTATATATACCTTATCTCTTGTTCGAGCAGCCTTACATATACCTGAGAACCGGCCACACTCCTTGTTAAAACGTGGGAACTGTTGTCCGCATCATTATATTTTCCCATAAATTCCTACTCTGATTTGATAACCCTTCTCATCGAACAACAGCTCTTGGAGGTGTGACATTACAGTATTATAAAGAACGATCGTTAAACGAACCTGTTAGCCTGAAAGGATACCTTTTAGTACCCTTCTGGATTCTTTTCATTGTTATTTTGTTAGTTTCTTTCTTTTTAATTGGAAGGAATTCATTACACAGGGTCGTTATACTGGTCTTGTTACAATATTGTATCGGATGGGTCAAAAGTCATTTTCCAACGTAAAGATCATTATTTCAATGAAAAAAAAAAATTAATTTTATTGAAGGTACATAATTATTTATTACATTATTTCTTGAATTGTTTTCCATCTTTGTGGATACATTTCTACAGACGACCTGGGACGCTTAAACAAGCTTGTTTCACAATCGTATATTGGAATCAAATTTCTTCAATAGCGTTTTGAATAACTTCTTTATTTCTAGTCCTCAATTGTTTGTGGTTTTGCAGGATAGAGTTTATTTTTAACGATTCCCCAAAAGAAAAAAAATCCAAAGGTGTAAGGTCGGGAGATCTGGGTGGCATTTCTCTTGCTCCTCGCCGACCAATAACTTTCCCAAAAAATAACTCATCAACGTAGTTTCGCACACCTGTTTGCGTAATTGGGTGGGGCTCGATCATGTTGAAAGTAAAGTAAGTTGAATTCGTCGTAGTTGATTTGTAGCTCCGGAATGGCATAGGATGACAACATTTCCAGGTACTTCTCTTCACTTACCATTCCATTAAAAAATAAAGGGCCTGCTATTCTACGATATGAGATACCGCCGCAAACGGTAACACCAGGTTGGTTTAGCTGCCTCACAAAAACAATTCTATGGTTACCTAACTACCTGGTACAATGCTGCCTGTTGACCTGGTAATTTGAAAGTTGCCTCATCACTCCAAATTATCTTAGAAAACAACTCATTAACACCTTCTCTTACTTCATTTAACATTGCCTCACAAAATTTAAACTACGAACAGGATAGTCGTCCAATAGGCCATTTATGAGACGAGGTAAATAATATTACGAATTTAACCTTATGTAAAATTCTCCAAACAAATTCTCGAAATATTCTATTCGAAAGATAGCCTAACAGTAAATTATAGGGCTCTGGATAACCACTTGTAAAACTGTAAGCTTAGTATCATCACTTAATGCTTAGTATCGTCTGCTTCATCTGGGGTAGTCCGCTGCTGACGAAGTTCTCTCAAAACGTTATCATAAAGGCTGTATACAGCCTTCCATGTTCGTAGAACAGTGTTAAAATCATTATTTCACTCATTTATTATTAAATTATAACCACTTTTGTACGAAGTTTTTAAATCAAGACCGCTTTCTTCATTAGTAAACATTTTCACAACAAGTTACAATCAACAATATCTAATAAACGTAACAGCTAAAAAAAACAGACGTATGATTGAATAACAGGTGTTTGTGTCCAATAAATCATACGTGTTTGTGTATCTTACGATAAAAACCAAAGGTGGTAATTTAAAATAGGAACATCACAAACATTATTATCGTCATGTTTACAGTGGGTAGCTTCTTCTAGCTCACCCGGTAATTATATATATATACCGGATGATCATTTGAAAAGTTACCGCATCTATTATTCAACAGCTATCAGTCCCATTATATTTCTATTTGCAGGCGTGTATACCATTCTCGGGCGGAAGATTTTAAAAATAATTTTCAAAGAGGTGGAACCCACCCTCACCACTACACCTAACCACAATTCAAAAGTTTTAAGTAGCAACTGTAACTTAAATACATTAATCGTCAACCCGAAAAAAAATGGATTTCGATGAAAAGAAAATTAAAATCCGCCCACTCATTTGTTTGGTAGGTGCGTAAAACCACTTGGGGTAGTATTTTTTTTTAAATTTCAGTCCAACAAAAATAACTACAAAATTACGTGATATTACTTTTTCAAACCATTTGAAATAATCACAATTTGTGGAATAAAACTGAAAATTAATTTTTAAATTACCAACAGAAAATTTTGCCCTTAAATGTTTACTAAATTTTCAAGAGTTGAAAATGAGACAATGTAGCTTATGACAACTAATTAGAAAGCCCTTTGATTTACAAATAATTTGGTACAAATAAAATAAAAAATGGTTCACTGGTATTGAAGTTATGATAAAAAATGTGCTTTTTTTTTAGGTTTTGTTGGGATACAGTGTCCCAAAGCATTAGGTCTGAAATTATCCGTTCATGCAAGGGACAGCCCCATCCGGAAGGCGTGGAAGGCTATGGCATCTCATCTTAGATGATCGAGGGGGACTCTCTCTTACAGTGCCGTTGGAGGGAAAGTAAAACGATAATTATTAAACTCAAATTTGACTATATTTTATTTGCCAAATACGATTATACCATTATCACCAGAATATTGCTTATCATCGACGCTGTAAATTCTAAGGAAGCTTTTTTTTGCCAAGTTTTATTTTTTAATTCTTTGGTAATTTTTTCCTATGAATTATTTCTAAGAACTAAGCAGAATCATATTAATTAACGTTTATTATTGAATAAATTATTATCAATGTCCCGATGGGAAATCCCTATGGTGTTCCTCGTTAGAGTCGAGGCATTAAGACCGGAGTCCCGATGAAGAGAACCCCCCTTTTGGGATCCCCTCATTTGAGGCATGGCAAGCAAGGAATGCCGAGTCCCAGCTGCCTGGGCGGGGCCATGTGCCCTTCCGAGGGGTGCCTCGGAAGGGCACGAGGCCCCGCTCATGTGAGGCGATGGCACCCCTTGAAGCTGAGATTATGCTTAGTCCCGAATGCGGTTCTAAGGAGCGGGGAAATCGACGGAGTAAAAAACAAAGAACACCGGTATCTACGATGTAGTATTCAAATCCGTATAAAAGTAACTACCCTTACTTGGATTGCCTTTGGATTCCTGCCTTTATAAGGATTTCAACCTTAGAAATTTCGACTTCGAAATCAACTGATTTGGGATTACGAGTTTACCACTAGACCAACCAGGTGGGTTTGTTTGTAAGACCTGAGGAAAGCATTGTGTACCGAAACAGTACTTGCAATGTTTTAAAGAGTTTTGTTAAAATCAAATAAAATACTTGATTATTTTCTTTTGTTATTATGGAATTTTATGAAAACTGCTTCATCCATCGATAACACACATCGATATGCGCGTATATATATTTGTATTTTATGCTATATATTAGTTTTTTTCTTTTTAATACAGTGATATTCGGTGGTGTAGGTCACGATTTTAAAATAGCAATTAATTATTTTCCTAGAAATAGGGTTAAAGCACAATTTATTTATATATTAAATAAACACAATTTAGTTGAAACCACAATAAATTAATTAAAATTTAACAAATTGCAAATCAAACAAAGAGGTAAATATCTATTACCATTAATCTATAATTAACACTAACTTAGTTATTAATTTATGAACTGGGGTTAAGTAGAGGTAATATTTAGTTGATAAAGCACATTTCAAACAAAACAGTTGACCGTTTCAGGAATAAAACCTTAGTAATATTGTTACAAGGGAATCACAACGCTCTTTATGTGCATAATATACAAAGTACTAGTTACAATGCGAGCGAATTTATGTAATTAGAAAACAGGGACTGTTACAAAGTCCACTCAGATAAACGTCACGTGAACAACAGAGAAAGAATAAACCGTGTAGAGCAAAGAGTAACATGTGTAATTATATTGTACTTGTACCATGTTCAATAATTAAGTGCATTAGGTTAAAACAACTCGCAGTAGATTTAAACAACTTCATATAGTCCTAATGAACTTGCAACATGGAAATACTCGTATTTACTGGGTACAAATTTATTGTAGAAAAAAATAACATTACGCCAAGTAACTGCTATAAATTTTCTTAATTTATTTATTCGGTATTAATTGAATGCCAATAATTAATGAACTGTTCAACACAAATATTAAATTCTGTTTACATAGTAAAACTCAAACAATTTGAAATTGAAATGGAATAGAATTTAATTTATAAAAGATAAAAATTCAGGAATCAATTTATTAAACCGAATTAAATTCTAGAATACAATATTTGGACTAAAAGTTACATCAGATTAAACAAAATTATAATTTACAATATTAAAACAGACATCTTACCTGAAAAATAAATGATATTATAAATGTCAAGCCGTTTTTGGGGCAGATATTATAACAGTAACATAGTAATGATGCTCAATTTTGGTAGGTTTAGAAATATACCGATATCAATAATATTTAAGATGTACTACTGATTTGATACTTATGATTTTTTATTAAATATGCGCTTTTTTACTTAGACGAAAGTTAGAAACGTTTATGGAGATAATTTAGTGGAGCGAGAACAAAAGAAAATATTTTTTGTAACAAGATATTTTGTTCTACGCTAAATAATAAGATAGTTTGGTAGCTGCTTTCAATTTACTATATTTATAATGTTATAACATATTGAATTGCAAAAGCAGTGGTTCAAAAGTTAATGTGAATCACGAAAAACCTAATTTTGCCTGAATTTCATCTATCCATCAACCATAATAGAAGAATGTGGTAAAATTTTCACTTGGAAATATATATCAAATATCTAACTAATCGGTTACAACATTACGAAACAATGAAAAGAGAAGTGAAGCAAAGAATCCGAATAGGTAACATCTGGGGACTAATTTTTCGAATTCACTTTCGTTTTCCACACTATCTCTCCAAAAATAACTGAAAAAAAGTAATATGCATGGCTTCTTTTTCTATACCATTAATTTCAGTATCACTGATAACACAGAGAAGTAGAACCACTTCATTCTACAGTACCCTTTTAAAGCGGCTTTTTTAATGAACACTATATTATGAATATGTAACCTATGACTGACGACTAATAATGAAAAAAAAAAAAATTGGAATTATGTAAGATTAATATAAGACAGAATTCCAGTCCCCAAAAAGTATACAAAAGATTCTCAGAAAATACGTAAATATTTATTTTTTTTAGACTTTCTTTCCACCAATAAAATACTTAATTAGTTGTATAACGGAAAATACCGTAATTAAAAGAAAAATCTGCGAGTAGCCTGGAAATAAAAATTTTCTATCAAATTATGTAAACACTTCAAAATTTATTTAAAATAGCCTTACCTACTGGTAGATTGGAACTGAAAAGTATTTAAATATATACTGTATATAGATAACTTGGAGAATTAATACAATCATTCCAAATATAAAAAGGACAACATTAGAAGTTAAACGTAGGAAGGAGTAAAGTAGTTTCCGTCCTTTTCATTGTAAAAAATGTCCTACTTTCTTGCATTATGATCTACAGATAGATGAAACAGAAGCAAAGTATTTGTTCTTCATGATTTATCATTCACATTAACGTTTGAACTGCTGCTTGTAAACAATTCAATATACTATAACTAATTAGAAAAGTAGTAAAATTAACGCAACTAGCAAACAATCTTTTTATTTAACGTAGAGCAAAATATCCTGACACGTAAAAGTTTTCCCATTTGTTCTCGCTTCATTAAGTGGATATCCATAACTGTTTATCATTTTTGCAGTAACAAGAAAGCATACACAATAAAAAATCACTTGGTTTAAATTAGTATTGCATCATTTAAATTAGTATTGCATCATAACAGTTAATTATTAAATGATGAAATACTTCTACTTGATATGTAAAAATATAAGTAACTTCAATTTTACATAATTATATTCTTCCAAAAAAATGATCATAGTAGTCTTTTACCATAATTTTATAAAATAATATAAAATTGAAATGTTGAAGGCATAATACCACTCACTTGCAAAAACTTTTCCTTTCGTGACTTTGTTCGGAAATTACTTTTAAGCCAATATTGTAAATCATTTCAACAGAAATTCTCATTTTGAAAAATGTAATAAATTTGGATCATTGCATTAATTCAAGTTCCCTCTTGTTTTAGATAGTGAGAAATCGACGTGTAATAGTTATGCTCAGCAAAGCTCATACGAGCATACTTAGTAGTAGGTATAAAAATTACCTCGATAAGAATTTTTAAAAAATCTGTCAATCGCATGGTTACAAAAATGACTTTCGCTGAAATAAGTAAAATATTTAAATTAATCTATGCATTACAGATTTTGATTTCACCATCTTGGAGTCATTTATAAATAGTGTTATTTCTACTAAAACAATCTAAGCTCTCCTATAAAATACTATAAATTATTTATATAAACTGATTACATCTAAACATAAAGGGTAATAGAACTTTAATTTAGATAATTTTTTTTTGATGAAGTCAAATATTTTTTAACATAAAGCCTTAGATAATACAAAAACAATCAACCACAAGGCACGAATCGATATGAATAATTGAAAAATTAGTATTCCATAAAATGAACTACCTCCGTGCACGCATCATAAGTAATCTTATTTTCTCTTATTATTTCGAAACAGCGTAAAATGTTTCAATGATCTTGATTTGAATGTAAAATACAAAATCAATATATTGAAGGTATATTTCAGATCATGTCAACCATACGTGGGAGAGGTATTTTTTTTCCTGGGCGAAAAACGTTACGGTGTTATAAATGTTTTGCCCGGAAAATTTAAAACTATATATATATATGATGTGTATGTGAGTGTTTATGTGTATATAATTCCTTCTAACAGTATTTTAAAAAATCTCATTTTATTTCAATAAGTACTAAAACAAAAGTCATATAAGTTCTTATACGTAATTTGTATTATTAAATTTCATATTATAAAACACAAGGACGGTTTAAACTACAGTACACATGATACACAAATTTTACAGTAAATATGTTAGTTTTGAGGTTTATAAAATACTGAAGAAATTATTTTTCTAATTTTTTTCTAGGATTAATCCAAGTTTCACATAAAAAATATGTTTTTTTGTTACAATTTTTTTTTGGGGGGGAATATGTGCAAATAAATAAGCCTATGTTCAATAACCGCTAATACACATGTTATTTCTACTTTATTACAAGT
This sequence comes from Lycorma delicatula, assembly GCF_047948215.1. Classification (NCBI taxonomy): domain Eukaryota; kingdom Metazoa; phylum Arthropoda; class Insecta; order Hemiptera; family Fulgoridae; genus Lycorma; species Lycorma delicatula. The sequence continues at coordinate 173,172,015 of NC_134455.1, read as the reverse complement.
AATGTTTAATCTACTTACTGCAGTTGCCTTTATTAATTTATTAGCACAAATCCCCACAACACTTGTATTTTCACATCGATCCCTAATTTAAATACAGTTTTACAACCTGTAAAACAATAATTATTAAACTCAAATTTGACTATATTTTATTTGTCAAATACGATTATACCATTATCAACAGAATTATGCTTATCATCGACGCTGTATATTCTAAGAAAGCTTTTTTTGCCAAGTTTTATTTTGTAATTCTTTGGTAATTTTTTCCTATGAATTATTTCTAAGAACTAAGCAGAATCATATTAATTAACGTTTATTATTAAATAATGTTTTGCAATGTATTTCGACGAGTTTGATAACTTGAAATAATAACGTTTTTTTTCAGTAACACAAAAATTTACAACTTGAGATAATAAAAATATTTTCACATGTTTTAAAGGAAACAGCAGTCATAAAAAATTGTTTATAAAAATTCCATGTAGCTAACTTAATTTGTAATAACTGTTATAAAAATTTATAAAGTAACATTTATTTTTTATGAAAATATATCTCTTCCAAAAGTTTTTTTCTTAATTAACTTTTTTATTTAAAATTAATTTTCGTTCACTGTAAACATACCTAGATAAATAACGAATGATATTTTCACATCCTACTGGTAGCCTCCGGCGATAAACTGTAGGTTTAACATAGAAATATAATAAAAAATAACATTTGTTGTTAGAACCTTAGTGTTAGTAAAAAGTAGAATTAAATCAAATGATTAATTTATATTAAAAACTTTACTTAATTTACAGAGTTTCACCGTTTTTTTTAACCGAAAACGAAAACCAAACAGTAAGTTCATGCATGATATGATGTTTTTCTGCAGAAAAAGAGAATTCTTGACTACTATAATGTTGAGAAAGTAAAAAATTTGAAACAGCTAAATGATATGAAAATAAATATCAGAATTGAAAAATAACAACCGACCTCGATTTCAATCTTTGTTGTTATAAGTTAAATTTTATTTTGTTAGCAGAATTCATTAAATAATTTTTACCGAATAACATATTAAGTGAAAAGTAGTTTACTACAAAACGAATCAATTTCAAATTTATAAAAAAAAAATTCTAATTTTACTTTCAATCACGTCGGATGAAATAATATTATTTTATTCTTTTATAAATATAAATTACTTTTTAACTTAGATTAATATTTATTTTCATTGATTTTTTATATTTAAATCAATTGCTTTAAATAAAGGAATAAGGAATGTAGAACAACGTATAATGAACGGTAAGGAAATATAAATGGTTACAGGTCCTTAGAAAATCATAATTAATGTTTAATATTGAATTCATTGTTGTGTCATATTGAATTTTACAGAGACTAAATATTAATTATTAATTAAGAATACAAAAGGTAACAACAAAGAGACTGCACAAAATAAATAACTAGAAGAATATTTTTCATGTAAGACTCTCTTAATAATTCGCAAAGCATCTTCAGTCCTTTTTACTTTTATGTTAAATAGAGCAAGTGAAAGCAGGAAAGATAATTTACCGAAAAAAAGTTTTTATAAATGTTATAAAAATGTTAATCGTATTTTGTGATTTATGAAACGGTATTCCTAGGTTCTACTAGGTTCTCTAAATAAAGGAGTCTGTGATATATATAAACAGTAATTTTCAATGTAATTAATATTTTCAGGTCAGTGGACATATAACATAAAATTATAGTTGTTCAATCTTAAGAAACAAAAATAGCTCGAGCGCAGGATAACCAATCAAATCCTAATAACGAGCATAAAGCAAGACTATTCAGAGTATGGGAATTTCTTTTTTTGCAAAAAGAAAAATTGGAGGACGCTGAATTTGGAGAAAAAATATTAAGGATAAATCGTAAATATTTCTATCATTAAAAAGATAAGGTAGAAGAATAGTTGGAAATGTACCAACCTGTACAGGATAACGAATTTTTATACTTGGAAACGATGAATTTTTTTTGTATGCTTGTTGATCAGTACAGTACAGCGTGGAAGATACATTTGAAAATATTGGCAGCTCTATAATTTTATTTCATGATTTCTCCTTTCCTTTCTGTTTGCGGTTACTTTGCTGAACCTAAGATAGCAAAATTTATTGTGATTTTGTCTGTAACCTTGGTAGAGTCTTTTCCAATTCCATGATCATGTACTTTCCCACTCTAACCATATATATATATATATATATATATGGTTTTATATATATATATATATATATATATATATATATATACCTATAACATTTGAAAAAAGTACTGAAAACTCACCCTTTCTTGAAATCGTTACATTCGTTATATTTCCAATGTAATAAACTCTTAAAAATAATATTCTTGTAACCGAAAATGATCAATAAAAACAAATCGATAAACTACCATTTTCATGGTTGTACAATTTTTACTCTTTGTGAAAAAAAATTTACATAGGTTTGGCTAATTTTAAAGACAAAAAATACATAAGTGAATAAAATTAAATAAAATCCACTGTCACAAGTCCATAAAAATAATTCTTTCTTAAAAGAAAATGAACATTTTTACTGCTGGTGAAAAATAATTACGTATAAAGAAATAATAGATACATAACCTAACTAAATGAAATTATTAAAAAAACTATAAACTAACTGAAAATTAATACCATTAGATATTTTAATGCGAATCGGAATGAAAAGTTGGTAACAGCGTAGAAAGGTTATAAAAAGATTTCGGTAACGCAATCTTGGGTTGTATGATTCCATTCTTTATGTTTCCGACATACTTATACAATTCATTTCACTAGATATAATTGTGGACCCAATAATCGTAAAGTAAAAATTATATAACATTTGATCGGGAATGTAAAAAGATATATCATATCTAACTCGAGCGTGTAAACATAGCCAGCCATAAAAGTAAAAGAAACGATTTAACTGTTAGCTATTCGTAATATTAATTATGTAAAAAGTCCGTAGATATTAGGTTTGAGCGTACGTACATATGTTTGCTGCATCATTAAAATAATGTGTAAATAACTAAATAAATTTATCTTAAATATACGTAAATAATGTTTTACGAAAAATAATTAAAAGGAAATAACTTTGCAAATACAAACTAATATAAATTGTGTAAACATTACTTTCGGGTGCTAACGAAGTTGTCATGTGATAAAAATCCATTCTACTTTTCTTTGAAATTGGTACAAAGTTCTACTTGCTTAATGTGGGCTATTGAGCTTACTTAAAAAGATTAGTGTGGTGTATTTTATATTTTACGTTACATATGATAATAATAACAAAAAAAGAAAAATAATAATAACTAGTGACCCCGTAGTGATCCCCAGCGTAGTTATTACAAAGTAATTTTATATGTATTAAACAATCAGCTAAAAACCTAGGAGATCCATGCTGCTCCACAACGTTGTTATTATAAATTATTGTTATTTTTTTTTTAAATCTGTTAAAACCTGTAAAAACAATGCCTCTAGTGAGAGCACCCTGTGTGGGGCATTCACACCGGGTCTCGGTCTTTTTCGCGAAGGGATGAAGGAGTCCCAGTGCCTCATCACTGCCAGCAATCCGTCCAAGCACAGACGAACGGCAGCTCCGCAGGGAGGTGTCCCTCAACCCCTCACACTCCCTGGCTTTGTACTGGAGTACCTGTGTCACAAAGTCAGTTACCGCATGAAACCTCTCTCTGCCCCTAATAACATAAGTCTATGATTGTGCCAACTGTAAGGGACACTTTGTTTTTCTCTTTCTTTATCTATCACAGGTAAAATGCGTGCTAATAACCTATTTCCAGTCCGTCCAGACTTTCTACTAGACGAATTAGGATTGTTTTTTTTGTATTTTACTCGGAATGGCCCGTAGATATGTTATCAAGCATAATTAGCTTGATCTTCAAACAGATTTTCCTGTGAGTAATAACCTCGGAAAATTCATCAATTATGCAATAACTAGGTTTTTTGTGGAATTATCAGAGGATCCTTAATTTTGGATTTTAAACATGAAGGATTTTTAAACAAGTACCGGTTAGCTGTCTGGTTACCGTGAGAGGTATAGCATAACTTGAAAAACCGTGGTGTAGAAGCTACAGAAACTGATATGGCTACTGCTCGTAAATAGAAGGAATATTATCTAAAAAAACCTAATTGAAAATGACAATCCTAAAGATATTTTAAATGTAAATGAAACTGAATTTTTATCAGATGTCACCGAATAAAACAATGTCCTAAAGAGAAATATATAGGAGTAAAACAGTAAAAAGAAAGATTACAAATATTGTTTTGTTGCAACGCCACGGGTATAGAAAAACTGAAGCTTATCTATAGTTGTCAGGCATTTTACAGAGCCTACATGCTTTAAAGATGTTGCATCTTTGCCAGAAAAACGTGCAGCCAAGAGCTGAGCATGGGTGACCAAAGAATTAATTGCAGACTTGAATCGGACAAAAACATAAATAAACAGAAAAGGAAAATCCTGTTGTTGATGATAACTGCTCTGAACTTAATGACGGTTGGAGGTTAGAAAATGTTAAATTTGAATTCCTCTTGCTAACTGCCCTTCTGTATTGCACTCACTGGACCAGTGAATTATTCGTAATGTGAAGGTCTACTTTTGTAAACGTCTGGTGAAACCTTATTAACCATCACTCTTATCAACTTTAAATGTAAAGTCCCGAAAATAAATCACTATCCTGCAGACAATACAAATGACAGCTAGAGATTGGTGAAATGTGAGGGCATCAGCCTATTGCCTTCCGAAAAAACCGTTGAGAAAACCGGACATTCTGGACTTTTAAGATAGTGCAGCATCAGAAGCTGAAGATTTTTGTAAAGTGTAGGAAACAGTTGCTAAAGAACTAGAATTCCATCATCTTTAACATTCGATGAGTATGTCAAGGTGGATGCTGGAACTAAAACAAGTCACCTCCTAACAGAAACTAAAACTGTTGAATCTCCGACCTGGCACCATGGAAAAATCCAACGAAGAGGAAGAATAAGAACATGTTGAAACGGTGTCTACGATAGAAGTAGTGAAGCATATTGAAAAGTTTAAAGTTTATGTCCAAAAAACCAAAGATCTTCCAGAGACAGTCTCAAGACCATATATAAAATAAAAAAAGGTTGTGGAAAATAAATTACTCAAAAAGCAAAACAAGCAAGCAGTGATTTTTTTTCTCATGTTAATTGTACAATGTACAGTATTTTTGTGTACTAGTTTTTCCAACAATATACTGTGATTAATATATATATATATATATATATATATACACACACACACACATTGAGTGTTACTTTTAAACTCACATGTGTTATTGTGTCAAACATCGTAAACTTTTTAAGATTTTCTTTTATTCTCTGGTTCTGTAAGTATTGGAATCCAACTGCAGTAGGCAGATGAAAGATTGAAAGATAAGACGTACAATAATTACACTGCATAATATGGATTATTTTTTTCATTAAAACTTGTGTTTTTAGTATAATATACTTCTCAAAAAAGTATAAATAAAATGATTTTATAATGTACTTTATACGGCGCTTTCACTGTATAATATAATAAAAACAATATATATATAAATATTGTAAACTAATGTGCACGCGCGCGAGATTGTGTCTTATACATATATTATATGTCTATGTAAACATTCATATTTCCTATGGGTAAAGACTTACAAAATATCCTATACGTCGTTTATTTGTCAGTCAAAAATATCTTGGTTATTAAAATTTATTTATTCATAATTTCAAATTTTAATTACATTTCTATATGAAACAGAAACAATATTTGTTGGAATTATTTTATTATTAATTTTTTGTTGACTGAATACGGTTACATTGTTTCACACCGCCTCCAGCAAATGAAACATTCAAAGCATTCTAATAAAATGAAACCAAACCAAAACATACATAGTGTAGAAAGAATACATACATATATGTTAATGAATATACGTATGAGTTCCATTTTTTCCCCAAATACGCTTCTAGCTGTTATTTTTAATTCAAATAGAGTATTAAAAATCCGTTATTCATCATAAAAAAAACCAGTAGGATTTCCAGTTACTTGGACTTTCAGTTCAAATTTTATTTTTTTCGTCATTAGTCATTTGATTAGATGGATGTTTTTCTCCAGTCTTTTCTGTCCTGTACTAATCTTTTAATCTCACTTTATCTACACGCTATATCCTCAGTTATTCGTTTTTTAAATTTCAGTTTTTATCTCTCTTTAAAGATTTTATTTTCTACAATCATTCATTGACTAAAACAAAGAAGACCGACCTAAACGTGATGGCTCATCTTCCAAATTATTCTGTAAGATATTATAAACTTGTTGTATTTGATTTACTGACTTTACGTCACAATTTTTTTAACCCATCTAATCTTTAATTTTTACTTTTATTACTGTTGCATGTGCACGCACTATCTATCGCGTCTAGATCAATAGTAGATACCAACAAATGTTTCTCTTTGTGAAAGTTCTTTCCGCTATTTTTTGTTAAATCATATTTTACTATCATTGTTGTTCATCGTGAGGCGAGTAACTCAGTAGGTTGCAGTAACTGAAATCAATTAAAAAAATTACAAAAAATAGAAAAAGATAATAATTTGAAATAGTATCAAATATAGCATAAACAATAATAATCTTTATTAATAATTAGAAAAATATTATTAAAATACTAACAATAATATTTTTAATTTTATTCCATTTTAATACACTATATGTCCTTTTTATTTAAAATATATTAGGCCTTCTAAAACGTTTTTGTATTCACAAAACAAAACAGCTGTAATATAGCAAATTTAAGATAATTATTATAAACTTGTATTACAACTATAATGTAAGACTACCGAATACAGAAATGCATATTTCTGTAAAATAAAATAAAGAAATACAGATTTTTGTATTCTTCTGTTCTGTTTTCAACAGATTTTTCTAATAAATTGTACAAATGATATATTTATGAAATTATTTTGAATATTAGAATAACTACTACACTAATAATAACTATTACAATGTATTTTATTACTTTGCAATGATCACTTTTAACAATGAGGGTAAATTTAAAAAAAACATACCCTCATAACCTCAACTGTATCTATAATTTTCTTAAAAATATATTTTTGCTGATATTATCTGAAAGAAACTATAAAATCAATACATCATTTTCTTCTAAAGAAAAATAATCATGCAAGTTAGTGTATTTGTTGGGTACGTCACTGAGTATTTCGTTGCGAATGTAAAAATCCCTAAGAAGGGTCGAATTGCAAACCACGTTTTTTTAAAATTATTTATGAAAGTAACAACAATGGATGAGTTTTTCACGATAATAAAAGAGTGTCTGGTATTTTTGGTGAATGGGTAACAACAACAAAAAGATTAAAGACAGTCAAGTAGTTCCAGTTTTAATTTAAAATATGCAGTACGTAAAGAGAATAAAAATCTATACAGTAAAAAAAATATGCTGCATGTTTTTTCCACAACATTTTTTATTTCCGCTAGGATAATCATAATTGATTTCAGTGTTATTTTCTGTCCTTCTTAGCAGTTTCAATCTAACATTCGTAGTTAAAATATTTCGGAGTACCTCCATTCTCAAAACAACTTTTAACACTGAGTCTTCGTGAGTTGGGATCGTCAAATAAATAGCGATATTTAGCCCCACCCACTCACCATCGCTAGTGCCGTGGCTTTATCTGGTTTGTCCTACCTGCTGTGTGTTGAATGTTTCTACAATCCTTGAAACTAATTCTTGTGATTTTTTTTTAATTTTAAAATTCAGATTTTTAAATATTATATGGGATTGAATGTTGATTTATTCATTAATTATATTCGGACCCTTGAATTTTAGCTTAATATCTTCATGTCTTCTAGACTATATAAAGGTTTTCCTTTTTCTGTATTTAATATTTCCACAGATTTTATCATTTCATTGGAAATATTTTCTTCTTTTACCAAAAATGTTGCATAAGTTGAATCCTTTGCTCGTATTTATATGATTTAAAAATGTTCATTTAATCTTTTTAATTTTTGTTTTTTAACAAGATGTAATTGACATAAAAAGTCGTATGAATACGAGAAAAAAATTCAACTTATTGATAGTAAAAGAACATATTTTCAATTAAATAATAAAAATCTATGAAAATATTATATTATTCAGAAAAAGGAAAACGCTTAAATATTCTAGAAAACTGTAAATATTAAGCTAAAATTTAATGGACTGAACGAAATTAATGAACAAATAAATAATGAATCCAATATCATGTTTAAAAATCTAAAATTGTTAAAATAAAAATTAGTCTCAAGGATTAATTTCAAGGAATTTAGAACCGTTAAAGAGGGAGAACTGTGCAGAGGAGGCCATGACGTTAGGGATGAGGAGTGGAAGGAGCTTAAAATCGCTATTTTTTTTTTAAGATCCCAACTTTAGAAGACTCAGTAATAAAAGTACTTTTGAAAATGGAGAAACTCCGAAACTCATAAATTATGAATGTTAATGAGATAATGGTAGGCTGATCAAAAAATAACTCTCAAATCAATTATGCTACAAGTCTTTAACAAAGTATACATTTCAGTTTAGTAAGCTAAAAACAATTATATGAAAATTTGTATCTTATACAAACTTATACAATGTACAAAACATCACCTTTAAGCTACGAAATCATGACTGTGATTTTATGTAATTAAATAGAAAAAGTCAAAAGGCATCATTTAAATTTAGTTAACCGTAAATATTAATTTCTGAAAAATTTTAAAACTATCCTTGATGATAAGAATTATTGAAAATAAAAAATAATTTAAAAAAATCATTGGAAAGAATAAAAATTTATAAAAAAATGTAAAATAAAATAAAAATTGCAAAATAGAGAACCATTATTAAATACAAAGTGAGAGGTTATTACCATACTTTTATTTACAACTTTATCAGTAATATTATTTGTAAAAAAAGAATTCATTAAATTTGCCTACCTTCTTCGAATTTATGAAGATATTGTTTTTATAAATTAGAGATGACAAACGATAATTTTTTTATAAAAGCCACATCTTTTAAGATATAGATCTCTTTGACTCCTTCTACATGTCTACATTTGAAAATGTAATCAGTTTTCCTCAACAGTGCAAAAACGTTGACGATAGCCATCAAAGCGTTTTTGGGTACCCTTCAAATCAAAGACAAACACAAATATATATGTATCAATAAATTTATTAAAGAACATGTCGTGAGGGATTCAAAATCAACGCCCAGAAAAACTAGTGACGATAAATTAATGAAAATTACTATACATGATTTTCTTAGGGTAAGTGCCCATTAAGGAAGAATTTCGAGAAATTTCAAGATGAAAGGGTTAAAATGGAGTAACAATGAAATTTAATATTTCTTTTAATTTCTTGGTAAAAAATGAAAATATCAACTCCATGTTTGAATATGAAAATAAATTAATGTGAATTTGTAAAAACAAATTTATAGGTTTTTCGGAATTCGATCAGGAATGAGGGTGAAGAAAGGTAATCTTTTTGAAAATGATTGCAAATTTTCACAAATCCAAATATACTAAACGAATTTTCACTATATTTGTGCTCGCAAATACTCTTCAGATAAATGTTTAAAAACCGTTTTCGGGTGATTTTGAATTTGAATTTTTTTAAGAAGTGCGATGGTGTACGGCGCGGCGGCTAAAGCAGTAGAACCATTGCCACTGTTACTATATGACTGGCTGATCCTGTCTCCGGTTAAATGGCTAAAAAAACATGAAATAAACACAAAAAAAAATCAGAAATGAAGTACGCTCACCTCGTATTATTGTTGTTGGGTAATGCTAAGAGTCGGGCAAAATACATTTTCCCATCGGGTAACCATCTATAATTATTATTTTTATGATGGAGGCCGGCTACCTTGAAACACGCATTCATCAAATCACTCAAGGTTACGTGTCGTTACTGACCAAACTGTTGCTCTGAAGGAATTACAGTACACTGATCTTTTTATAAATTGAACAGGCTTTAATTTTTATTAACATTATAATTCTCCCAAGCATGAGTTTAATGAACACATGGGAGTTCATGGGAGCCCAGAACACATGGAAAGATATCAACCATAGAGCGGGGAGAGCCGTGATTGGGATACTAGTTTATATATATATACACACACACACACACACACACACACACACAAGCTGACCGGTTTATTTATTGATTAGAAGAAATAATTTACCTCTTATAACAGGCAGCAATGCAAGTGTTGCATTACTTTACAGTAGAAGTCAAAATTTTACTAAAAGTAAAAAAAACCCGAAAATGATTTTCCAAAATATAGAACTATAAGAAAACATTTGGAGCAAATGATACAAAATTAATATTCACAAACATTTTTCTAATATAAAATCAGAAAATCTTCTTGCAATTTTTCTATTATTATTATTTTTTTTTTTTGTAATCGTCCTAAAAACACAACTGTAGATGTAAGATGTTCCACTAATTTTCTTACATATATATAAATTTATAATTTTTATTCGTTTTATGACAGTTGTATTCAGCGTGAATTTGCGATCACCTTCTAACATTTCCTTATAACGTGCTTGTATTTCCACTATGTACAAACTGAGCCCTAGCCAATTGTTTTATATAACGGCCAAAAAAATTATTTTAAATATAACACTTTTTTCCTATAAAACTCATTATTTTTTACTTTTTGATTAGTCACATTATCTACAAAGCGTGTAATTTTCTATTCCCAAAAATTTATTCAATATTGTACTTCGGAGACATTGATATGTATTAATATAAATAAAACAAAAAATCGAATATCTTTAATTGTCGTTGCAAATATCTCTAACAATTGAGACGGTTTGGAAGATACTTGAAAAGAAATGCTTGAAGGAGATTTATGGTATATGTACAGAAATATTTGGTTGTAATGACTGCAAAAATATAATTTTATGAAAGCAATCTTGAGAAAATGGAAGCTAGTTATCAAATTGTAGTATTTATATACATACGAGGCTCGGTTGATAAATTTTGCACACTAGCGTACTACACGGTGACAAAAGGTATTATGGAGTTGGGCGTGACAGAACAAGATAGCTAAACTCCCTCCCTACAAACCTGCGAAATGCGTTAAAACCCGTTTACCGGTTTGTTTTCAGGAGCAGTTAAAATGGAATCGAGTACGGCCAATATATCAACATTGTTAAACCAGTGAATAGAATTTTTAACAGCAGAAAATGTGAATCCTATAAATATTTTTCATCGTTTAAAAGCGGTTTACGGTAGTGAAACTGTTGACACAAGTACTATGAATAGGTGGGCGTTGAAATTTCGAGAATGTGAAGCTGGTAAAGCGACAATTGAGGACGAACCTCGCAGCGGAAGATTGGTTTCTGTGGCTGATGAGAAAAATCGAAAGGAGGTGGACGATTTGCTTCAAAGTAACAGGCGAATCACACAGCAACGCATCGCTATTCAGTTAAGCATATCTAAAGAACGAGTAGGCCATATTATCGAGCGATTGGATTACCGTCAAATTTGTGCACGATGGGTACCGTGCGAACTCTCTGAAGGCTTTTTGCAAGCTGAAGTTTGAGCCTATTCCGCATCGCCATACTCGTCGGATTTGGCTCCGTGCTTCTATAATTTTTCATAATGACTTTGAAATATCTTATGTTTATATAAAAATAGAATTTAATCCATTTTATAAATATTTTGATAAAATATATAAAACTTATAATCTAAAGACAACATACACCACCAACAATAAAATAATAAATTTTATAAACAATAACTATCATACTAAAACAGCGAACTTCAAAAATATAAATATCTTAGATAAACAAGGAGTCTATAGTCTGAAATGTGAAGACTGCCATTTAGAATACATATGTATGACCAACCATTCTTTTTCTATTAGATCCAAAGAGCACATTAACAATATAAAGAAAGGATACTTGGATAAATCAAATTATGCTAGACACAATATTAAAAATTAAGCACTACAATCCTGATAATTTTATTAAAATATTAGATATTTCTAACGACTTTTATAAAACCAGTATCCTGTAAAAATTCAATATATACTATTATAACAAGAAATTAATCAATGAGCAGACCGGATTCGAGGAAGATATTTTATTTAAACAAATAATTAATAATTATCAGGATATCTAAACTGTTTCCTTCCAACCACTAATATTCATAACAACTGCGACCTTCTTACGTAACAGAAATGACTAACTTTATACTTTGACGAACAGTTGTGATTTTAACATTTTATAAATTTACATTGTACATAATTTAATTTTAATGATCTCAAATAGAATAGAATAGACTTCCACTTCTTTCCTCATCTCAAGAGGGATCTCAAAGGAAATCATTACATCACCGACGATGAGGTGAAGGAAGCTGTGGCCACTTGGATCCGAGAAAGACCGCAAGAAGTTTTCAGTGACGGAATGCAAAAACTTGTCACACGTTGGGAAAAGTGTGTCAGTGTAAACGAGGATTATATTGAAAATAAATACTGCATTTTTTAGTTAAGGTATTGTACATTTATTTACTTTTTATTTCATTCCAATATCTCTTTTCATTTCCGTGCTACGCATATATGTGCAAAATTTATCAGCCGAGCCTCGTATGTTATTAAACTGCAGAATATAAAATTTTAAAATAGACCTATATACATGTCATGTAAACTAATTAAATTATCAACTATTCCCAATTTTAATACCAATTTTAATTTATACCAAAAAAAATTTTCTAATTTTAATTTATTGTAATTATACATTTCTAATTTGTCTGAAATGTTATAGAAATCAAAAGTTGACAGAACAAACGAGATTTTTCATACAGAAAAGAATTCTTTTAGTATATAATATGTAGCTATAAGAATTAAAAAGATATTATTAAAATTATTTCTGTAGTGAGCAGAGTGTTTAATATTAATGAAACATGGGTTATAAGTAAAGCAAAAAGGGAAAGAATAAAGGCATCAATATTAATGAAACATGGGTTATAAGTAAAGCAGAAAGGGAAAAAATAAAGGCATCAAAGGCCTCTACATTCAATTTCAAAAATCTAATGTTATCGTATAATGCTGAAAATTACATGGATGATATGTACAAAATCGAGAGATAACAAGATGAATAGGAGAGGACAGATATTTGTGGCACAATCTCGTAAAGAGACGCAGGGTAGGTGATCTCTGATAGATATCCAGCTCAAACTAATTTAGTAATAGAAGAGTACGTTTTCTTTTTTTAAATTTCTTTGTTTCTTTTGTTCTTCGTTAATGCTTTTGCTTTACTCTATTCTATTTATTATTGTACTAATGTTATTTTAAGTCTACTATACTTCAGATATGTTATTATTTTCATATTTATTTACATTAAAAAAAAAGAGAAAAAAATTTGTATACTGATGCTGATATAAATATATATTTAAAAGTTAAAATTTGGAAGAGACATATTTAAAATATCTAAAATTTAAAATATCAGTTGAATTTTTAAAAAAATTAAACTTATTTCTTCTAAATAGCTTTACAAATCGACAGAATAATGCCTATCTATCAGTTTGATATTTTATACATGGATTAACGTTATTTAGCTAAAATGAAATTGATTTCGGTTTATACTACCGGCAAAATAAAAATCAAATAGAGTTGTTTGAGTATCTTCGGTTAAATGGAATGGCTTTAATGGTTAGATATTTTTATATCTGACTGTATAATTAAATACAATCATATATAATATATATATAAATCATACACGCTTACGCAGTTAAGTATTTATTAGTTAGTTTAGTTTATTAATTTTTGTATTAGCTTCCTTATTATTTGGCATGCATTATTAATCCAGTATCTAAAATTATAAACTAAAACCAATACAGCAAAAAGTGAAGTATATGGTAAAGAGACCCCATACAACGTAACAAAATTAAAGCATTTAGATTAAATTGGATATACAATTAATTTTTTGTTTAAATCAATGATATATTGTATAGTTTCGGCTATATACAGTAACGGGTAGAGAAGCTTGCAGAAAGATGAAGAGAGAGAGAGGAAATGAAGAAAGAATAATCTAGAACAAAAGGGATTCATTCTAGAAAAGGTCATATAGAAAAGCGTAGAAGATGAGGATAATAGAAATTATTACGCTTGAACAATCAAAACGACCAGACGGAGAGATGAGAGAGATACACGTCAAACGATATAAATACTGCTGGTGACCAGTGGAGTGACAGTCACAAGTTCGAGTTTGGTTCAGGGTGCGATAAAAGCGATCAGCTGCAGGAGTATTCGGAGTAAGTGTTTAGTAACAAATGACTGAAGAGTGCGTCACGAATATTCCATTTTGGTCAGTGGTTGAAAACAGAAAGCTGTTCAGCGACTTATTTGTGAGCAGTTGTCAAAATGACAGTATTTATTCATTTATAAAGTGTAAGGGATTATATTAAAGTTATAAAGTTTTAAATAAATGGAAATTGGATTTTGATATTTGTAATTTGTTATTAAATTCATTTGTATAAATTTTTCATTTAGGTATTTTGTAAAAGTTATTTAAGAGTAATAAAATGTATTTATAAGAAATTCTTTCGTATTCTATTTCTCAATATTCTTTTCGAACCGCAAACAAGCGGAAATCTTTAAAAAAAATTATTATTTTTTCAGCCTTAAAGAATTTATAACTTTTTACGAAAAAAAAGATTAAGATATTTATTTTTCTTGACTCTTTCAGAAATTCTATATGTAGAAAATTACAACAAAAAAATCAGTAGACCTGTAAACATTTAACTCCAGCAACTACGATAATATTTACAACCGTTCGCGTAAGAAAATGAAATTCTCAATAACCAAGATAAACTCTCATTTCACAAACATTAATACAAAATGCCGATACTCATTTCACTAAAAATGATAAAATCCATTAAACATATTTCATAAATTATGTAAAATACAATGAGACTGTTACGTTCCACTTTGCCGTCGGGTACTGCTACCTAGCAAGGACTAGAGTCCCCACGGCAAGCTTGGTCAGGCAATCTGATCACGCTATGTCCTACGTCATAATGCCGCAGGGAGTGGTCACTATGAGGTACTGACTTACGCTTTCGGAGCTCGAGTCTGATCCAAGGCGATCACGTTAAACTCTTAGTCCGGATGGACTCCATTCTTTGTTCGGATGAACGTTAGCTTTAATGTTGTATTTAATTTTATATTTTTTATACGAGTATAAAAATGTATGTCAAATTATACGTTATGTTACAATGCATTTCATTAACTGTCAAGACGACAATTCATTAAACCATTATTCCACAAGCAACAAAGCGTTGTCTTCATTCATCACTTATGAACATACAATCCAACCTCGCTCTAAAATCTACCACAACGTATTAACAGTCTTCAGGCAAGATCGTTCATAACAAACGTTTTATGGTCCTCCGGGCCGGATCAAGCGGATACTTGAGGCCGGATCAACTGGATCGAGGTGCGCGGGATAAGGTCGTCGGTTCGTCAAATCGCCGTACCTATCACGTCTCATGGTCGCTGCATCTAGTAACCAACTAGTTTCATTGTCAAGTCGCTGTACTAACGACACGAACTTCGCCGCTCTACAGCATTCATCCAGGCTCTTCAAGAAGGCCAAATCATGTCACCAAATTGGTATTTATAATTTATTTATAAAAACTTTTTTTAAAACAAAATGGTATACCTTAAAAGTACAATTAACAAAATTAATATTAGTGAAATATTCCGATTAAATATTTCAATGGTTTATAACACAGTTATGTTTTTGATATAAGCATAACAGGTATATGCGATCAAACCTCGATACCGGTTTGGGCAAGCTCCTTTGTTATCTCTGTACAAAGCTCGCACACTCCCGATCATATTTCATATTCTTCGTTGACCTCCACAGACGTTAGCAGATACAATCGTATTATTATTCAACCTTATGTATAGACAATATTTTAAGAACATTGTTTTGTATATAATTTTATCTTTCAAATACTATTACATAATAACGTCATTTCATTCAGATTCAATATTATACCCGTTTATATAATTTCTATAAAAATGGAATTTAAATATTTAATTACGAAACGAGGCATTGTAAAAAAATAGCAGAACAAGATTAAACACATTTACTGACAACTTCAACCCCGAATCTAATGATTACAACCTATTTACTATTAAATTCAACAAACTATATGAAAAGGCATTTTTTGTAGTTCAGTATGAAATAGAGTTATATAAAGACGTAACAGATAATGACCTACAAGACCTGCACACATATGACAATCTCTTTGACAAACTTAAATTAAAACATAAAAAATTAGAAAACATTTCATAATTTCAGAAGTAATTGATGCAATTAAAGCGATTAACAAACCTAATCCAATTACGTTAAAACCTATACAAATCGAGCCCTTTAACGGTGATGTGAATGCTTGGCATAAATTCTTTGAGCTTTATAATAGTTAAGTCCACAACGGAGAAGAATTTTCTAATGTTGAAAAGTTTTACAACCTCACAAATTTCATAAGGAGTAACGCACTTGATGTAATAAAATATTTATCAGTAACGTCTGAAAATTTTGAAACTGCTATAAAATTACTTAAAGACCGTTATGATAATAAAAGGCTAATTGCAGATAAACATGCTTTAGAAATTATTAATCTAAAACCATCAAAAAAGGAAAATTCCGAAATTTTATCTAAGTTCATTTACCAAGTCAATTCAAACATTAATGCATTGAAAAATATAAATATTGACTATTTAGAATTTATTGTATTATAGTTAATTACACAAAACTTAAATTTAAATACTTTAAGAAACTAGGAACAGTCATTAGAAAGTAATGAATTCCCTAAGTTAGAACAATTTATGTTTTTCTTAGAATCTAAACGTAAATTACGTAAATTTTGAATCCACAGACACGATTTAAAATAATGAAAAGGCACAACCGTCTAATGTAGGATTTAGCGGCAAAAAATATGATTATTCAAAACCTAGTTCTAGAAAAAATGTATTTCATGTAATTAATTCCAATAATTCTATGTGTACGTTATGTAAAACTAGCAACCATCCATTATATCAATTTGATAACTTTTAGATTATAATATTAATGAAAAAAAAATTTTGTGTTTCAAGAAAAATTATGTCTTAATTGTTTAAGTAAACAACATGTTGTCAAAGATTGCCCAAGCAATCATAAATGTAAAAAATACTCACTAAAGCATCATATGCTAATTCATTTAGATAAGATGCTGCAGGACGCAGCAAATAAATCTTCTAAGCTGAGTTAAGCTCCTCCAGCTAATAATTCATATTGTACTTTAAAATCAGGACCTAACAAGTCTGTTTTACTTGCAACAGCAATACTTAACGTTAAGAATAAAAAAGGTAATTTCATCCAAGCTAGAGTCTTACTTGATTCCGTTTCGATATTTTTCATTTTATACCGAAAGGTTTGCGGCCAAACTTGAGCTTCAAACCCAACCTCTTCTCATGGCAATCACAGGTATTAGCAATGTTGTTACTAAATCTAAGTTAAGTATTATTTAAATATTAATTCTAGATATGAAGATTTTAATTTTAATTTGAAGTGTCATATAATTCCATCCATTACAGGTTTATTACCTAATGGTTTTGTAAACGTAACTGACTAGGAAATTCATTCTCACTTTTCTAGCCGATCCTCATTTTAATATTCCTGGGCAAATCGACATTCTCCTGGGAGCTCAATATTATCTTTCGTTGCTTAAGCATGTTCAATTAACTCATAAATCCAGTCATATCATACTTCAAGAACTCGTCTTGGTTTCATAGTTGCTGGACAAATCGCTACTAAATCTAGTAGGAGGAAAAACAATTCAAATTCAATATCACTTCTTGTTAGTAATGAACAGCTTTCCTCTCAATTAGAATCATTTTGGAGATCTGAAGAGATAGAAAATCGTTTACCAACCAAGGAGGAATATTTCTGCGAAAAATATTTCGTTGAAAATACATTTCATGATCAGCGAGGAGATTTGTTGTCTCTCTTCCAAAGAAAATTGTACTTTAGAAAATTCGTTTGCAATTGCCATCGTTTCGATTTGCTACAACGTAGATTTAAGAAAAATTCTGCACTCAAGGAAGACCACTTCCATTTCATTAAGGAATATCGAGAACTGGATCGCATGCAACCTATAGATTCATCTCAGTCTAAGGTTCCATCTGAAACCTTTTACTTGCCTCATTTCGCCGTATTTCGTGAATCTTCCACCACCACCACCAAAACTAGCGTAATATTGGATGGTAGTGCGAAAAGTTCGAATGGCCAATCACTCAATTCAATTCTTGCTACGGGTCCAGTAGTACAACAAGATTTATTTTTAATTATAATTCGTTTTAGAACACAGCTACGTGCTATCAGGAGATATTCCTAAAATGTACAAATTCGCATCTATCCTCAAGACTTTCCACTGCAAAGAATCCTCTGGTATGATAATGACAACTCAACAGTTGCTTACGGTTTAGCATCTTCAAGTTTTCTAGCAATACGATGTTTGATTGAAATTTCAAATCAAATGAAGCCTGCTTTTCTCAAGCTTGCCACTCATTCAATCAAGATTTTTATGTAGATCATTTGCTCACTGGTTGTGACAGCATCGATAAGTTAAAACAATTATACAATAATATTTCGCTATTGCTTAACAAATACGGACTTTTACTGCATAAATGTCATTCAAACGTGCCTGATATGTTTGACAATTCTAATTCATTCATCAAGTTAGACAAGGATGAAATATCAAGACACTTGGAATATATGGGAATCTTCAAGAGGATAATATCATTTACCAAATCAAACCAAAGATAATAATGCTTTTTGCACCAAACGTTCTATTTTGTCAATTATTTCTTCATTTTTCGATAACTTGGGTCTACTTGCTCCTACAATCGTTCCATTTAAAGTGTTCATACAAGCGTTATGGTGCACCAATCTTCAATGGGATAAGTTCTTCCCGCTCCACTAGCTGAAAAATGCAATTTTCTGTACTGTCAGCTCAAATCGTCAAGTAATTTTAAAATTTCTAGATTAGTTAAAATTAGTTTTAGTAAAAGTTATCAATTACATGGTTTTTGTGTTGCAAGTAGTAGTTTGATGCTTGACTTTTCATCAGATATATTGATAGTAATGAACACGTTGAGATCTACTTATTGTGTTCAAAATCTAGAGTTGCGCCATTCAAGCAAATCTCTATTCCAAGTTTGGAGCTGAATACGGCCCTTCTATTATCTCGTTTATTCAATAAGGTTATGTGTATTTTAGATATAAGGTTTCATTCAATCCACTTTTGGTCAAATTCTCAAGTAGTAATTTACTGGTTGTCATTGCTTCCTAATCAATGGAAGATATTAGTCGCAAATAGGGTTTGCAAAATTCAAGAGTTAACTAAGGAATGTTCATGGAAGGAAATTCTTTCACGGTATAACTCCGCAGACATCCTGTCACGTGGTTGCACGCCGGATGCATTAACCTCGTCACAACTCTGGTGGAATGGTCCGTCTATTCTGAAGGTAGAGGAGAACCCCTGACCGTCCAATGAATCTGTTATTTCTATGATTCCGCCAGATTCCGTTAAGGAAGAGAAGTCTAGTTAAACTAATGTGTTTTCAGCTGCTCTTTAAGCTACAGAAGCTGTAGAACTTTCAAAGCCATTTTATTCGTTCACGCGAACACTAAACATATTTTCAAATTGCCGTCGATTCATCCACATTTTTAAAAATAAAAATAATCGTATATTGTCGGATCTGTCACCAGAAGAAGTCTATTCCACGTTGGAAATACTTATCCCTCATGGTCGGCGGCATGGTCGGTCAGTGACCCAGCTCCACATATTCCTGGTCATTTTCTAACCCTCGCTCCATTAACTTCCCTACTTGATCCTGATTTCTCAGGTATTAACGTAAATAAGATCGCTAGTGGCAGCTTATTCAAAAATTACTAAAGGATTTTGGAAAACATGGTCTAATGATTACTTTCATTCTCTGCAACAGAGAAAGAAGACCAAACTTTCAAATGCTAACATTTGTGTTGGTAATGCGGTTATAATTAAGGAAAATAACCTTCGTCCACTGATATAGAAATTAGTAGTAGTTCACGTATATCCAGGTAAAGATGGACTCGTTAGATTAGCAGATGTAAAGACAAATGATACAATAATAAAAATAACTATTAACAAACTAATTGTTATTTAAAATTTAAATGATTTTGATAACATGAATCATTCAGAATGTAATCTTTGATATTTACTTAACGTCATTTTAATGTAATTGTTCATTCGTAAATTTATTTTGCTTTCAATTTTTGCTCTTATCAACATTGTATTGTTGAACTAATTTTAATTTAAAACTGTATGTATGACTAATCTCATGTATCACAATTTATTTGTAGGTTAAGTTAACTTGTAAAATGTCATTAAATTATAATTTAAATAATTATAATTGGTGGGCGGTGTCTTACGATCCACTTTTTCGTCGGGTGCTGCTACCTAGCGAGAGCTAAAGTCCCCACGGCAAGCTTGGTCAGGCGATCTGATCATGTCATGTCCTACGTCATAATGCCACATGGAGGGGTCATTATGAGGTAGCGACTTACTCTTTCGAAGCTCGAATCTGATCCAAGGAGAGTCACGTCATACTCTTAGTCCGGATGGACTCTATTCTTGGTTCGGATGAAGGTTAGCTTTAATGTTGTATTTGATTTTATATTTTTTTTATTTTTTATATGTCAAATTATACATTATGTTACAATTCATTTCATTAACTGTGAAGACGACAATTCATTAAACCATTATTCCACAAGCAACAAGGCTTTGTATTCATTCATCACCTATGAACATACAATCCAACCTCGCTCTAAAATCTACCACAACATGTTAACGGTCTTCAGGCGAGCTAATTCATAACAACGACTAATGTAAAAAATTCTGTTTTAATCTTTGTTACTCTCATACTATTCTCTTGAATAACAGTATTTCCAGTAGTTATATATACAAAAATTGACAAAATTATTTAACCTGTAAATCTTCTATTTCGGGTAACAAAGCTTTAAAGTTAAAAAGTGGAGTGGGAATTCAGGTTCCAAACCGAAAAATTGTATAACGCTAAATAATAACAGTAAAGGATTGAAAACAAAATTTATTCATAACATGTTGGTGTAAATCACAACTGAATCGAACCCTTTATTGTTATTCTTTTTGAGCTGCAAATTGTTTGTAAATTATATTATACAATCATAATGAAATTATTTTTATTTTGAATAACCGAATGGAATAAATATGGTCTTACAGCACGTCAATATAAAATCAAAATATGGAAATAGAACTACAAAACTACTAATAGAACAAAAACTACTGTAAAGTAGTTTTTGTTTCCATTGTTACTGTAAATTGTAATTACTGTAAAGTAATATAATATTGAGTAGTAAAAGTAAAATGTGACAGAAGTTAAGTTCAAAGTTCGACTCAAATACTCTAAACCAGTTGTACTCTGTTTAGGCTGTACTGTTTCCTTAGTATTTTTACTAACATGATGTACACTAAAACTGTAGTGAAAAAACACTAGTTTATCGTGAAAAAAGTTTTTCAAAAATCAATCAAATATAGCACAAACGAATCATTCATATTAGCCTAATGTTTTCTGAAACGTACATAAAAACTATCGATATTCTCATTTTCGTAATGCATCGTACAAGAAGTATTATATATACATAATTTGATTTATTCATATTTTATTTTGCGTTGAAAGAGCCATTATGCTAATAAAACATCTAAAATTACAACAAAATTAAAAACTTAAAAAAACCATAAATACAGAATAAAATATAAATGAAGAAAATAAATATTAAAGCCATTTTAAATATAGCTTTGAGAAAAATTTACAAAATGAAAAGCGGATAAAAAAGCATAAAAGTAGAAATTTTTACGTTGAACGAGAGAAATTAAAGATTTGTTCCAAAATATAATGAAATTATGATATCCGCAAGGTTACACCATAAATCATCTGCAATTCAGCAATTCATTATCGTTTACCAGAGGAAATATGGTATGGAGGATAAAACCTGTAAAGAAAGAAAAACTTAAAATACAGGTTCAATAATAATAAAGTGAATTTGTAGGTGTATTACTCGTAAATGCAATGGAAGTATTTAAAAATTGAATTCCATTTTTCACCAAGGCGTTTCAAGAATTCTCGATGGAAAGCCTCAGGCATACAAGTTCCTTTTTACGCTATTTAATATATAGCTATCTATTTTAATAGTTGCGGATTATATTCTGAAATAAAATAAGTAATAAAGTGAAAAAACCATCTTTTAAATATGTTTGCTTCATAGAAGGTACTGATGTGAATAATTGAACTACTAAAAAGAAATTCTTATTAGTTTAACCATTTAGGTAATACTTGAAAATTAATCAATAACAAGAAATAACAAACATAAAATTATTCTGAACTTGATTAATTAGACGAAACTCTTCAATGCTTTTGTATAGTTTGTAAAATCAATACGGAGCTTAAAATATATTTTATATTTATGAAATACTTATATTTCGTCACATATAAATTCTCGTAGATGTATATTTTTTTGCTCAATAACAAATATAATTACAATTTTCTCTCCTGTGGAGACATAAGTAAGTTTTCTGACAAGAGCACGTGATAATTGGGTCCTTAAGGAACCCCTAAAATAAATAATACACAATAAATAGTTGCAAATAAACTTAAAGTCCAGTATGAAATTTCAAGCTCAATCATAAATCAAAACATTAATTTTCAGCACCATATAGTCCACAAGAACAAACACTAATAACAAAGAATAAAAAGAAAGAGAGATAATAAAGAAATTAGATACGACACCACTAAACTTGACGGTGTTAGATTCCAAACTGTTACGCAGACCGTAAGTGGAGTACATGGACACGTCTCAATCATCAGACGTCTCTTATGTTATCAAACAGCTTAATTGCAAAGTGGTTTACATGATTTTCAAGACTCTTCACGTCTGTAGGTATTTGATACTGCGCTACTGTGCAACCTCACGAACCGACGGGAGCACCATATAAGAGTGAATCTCATCATTCCGCGTGAAAAATAGCACTTCGGCAATCACTCTCGCTACTTTGTTCTGAAATCGTTGTATAATTTCCGCATTACTAGTTCTAGATGTTCCTCAGAATTCCACACCGTACGTCCAGATTGGGCGTAAGAGAGCCTTATAAATTAAGATCTTGAGGATAACGTGAGCCTGAGTTCCTCCGTAGCAGCCCGTCAAGTTCCCTGTACCTTGCGTTCAGTTGTTTCCTCTTCATGACACTTCCAGGTCAAACGCCGATCCAGGTTAAGTCCCAGGCACCGTATAGTCTCCGTTTGGGGGATCAAGACACCATCAAAGGACAGTTATCCCTCCGCATGGGAAATATGGCGTGCCTTGACTTACTTTGATTAACCTTATTCTGCCACTGGTAGACACGGTCTAGTGCCATTTGTAGGCCTTGTGAAGCTAGACCAGCGTTTTCGTTAACAGCCAGGAAAGTAGTATCATCGGCGAACGTGGCGACGATGCAATCATTCAGGGCCGGAATGTTCGTAGCGAATATGGAATACAACACAGGGCCCAACACGGAGCCCTGAGGGACACTCAAACTAATCTCAACGAGTCTTGAAAACTCGTCAACTCGGGCGTTTCACCTGAGCGAAACGCCCGTTAAGATAATTCCGCAAGACTAGGAAGTAGGGTTGAGAAAGTAACAGCTTTAACTTGTAGAGCAAGACAGGTTAGATATGCAAAACAGGCCTTATCAAAGGCCTGTTGCATATCTAAGAAGGTCTCGAGCAGAATTTCCTTTCCTCCAGACACCCACTGACGACTCTGTGGGATTTTTCGATTGTAGAATGGCCACACCTGAACCTAAACTAGTAGTCCGGAATTATCCCATTACTCTCCAACACTGGCCGAAGTCTGTGCAGTAGTAGCTTCTCAAGCAATTTAGATAAAACCGGTAATAAACTAATTGGTCTGTAAGTAGAAACTTCCTGTGTAGGCCTGCCTGGTTTCAAGATCATCACCACCTGCGACACCTGACATTTCGCTGGGAAGAAAGATGTATAATTTAAAACAGTAATTTGTTGAAATAAAATAGAATTCGCATATTGCAGCTAACAGTTTTGCAAGGTAATAGGAACTGGTATAATTAAAAATACTCCATCACCAAATATAAAAATAGATCAAAAAATGAAGAGAATTACTTGTCCACGTAATCTTATTATCACAGCCTCTTATGAATCTTTTCACTGATTTAAATTCAACGAGGATAAAAAATTTACCTGTATTAATTCGTAACAGTTAGGGTCATTCAAAGGTGTAATTGCTAAGTATACCTTCTTCATGCACTACAAAATATATTACGCCGGAATGTTCATTTAATCAAGGAAAATTGCGTGTTATATTAAAAGTTATAAATAAATATAATTTAATTCTAATAAAATGGGATATTCAAGCTGAACCTTTGTATATGAATTTAAAACGTAAAAATTTTCTTCAAAACAGCAGTAAAAATTCCAGAATGATTAAATGAACTGCGTTAAAATCAACCTCTATAAATACACAGATCTTCTTTTACAGCTAATAATAATTAATGAATACCAGTCTCTTTTTATCTTTTGAGATAATAATTTCAGTCAGAAATAGTTGTGAATGTACATAATGTTTATAACAAATTATCTTTTGATAATGTAACACTTCTCCTGAAGTAGGGCGATGAAAAAATAATTAGTTATCAATAAAATAACTATGTTATACGTCCATATATATTTTTTTAATTTGTATTATGTCTTTCTGATAAGCGTAAAGTACAGTAAAATTATAAAATATTAAAAAAAAAAATTGAATGTTTCTTTTTAGATTTTTCCAGCTTATCGAAAAATAATGTCTATCATGAAATGAGACTTCTTATTTTATCAAAGAAGCTATAAGAAAGGTTTCGTATATAAATATATATATATATATATATATATATATATATGTGTGTGTGTGTGTGTGTGTGTGTGTGTGTGTGTATAGAAAAATAATAAGAATACACGCAAATTTTTACCCTTATTATGAAGCGAGTTATTAAGCTTTCTACTCAACAGTAAATCCACAAGACTAGTTATATATATATATATATATATATATATATAAAATCACTGGGGAAAGAGAGAAAAAAGGGAAGAAAGAGTGCGAGGATGAATAGAGAGACTTACCAACGTTGGTTAAATGATGACATCGTTTAATATAGAGTAACAGGACTATTAGTACTCTCGTCAATTGCCTGCTATTAGAATAGTAGAGTGAAATTTCCGTTTCAAATTTTTTTCTTATAGTAAGAATTCAAACATTCAATTTTATTACAATTTAAGTTAAATCTTTTATTATTCTATTTACAAATTTATTACGAACTTTAAAAACAAAGCTACGGCCCTTCCTTGAACCAACAGTATTACCAGTCTAATTATTCCATAGATATTCCTCTTCATAAGTTGCTAATTTTTAAAAATTCTGTTATATGCTTTAACTGGTTAATTTTTTGGGCTTCAAAAATTTCACTCCGTACACGTAAATGTTGGATAATTTGAGGATCTAGTATTTATATTATTAAAAAATAAAAAAATAAAAAAGACAGACTCAGATCTCCCATTTTTCATTAATGTTCTTACTCTTTCGTGCACTGCTACACTATATTTAACTGTAGATTACGACGTAAATATTTTAAATTATCAGTTAAGAAAAAAATTGAATTTTTTTTCTCAACTGATAATTTAATCTACTGTAGATTCTTTCACTTTTAAACTAAAGTGACAATATAGAAATAAATACAGGTAAAAATAAAAATTTTTTAAATTTGAAAAATTTCTGAACTAAATCCTCAGAAATTTTATTTCACTTTTTCAAAATCAATTTTTCTAGTTAATTTATCCAACCGTTATTTGTGCGTGTCTTCCACTATTCTGTTCAGATTTTTTTTTTTAATTTTGTTTTATTTATCACTTTATATATGGATAAATTATTAACAAAAAAAAAAAATTATTTAAATTTCCCAGCATTATATGAAGAATTTTCCAGAAATATATTTGATATAATCCAGCAGAAATTCCCTATCTAACCCTTTTCTTTAACCGAAACTATATTTTCACATTGAAAAGAAAACCCTTATATAGAATCCTTCTTCTTAACATAAAATATGAGATAATATTTGTTTACCTTTCAATACGGTCGGTATACTGAAAATCTTGGTTGTGATAAACTGATGTTTTTTATTTAAACAAAAATGAAACTTTTTACGGAAATATAAGTAACTGAAATTTGTGTAATTTATAAATTCGAATATTAATGTCAATTTAAAAGAGATTTTGTTTGCCTACTGAATTAAAAGCATCTCAAGTAATATAATTATATTCCCGGATTTGAATCCAGGCCAGGCATGGCATCTTTTCATGCGCGATCAATTCCCACCGGGTTTGACCATAAATTTTGATGCCCGCTTATTAGAGATAATTTAAAATATATATTATATATATATATATATATATATATATATATTTACATAATTATATCAATTTTTAAGTAATATAGGATTTTGCAATATACATAAATAAAAATATTTTTTCGGAAAATCTAACAATTGAATACATTTTACCTTGTGAATGTTCTCTACGTGAATGGAAACGTAAAGATACTCTAATTTAGCTTCACATTACCCTTCACGAAGCTTCGTAGCTTTCACAAAGGGTAAGTTTGAATAATATAATTTAAAAATTAATGAAAATACATTGTTTTACACATTTTTATGCAAAAAATAGTGTGTAATAATATATTGTTAAATTTATGTAATAATAATATATTTGGGTATAATATTTAACTGATTTTGAAGTCCTCCAGTAATTATATTTCTCACTACCAAACCCTCATTACTTAAATTCATTCTTTTCTCCCTAGTCGGGTTCTGAGGATTTTAGTTTAGACTCCTACAAGATTTATGCTTAGGTTGTGGAAAATTATTTGAATTATTGTATCTGAGATTATAATAAACCAAACAGATAGTATTTTTATCGATATATATATATACGAGATGCGACAATAAAGTAATGAGACTGATTTTTCTTTGCAAGATGTGGCAACCCTGCAGCTTGCGTAGGCACACCATCTTTGATCTTGGTCTATAAGCTACTTCTAGTCCAAGCGGCACATTGATGCAACTGCTCAGTCGTGATTTGTGCTGTAATAAGTGAACACGTGTTTGTGTCTCTCGTCACAGAAATGAAATCGCAAAATATTGCGCAACGGTATGCCATTTATTTTTGTGTTAAATTGGGTGAAAACGCGACGACAACTTATAATAAGCTTCAGAAGGTTTTTGGAGAGGAGGTTATGTCAAGAGCTCAAGTTTTTCGGTAGCATAAAATTTTTAGTGAAGGCAGAACGAATGTTGAAGATGAAGACCGCAGTGGACGACAATCAACCTCACGGACATATGTTAACTTGACAGGGTGCGTGAAATCGTACGATCTGATCGAAGATTATCCGTGAAAATGATTGCAGAAGAACTCAACATGAATCGAGAAACGGTTCGTCTAATATTAACTGAAGATCTTGGTATGAGAAAGATTTGTGCAAAAATGGTCCCCAAAAATCTCACACAACAACAGCGAGAAACACGGAAAATGTGGCAACCGATCTGTTAGAGCAAACGGAAATCAGTCCAGATTTGTTGAACCGTGTTATCACTGGTGATGAAGGTTGGTTTTTTCAATACGATCAAGAGACAAAACGCCAAAGTTTGCAATGGTGCTCAAAGGGGTCACCCGGACCAAAAAAAGGTCGCATGTCAAAGTCAAAAGTGAAATGCATGCTTGTGTGCTTCTTCGATTCCAAGGGAATTGTTCATAAAGAGTGGGTGCCTCCTGGACAAACAGTTAACCAATATTTCTACATAGAAATTTTAGAAAGACTTCGTTAACGAGTTCTTCATGACCGTGCCAACATTGCTGATAATTGGATTCTGCATCACGATAATGCGCCATCCCATACTGCTCTGTCAGTACAGCAATTTTTAACCTCAAAACAAATTTCAGTACTACCACAGCCACCTTAATCACCTTATTCGCTCCGTGCGACTTTTTTCTATTTCCAAGAGTCAAAATGGCCGTCAAGGGACACCATTTTCAAACAACACAAGATGTCCAAAAAGCTATGACGAGGGTATTGGAGGATATTACAGAAGATGAGTTCCAGAAATGTTACCATCAATGACAGAAGCGCTGGAATAAGTGTGTGCAATCAGAGGGGAACTACTTTGAAGGAGACAACAATAAACATGACTAAAACGGTAAGCAACATTTTTTTTCACATCAGTCTCATTACTTTATTGTCGCACCTCGTATATATATATATATATATATATAAGGAAATAACTAAATTACAAAAAAAAAAAATGGTTCAAACATTAATAAAAATTCAAACTATAGATTATTTGTAATTCTTTTTTAAGAATATTTTCTTTTAGCTTTTTCCTAATTTTTGTTTACCATTTTATAAATATCCCTACTTAACTAATAAAGTAAAATCAAAGATTACTTAATTGAATTTTAAATTCAATTTTGGACACAGATAAACACAATTAATTTTCATCCAACTGGAACGGAACTAAATTTATTGTTAAAAATAGAAGTAAATACATATATTCGTGTACGGAAAAGTATATCTCAGATGTGAAGGAAATCCTTTCTACAGTATCTTTATTATGGCGCTAAACCATTCATATTTCGTTATAGCTTCCAAAAAAGCGTCAGCCATCCACCACCACATTATAACTTTTCCGATGTCCATTTTCTGATAAACATGAAACATACAGTAATTATTTAATTACAATTTTTTCGTAGTTTTCAATTTGTAAGAAAATAAATTTTTATAAAACGACTATAAACATATAATTTTCTAATGGAAGCGGATGGATAAAGTACTACAATATAAATAAATCTTATAAATTTAAAATTATTACACAAAATAACTTTGTAGGCACGGCATTATAATTAGAGATGTAAATAAAATAAAACAGTTGGGGAAGTAAAATATAAGACATGTAAATATAAAATAAATACTTTTTATATACTAGGAGCCTCTATGTTAGATTATTAGTACTGAGTAGAGAGATAGGAGCTCTGAAAAGAAAAAGTAAATCGATTTTCCATTAAACATTACATGCCTGTGGGTTATTGTAATAAAGGTTCCAATAATTTAATTTAAAAATTAAAGAGAAGCAATTGTTTTACATAGTTTTATGCATAAAATAATGTATAATAATATATTCTTAAAATTATGTAATAATTTAAGATTGAATATTTTTAGAAGAGAGTAGTATTAAGAAGTTTTAAGAAGATTAATATTAAAATAACTTTCAGTTGTATTAAATTTGTATTTTACATTCTGGTACAGTAATACAAATACATGCTTTGTTCATTTAGTAAATTATTAATTACTGAAATTTTGTGATACAATGAATTTAGCAATAAATCTAATAATGAAATATGAGAAACCATAACCTTGACAATACAAAAATATTCAGTGGAGTATTCTGTATAATTCAACAAGCAATATACTGAATTTTAAATTCTAATTTCTAGCGTTCTTATTCTCAGTTTTCTCGGAATCTTCTGAAGTTATTTAATATCAGTTTTCGATGTGAAAGTAATAAGATGTAGGTTGTGTAAAACGATCTCTATTTTGAAGATGAATCTTAGCTTCTATAGAAAAGGAGGTGGAGGCAAAAAACCCTCATGTTACACAGTAAATCAAAAGACTCACACAAACGAAAATGTACGCATAAAGAAAGGGGATTTTACGATCATAAATCAAAAAGGCTATGACGACATGAGTTGTAGAATGAATATTAAGCATGTCTGCTACATTTATCAATAACACACCTCTATATATATATATATAAACACACCTTCCCCTCCACGCACACACACACACACACACACACACACACACACACACACATAATGTATATATATATATATATATATATATATATATATATATATATCCGTATAAACAAAACACCGAACATTAATATGACACCTTCGGTAATAAAATTTCTGCTATTACGAAAATCAAATTTTAATCAGTTTTTCGTTTGAATTTAAAAAATTAGGAGTAGTAAAACAAGTTTTGATTGTTTTAAGATCTACTACTACCTTCGGTGATTATAAAAAAAAAAAAAAACATTGTAATAATTATCTCACACAATGAAAAACAAAAAATCTTTATATTATCTTAAACGAGTGAATAAGTGAAAATTAGAAGAAATTATAAGATTAATAAGATTTTACTTTTAAATTTGCTTCAGACCGTAAAAAATACAGTAAAACAAAACTAATATCTGGATATGACAGCAAATATTGGTAGTACGTACTTGTTAGCAATTTATAGAAGACGGTTAATGATATTTACGAAAATACTACTTAATTATTCAAAAGTTATTTTGTAAAATAACTTTAATAGAAAAGCTCTTATAAATAATTATTATATAAAATAACTTTTACCAAGGAAAAAATTACATTTTTGGTGCATCACATACCACCATTATGAAATTCAATTTTGTAGTAAATCCGATTGTATTTTAGTTATACTTGTGGGTACTTCATCTAAAATAAAATTAATTTAATTACTAAAAGATTATTTGGTTTACTCAAAAACTATTGTACATAAGTTTTATACAAGAAATATAAATTAAATATGTGCATCTCACTGAACTGTATTCTTGGCTAGGCAAATTACAAATGCGCATCTTGTATCACATTCAGTCATTTGGGCGAGTTTAAGTCACACCTAAATCTTTGTCATTAAAAGAGGACTTGTGCACCTAAATGCGAAATGAAGAAAAAATGTATAAAAATATATATACGTATATATAATAGATTCTAATCAGTTTAAGGTCGATAACAGTACGTCAGCTGAAGTGTAGCAGTGCAGACGTGTTTTTCTTCTGGCTCTTAAGTTTTCGTTTTTGATTTTCGTATTCTTGTTATTATTTTGTTTTGTTTTCTTTTTAGTTTCTTAAGTGTTTCATTTAGACTAATTTTATTTATTTTAATAGTCTTTTTTATGGACCAGCTCCAAGCTGTTATACATAGCAACGGCGGCTCATCAAATGTAAGCAATATCATATCATCTCACGTAACTCTACCCTATGTCTTTCGTAACTCTACCCTATCAAGTAACGGAATATGCAGTCTAAAATGTTCAGACAGGTATCCTAGAAAGCCGGTGCGGCGTAAGTTGATTAGAGATGGCATTATCGACAACATGAGGACGTGTCAGGAACGGACAGCGAAGGTGACTTACAGACCTGTGTAGCAAACCCTACCTGCTACGCAGTACCATGCATGCAAACCGAAAAGATCAGTTGGCAGGCTGATGAAATTCCGGTGGCGAAAAAACGCCAACGAATTCATTATATAGAACCTTCTTACTCGAGTTCCATCGGCCGGCTCTAGTCTAGTTTACAGTTTTAGTCTAGTTTTAGAGTTCCTACATTAAAAAAATTTAGTCTTCTTGAAAACATTGTGGAAGATGGAGGTTTTCATGAGAAATCATTGAAACCAGAGGCTATTTTTGTGACAGGCATTAACTCAATAACGGAATTGAAAATAAAAAAATTTTAGCACGCTTATTTCTTACACTACTGTGACAAAATACCCTTTGACGACGATGAGATCGGGCCACACGGTGAAACTTCTGCCGGTAGACATTGAGATATATAAAGTCATCAGGTCAAAAATGCTTGAAAGCAATTTCAGCCATTATACATACCAGCTTAAACAAGAGAGATCATATAGAGTGGTCATGCGGGGAATGCATCACTCGGAAGACAAAACGGTAATCATTGATGAGTTTGTTACATTAGGCCACGAGGTTAGAAATATCACTATCCCATCGTCAGTCCAAGGAACCGTTGCCGCTTTATTTCGTGGATTTAGAGCCGAAATCTAATAATAAGCAAAACTTTAACGTGAAATCTCTGAATTATACAATTGTATGCTCTGAGGCTCCGTATGTCAAAAAAGAGGTGGTACAATACAGACGTTGTCAACGCTTTGGGCAGACAAAGAATCAATATAATCGCCCACACTGTTGTGTGAAATGTGGTGCAATCATGCGACTATGGACTGTTCTATGGCACCACAAGTTTCGTCTTCCTGCGTTAACTGCGGCGACCAACTTCCGGCGAGTTACAAAGTGTGTAAGGTTTATACAATATAAGACTAAGTTCTTTTCAACCCACCCGGCCCTGTCTTTGGGAGTTAAACTACTGGTTATTCTAATGGAAATTATGCTAATATTGCAGTCAGTAACAACACTCCGCGTGCCAAAAGTGGAGATGTATGAGTATCTGGCTCGGGTGGTAATGATTCTCATGTTTGTGATAGGATAATGTTGATGATAGCAATAATGATGGCTTTATTCATGGGCTGAATATTTCTGGTTCTACCTACTCTGAGAAAATTACAATTTGTGGACCCTCTCATAGGAATGATAATGGCTATAAAAATGGGCTGAATGCTTCCGGTCCTACCTACGCTCAACGAGTTAAACTGGGTGGTGACTATGGTCAGTGAGATACTATTAACCAGAATTTTCAAGGGCTCATGCATATCGTAGACAATATGTTTTAAAGATTTGAGCAAGTGTTGTGGATTATAATGGTCAGAATGTTTGGCCTATCCCTGAGTCGCCTTGAGGGAAAATTAATAAATTTCTCAGACTAGCAATTTGGAATACTAACGGGTTGTCTGACAAGAAGCTGGATTTGGAACCATTTTTAAATATTAATAAGACTGACGTAATGCTTGTGTCTGAGACACGGTTCACTGATATGCATTTTGCCAAGTTTCATGACTATAAATGTATTGCACCAACCACCCATCAGGGAATGCGCACGGCGGTATCTCTGTTATTATTAGAAGTACGTTTTCTCACTATGTTTCACTTGAACACAAACAGGATTTTTGCAGAACACCACCGTGGTAGTCCATGGTGTACGATCAGAGTTTTCTGTCCCCTCCGTTTAGTGCCCATCATGGCATGCTGGGCAGGCGGATCAGTTTACGACATACATTAGTGGTGGATCTTTCACCAGAGCCATCTGTGGTGGATTTTTGTTGTTTTACCTCCGAGTCCACCGTTAGGTATACTTCAAAGGATGAGATGGAATGATTTGTAGCATGTGTGAAAATGCCATGCCATCTGTGGTGGAGATTGGAATTCTAAGCACCTACAATGGGTTTCGAGATTGACATCACCAAAAAGCAGGCAACTTTTTCGGTCAATTTCTGATAATAATTTGGAGTGTTTGTGACCGGGGCGATCAAACTGCTGGCCTACAGATCTAAAAAAAGGTCCCGATCTTCTGGAATTTTTCGTTTTCACGGGTATTTCTAGGAACCATTTACATGTTTAACCACATTTTGACTTGTCGTCAGATCATACACCGGTTGTACTTACAGTGTGTATTACCGTTACGCTAACTGCTAGTTCTATCACTTTGTTTAATAAATTTACCAACAAACGATGTTTTTAAGAAATTTTGTAGAAAAATATAAAATCAGCGTCGTGGGCTTCTACGGCCAATTTGGATTTTGCTCCCCCAGCTCAAAATACGTGTCCGGTCTTCACCAGAAAGAAAATAGAAGAACACTGTAGATTACGACGCGTATGGCTCGTAACTCGTTACTCTACAGATAAGGGAAGATTTATCAGGGGTTCTCAAGAACTAAAAAGGTTAATTCGAGCATTTAAGGACACTTCATTTCAATCCTACACTGAGAATATTTCTGATGGGCAGGCTGCTGAGTACACTTCATGGAAAGCTGCGAAGTCGTTCAAGAGAACTCCTACAGTCTATTCCATCTCTACATAACATTGACAGAACGTGGACGAGAAGTTTTCAGGAGAAGGCGACCTTATTTGCTTAACACTTTTCCGACGTATTCCAGCCCAGAGTTGTCGAGACAGATCCAGAGGAGATCGAGAAATCTCCGATTATTAGGCTTCTCCTTTCCAAATGTCCTTGCCGATTACGCGCTTTACAGTACAAGAGGTCTCTTCAGTTATTAATAATGAAATACATCCAGTGAAGACGCCGGAGTATGATTTGATCACCGGTTGAGTTCTCCAGGCACTATCTCGGCATACGATACGTTTGGTTATTCTGATTTTCAATTTTATTATTCGAATTCGGCTCATCAATTTGGGTTTAGGAAGCAAGACCTCCTGTGGAGCAGGAAAAACATAATTTTTAACCTTATAAATCATGCTCTAGACGAGAAACAGTACTGTTCAGCGGTTTTCCTCGATATTATTCAGGCTTTTGACAAGGTTTGGCATACAGTATTGCTACATAAACTGAAAAAGTTTTTACTGCATGTTTTTTTGTGGGGTTCTAAAATCTTACTTAGAATACAGGTACTACAGTATCGTCAGCAACGTTTGCTGACGAAACTGCAATTCTTGCTGTCCACAAAAATCCGACTACTGCGTCTCGTTTTATTCAAGATTATATAATCTCCTCAAATTGTGGCTTACATGTTTTAAAATAAAAATAAACGAAACTAAATCAAAGCACGTCACCTTCGTAAGGAAACTATCCTCCTATTTCTGTCTTCTTATGATATTATATCATATAATTACAGGACCTTTCACATTTATTCCGAATATTTTTTCATATATATGGAGTAAAAAATATTGCAGAAACAATATGTTATTCTCATAACGAAGAAACATACCTGTCCGTATTCACACAACAGTAGTGCTCTCGTTACTAATATTAAGCTACACACGGATATTTTTACTACAATGTGAAAACATAACTGTATTATGATGGTTTTTCAATATATAACTTTTATTTTCTAATACTCTGCAAGTATCATGTAACATCAGTATGTGAAAATAATTCAGTATTAGGCAAATCAGTATCAGAAGAACTAAGAAGAAAAGTTATGATTACATCGATAAGGAAAGAAACCGTGTATAAAGGAAAATAGAACTATTTTTCTTATAACATTAAAAGCTATTTTATTATAAAACAAATGTACTCTATCTCCAGTGTCAAGGAAAATCAATTAGGCATTTAGAGGATCAGAAATGACTATTGAAGTACCATATGATATGCTACTATTCCCATAGGAACAGCGAATAATGATAAGAAGTTAACGAAATAAAGCTGAGGTCCGACGCTTTTATGTAAGTACTACTTAGTATACGGTTTATAGTCAGTATACGGCTTCATTATCACTACTAACTATCTAACAATATTGTAGCAATTATTTAAAACATTAAATGACAATAATCTACTAATTACAATTCGTAGCAACTTTTCGTAGACCTCATTAAAAAAAAACCTAATTGTGTTTTAATAACACAGGCGTTAAAACGTTTTTGGGGAAAAGATAGCATCACACAATTAGAAAGCAATAATGAAATTTTTATAATTCAATACACAACATAGATGGATGGATCAAGCTGAACTTCAAATTTTCTTGAAAAATGTGGAAGAACAAAAAACATTATAAGGGTTAAAGAAACCGTTATAGAAGGTTTAAACTTAGAACTGAGGACTCTTACTATACGTCATCATCGCTTGCACTTTTTACCTGTGTAATAAGAATATCTTTTTGTAAAATATTTTAAAACATTGCAAAAAATTAACGTATATATTAAAAATAACAGACACATACATACAAACACACACAGTGTGTGTGTAGAATCAAAGTAGATATATAATGAAATAGATCTGTAAATAAATAAAAATAATGGGTTTGAAGAGCACTCTCCACCAGATTATCAGAAAATGTTTTCGTTTGGTGTTGAATATGTAGAATAATAGTAGAAAACACAGGGCTGATAGTATGGGATAAAAATTGTATTTTATTGAGTTAATTATAAAAGATGATAATTTTTTTTTCTTTTTTTTGATTAAAGTTACTACAGACCCTTCAAGCTTGTGCATAGCAAAATGAAACTTAATTTTTGTAGCTTATCAAAAACGACATGCCAGACCGAGTTCCAACCCAGGACCTCAAGATGAAAGACCGAGACGTTACCACTCGCGTCACGGAAGCTGGCGATTCGTTGATCGATGAAATTTACAAGAATATAATCTTAGAAAACAAGAAAAACACGCAAAACTATAAACGTACAAACATGGACAGCGAATTAAGTCAAAGAATTTGATTAGGAATGTTGTTATTAGCTTTATTCTACACTGAAAAGGATAACTGCTGGGATCGTCATGATTCAGTCAGCAAAATGACTTATCAATCATTGCATTTACTAGAATTATCTAATGAAGAATAATGTAAGTTTTGTATTTATTTACCATTTATAAGAAAACTACAATTTCGATATAGTAATTTAAATGCATTTCAATTACAAAAATAATTACGAGCGATTTTATCGTTAATACATTTAGAAACTGTTATATTTATTTGCTGGTCAAGTTAAACTAAATAAGAACTGAAAGAACATTATTATCTTCACTACGAAGCATAGCTATATAACCATTTCTGAAATTTTACTACACATTACTGATCCACACTTCCCTCCCCACAATGTAACATAAGTTATGTTTAAAATTAAAATCTAATTTACACTTGATTACAGACAAATACTCTTAAATAAGGAGGCTTTATGAGATTCATCACTCTTTAACCGAAAAAAAAAAGATTAATATTACGTTATTAAAATTTAAATCTATCACCTAATAGGCAAATAAATAAAAAAAACAAACAGGAAAAGTATTATATGTCTGTGGGAAATCGTATATGGTATAGCGGTCAGAAGCTTTGAAGAAGTAAAATATATGGATAAATCCTTTGAACATCACAGTCCTATAAAGTTCAAAGCAAGTTAAAAGTCAAGCTTAACAAGCATAAATGGATCATACAAAGTTCTAAACTAGTCCTATAAGGGACTTATGCTCATAATATAATAGCAGTTGATAGCGAGGATTTTTTTAATCAATTGCAATGGCGTGAAATATTTAAATACGCGTCCAATATAACTTGAAAATACTAATTCACGTGGAATTCAATAATTTTAATATATTTATTACCATACGAATTTTTACAATCAAATCATAAAAACCAACATAGTTTCTAAGTTATAAAAATAATCATTGGTTAATGAAACACATGTCACTTTTATAATGACTGGTTATAGGAAAAACCTATGTCAAATTGATAAGAACAATTAGGAAAAATATTTTCATCGAGTTATATCAAGAATTAAAAAAGTTACAATTTCTATTTTATTAATTCGGCAATTTATAGATAAATAATTTACCACCAACCTAAAAGATTCAGGATGAAAATAAAGAATAAAAGTAAGAGAGCAATTAAATTTAAAAATATATATATATATATATTTTATGTTTTATGTTTTAAATGTTTTGTGTAGTTTGTGCTTTTAATTAAAATGTAAGGGCACTTTACACCCTTACATATGACGATCCAGATGGAAATAGTATTTTCTTTTAAAGAATGTGACGAAGGCTAATGACCTTAGCAGTCGATGCCCGTAAAAATTCAGATAAAAAAAAAATATATATATATATATATATATATATTTGTATATATATATATATATTTAAAGGTTCAAATATTTACCCTAATTAACTGATGGATTAAGCTAGAAACTCATATTTAACTGATACTAACACACAATTTTTCAAAAGTTTCTTAAACATATATATGCATATACGTATATTATATCTTCAGTGTTGGAGTAAGCTCAGTTTTCAAAGACTGAGAATACCTAAAGTATCAGTCACATACAATGCATTAAATGAGGATAATCCGTATATATTACCTACGTAAATCCGTGCGTGCTACAATACATATTTGACAGAGACCAAGGATAAAGATATTTTTCCCCTTTTTTACACTAAAGAAAAGTAAAAACGTAAGATCATTTCTACATATGAACCCCGTTCAATATTACTAAGACACTTGATGAGATTTAAGTGCTTTTCTTTTACATTTGGGGATAACTTGCTCTTATATTGGGCCATTTAAGTCTTTTATCAGGGTGTCACAAGGCCCGGCCTAAAATTCTCTATCGTCGATACGAATTAACCAGAAGGATGCTAGCTGTCCGATGAACGAGCACCAGGAGTGAGCTCAACGCCCTCATTAGGGAAAGCAACAGGCGGTGTTGGCTCAATCTATCGATGAGTTCAAAAAGGACTTTTGGGGCAGGACCTACCAGATGGTTGTGATAAAATTTCTGAAAAAAATTATTCCCCTGCCAACTGAAGTTGCTGAACCGCTACTTATTGTTAACACCCTATTCCTTGTTGGGGAAGCGATGCCTTAGAGGCTTAGGTAATGAAGAGCCATCGCCGCTGTATACCGAGGGTGAACGTAGGAGAGCCCTGGCCCTGATTCTAAATTATAAGGTCCCGACTGCCTCCCCAATGTGGCCTTAACTGCTGCAATCCGGATCAACATGGTGGTCTTTCTGAAGCGGCAAAACAGATTGTCTCAACAAGCGTGTCTTCCCAGAACCTTGGAAGTTCTATTCCCTAAACCAGGGAGGGACCCATTGCTTCCTGCCTCGTTCACACAGATGTGCCTTCCCAGATGCAAAATCTTTGAGAGGATAATCTACGAAAGACTTGTCGCTGCAGTTGACGCCACTGGCGGGCTGTCTTGGAACCAAATTGGTTTCCGTAGAGGCAAATCTACGGTAGACGCACTGGCCAACATATGCCCTATCGCTACAGAAGCAATGAAGTCCACAAGGGCGTACGATTAACTACTGTGCCTTTGTTACATGAGACATTAAAAACACATTTAATTTTGCTAGATGGCATAAAATCATACAGGTGGTACTCGCCCTCAACGTTACCCTGTTTGTTTATTTAAATGTTGCTGTATTTATTACAATAACAATTTTTATTTAAACATATTATTCCATACTCCCTCTATGAATCATGAGTCCTTGCCGTTGGTGAGGGGGCTTGAGTGTTCAGCGATACAGAGTAGCTGGACCGAAGGTGCAACCATATCGGAGAGGTATCTGTTGAGAGCCAAACTAAGGAATGATTCCTGAAAGAGGGCAGAAGCTCTTTCAGTAGTTGTTAAGGGCGTAGGTCAGGACGACTTAAGCGGTCTTATCAGCATCACTCAGTCCTCTATGTACTGCGCAACTGAAAGCAATGGAAAACTACAGCTGCTTTTTTCCCTAAGAAGATGTAGCGCTCTGGATTTTCATATAGCAATGATGGAGGCGCCTTCCTTGCGGAATATAGAAGAAAAACTATACTTGCGGTATATTTTATCAAGTTATTTTACCAAGTTTATATTTTAACTAGTTCCTCGTTTGGATCTCCGGGTGGGGACTAAGGAACGGTCACAAGAAAATAAAAAAAATAACATTCTACAAGTTGGAGCATGGAATGTTAGGAGTCTAAAAAAGGTTGGTAGGTTAGAAAATTTAAAGAATGAAATGGATAGGATAAATGTAGATGTAGTAGGAATTAGCGAGGTTCGGTGGGAAGAGGAAAACGACTTTTGGTCAGGTATTTTAGAATAATTAACTCAGCTTCAAATAATGGGCAGGCAGGAGTAGGTTTCATAATGAGCAAGAAGGTAGGGAAGAGAGTAGAGTATTTCAAAATGCATAACGATTGAATCATTGTAGTTAAGATAAAATCAAAACCTAAATCGACAACGATTGTTAATATGCCTACAAGCGCTCATGGTGATGATGAGGTAGAATGTGTATACGAAGAAATTGATTAAGCAGTTATACAAATAAAATCGGATGAAAATTTAATAATAGTTGAAGATTGGAATGCAAGCATCGGAAAAGGCAAGGAAGGGAATATCGTGGGTGAATAAGGGCTGGGCAAAAGGAATGAAAGGGAGACCGATTATTAATTTTAATGAAGTATAATTTAGTAATTGCCAATAAGAATCATAGTAGAATTAGTTTCATTAGTTTAAAAATCATAATAGAAGAATATACACATGGAAAAGGCCAGGAGATACTGCAAGGTGTCAGATAGATTATATCATGGTTAAGCAAAGATTTAGAAATCAACTCGTCGACTGCAAAATTTACCCTCGGAGTAGATATTGATTGGGGTTAAAAAAACCTGAATAAAATGTGTCAGTTGAATAGGTGGAATTTAGAGAAGCTTGAGGAAAAGGAGGTAAAGATGATTTTTGAGGAGGACAACGCAAGAGGTCTGAGTAAAAAAGATAAGGTAGAAAATGTTGAAAAAGAATGGGAGAATGTTAAAAATGAAATTCTTGAGTCAGCAGAAGCGAATTTAGGCGGAACAACGAGAACTGGTAGAAAACCGTGGGTTTCAGACGATATAATGCAGCTGATGGATGAAAATATAAATGGAAAATATAATGGATAGAAAATATAAGAAAGCTAGTGATGACGAAAGCAATAGGAACTATACACAATTAAAAATACTATAAACAGGAAGTGCAAACCAGTGAAATAAGAGTGGATTAACGAAAAGTGTTCAGAAGTGGAAAGAGAAATGAGCATTGGTAAAATAGGAGGAGCATACAGGAAAGTTAAGGAAAGTTTTGGGGTACATAAATTAAAATCAAATAATGTGTTAAACAAAGATGGTACACCAATATATAATACGAAAGGTAAAGTCGATAGATGGGTGGAATATATTAAGAATATATTAAGAGTTATACGGAGGAAATGAATTAGAAAATGGTGTTATAGAGAAAGAAGAGGAAGTTGAAGAGGATGAAAAGCGAGAAACAATACTGAGATCTGAATTTAAGAGACCATTAAATGATTTGAATGGCATAAAGGTGCCTGGAATAGACGGAATACCTGTAGAATTACTGCGCAGTACAGGTGAGGATGCGATT
Organism: Lycorma delicatula; assembly: GCF_047948215.1. Lineage (NCBI taxonomy): Eukaryota > Metazoa > Arthropoda > Insecta > Hemiptera > Fulgoridae > Lycorma > Lycorma delicatula. The sequence continues at coordinate 173,131,038 of NC_134455.1, read as the reverse complement.
GATAGATTTTACAAACTGGTGTGTAATATTTATGCAAAAGGGGAAGTTCCATCGTACTTCAGAAAGAGTGTTATAGTCATGATACCAAATAAAGCAGCAGCAGATAAATGTGAAGAACACAGAACAATTAGTTTAACTAGCCATGCATCAAAAATCATAACTAGAATTCTGTAAAGAAGAATTGAGAGGAGAGTGGAAGAAGTGTTAGGAGAAGACCAATTTGGTTTCAGGAAAAGTATATCGACAAGGAAAGCAATTTTAGCGCTCAGATTAATAGTAGAAGGAAGATTAAAGAAAAGCAAACCAATGTAGTTGGCATTTTTAGACTTAGAAAAGACATTTGATAACATAAACTGGAATAAAAAGTTCAGCGTTTTAAAAGGGTTCAAATACAGAGATTGTAGAACGATTGCTAACATTTTCAGGAACCAACAGTGATAATTGAAGCACATAAGAATGAAGCCGTAATAATAGAGGGAGTCCGACAAGGACGTTCCTTATCCACGTTACTTTTTAATCTTTAGATAGAACTAGCAGTTAATGATGTTAAAGAACAATTTAGATTCGGAGTAACAGTACAAGGTGAAAAGATAAAGATGGTACGATTTGCTGATGATATAGTAATTCTAGCTGAGAGTACAAAGGATTTTGAATGAACAATGAACGGCTATGGATGAAGTCCTATGCAAGAACTACCGCTTAAAACTAAACAAGAACTAAACGAATGTAATGAAATGTAGTAGAAATAACGAAGATGGACCACAGAATGTGAAAATAGTAGGAGAAAAGATTATGGAGGTAGAAAAACTTTTTTATTTGGGAAGTAGTATTACTAAAGATGGACGAAGCAGGAGCGATATAAAATGTCGAATAGGACAGGCAAAACGAGCCTTCAGTCAGAAATATAATTTGTTTACATCAAATATAATTTAAACGTCAGGAAAAGATTTTAAAAATATATGTTTGAAGCGTTGCTTTATATGGAAGTAAAACTTGGACGATCGCAGTACCTGAGAAGAAAAGATTAGAAGCTTTTGAAATGTAGTGCTATAGGAGAATGTTAAAAATCAGATGGGTGGATAAAGTGGGAAATGAAGAGGCGTTGCAGCACATCAATGAAGAAAGAAGCATTTGGAAAAATATAGTTAAAAGAAGAGACAGATTTATAGCCACATATTAAGGCATACTGGATTTGTCGCTTTAATATTGGAGAGAGAGGTAAAAGGAACTAATTGTGCAGGCAGGCAATGTTTGCAATATGTAAAACTAATTGTTAGGATCTAAGATGTAGGGGGTATACCGAAATGAAACGTCTACACTAGATAGGGGATCTTGGAGAGCTACATCAAACCAGTCAAATGACTGAGGAAAAAAAAAATATTCCATAAATTCCAAAACATTTTTAATGATTATAGAAATATAATTAAAAACGTATTTAAATGTTACATAATGTAATGTAAACCAATAAAATAATCGTATTTTATTAGAGATCACTGTGTTGAATAAAATTAAAAAAGTTATGATACTGAAACTGAATACATTTATATCACTTATATACAGTTATAATTTTAACCTATTACATTAATTGTCTTAAAATAAGCTAATTATTATAACACATTAAACGGTTTACATCAATGTTTGTTTTTTTCTAAAGAGGACATTCAGTGTATTACTAATTTAAACACATGAATTGTTTAAAAACACATGTTTTTTTTTTTATAAATTCGCTCATAACTTTATACCAATGAATAAAAGTAAGGGATTTATAAAGAATAATTTTTATAATGATTATTGTACAAACGGTTAGCTCGCAAAATAAATTCATCTTTTACTGCTAGGATCTTTCAAGACTTCCTTTCTTGAAACGGGCGTTGTGGGTACTGTTAACCTGAATCAGATATTGACATTTTTTGTTTCTGACATGAAAACCTCCTTAAAATCGTTTTCCAATAAAGACATAAACTGAGTTTTACGCTCGGTTTAGAGGTCGTAGTAGCCTACGTGCAGTGAGGTTTAAGTTCTAGTATAAGTGAAAAGACGCAGGGTAGAATAGCCCAGTGCGATGTCAAAATTTTATTTCACGGTACGTAGAACGAATAAAAAGATTGGCTTTATTTACAGTTCATTTGGTTGGCGAGAGAAAATATGCTCGATTAAATTTTGCTTTTCACCTATAGCTGGAATATGAAACAAAATTTTATTGGAGCATTTTTGTCGTTTATTGGATTATGTTAAATTGTACATATGATAATGTTTTGGGATTGCATTATTTTTTTTAACTTTTATAAAATTGATTTTTTATTTTATAATTCAAATAAATTTGTAATTAAATTAATAAAAATGTATAATCATTTCTTTTTAAATCTAGAAAGGAATGCCTAACTGATAAAATGCCTATTAATTGTTAATATTATTTTGTGCAAGAAGTTTAATAACACAAGTCAAGAAAGAAAAATTATTTTCGCGTATCTGAAATCGTACATACTCATTTTACCTAATTTTCGGGTGCTGAACTAGAAACTGTTATCAGAATTTCTGTAATACGTTTTTTTAGATACACGCGATTTAGACGTACGATCTATTCACCAATAAATTCATTATCACCGATAAATCAATACGAAAAAAAAATTTATGTGTATTCATTTAAAATTTGATTTGATTAACTAAATTTTTATTTATTCAAAAACAGAAAAATTGAAATACATTATAATTTTAAAATTATAGTTTCTAAAAGTTTGTATGGTTGGAAATATTTTTAAAATAACAGTTATTAAAAGTTTAAATCACTGGAAATGTTTTAAGTTAAATTTTTAAAATACGCTGGCAAACTTTTTCGCTTGTACGATGTTTGATCAATTTCTCTAGTTAGTTCAGATTCGCTAATTTTATTGTCAAAAGTCGTGTTCTTAAGCAGTTTCTTAATTAGCGGTTCGATAAATATACCCTCCTTGAGCTTACCATCCATCTAAATCTAGGAAAACTTATGTTAAATGATTAAATACTGGTTCATCTTTATCTAATACCTTCACAAAGGTTTTCATGAGTCAGAGTTTTATGTGAAGTTTCGACAGTATGATTTGACCACTTTTAGTCAATGATAAAAGCTTAATTATTTATATAATTATAATGCTTGTAAAATTTATAAGCAGCTGTTTTTTTTCAGTTCAGAAGTAGTCTTTCTTTGTGATTTAGGGATAAATATACCACAGACATAACAAAAATTGTCTGGATGATTGAACATTCACTTTGAACTTTTACGGAAGCAATGTTTTAGGAGAAAAATCACTTCTGTATCATAATGAATTGAAGAAAATAGATCAAAACAATTAGTGTTTGTGAAACACAACACACAGTATAAACAAGTGAAGCTAAGACGGAATAAAATTTTAAGCTCTGTAATAGGCAACAGATGGCTGTATGATGTAGTAATTTGTAGTAATATGGATACTATATAGTGCATATTTATTTATTTTTTCTTTAGTAAGCATTTATGTATATTTCTGAAAGGAAAAATACAGAAACTATTCTTTATTCTAATCAGTAGTTTACCAAAATGAGTATATTAATCCTATAACAATTTTTTACAAATTTACGGTTTACGTAAAACGTTTACGTGGTACGTGGTAACAAAATTTCAGTACCATAATTGATATCAGCACCCAAATTACAATTAGAAAAGTTATGTAACATGTTAGATACAATTCTTTTCATCTAGTGTAATTATATCAAGTAATTTAATAAAAATCGAGAAAAGACAAACCAAAAATTACAGAAATATCTTTACTCTATTCTTCCAAGGAACTTTTCTTTAATGGATATCAGTACTATCAGTTGTATACATCTTACTGTTGAAACTTGTACTACAGATGGCCTACAATTTCATAATCATATTATGAAAGACGTTGAGAATGAAAATAATTTGCAGGTTCAATCGAATCAATTAAATAGATAGAGTAGTAATTAAATAGATAGAATAATTGATAGATTCAATTAAATAATTGAAAAATTCGGAGATAATAGATTCACTAGCACGCGCACACACACAGTAGGAAACTATAGAAATTTTATTTGTCTTCAGACAAATAAAAGAAAACTTTTTATGACAGAATTTGCAAAAGAGATTAGTGGAATCATAAGAGGCGTTAGGGTTTTGTTTCGTTAATAACAAACAACTGGAGCGTAGAAAAAATTCTAGAAGAAGAGAAAAGATGAAATACTTAGATTAGATAATTGAGCATGTGGATTGTGGAATGTATACTACGGTTGTATAAAATTAACAAAGAGTAAAGCAGAATACAGAATACCACTAAAGCAGTGAAATAAAGAAAATGTCCGATCTCAGTGGCGGAGTGGTAGCGTCTCGGCCTTTCATCCTGAGGTCCCGGGTTTGAATTCCAATCAGGTATGGCATTTTTTATACGCTACAAAATTTTATATTCCACAAATAAGCTTCAAAGCTTATGTGGAATTTCGTCTACCAAAAATAAATAAATAATAAAGTAATACAAATTATTCGTTATGAAAAAAGGAGGTAAAGTAGGTTTACAAAAAATAAAAAGAGTAAGGTACCTCTCATAGAAACGAGCGAGAAAAATTTTATGATTTAATCTTACTTAAACTATTCACTTACACAAAAAAACTATTTCTTATACAACCGTTTATATCAGGTCTATTAATTGTAAAGAAAATTTATATCAAATTTCACCAAAATTTTACTACCTACTTTTTAATAATAAACATTCATAATACATAAGAAAAGAAAAGGGATGACTGATCACTACCACTTCTTATCTCAAAGACACTTATTTTTAAATATGTAAAAAAAATGCAAACTCTTGTTTAAGTTGTTCTTTTTCAATTCTTATAATCAGCTTTTACAAAATATATAGAATATTATTCTGACATTTTCAAAAAATTTTAAGGAATAAAAAAAAATTATGATGTAAGAGATTACGATCTAAAGTGCACTTTGATTGGAATTGACGTCTGCCAGCCGTAACTAATATCATCGTTAAATCATTGATGACTACATTACACCAATTTAAATAATTCTTTTAGATGTTAATCTCAACCTCATAGTAGTTAAAAATCAAACAGAAACAGAAAGATGAAAAAAATTCCGCTGATTTCTTTTAAATTTCAATTTAAAGGAAATTAACATTTAAGGTATGGAAAAATCTTTGAGAAATATTTTATTTCAGCAATACATTAAAATCTAATTCAAGAAAGTAGTACCAATTCATAAATTTCCATTGTCATATCTAGAAATAATGCAAGATATCAGAATCGACGACTTTGGGCAACAGTTAATTGACTGACAAATTTATCTCACGTAACTGAACATTTTTACCGATATTATTCTTTTGAAATTTTGTACTCAAACTACAATTAACTTTGTTACACAAAAAAAATTAAAAAATTATTTAGTAGTCAAATAAAGCAGTAACAGTTTTAGAATTCTCAGGAATTAGTCCATTTAAAGAAATAAGTATGAAAAAATACAATGAAATGAGTGTTTTCGTAATAATAAACCCTTTTGGTGTTTAAATCCGATAAGAAATTATTATTATTTGAAACCTTTAAATTCCCTAAAATATTTAAAACATCATCAATTTAATAATGTCTTTTTGAAATCCTAGTAAATTGGCACCTATTTAATTTTACCTGACTGAAAATTATATAAATTTTTAATCGTAACGAATGAACAAAATATTCTATGTATTTTTTTGTCAACATTTTTCCAAAATATAATAAAAAACAAAAAGAATTAAACACGATGGAATTCTTAAATTAGTAAATAGTTAAACAAGTTTTTCTTTTCTTCCTTAGAGGATTTTTTCAGGATACAGTATGTTAGTCAGCGATGTAAGATTTAATATTATTTTTACATTTTATATCGTATTAGGATACCCGTTAAGTCTTAACAATGTTGAGGCTATCACGGTGTTTGTTTGAACTTAGTTGGTAAGAGACAACGAACTACGTTTACAGTTCTAAAGATGACCTACCATAACAGTGAGATGAAAATGGGGGAAAAATAAGCATGAAAACATTATATTTCAGTTCAATTAGATTTGTAATAAAGAATACTTTCAAAAAATACCTCAAATTTTGTTAAACAACTTTTTTTCCATTTGATGAACCGTGGGACCCGTTTCTTGAATTTCTTTTAAATAATTTAATGTTTAGAGAGTTTTTATAAATTCAGGTAATTTATTAAAGATTCTTGGGGGAAAATATGAGTAAAATTTATTAAATGTAGTAAAATTTGATTTTGGCATGTGGAAGTCATGCCTAGATCTCAACTGTTGTCAGTATATATTAATTTCTTTTGGTTAGCTAATACTTCTTTTGTAAAACAAATTTAAAACTTTATATACATACAGATGTTGTGGGAAGATATTAAGATTAAAATTATTGTCTCAAACGTTCAGTTTGAGCTTTATTTCCAATTATTCGAATCATTTTTTTTTTTTTGTTAGCAATAGGAATTAAGTTTGTTTCAAAAGCCGCTCAGTAACATGTTAATCCATAATCTTATCTACTTTGTACCAAAGAAAAATACAGCTTTCTACTGATCTCTTGAGGGCAGAGATTAGTTAGGAAGTAAAAAATTCTTGTGATTTTCTTTTGAACTTTTTCGTTAAGCAGTCTATGTGGAGTTTCCAGGAGAGTTGTTCGTGTATGAGAATACCCAAATATTTCGTAGAAAATTCTTCAAGTATGGGGGAATATCCCTGGCATGCACTGCGTGAAACGAGACACTGCAGACACACCTTTAAGTAACTGAGTTAAAAGAGTCTTGAGATTTTCTTAGAGAGAAATTAATGTAATTTGCTTTTTGAGTGCTTAGAATCATTTCATGTTTAGAGAACTATAATCTTAATTTGAGCAAATCTTCTTCCATAGCATCTTTATTTTCTAACCAAGATGTACCATGATAAAATAACGCAGTATCATCAGCAAAGGAAATTATTTTACCGTTAAATCTTCCATCACATAAGCTGTTAATATATATGAGAAACAAAATTGGAAACAGTTCCCAGTTTTAACACGGTACCCCAGTTTTAACAAAACCCCAGTCACTAATCTGTTCTCCTACTTTAACACATTGTTTCCTACCTGATAAATAACTATCAAACCACCTATATGCCACTCCTCTAATTCCACGATTCCACTTTATTTGTAATAATTTACTGTGATCCGCCATATCAAATGCTTTTGTTATATCGAGAAAAAGGCCACTGACTTTTCGTCCTTCGTTTAATCCTTTCACAACTGAAGAAACAAAACAAAGAAATGCACCCTCCGTATTACGCTGTACTAAAAATTCAAATTGATTTTTACTAAAAATGTTAATTTTATTTAAAAATTTTAGGAACTGAAATTTAATTATTTTTTTCAAAAAGTTTTTAAAAAGTTGAAACTAAAGAAATAGGTCTATAATTAGATAATTCATGTCTTGGGCCTTTTTGACGCAACGGAATAACAACAGCATTTTTAAGATCATCGGGATATTTTCCGGTCTCAAGACTTAATTAATAATGCATGTTAAAACTTCTTTAATATTAATAAACACTTTTTTAATTAAAGCAGAACTGATTTTATCTATTCCTGGTGACTTATTTTTCCTTAAAGATTTAATATTTTTTTCAACAATACAACTTGTAACTGGTTGTAAAAAAATGAGTTAGTTACATTTTAATGATTAAAATATTTTTTATAGTTATCATGGTTAGGTGCGTCATTAAGTGGTCTTAACTTGTCAGCTACGTTTATAAAATAAACATTAAAAAGATTACCAATTTTAAGGTTATCAGTAATAATTTCATCTTCAATTAGTAACTTATTAGTTACCATTTTTCTACGTTTTTGTCCAGTTAGTTCATTAGTTACTTTCCATTCAGCTATCGTGTTACGTTGACATTTTTTTTTAAGTATTATGATATAAATGGTTTTTTTATTTTTATTTTAGCTTGTAAACCGTACTTGAATGATTTAAAGTACATTTTCAGTTTTTTATTCTGTGGATCTTTTAAATTTTTTTTAGAAAGTAAATTACGTTTTCGAATTTTGTTACATACGAGTCATTTATCCAAGGTTTCAGATATTTATATTTTTGCCGATTTTGTTTAATGTACGTGCAGTTGGAAATGCGATTATTTGAAGTAGATAAAAAAATATGAAAAGCAAGAGAGGGGTCAGATTGAGATTAAACAGAAGACCAGTCACTGTTTAGTTCATCATAGTTTACAACTGAGTGTGTGATGTGGTCTGTTTTTGGATTATCAACAGACAAGGAAAAACCAGTCATGCTATGATCTGTAATAACAGAATTAAATATTTCTGTAGTTATTTCCGTAAATTGTTTTGCGTAAACCTAACAAAAATGTAATTGATACAAGTACTCGTGTCATCAGTAATTCGCGTTTGTTGATTTATCAGTGATTCTAAACCATAACTAGACATAACTTTTATATATTCATGTGTGTCTTCTAGTAGATTTAAGTTCATATATCCTACAATTACTAGGTTTACAGAGTAACTTATAGTCATTAAATAACTCTCATCCTCAGTGATGAAGCTATATTTATTACCAGTATGACGACGGTATATAGCTAAAAGATTAAACGATAAATTGGACATTTTACATCTAAGCAGTACACTGTTTGATTATTGAATTACCGAATCAATAATTTCAAAAATAAAAGAATCAAACAAATATATAATTGTACCACTACAGTGGTAATCATTATTGCATTTTTCAACAATAGTATAATTTTCTATTTTTTACTGGCATATTTCATGGGATTCTATCCAAACTTCAAATGAAATTAGTACGTCAGGTAATGTTTTCTAGGTTGACATAAGAGTTACAAAATTATCAAAATTGGTAAGCATACTTTTTATGTTCTGATGAACTAGTATGAAATTATTTTTCCAAAATAATTCATTTATTAGAAAAAAAATAACAACAATATCAAAAAATAAAATCCAAGTACATAAAAAACTATTTTTAAAAAAAAGAAAACACAATAAGAGAAAAAAAATTAACAGAAGTATTAATATTTACAGTTTCTCGAGTTCATCCGAACAAGTGATACGTGTTACTTTGGAAGAAGGATCCTTACATATCCGCATGAAGGAATTACCACCTTTCGTCCACAGATATGCATACCCTTTTTTTCTTTTTTGCTTTTCTGGCCAAAAAGTGTATTTTTTTTCGAGTCGTACTTAGCGATTCATTGATGAAAACTCGATTATCAGCCACCATGTTCATATCTAGCGTCGATAAGTTTTTTATACGCTTCTTCGCAAGAAATTCCTCCTTATCAATAAACCTGGTTAACTTTACTATTAACCTGGGAGCTTCATCATTCCGCCTGTCGTTAAATATGACAATTATCTATCATATTATCAGAGACGTTGAAATCAATTGCTTTTCCAACCTCAACGATGTCCTGTTCTTTTTTTCTTGGAATTCCTTGAATTTCAATACAGTTTTACGGGAATATTGTTCCGCCTCTTCAATTCTGAATTCCAATTCAGAAATTTTTCTTTTCAGATGTTTGTTTTCCTTTTCTAGAACACATCCGTTTTTCTTAAGTAGTCTTCAATTTTTTTAGCTTGTTGTTTCAATGCTTTGTTGGCGTCATCACTTTTGTTGAACAATAAATCACACGAGTCATTAAAGTCTTTCATGCATTGTTTTTGTTCATCCTTAATGGCTAGAAGTTCTTTCATTAGGTCTTACAAGGTAACATTGTCGACTAAAAAAGTGGATTCCCGCTCAATAATCTTCTCTTCACGGAAAGAAGAACACTGCCATTATTGGTCAAAGTCAGTTCTTCATATTAACACAGGACCCGTGAAAAACTTTACTGCACTTTACGCACGAAATATTAAACGATTTTGAGGTTATTGACTAAGTACAGCCCGATATTCCGCAAACTGACATCTTATTTTTATTTAAATTTATGAAAATATAACAGCAATTTTCAAACTATCGATACTTGTAAAGAACACACAATGGATGAGTCACATTATTCCGCGAAATTAAAAAACTCTGTTCCGACATAAATTGCGATAAGAATTCTTTGCCGATACGATGTTAATTCCATGAGCTCGTGATGAATACTGACATATATGAATTTCGCTCGCGCTAGTGTCTCGAGAACGGTTGGACCTAGATGCATGGGACTAGAATCTATCTATTCGGGTGATCGAAAAGTACTGTTCAAAATCGCGTTAAAAATGGCCTAGGACGCACCGTTTTCAAGATACGCCCTTTTTTTTATTTAATAAAAGATATGTCTGAGAAATGACGTTTCTTATGTAAAATATAAATAAAGTAATATAAGCGGTTCATAATTAGCTAACACAACAATAAAAATTAAAAATCTACAACACTCGCTTTCTCTGAAAGTAATGATGACCCACATAATCATCATAAATTAATTATGGTGTTTGCAGTTAAACATATGTTTTAGTATGAATTTATTAATATGCTACTGTGCATGCGTAGAAAAACTGTAATTTACATTAAATAGAGATTAAAGATTAATGCTACAGTAATATCTATCTAAACCAATACATAAAAAAACTACTAATTATGAATGATTTACAGCTGCTATAGGGAATATTTTCCCTTGACGTCATAGACAGTATATAAGAATAGTAAATTAATACTAAAACATATGAATTGTGATGTAGAAGCTGTTTGATCGATAAATTTACTGTATTTTGGGGCGTCTCGCAAATCTGAAAGAACATATACAGCAAAGAATTATTAACTTGAATAATGACGCATGCAAAAGAGTGCGAAATATGTGAATTTGTCTGTAAAAGGTTGAATAATATGTAACTTTTATCTAGAACTGGCGTAAGTCGCGTGCTGCTGTCTGATTGGCTGTTGTGCGTCAACCGTCCTTTTATATCTCCTACCTTTTAAACTCAGAAGTTCAAAAAATCATTTCTTAGTGTACTCTTACGCCGTAAGAAGAACGCGTATACGAATTTTCAGCAATTGATTTTCAGTAATATTTGCTAGTCGTTGATTATGAATCACTCAAGGCACGATTTATATCGTTCCTCTGTCGTGGCTTCTGTCTCTGGCATTTGCTGAAAGTAATGAAGCTTTTGAAATGTGGTGGTATAGGAGAATGTTAACAATCAGATAAAGTGAAATGAAGAGATGTTGCAGCAAATTGATGATGAAAGAAGCACTTGGAAAAATATAGCTAAAAGAAGAGACAAACTTATAGGCCACATCTTAAGTCGTCATGGAGTTATTTAATATTGGAAGGACAAGTAAATGGAAAATATTGTGCAGACAGGCAACGTTTGGAATATGTAAAATAAATTGTTAGGGATGTAGAATGTAGGAGGCATACCGAAATGAAACGACTGGCAATAGGTAGGGAATGCTGGAGAGCTGCATCAACCCAGTCAAATGACTGAAAACAAAAAAAAACTGTGAAATAAACATTCTAACCTCACCAAGCGAAAGGAAATCAATCCAATTGATATTGTTCCGGTTTTAAGTCCAAGATTGTTGGATTAGTTTTCAGTTTACAGTTTACCGGCATCATCAAAAACCCATTAAGTATAACGTATCCAAAAACTTAGTATATCTATTACTCAACTTTACAGACACTGAAAATGTAAACAGATGCTGTGACTGAAAGTATTTACTTTTCAAAAGCAACATTTTAAAACTATTGAGTAAACGTTTGGGGAAAAGTAACTTCCATAAATTACATTTAGAAACAAATTACATTATAAATTACAATTTTAGGAACTATTTATGCATTAGAAGACGAAGTATAAAAAAAAAAATTATAAATATTTTTTACCAATCCTAAAATATTCTCGAATAAAATAATTCCAAAAATTTATGAAGAGACTGAAATAAATAAACAATTTTTATTTTTTAGAAACAGAGTCTATTGTAATTACAGTTAATTGGTGGATAAACAATTTCCAGACAATATTTCAGTTTATTAGCCTACATTTTTGAAGCTTTGACAATCAAAACATGGGTGTAGTATATATTAAATTTTCAGAAGATTGGTATCAACTCTTAAACAAGTAGGAGAGAAAAATAAAAACGTGGTTCTTCGATAAAAATTGAAAAGCAATAGAAGTATTACTACTTCTGTTTTTTTTTTCATATCTTCCTCTTCAGTTGTAAATTTGAAGAAACTATCTAAGAAGAACGTTATCACACCACTAATTTAGTATTTTCAAACACATTATTTGGCCCATCAGATATAATTTAGGTTATAAAAGAAGCACACTGAGCCCAGAAAGTGAAATACAAGTAATTTTAAATACGAATTTTGACTTACTATATTTTATATAATTAACGATTACAAATTTAACACAAAAAAAGTAGCAGATAATTAAGTATAAATTAATAGTTTCAGATAAAATTAAAAAGTAACTACATCAATTCTTGTGTTTTTTTTTACAGTAAAAAATCTGATGTGGACACCACATCACTTCCGTGTTCTTCTGTTAAATTATATATATATACATTTTTTTAAAATGAATTGTACATCAAATTTTGTTTCATTAATAACTTCTGATATTGTTTCATTTTTTAATTTATTATTATTGAATAATTATTTATTGTAAACCTTTTTTATAATCAGAGGTTAATAATTATTAATAAATCAATGTATATAAATTACAAAAAAACAAAGAAGTCGGATTTGAACCATGTGTTCCCCTTGCATGAACAAAATATTTCAATAATTAAAATTTGTTTGGCTATAACTCTGGAACCAACGAAAATAAGTAATACTTATTGTATGTCGTTTAAAAGCCTTCAATAAGGGCTTTTATTATTGCAGTAAAGAAAAAGTCCAAAAACTTTATTTTCTGGATTTTGAACTTTTTGGACACTTTTGATCAGTCGATTGCAATCAAAAGGGGACGTGCACAACTATATGTTACAACAGTCCTAATTCCAAAAATTCAGCATTCTACGGCTAATTGTTTTTGAGTTATGCGACATACATACGTACGCACATGCATACGGGCGTATGTACAGACGTCACGCCGAACTAGTAAAAATGGATTCAAGGGTGGTCGAAATGTATATTTCCGTTGAAATCTGAAAACTGAACATTTTCGCGATCACAATACTTCCTTTACTTCAAACAAGGAAGTAAAAATAGAAGAAGTATTTTTATCTTTTTTAACAATTTACGGGAATTAAAATGTGAGATTTGATTTTAAACTTTTTTAGATTCAACTACTCCGTTTTTTTTCAGTTTTTAGACACACAGAGAAATTTTATGCTATCGGTCAGAAAAAGAACAAATAAGATTTCAGATTTTAAAATTCTAATATTTCGATAAATTGAACCATTAATTAGATTCGTGTTCGTATAACAATGACTTAGTAATTAAATTAGAACCACCTTTACAGAACTGTTCAGTCATTTCCTCACAAACCTATTACCGAAAATAATATCAGTAAAATTATAGGTAAAACAAATTAAATATGTAAAAAAAATATATAATTGAGTTATAAAAAGGAACAAAAAAAAAACAGTTTTGCTACTTTTATGTAATGTATAAGGTGAAAATAAGAATAAGGTAAATTAAAAACATCTACTAACATTTTATTGCATTAATTTGAGAAAAATTCAAAAAATTAAATTTAAGAAAGTAATAAAAATGTAATTTCTTATTTTTTTCTACTGCAATAAGAGCAGTCTGGAATACAATGATGCGTATCTTTTTTTAGTTTTCCACCTACTTTTCTTTAATTTTTTTTTTTTTTGCCGGCTTCCGTGGCGCGAGTGGTAGCGTCTCCGCCTTTTACCCGGAAGTCCTGGGTTCGAAAAGCAGCCAGGTATGCCATTTTTCTCTACGGTACTAATACTCTATTCGGGCTAAATTATTGACAGCAGTTGACGCCCGCACAACTCATTAAACAAACAAAAAATTAATAATAATTTTATTTTCTAGCGAATTATTTTAAATTTTATAATCACAACAGATATGATTATATTTTATTACAAAATACCAATCAAACCAGAGTAATACCTATCAAATCTATCAGAGTATTAGCAAAACTCTTGACGATAATGACTATAAAATAATTAAAAAAGAGAGCTGCATTATCATACTCTATGTATATAAATTATCTTCGATATTTTGGTAACTTTATTCACCAGAATAAAAGCTGAATAATTGACTCAGTTCATGTAATGAAAATTAAGGCTTGAACAAAGCGAAAACAAACGGAGTATGTTGTCTTCTACAGGAAGAGTAAGATTTAGAAGCTTCAAATAAAAGTATAGATTTTGAATACTTGATGAAATTATTTCGTTTCGGCCTCTACGAACAACGCAAAAATGGTTAATAAAATTTAAGATTTTACTTGCTATTCTATTTTCATTAATTCTTCTAATACGCCAAAAAAAAATTAATTTTACTTTCGTAAAGATGGTAGCGATATCCTCAATAGTTTTGAAGTTTGATCTTAGTTTAAAATTCCCGTCAATCTTGATTGTACCTAGAATTTAAAAAAAAAAATTTTCTTTCCTCTTTCTTCATGTCTTTCAGTTTATTTTTCTTAAGAGCATGCGTGTATTCTATGGCAAAGAGTGCTTTGGGATTGACAAATTTATTTAAATAGTTTTATATAATTATTTTAAATAGATTCATAAAAAAAAAAAAACAAACAGAAAACATAATTTTAGGGGATACTTATAAAAATTACACTGTTTTTATTTTTGCAATTCAAATTACAAGTACTATTAAATTTTAAAATAAATAAAAAATAATATTGGAAATTACTTTAGAATAAATTTAGAGAAAATTCTAAACATTTATTTAACGAAAAAATATTTTTATTCAGAAACAAAGACAAAAAAATACAGATAAAAAATATCTTGATATAAAATGGTAAGTTAATAAGTTACAATTTATTCTTGAAATTGTACGTATTATAAAAGTAGTAAATACATACAATAAGACTTCTAGAAATGGTGCCATAAAGCAGCGAAACATATAATTTAAAGCATACCATTTGATTTGTTTCCTCGTGTGATTGAGATGTAAATTGTTCCTCAAACTAAGAGAAATAACAATCATTTTACAATTCAGATGTGGGTGAGTGTGTCGTAACAAACGACTTAAATAGAAATTAAGGAACTGTTTCGTGTCGACAATCGACTAACGTTTCATGACTTACTGTCATAAAAAAACTCCTCCACAAAATGATAAGTTACTTTGTAACTTATCATCATTACATGTAAGAAAAACACATAAAAGTAAATTTACTACTTTAAAATTATATTAAAAAATGCTGTAGAATATAAACAAAATTAATTATTAATGAAATAATGAAAATAATAAATTACGTTTGAATAAACCAAGTGAACAGCGCAGTTTTATTATTTTATACAAAAAGACCTTTGTTCAATCCAGGATCGGGTAGTTTTGCAATTAGTGTAAAAATAAAATAAAATGGAGGTAGGATAGATACTCAGTTTTTATTCGCTGAATATTTAACTTTCATGTTGTAGCATTTATTCTCTGATGTGGTCTACATGTAAATGATGAATTGGTCGTGTTCTGTTTTTCTCGCTTTCCAGTTTTCCCGATTGCTATACATTAATGTTGCTTTGGACAAATTTATGTGTGCTAATGATGGGTTTTATTTTTTTTTAACCTCACAACTTTTAATAGATACAAAAACGTTTAAACTCTCTTCGTAGCCAAAGAAAAACGTTGATAATTTTAGTTTTAATATCAACGATATTTTTGTTTTACATATATATATATATATATATATATATGTAAAACAGAAAACTTGATATATATATAAAGTGGAACAGAAAATAACTTTGATCAACTTGATAGCTTTGAATATAATTGTTTCTCAATCAGTTATTTTGTTTTATGAGATAAAATATTTCCATGTCTGAATCATTGAATTTAATTTACAGAAGTATGATATTTTAATTTAAGGATAAAACCTAAAATAAGTAAAAGTCTGCCGTGCTTAATCTTTAGCCGGTCTAATGCAGAAATAGTAAAACTGTATAAATGATGAAAATTTTATGGTAAAATTTAAGTATTTCTTATGTAACAAGAAAATTATGCTTCTAATTTATGTAAAAATGTTTACTAAAAACATTTTAATGCCCCACAAAAAAAATTCTTTTCAGGAAGTTTAAATAGTTGTGTGATAGTTATAATTTATTTTCTACTTATTGTTCAACCGTCCGTCATTCATTTAAATTAAATAAATATAGAATATGAATATTTTAATGAATATAATACTCAAACTGGTGATTTTCATAAATATGAACGTTCTAATGAGTAGCTAACTTAGTTTACAATTTTCTATTGTAATTAATGAAAAACTCGTGTAGTACTCGGATTGCATAAAAATAAAAATTTTCGAAAGGAAAAATATACAACACGGAGTGGTTGTCTAATCGTAATTCTCTTATCGAATATTTTTTTCTTTTTTTTATAAAGAAAAATTATCATTTTACGATAATTACGAAATTCTATTTCTTCTAACTTTAAGATACTTTATGACTGTAAAACTACTCTTGTTATCGAAAAAAAGATTGTAAAACATTCCGCCATTGTAAACTGCCGGAAACTTAGAACGGTCAAGAAATATTTGACCGAATTTCTCCATGATCGAATAGTAATTAATCATTTTGTTTCAGTGGATAACTACATAACGTCAACAAAAGAAACCAAAACAAAGAAATTTAAATAGGTGAGAATTCTAAAAGTAAAATTGGTCGTATGAATTTTACAATTTCAGGATATCTGTTTCATTCAAACTGAACAATAGAAATACTTTAAAATTGAATTACGAATCATAATTACTAACTTGGTTATGTTGAAATTACTTATACAAGGTATAATGAATTAAAACGATTAGGCAAATAAACTGTCTTAAAAAATTTTTCCCTTATCCTAAAAAGTTTACTTTCTAAATGAAAGAAATAATGCCAAGTTTTTTCTTTCTTTGCTTGGGAAGTTGGAATAAATTAATGTTTATTATAACGTCCCAAGCAATGAAATCTCTTTTTTGTCGTTGTAATTAATATTAATTTATTCCAACGTCATAAATTTTAACTCCAATAAATGAATTTCAAATATAAATTAAACTTATAGGAAATTGTTCCTCTGAAATACTAGAGTACACGTTTGCTAATAACAGATGTATTTTGATATTGAACAAACTTTAAATAATTATTTAAAAAAAAAAATATATATATAGTGTAATATTTTAAATGTACTGCTTTTTACTGCTTTTACACTTTTACTGCTTTTCTTTTCGGATCCATGTCGTATAAGGAAGCTCAGTTTAATAATTTGATAATGAAAATACTTAAAACAAGAAACTGAATATAACAAAGTAGGTATACGACAAAAATAATGGGAAAATCATATACTCGAATAAAAGTATCCCATTGATTATAAACAATGTAATAATTATTACGCTCAATACGTAGAAAAAAAGAATATCAAACCAGTGTAGTGACTTAAATTTAAGTCAATTACTAAACCTCTTTAGTATGGAGTAAATAAAAAATAAACACTTATCTATTAGTTCTAAAAACCTATTATTATTCAAAATGTATTAATGTTTAGCAAATTATTTTTGAGACATCATAAGATTATATGACAATGTATTAATATAATTATAATCTTAAAATATAATCAATTATAGACTAACAATTTCAGTATTTGACCCAAGGGATAACTGCACATACAGGTGTGAATAAACATGAAGCCATAATTGTTATTATATAACTATTCTTTTTTTTTGCGGGGGAGGCATGAAAAAGTTTAAGTAAACATTTTTACACAAACTAAAGTATTATTTTCTTGTTACGTAAGAAATATTTTAGTTTGACCAAAACATTTACATCATTTATACTTTTTATATCATTTTAATTTTTTTAAACTTTTCATCACTTTAACGGTTTTTTTGTTTTTTTATTTTATTTTTTAGCTGCAATAGAAAATTATTATTTATTTTTTGTGGGATTTCTGAATTATGTAGTTTGTTTTGATAATGAAACAATCGTAACAAACTGACTAGGATACGTAAGAAAATGTTGACTAAAATATTCTTAAAATAATTAAAATACACTTACATAAAGCCACAAGTTACAGATTTATTCTTAAATCTAGTATAAGTGTATTATTCAATTTAACAGTTGACTCAAGTACCAATTGTATTTTAGATTCTGTAATCAAAAGGGTAAGAAATAATCTGACGTGAATCATAAGTAAGAAATAGCAGTAATTTTTAAGAAAAACATGTGTCTCATTGAAGAGTTATTAAGAAAAGCGATCTGTCACTACTATCTTTAGCTATCCGAGTAACTATAGAACGTTACCTACTTAAGCAGACTGAAATGCAGGTTATACTTAGCATAGAAGTACAACTTTCATTTCTCTCACCAAAGGAATGGTTGTGTCTTAGACATTTCACACAGAGAAAAGAAAGGTTAGGGCAAACGTAAACTAATAAATAAATGTAAGCATTTAGATTGTAGAACAGTGCATTATGTACACCGTCTCATCTCACTAGAAAAGTGAGTTCAAATAAAGTAACAAAAATTTAAAAACAAATACAGTTTAATAACAAAAATTTCTAGCTTTAACACGCCGAACAACAACAAAAATTTTTACAGCTTATTTTTTATTTTTTTTCTGAATTTTTATGGGCATCGACTGCTAAGGTCATTAGCCGTCGTCATATTCTTTAAAAGAAATTATTATCACTATCAGGATCGTCATATGTAAGGGTGTAAAGGGCCCTTACATTTTATTTAAAAACACAAACTTCACAATAAACATTAAGACATAAAAGACATGGACAATCACAAACACTTGGGGGTGTAAAGGGCCCCAATATTAAAATTTGAGATAAGGTTCTCAAAAGACCATGAAATTACAATTTCAACTTGTCAATACCATTTCTTTCTTATATATATATATATATAAAACTACCGCTTAGAGATTCTTTTATAACAGCTTTAAACTTTCATTTTTTAGACTTTTAAGAAGTCCACTGGCGTGTAAAAATGCAACTATATTTTCTTCATTTCCATTATCCAGATCAGCACTAATATTATTTCTAAGACGGAACCTCTTTCTGAGGTCCTCATATGTGGTACACTCTTCTATTAGATGCTTGATTGTCAGTGTTTTGTTACAAACACCGCACATTGGTCTCACTTCGCCGGTTAACAAATATAAATTTGTCAATCGCGTGTGACCGATTCTAAGTCTGGTCACCACTACTTGCTCACGGCGAGTCAACTTAAAGTCGCTTTTCCATTTATAAGGAGAAGTTTTTACTGAGTTTAATTTTGTATTTAAACTCCTCCATTCAGCATTCCACTTGTTTTTTACTATGTTTTTTAGACGGTTTTTAACATCTGCCACTCTTACAAGAAAGATATCCAAATCATCGCAGACTGTTGCCTTTCTGGCAGCTTCGTCTGTCTACGATTTCATCACCTGTAATACCAGAATGCCCCGTAGTCCATATAAATACGCATCGCTGTCCTCGTTGTTTTAGAACGTATAAAATGGACAGGATGTTATACTCTGGTCTCTTTTCATTCCGCATAAATCTTTCGCCTTTTACAGCTTATTAATAATTATTATGGGCAGGAGAAATCACAGTACTAAAAAATCGAAAATTTAAAATCTATAACATTTTAAAAATCCTTTTCTGCTATTTCAAAGTATTTGTTGCAAACACCATTGCAGCAAATATTCGTACGTAATTTATTTGTTCTATTTGACAAACATCGATACTATTAATTTCTACGATAAAATTTGCAGACGGTTTTTAACATCTGCCACTCTTACAAGAAAGGTATCCAAATCATCGCAGACTGTTGCCTTTCTGGCAGCTTCGTCTGCGATTTCATCACCTGTAATACCAGCATGCCCCGTAGTCCATATAAATACGCATCGCTGTCCTCGTTGTTTTAGAACGTATAAAATGGACAGGATGTTATACTCTGGTCTCTTTTCATTCCGCATAAATCTTTCGCCTTTTACAGCTTATTAATAATTATTATGGGCAGGGGAAATCACAGTACTAAAAAATCGAAAATTTAAAATCTATAACATTTTAAAAATCCTTTCCTGCTATTTCAAAGTATTTGTTGCAAACACCATTGCAGCAAATATTCGTTCGTAATTTATCTGTTCTATTTGACAAACATCGATACTAATAATTTCTACGATAAAATTTGCATTAAAAACATCCTATTCAAATTGTTAATATAGCAGATTTTCATTTTTATAAATCTTGTTTTTTTTTTATTAAATTTATTCACTTACAGAAAATGAAAAAAGAAGCGATGAAGAGTATTAATTTTCTACAACTTTTGAAATGAAATAATAAATATTATTTCTGTTTTATCAAAGTCAGGTTTTCCAAATATGAAATAGGGGAAATAACATTTTATTTACATGTTGTTGTTTTTGTTGCAGCACTAAAATTATGAATGGAATCAACTTTATAATATTTTTTTCTAAATCTTTATCGAAAAGGAGAGAATCTTTATCTTAGTTCGACCACTCCTGAGATGTATGGTTAATTGAAACTCAAACACCAAAGAACACCGGTATCAACGATCTAGTATACAAATCCGTGTAAAAATAACTGACTACTAGGACTTAAACGCTGGAACTCTCGACTTCCAAATCAGCTGATTTGGGAAGACGGGTTCACCACTAGACCAACCCTATGGGTTTAGAGAAGATAAGACTACAGGAACGTAACTCTATCTATCTATTTATATACAAACACACACATATATATATAAATGAGATCTATTCGTTTCTAGTGCTTGAAGGAACTTGTCTTATTTTCAGATCTATCTGATCAATTTGTATCAGGATTATTATTAGAAGAAAAACTAGGGGAAAATGAGAACGATTATGTCTAAACAATTCTAATTTTTAAGAATTTATAAACTCTATAACTTAAAAATTAGAATATTTAAAATATATACTGGATAATTTATACAAAACTAAATGATCGATAATGAAAATATCTAGCAAATCTTTTCATGACTCAGTATATTTATTTTAATACCAACCGGAATGGTCTAGTAGTGAACTAGACATCGCAGATCAGCTGATTTCGAAGTCGAGAGTTCTAAGGTTCAATTACTAGTAAAATACAATAAAGTTACTTTTATACGGACTTGAATTTTTATACTAGATCGTGGATACCAGTGTTCTTTGGTGGTTGGGTTCAATTAACCACACATCTCAGGAATCGTCGACCGGATACTGTACAAGACTACACTTCGTTACATTCACATGTCATACTAATTCATCCTCCGATGTAATACCTTACGGTGGTTCCAGAGGCTAAACAATAAAAGAAAAAAAGAAATACAAGAAGAAACTTTAAAAAATAAATATAGTCTTGGAAACGTTTTTATATCTAGAAAGAGTAATCTAGAAAGCAGTAAATCTAACGTTAAGAAAACTTCGTAAATTTCTTGATTACATTACAATCTCTAAAGATAGTTAATTCTTAAATTTTGCAATTATTCCTTTGGATCGAGCGACAAATCTCAGTACGCCATTTTGTTTTTTTGTTTTTTTAATAAAGTAATTAGTCGAAAAACTGTTCAAATTGAATTTTCAGTATCGTATGGAACAAACTCAAATAAAAATATAAAACAAAAAAAAAAACAAAAAAAACTGTTTTTGATACAACTCGTAAATAAAAATTATTTTCATATCTCAAAATAAAAATTATTAATCCCATTGGTAATGTGATAACATAAAGATGTTTCATAAACGCTGTATGTAGGATTTTACGTATCTCACAGAAGTTTGTTAGATTAGTTAGGAATATGTACTAGTTTAGATCCCAACTGTCTATTTTTTTTTATATGTAAAAGTATAAAAGTGCAAAGAAAAACGGGAGAAAACAATTATTTAGATAATGAAATAGTGTTTGAATATTAGGTAAGCTTTACCAGTGATAATAAAAATTGGTTGTATTATTACATGAAACGTTACGTTTTTCGTTACGAAAAAGACTACGTTTATCGTTATCAGTGACTGCCTGTCTATTTTATATATATATATATATATATATATAATAAAAAAAAATTAAGCATTTAAATAGAAACTTAACTGGTTAAACCCTTTCTGTTGGATGAAAACTGTATAAAATATATCAATACGAATACCAAGACGGCATTACGTACAGGCAGCATATTCGAAAAAAAAAAATTAATTCAAAGAATGTCTGCAGGTGAGCAGTAGTTGACGTTCCCCGAACAGGCTACGGAGGCTTAACGGCGGATAAAATTGAATTTGACAGAAAAAGAAACACTTTTAGTCTATCTGTAGAGAATTTAAAATACTGCTTTTCAAAGCAATAATAGGATTAACGTCGTTAAATTTTCATTCCAGTATAGACAGAAAAATAGAGGTAAATTTATTTCTTATTTCCGATGTTGTTACTTGAATGATATAAACAATAATACAATATTAAAATGTTTGATGGAAGGAATTTTATTTTATTTACGAAAATAAAAATAGATGCAGAGAAACTAATTTTTGTATAGAAATCAGCTTAGTGAGTAAATCAAGAATTGGTGTTAATAAGATATAGGAGAAAAGTATCTAAGTTTAGTTATATAATATATTAATTATATGTTGCTTCAATTTATTTGGTCCTAATATTATAAAATAGTAATTAAACATTAGGTAGTCCTATTAAGCATAGAAATAACTTTTTCAAGTATAATTGAATTAATTATAAAATTATAAAATTCGGAAGGAATACCCAGTTCATAAATTACGTAAAAAGTTGCTGAATGATAATAAAAACCATAATAGTCATTGTAATGTAAATATCAACTGCATTCCAAAATGAAGTACATAGCATTGTATAAACTTTATAAAAAACTGGAATATTGGTTACGCGGTTGATAAATTAAAATGTATGAGGTAGATTCTGAACCTTGTTGATAGAGGTCCCAGAAGTTAAAATGAGAAACCTATCTCATAATATAAATTAACTAATCGATGATTTTTCAGTAAGGAGAGTATAAATCTATGCTATGAAACTGTTTTCTTTCTTTAAAACAACAATAAAACTCCGTTACCCAAATTATATCATTAAAAACAAAATAAGTAGAAGATTCTATGGCGTTATTTTTCTCGTGTTAAATTTTGTTGCTAAAAATATTACTTTTAACATAAAAGTACAAATTTATTTAACACAAAAACTTTTACGCCGTTCTGCGTAAGAAAACCGACTTTTCGTTTCCAAAGCCCTAACTACTTCACAGTAAGAAACGTACTGAATTTAAGTGTTCAACACACTACATAAATTTGATTAACAGTAGACCCTACACCCAAGCATCAATTTTGAACTCATTCATCTTATGACACTACATAATCGCGTATAAAAATACACCACTTCACATTCAACATAACCTCATATTAAGGCTATGTTGTCTATTGTCGTACTTATGTTGAACGGGACTGAGAGACAACTCAACCAATCTTCATAAAATTTGCACCTGCAGACCATCATATACACTACTACAACATATACACATTTCAATTAAACTAATCTAGTACTTTAGGAGAACTTCGATCCACAAAATTTTACCCACGAGTGGTATTTTCGTAATCTTCAAACCGAAAAACGTAAAGAAAATTCATTTTCACCCGATTATCCCACATACGACCGAAAAGAAATACCTCAAATTGAAAGTACGTTGGTCTGTTTTCGACCTTAAATTGAGCGTAACTCAGGAAAACCACAGCCAATGTTCATCAAATTTTCACATGCACAACGTCACATACCCTACCACAGCATAACTAAATTTCGGTGAAATAATAATAGTGTTGGAGGTTTTCGAGCCACAAAACCTTTTGCATAGATCTATATATATATATATATATATATATATATATATATATATATAAGGAAATATATTTAAAGTGAATGGTACTTTCATACCCCCCTCACATCTCAGAAAAATTCAATTTCACCCCCCCCCCCCATGAACAAATTCTACACCGCGACCGTACTTTTCTTCAAAAATTCGTTATAACTTATAGTACACGGAGTAAACCAATCGACAATGTGAGTGTTTGCCAATCGACAATAAGACTACGAAGAATAATACTTAAGAGTTAAATTTTTTAGGTAATTTTATTTCACAAAATTGCTTTTCCCTTCAAAGGATGCGTAGTTATAATTCGTAGTTAGTTATCATTTAAGTATACAAAAAAAAAGATAAATAATTTTTTTATATTAAATACGTATAATCGTGCAATAGAATAGACATTCTAAGATGTTAAATATGTTTTTCTATACTAAATATAATTGTATTTTTATTAGTTATTTTGTTATTTTTTATTTCAACTATAGTTATTTTTCTAAGGTCGATACAAAGAAGGATATTTTTCTTTATCATCCTTTTTCACCGTGATTATTGAGTTTCAAGAATGATCAATTATTTTATTCAAAGAAAAAATAGAAATAAGATATCATAACGCAATAAGAAAAGAAGACGTAACTTTTCTTCAGCTAATTTAGGATTTAGTACTTTCTGAGTATTCATATTTTTATAACTTTGACATATATTTTTCAAAAAACCTTCAAATCATATAATAATTATTATATTATTTAATAAAAATACGAGTACTTTTAATTTAAAAATTATTAAGAAAAAACAAAAACATTTTTCATTTTTATTATTTTTGTTTTGATACTTTGCTTTTTATATACTGGGTAGTACTAAGTTAAAATTATTACCCGAATATGAATTGTTATAATGAACTATTAAATAGTCTTGTCATAACTTAAATTAATAATATTAATCATTATTTATTTTTATATCATTATTTCCTACATAATGATTTACATAAATGATTTTTCCTAGCAATGCTTCATTGCTAGAAGATATAAAAAAAACTTGAAATATCATTTATAAAAATATTGTTAAAAATGTATTCTTGTGACTAGATTTATTTACGTTGTATTGAATGTTTGTTATATCAAATACACCCATCAATTACCTGACAGTCCTCAGTCTTTCTATTCAAACTCATAGTTACACATCGTGTATAAACGCCTATCTATTTTTCACTAAACTTGCTGAATATGCTTACTATCCGTATTTAGTTTAAACATTGAACATTGGCAAAGATTAGATTTGTAACACGGTGAAGCAACCAAAAGCTTTAGCAATAAAACAAATTATTTATAAAACATAACAGACACAAAAAAAAAACTTATTCAAAAAGAAAAAAATTAATAATTGTTGTTGATTTATAAAGAATGGTATCAGTAGGTAATATTATTATTAAAAATATCCGATGCCGACCCCATATGACTTCCTTCTACGTTTATTAAATTACATACACACATTTTTAAAAGTACATAAAATTTTATTTCACTAATAACTTCTTTTTTTCATATTTTTTTTATGTTGTTATCATTAAATTATTATTTATTGTAAATTTTCTTTTACAATCACAGGTTAATGATTACACTGATAAACATAATTTTTGTTTCCTAACATGCGATATGTGAGTTTAATCTGTTTTTTGATGCTGAAAACGAATATTAACTCAGAATCTTTCTATCACTCACCATTTTGAAAAAAATTAAATTTTTTATTAAAGGAGTTTTTCATTTTTCAACCTGTAGTTAGAATTTTAAGCGCCTATATTGTATTTTGTTAGTTCATTTTTTATTGTTTAACTTTGGTAACATAATTTGTAAGCAATAAATAGCCAGTACTAGAAAAAGAATTAAATCATATCATAGTCACATATTATGAAGTATGTTGGCGTGAACCAAAGGATCATCATGTAACCGATTGTTACTTTTGTTTAACAAGTGTGTCTGGAATTTCTAAAAAAGCGAAACATACTGTATGTATGTTTGCAATGATATCCTTCATTGCAATCTGCAATCAGACCGTACCTCACAGCGAAATTATTCCAGTTACTGAGCCACCTATAAATTATATTTCGAAACCAGCGATGAAGAATCAGGCAGTACTGAAGAAGACAATGATTTTGATTTTGAATTATTTTCCAATAAGCCACAACTAACGTCAAAAGGTGAATTAAATAACTTGCTTAGGGATTTAAATTTATCAAAAAATCAAGCTGAACTGTTGGGATCAAGACTGCAAGGTTGGAATTTACTTTAAAAAAAAATACAAAAATTTCCGGGATTCGAAGCGGACAAAAAGAACTTTCTTAGTACATTATTGATGAAAATAAAATGATATTATATAAAAATAATATTTGTATTTATTTCACAAATATTGATGAGCTTATGTTGAACTTAGGACAAGTTCATAAACCTGAGGACTGGCGCCTTTTCATAGATTAGTCCAAGTATAAGTGGTTCTACTACACAACGGTAACAAATATCCTTCGATACCAATCGCTTACGGTAAATTTGAAAGAGATATACGACTTGATGAAAGACGTTCTTGAAAAAATAAATTATGAAAAAACATAGCTGCAACATATGTGGTGACTTCAAAGTTATAGCTATTTTGTTAGGCATGCAGTTAGGCTATACTAAGTACATGTGTTTTCTTTGCGAATGGACAGCCGAGCTATGGCGAAGAGGGGAAGAAACGAGACAACTTAACTCCATGTGGTAAAAATATTATTCAAGAGTCCTTAGGTAAACCCAAAAAATATTTTTACCCCCTCGCCATATGAAGCTAGGAGTAATGAAAAATTTTGTAAAAGCAATGAAGAATGATAGTCCAGGATTTTTGAACATCAAGCAGAAATTTTCGAAGGTAAGTGAAGGAAAAATTAAAGAAGGAGAGTTGGTCAAAGATGATGTATTTAACTCAATGTTAAATAATGTTGAAAGTGCAGCTTGGGCTTTGTTTAAAAACGTTTGCAAAAGTTTCTCGGCAAACAAAAATCCGACAATTACCACGACATTGTTAATCAACTTCTTACTTCATACAGAGTTATGGGATGTAATATGTCTTTGAAAATACGTTTTCTACACTCACATCCAGATATTTTCCCAGACAACCTCGGAGACGTAAGTGACGAACACGGTGAACGTTTCCATGAAGACATTTCGGTGATGGAAGCCGCTATAAAGAAAAATGGATTACTAACATGCTAGCCGATTGCTCAAAAAATCAATTCAAGAAATAGTAACACACTTAGAGAAACATTAAACATTTTTTTTGTCTCTCAGTGTTATTACACTGACAATATATATTATATATTGGAAATGAAGTGGAATTCGAACCGATGTATCTTCCCCTTGTATGATCAAAATATTTCATTAACTAAACTCTTATTTGGCTATAACTCTGGAACCAATGAAATTAAGAACTACTCAAGATATATCGTTGAAAAGCTCTCAATGAGGGCATATTACTGCAGTTCAGAAAAAGTCTAAAATCCAAATTTTTCTAGATTTTGGACACTTTTGGTCCAGTCGATTGCAATCACTTTTGATCCAGTCAATCCAGGACGTGCACAACTAGATGTTACAACAGTACTAAATCAAAAAAAAATTTCAACATCCTACGGCTAATCGTTTTTTGTGTTATGCGAGATACGTACATACGTACGTAAATAGAGACGTCACGCCGAAACTAGTAAAAATGGATTCTGGGATGGTTAAAATGGGTGGATATTTTCGTTGAAATTTGAAAACCAAAATTTTTCGCGATCACAATTTTATTTTACTTTGTACAAGGAAGTAAAAAAAGTTATGAATATTTTCTAATTCTGTTGGAAATGTGAAGTTCATTGAGTTCAGGCTACAGTATCAGTCTACAACAGTAGTTTAAGTAATTAGAGTATCTGACAGAGATGTTTAATGTTATTACACTGTCCAGACGCATTACTTTTGTTATCATTTCAATCAAAATATGAAATATTTTTGTTAGCTTTTGCTTTCATCTGTGAGAAAAAATTACATTGTCGATGAATAACTTAATATACTTGTACAAGTATTAACACAATTAAGATTTAATAAGTTAAGTTTAGTTAAATAAACAAATTAATTTAACTTAATAAATCCAACGTTTTTATTAGTATTGGTTATTTTTCAAGAATACCTGTTTTATTCATAAATTATTTTTGTTACAAATGAAATAATGATGCTATGTTGTGAGCTGCTACAATAATTAGAAAGATGTGGTGCCTTCAAATTAATTTCGTAAAAAATTTACTGTTAGTATAACATGGGTCATATTGATGTAAGGTATTTTTTCGATTTTATTTTTAAATCTCCTGTTTTAATTTTGGTAATAGTAATACATTTAACTCCCTATTCCAGTAATTATTAGTTTCAACCTGTTTCAGCTTATTAAAATAAAGGTCATTTTCTTATTTTATTCATATACTTATTTAGCTTACTTTTTATAGAAATACGAATTACTCTTAAAAACTTCCTGTTTTAATTCGTAAATTGGATATTTCAAGCCGGTTAAAGTTGAAACATTTGAATAAGTAAAAATTTGAAACGAAATGTACAAGACTTCTTATTAAAGAAAATTCAGTAAATGGTAAAGTAAAATTTTTTTTGTTGAGATTTTACGCAAAGTATAAATCAAAAATTGTCAAAACATATTAATAAAAGGGAAACTTCTTTAGTGATCAATAATTTCTTAGGCGCTAAATTTGAACAAAAGATCACTAAAAAACATGATTTGAGAATAAATATAAAATCTTTGTTTTTTTTTTTTTTTAATCAATCCGAGAAGTGATTACTATAAAACTAAAAGTTTATCCGCAAAGTTTTTAAGGTTTTTTCCAATAGAAGAAAAAAAAGCGATATGTGTTGCAAACTTAACTGTGAGTAATAAAAAATCCAAATGACAATGATAGTGATGTTATTATGGTTTTTAGTTTAAGTTTTATTATTTTTAATAAAGTTGTCGGGAATTACTTAAATAATTTAATTAAATAATCTTTATTTATTTTTTAACATTATTTCATTATGTCGGTTTAAGAATAATTTAAAGTGTTTGATAATAGTAATTAATAAAGTGGGACTGAAAAGCTTGTACTTAAATATGCTTCGTATGTTTTAAATGTTCCTTACAATCAAGAAGAAAATATGAAAATATAATTTCACATCACCAGAAATTTTCTAGACGTAAAAATCATTAAGATTTTAAACTTTTTATTCCTTTTTTACTCTTTTTAATAAAAAAAAAAAAAAAAAAAAAAAAAAAAAAAAATACTTATTAGATAGTTCCAAATTGCACACATATATATATACATATATATATATATATATATATATACGATCAAATTTTATACCGTACTCCATGTGATAAGGAATTTGACGATTTTTAAGTAATTTATAAAGAATGAACAAAGAAAGTAAAATAACATAACACCGTTAAAGAGCTTACAAGGATAACTTTCACATCGAAAAGTTTATTATTTTATATTATTATTATTATTTATTTTTATTAATATATATTATTAATATTAATATATATTGATTAATATTATTAATATATATATATATATATATATATATATATATATATATATATTATACAGTAAAGTATAAAACATACGCTAAACTGCTTAATATTTAATACCGTTATGCATAATCATCAACAAAAATTATATGAATGACTAATGCAACTCTGTTTATTTAAACAGACTGTTATAAAAGTCCGTTTATTATAATCTAAAATTTTTAATTTTGTTACCAATGAATTTTTCGAGTTTTTTCAAGAAGACCTTTGTAAAATTTATAGGGTTGGTTGCTGTTTAAAGTCATACGATCAAATTTTTATTATCAATAAAAATGGCGAAATGAAGAAGAAATATTTTAAAATGTTCGATTCCTTCCAGTTATCCTAGCAAAATAGAAAAGCAGAAATGAAGAATGTCATTCCAAAAAGTACGAGTTTTATCCAAATCGAAAGAAACACTTTATAAAGATTATATAAAAATAGGACCTAAACTGATGAGGTCGTGAAATTTTAATGTATTGAGAATTAATTAATTAATTTTACAAAGATTTTAAGATAAAGATTTCAAGGAAAGACAAACTCACAAACGATTTTTTTTAATAATATAGATTTTACATGAAAAGGAATCATAATTAATTTAATAAAACGATCAAATGACTAATGAGAAGAAGTCAAATTGTCCTGTACCTATTATTATCATCACTTACAATCCTATTTATTTATTTTTTAATAATTACGAATAAATTAAAACAGAATTTAAAAAATGGGGTGAGAAAATTAATTTTTTATATCCAAAAACTTAGAACTACTTTTCCATTGTGGATGTCATATCATAAATGTAAATAAAGGACAAACTCTGTAAATAAATATCTTGTCATAATTATATCAATAATAAAAAAGTATTTTACGTCAAATAAAGTATTTTATATGATTATAATAATATTTCGATTTCGAATAATCGATTTTTTTTGTTACTTTCAGTCATTTACTTTAATTTGTAAAGATAGAAGAAACAATTATGAATTATATATAAAACACATTTTGCTTAATATCCGAGAAAAACAAGATGATTTACATTTACATTAACGTTTATATTCTTTTTCAGTGGGTCTAAAATTAGCACTGATGAAAATGAAAAATAGCCAAAATACGAGTTTTAACTCTTATAAAACACGTTTAAATCACTCTAATATGTAAACTAAAATAAGATATATTCTGAAGTATCGATTAATCCTCAAATTATTACGATTTGCCGTCAACAAAGTTGTTGAACTTTCTATGAATTTGCAAAATTTGTTAAAATTAATGCAATTTTCATGTGATAAAGCTGAAAATCTATCTTACTTCTACAACTTCAATTTTATAATTGGTTTGTTTTCATAGTAAGAAATAAACAAATCACTTAACTAACTCAATAATATAATAAAGATAACGTGGAAAATATAGTAAAATATTTAAAAAAATAAAATTGTTGTATTCACTGATGGAAGTTTTTTATAACCTCAATCAATGTAATTTTTAGGACTATTCCTAACCATTTAAAAAAAAAATTATCGTAATAGTGATATTTGAAAAAAAAGAAAATAGAAAAATTTTTAACCGTTCTATTGTTAGATGTAAAGATATATACTTCTTTTTTTTTAAAGAATTTTTTTTCAGTATATTGTTTATCCATTTATATGAGTAGTATTATTGCTAAAACTAAATAGTTAATTTATTAGTAATTTTGCATACATCCAACACCCTTCGATTTAGCCTCTAATCAGCATCTGCTCTTTTAGAAAGGAATAATAGAATCAATCATAATGATACAAACTACTAGAACAATTCTAATGGCATTAGGTTACAAATTTCGTTACGTATTAAGATAAATATTCGGCAATGTAAGACAGATCAACCGTAGACATAAAAAATTGCAAGAAAGATTTTTCTGTTCTAAGATTCAAGTATTTAAAAACGTTGAAAAAAGACAAAAATGTTCGAACAATGTATTTCACCTATGAAAATGTATTTTTTCTAATAAAATTCGGTAACAGAAAATAATTTTATTTTCTGTTGAATTGTAAAACTGATATTACTACGAAAAAAAAATTCCCCAGGAAATTATTATCCTAAATTAAATACAAAAATTAATAATTCTCTAATTTTCTTATTAATTTTCATACAAATACATATGAATAAATCAATCATATTATAATTTATGATTTTTAACTGTAATAAATTAGTTTATCTGGTCAGCTTATTTACGTGGGATTAATTCAAAGGGCAACTTTTATTAATTATATAACAACGTGGATTTAATAGTGATACATTTAAGATTCTACAGATAAGGATATAGCTGTTAATTAGAAGCAGTAGTAATAAATTTTATTCAACCGACGTAATCGAGGAATTGATTGGGTTAAAACTAAACAACCATATCTTCACCTTGATCTGCGGTCACGATAAAAGACAAGGATTAACCTCTGTCATCCCACTATTTTGTCAAATAGAATTTGCTATTTTATTAAGATATAGTTACAAGTTCATGTTACCGTTATTAATAACTTTCTGAAGTCAAACCGTTAGAACATAAATTCTTAAATATTTTATAACCAGATTGAAAAAGAGCTCTCTCTCTCTCTCTGTCACTGTGAATATTAATTTTTAATTTTATAAATTGAAATTTTACTGTACACAAATAATTTTATTAAAAAAAAATAAAGAATATTTCTTTTTAAAATTGCTCTCTTTCTTTTAGATAATAAAAATATTGTACTTAAAACAAAACGTAATATTACTTTCTATAAAACAGGGTTCAATTGAAAATTAAAAAATTAAATAGAAATAACAATGCAGTTAAGTTATTTTTAGAGCCCCACGGTGCTAATTCCGTAGGAAGCAACAAAATTACCTTATCTTTTACTTTTTATTGAACGAATACTTTTTAAAAGTATAATTAATAATTGTAGGTAAATTTTTAGTTACAAATATTGTTTATGATTTACTATTCTTACTTTTTAGGTCGTTATAGTACTGCTAATTGTTGCAAGCTATTGTGTTTTTGTATTTTTAATACCAATAATATTTATTATAAGAATGAAAAATTACACTACTTTCAAAATTATTCTCTAGATTTACAAAACAGTAAACAACTAACCTTATTTTTTTTCTATATATATTTAGTAATAGAAGTATTTTTTTACTATCGTTATATTATTTTAATATCTTGCTCAACGAGCAGTTTTTTGATACCTCAGTTTGGAAAAATTCGAACTGAAGTTGTATTAAAAGAAATTCTTGGTCGTAAATAATTATAACACTTATTCTAAACTAAACTTTAAATATAAGTTTTTTTTTTATTTTAACATATTAATACATTCTAAAACAACGAAGATTAATTATCTTATTTACTAGTTGAATTACTCAAACAGTAATTCATACAACAATTGAACCATACCCGACAGTGTCTATTATTAAAGATTAATTACGGAAGTGTAAAAATATTATACATCAAAGATGTGCTTCAATTTATACTGTTATTAAGACTTTTCTGCTAGTTTCTTTCTGAAATGTAATTTACATTCAGAATTTCATAAGATAATACTCGCCTATATTACAAAAGTTTTGTCCAGTCAGAAAGATTAAAAAAGTGATTGATATATTCTTTTGTTCACATTTCCAAAATAATTGATGTATGAATAAAAAAAAAATTTCATAAGAGAATTTAAGTTAATTACGTTATTTGAAATCGATTTATTTTTTTATTTACTCAGTAAGTGTGATGACAGCAACATGTATAACATATAATAGACATTTTAAAAATTACTAATACCAACACAATTATATTTTGTGTAAATATGAGAAAATATTTCTAATTAAAATACGTAAAATATATCAAAAGAAAAAAGTTGCAAATGCAAGTTGCATTTTTTTTCTAAGAGTTTGTAAAAATTTGTTATACCTACTTAGGAAATGGTTTCTTTTTCTTACTCCGCTGAATAGTTCTGATAATTTTTCGATACTTAATTTCTTTCAAAACTTTGTATTCTTCACAACTACTTTAAAAATAAACTCTATAAACAAACAATTAGAGTTTACGTTAATCGTAAAATCAGTCGATCTATTTGTTCAATTAATCCTCGGAATTATATTAATGTAATATTTACACGAAATATTAACCGTATTAACAACTTTATGTTGTGAAAATAACCACTACCACTTTTACCTAACGCGTAAGAAGACCGACACCGGATTCGCACTAACGCACAGATTAAGGAAAGTCACTTGTATAAGTCAACGTGAGGGCGTCGTCGTTCGTTATCGAACAAGATCGTTAAAACAAATTCTCAGTACGCGACCTAAGAGGCATCCACAACCTCCCGGGTGTTACTGGGTGCGCGACTTCCATGTAACCTGCGCTCAACGGGACTTCGTGTGTTCCCGTATGTCATCGTTTAAATCCGTATCGGCCCTATTCCTATACACACCCTGCCACTAAGCCTTGTGTGTGCGTATACTTTAATTTTAATATTAATGACAGTGAAGTTCATATACTGTTATGTATCACTTAAACCACCTCAGCGTGTGTATTCCATTTACATGAATGCTAATTGTATTTATGTAATTGTTTTATTTAATGAAATATACTGGATATTTTATTATATAACACGATTACTTTTTTTATATTTAAAAAAATTAATCATAAACTCTATTCAATTATATTATTTAACCTAATGCGTAGAACAAAAGTTTATGATCAAAGGAAAATTTAATTTACTGCACTAACGAATTTATCATGAGTTACTTAAAATTACTACTCATAAATGAAATAGCAGTCTGAATAACAAATATAAACAAAGTTAACTAATAGAAGTTTCGTGTAACCAAAAATGTTTTTTTTTTTTAATTTAACTTTGTTATGCTGTAAAAAAGAGAATAATAAAAATATTGTTATCAATTATAATTGTCTTTTTTTATTTAATTTATCTCATTTTTTATAGTTTTTGTTTTTTTTTTGATGTTATTAATAAAAATAATTATTTAAACTGTCCAATATATAGACATGTGTTTCATTTAATGAGCTTATTTTATAGTTTTGAAATTTAAAATATTTTAAATCCACGTTAAAAATTATAATTGAATTATTTCACTAGTAAGTGTGAAATCGCCAATAAAGGAAATTATAATTGTGTATTGTTTTGCGGGATTATCCTTCTAAAAGAATTCATTTTATACCAGACTGTTTATGAAAATGTATAAATGAATTATTTTTTCATGATTTCGTTATTGTTTATGTTATTCAGTTCATATTCACTATGTCCTAATGACCATAAAAAGATTTCTTATTTTAAAGTTTTTTTGTTTAAACTGAGATTTCACGCTTGACACTGTGACCATATATTAATTTTTTATTTTTTATTTCATATCATAATAATATTATATTAGAGTAACAGAGTAATATTAACACATAATTTAATAAACTAGAGTAAAATCTGTATACATTTTTTTAATCGCTGACAATGTGTTATTTAATTTCAGTATTAAAACATTTTTTATAACCTCAGAGAATATAATTTAGTATCTTAAAAAGAGTTGTAACACACTACAGACAGCGTGCACTGCTTGTTTCTGTAGGTTTTAACTAACTGTAAGTTCGTACTTCTCACATGATTATTAGTTGTTTCTAAAATATTGTTTCGGTTAAAATATAGCTTCATTTGCCATTTGGTCACGTGTTAATCCTGTGAAAGATTAAATTAAATTACTTAGCAGCACAGAACAGAATCTAATGAAACAAATTACCTTCACCGACTTAAACTTACGAGAAGACGGTGAAAATTTATTATCTTATATTTCCCTATACATGACTTAAATTAATTTTCCGTTGACTAATGCGGTAGAAATACATTTTCATTACCTCGCTTGCGTTTACGGTCAACTATTTTGAATATAATTGAAATACAAGTATGAATAGTGACGGTACTTTATCACTGCCAAAATATTGACTGAATTCATTACTTTTGCACCTTAAAACATTATTTAATGCACAATACGGTCAAATTACATCTTTAATAAAAAAAAATCTCTTGAAACGGCTTTCAACAATGGCTCTAGAATACAAAAATGTAAATTAAAGTAAATGTAAGCTGAACAGTTTTATGAAATAAATGATAAAATGTTTATGATTTGAGAAATTATTTGATTTAAAATCAAGCTATTCTAACTACAAATATTTTTATAAGTATGTATTATTGTCATGTAGAGCTTTTCCTTATAACTAAGATCATTCTATTTATTAATTATTTTCTTCGAGGATAAGAATCTGAGTAACTTATACGATCCATTAAAAATTAAATACATTCCATATTTTCACAATATTTTTTTACACACGCACGCTAATAATTGTAAATTATTGTATTATATGATTACGGTCTCAGCTAAAAGAAGTAATGAAACTGTGAATGAAGTTGAACTGTACGAATAAATATGAATTCAATAGATCAATTTTGATTAGTGTCCATAATTTTATAATGACGTTACCATTTTACAGTTACTTTAAGAGGTCTAATAAAAAGTATTTCGTCCTGGGAATTCAGCGAATTATAAATTATGTAAATTAGAGTATTCAATAAAAAATGTTGGTCGTAAATTTCGAAAATCATTTAGGTAAGTCGAATTTTTGTTAGAATTGGTAATAAATTAGTAAACATTTTTATGAATTTTAAAAAAATAAATAAAATCCGTAA
Organism: Lycorma delicatula; assembly: GCF_047948215.1. NCBI lineage: Eukaryota > Metazoa > Arthropoda > Insecta > Hemiptera > Fulgoridae > Lycorma > Lycorma delicatula. The sequence goes on along the minus strand of NC_134455.1, from coordinate 173,094,786 downwards.
ATGAGGTACCATTCTGTGTAAATGTACACGACTGAAAGATTTTTGCAGAAGTAAGCCATATCATACCCCCCCCCTCACTAAGTTTGGCTGTATTCGTCATCATTTTTTTTCTGAAGCAATAAAGAATACGTACTTATTTAAATATTAAAATATAGAGATATTAATAACTCGTCACTAAAAAACTTGCCATTATAATTTAACTACAAAAACAGGATCACTTAGGTAAGGGCAAACCTATCCAAATTTTCTTATAATTAAATTGGACCGACCTGTCGGTAACAAATCTCGTAAACGCGTACAGCAAGCAGTAACATGTGTTGTAGTAATCATCTGTCCACGCGATATTAACTTGGCGTATTACTAACCCAACGACCTTTGAACTTCAAATAAATTTATTGCTCCTACATTCTTTTATTCAATAATAAAACTTAAATTGTAATAATTTACATAAATCAATTTGACAATAAAAAAGAAGTTATTTAATTTAAAAATGTAAACAGTCTGTCGTTAAAAATTATTTTCCTTTTAGGAATGAATTTTCGCATTTTTTGCTGAGCTACTGATGATCTGCTGAAAAATGCTTGTTTTGGTGAACTTGTAATCTTGTCTGTTGCGGTTAATATTAGGTAATTGTCTTCTATTAACGTTATTGATATTAGTTAGTTGCCGTTATCGCTTAACGACACAAATAAAACATCTTTTATTAAAATGCGCATGTTTAGAAACATTATTTATTACCATTTACAACGGTCCTTTTATAAAAATTTGTATATATATATATATATATATTTATATACACGAGTATATGATTTTTTATGTTTATAGGTAAATGTTACATGGTGAAACTTATTTTTGTTTTGTCAAATTGTAATGGGTAAAAAATTCTATCAAATTAACATAATCCCAAACTTGTATATAATCTACTTCGTTTCTTACAAAATATATGCGAAAGCTAAATCCTAGACCGAGGATATTTACGAAATTAATGCCATAATAATCTGATACTTCCATCTGTTTTATATTATTTTAAAATAATAATAATAATTTTATATTAATATTATATTGAATAATTTTATATTATTCTAAAACAGATTCTTTTTTAATCGTGTTTATTTATGATTAAGTTTAATTTTATTTTTATGTACTAGAAAAATTACCTTTTTCTCTTATATTACACACCTTAGTTAGATTAAATTTAAGTGAAATGTTTGGTCACTTAACCTAGTGATTACAGATGACGTTGATTTCTTGTTTATGTGTTTGTGTGGAGTAATTTTAGAAAGTGCAATCTGTACTGACAAAAAAATTTTCGCGGTTTTTTTTTAAACTCAAAACAGCTTTCTTACATATTTGATTAAATTTCTCTTAATATGTAAGTTTTAGAAAATTAGAAATTGACACTGAATCAGTAACATTCTGATACGAGAAAATATTGTTTTGTTGGAAAACGGGATGTCTTCAAATAAAAACCGTTAGGAAATATCAATTGATACATTCTGCGGACCAATTCAAAACTATAAAAAAGAACTATTGTTTGTGAATTGTAAATTTACTCGAGATTTTCATTTGTTGTGGGGAGAAAATTTCACTTTAAAAATGAAATGTCAGTACGTGAATTAGGATATAAAGGGATGCCAAAAAAGTTTAGAATTATTTACTAGTATTGAATGGTATAAGTGTAACTGAAAAAAAATGAAATCATTTTGTAAGCACATGTAAGCAAATTACTTAAAATCGAAGAATAGTGACAATAATATGCAAAATGGCTCTTTTTTCTGTTTGCATTCATAAATTTGTAGAATTTTATTATTTAATTGGTAAATTCAAGATCTCTAAAAGAAGTTCTTGGAGTTTATCCAAGAAATTGTAAACATCACGCTGGATGTAGAGAATTTATTTCGATTTTGCAAAAGGGTTAGTTTTTTTCCGGAAAGGAAGATATAGATGATAACAATCGAGATGAATGGTTCCGGTTGTCGGAAATGAAAATTTTATTAAGAGAAACTGATAATAAAAAGTAAAATAAAAATTAACTATATAATTGTTTATATGTTTATAATTGTGTAAATGTTTATATGAACTTTTTCCAATATTTTTTACGAACAGAATAGATTATGAAAGTCCTGATAGAAGTCGTGATACACTCTCTATATATGTATGTGTACATATGTATATATATATATTAACAATGTACATATCACCGCTGTTTTTAAACCATGTTATTAAAATCATTACAATTGATGGAAGTTCAAATAGTTCTGTTCAAAATTAGTATTGCAAATAATGTATTAGAAGTTGCAGATTACTTCTAAAACGTAACTTAAAAAATTTCATTCTCATTTCAGTGTAGCCCACCGGGCTGGTCTAGTTGATAACTCGTCGTCACAAATCAGTTGTTTAACAGCTGATTTTTGACATCGATGGTTTTGTAGTTCAAATCATAGTAAAAGTTAGTCTTACAAAACTAAACCTCATTTATATGTCACACATATCATCCTTATCTCTCTGGGCATGCCCAGTGAGCTTGTTGTTCACTAGTTAAACTGATTACAACTTACACATGAGGGAGAAGTATTTAATGTGAAATAAATGTAAAAACAAAAAAATCAATAGCGAATTAATTTTGTTTTTTAACGATTCCTTTAAACTAATCACAAATATTACGAAATTTAGATTTAGATGGTATAATTTCATTAAGAAACGGTCAACGCTTATAAACCTTTTCTAGGAAGTTTTAGAATTTCTGCAATAAATAAGTTTTCTCCGGTAAGTAAATCCATTCTGGATTTTTATCGGGAATAAAATCTCTTATCTTTATAATTAAATTGTATATACGGTGTGATAACTAAATAGATACTTCTACTTATTATGTGGTTCATTTGTAAAATATTGTTCTTGGTTTTCTTTTGTTTCAGTAATTGAAATATAAATTTCGGCCGCTTTTAAAACAGAAAATTATCCTATTTCTCAGCAGTTCTAGTTCACTTATAAATCTGCCGATATTGGTGAAAAGGGCTTTGAAGATGGTTAAAAGGTTTTCAGAGTTTTTCCGATGAACCTGTTGTAAAAAGTAAATATAAAAATTAATCCTTGTATATTTCACTAAATATTTAATGGAATGACAGTATCATACTTATCGATGACGTCTTATTCTGAGGTTTTCACGATTGTTAACTATAACAAAATTTTGGAGCTGCATCCTGCGTTTCTTCTAATATAACTTTATGCCGCTTTCAATTTGAATGTCTGATTTTATCTTAGGTAGTAGATCAATCATAGGTATATGTATCTATTAATTCTTGAAAATAATTAATAATTCCAACTGGTTTACTGCATGGATAACATAATTTTTCTTTACTAATAAAATAAAAATTATTGTTTGCCTAAATGATTACGTTTCGAAAATTAATGATGATTTAGATTCCATTTATGCAATTTTTTTTTGGAATACCTTTAGCAAAAATATCATTCGGTACGACTCTATAGCGAATGAGAGGTCAATATAACACTTCTCCTACTGATAGCATTTTATTTTTTTTAAATTATTCTTCATTTTTTCTGAAAATAATTTAGAAAATTTAATTTCCATCTTGGCCGTGTAATTTAAGCTAATGACATGAATGTTACACTGGAAAAATAATCCAAATTTCGTCTGAAACAAGTATAAATATAAATAATATAAATTTATAATAATAACAAAACTAAAAATTAAGAAATAAAATTGTCAAACTTAAAATGGAAAAATTAGTTTAATATCTACCCTTAATAATTACATACACAACCCAAACCCGGTAATAGCTGGTAAACTGGTCGGAAAAAATATATATATATATATATAAATCTACCTTCAATAACATTTTTAATTAAAATATACTCAGCAATAGGAACAAATTTGAAGATGATTTAAGTTGAAAGTAAATGCAAAATTAAGGTATTAATGTTTAATCTTAACATGGTAATTATATGACTCGTAAACAATTTCTAAATTATATTCAAACGTAGCAGTTTTTAAATATAATTAAAGCAGTTCAAAATATATAACTTGCATTTTGTAGATTTATCCAATTTGTACATCACAATGCAGTAGCATGTCATTTTTAAAATGTTACATAGTTACTATTTTTTTTTTGTTTTTTGCATTATTCCGTTTTTATAATTAGTTTATGCAGCTACATCTCTACACATTTGTTTGGTTCTTCTTTAAATTGAGATCAACAGTTTAAAAAACTTCCAAATGTACTTATTAAGATGTGTTTTGTCTTTTTTTTTATTCTTACGTAAAATTTCAATGAAAGTTAAAAAAGTTAAAAGAATAAAATTAAAAAGTGTCACTAAAGGTACATAACGGTTGGAAAATATAGTGTTATACAAAAATAAGCTATTAAAAGAGTTGGTTTCTGTGAACCCTCACTTCGGTAAGGGTTGTAATCCATTCATTGTTCTTGCTTCCTTCTATTGTTCCCAGATTCAATTTGCATTTTACATAATATTATTATTTCATCATTCCTGTACACATTTTAGATTTTTTCTTTAGAAATTCTTACTTTGGTACCGTTTAAATTAAAAACATAAGTCATTCCGCTTGATTTAAAGGAATTTGAAAAAGTTAATTTTTTTGTTAAATTTATTAGAGATGAAGAAAACTTTTTTTTGTAAGTATGCTTTCTTAAACAAAAATGTGCATTTTGTCAGAAAAATTAAAAATACTTTATTCAATTCTAGTAATTTTAACAGACTCTTTGTTAATGTTTTTAACTTTCTGTACCGTAAGGGAGAAAGTTATTGAAGAACTCAATATACAATAGACATAATGTATAAAATTTGTGAAGAACAGTAGTCTTTGGCTCATATTCTGGAAATAAAATTTCTCATCTTACTATAAGAACGAAAATATAACGACAATACTTATTCTCAATACTTATTCTCATTTATTTTTACGACAAGTTTCTTGTTATTCAATTAAAAAAGCAACACCTATTCTCAGACCAATTATAAAATACGTAAAAATGCTCAAAACGTTTTCCGATTTTTTTCGAGGTAAAAAACCTCAAGTGCTGACACAATGTAAGCAGGATTATTAGACTTTAGAAATAATTTACTTTACGCTTTAATCATTTTCATAACTACTGGAAGAAAACAAGTTTTAGAAACCTGTTTAAATATTTAATTTTTATTACAATCTACACCAACTTCAGCTGATAAAAAATTATTTGATTAATTTCCTGACAAACTTGAAACTGAGTGGTTCTACGTTTAAAAAAATCCTTGAAGAAATTGTTGTCTTAGGTAAGTGTTTTTGACAGAAAGATAACGAATATTTAAATAATAAAAAAACGAAAAATTTCACCTACCAAGAAATAATATTCTTAAAAAGTAATCATTTTGAAATAAAAATAATTTTAAAGATAGTATTTTAGCAATTTATAAAAAAACTGTAGGTTTAGAAAGACACTTACTGAAATTTACTTTTTTAATTTTTTCTTTTTTTTCTGTAAATGCTTTGGAGCAGATGCAGATTTTTGCAAATTGGGTTAATGTAAAATTTAACATAAAAATACTCTTACACATAATATTAGATTTGTTGCTTATATTTACAGAGATTGCTATGTCACTTATATTTTCTTGAAAGAACACAACAGAAAATAATTTTATATTCAAAAATGTATCAGTTCTATTGTAATTTCAAAACATCTTTATTTATGATGGATCAGTAAGTTAAAACTACAACAGTAAAAATATGGAAGAACAAAAATCTCTTTACTTAGCTTACATAGCTTTTGGGAACAACATCGATCAATTTGTTAACATGGGAATTGAAAAACTAAGTACCGTTGGAAACACAGAAAAAAGTTATCTATTTAAAACATCAATCTGTAATACTACTGTCACAAGTACCTCTAGTGGAACGAAGAGTTCCTTTCACTCAGTGCTGATTGATTTAACTTACGTCAGTGTTTTTATTTTCTATCGCATTTTGCATATATAAAAAAAAATTGGTGCATATAAAATTATTTCATATCATTATGCTAATAGTTAATTCCAATGCGCTTTCAAAAATTAATTCTTTTCTCTCACTAAAAAAACATTATCAAAAAAAGTTTATCTTACATATCTTAAATAATGTAATTTACTTGAAATTATATTTATGCAATTTACTTGCGGTTCTTTAATCAAAACCAAATGTAAGTACACGATTTGTGAGAAAAAAACATTTATAATAAAATATTTTAATTAAAGTTTTCTGCCAAATAATTCTAGTGGGAAAAGGAATTGAAATATAGTCATAAATTTTGAAATGATTTACAAATGTGAATATTTAAAACCGTTAAATGTTAAGATTTATTTTTTCAGTTAAACTGACTGTAGTTTTATAGAAAGTTTTTAATTAATTAAATAGTTAAAAAAAATTTTTGATGAGGTTTATGTATTCCCAAATGTCTTTCTTTCAATAAAATTACTGAAAGTATGATTTCTGTATGATGTTACTTTTTAAATTTATTATATAGTTACATATTTATTTATGTAGTATAGGTGTTAAAGCCCAATTTTTTAAAATGCTATTTTCGTTGTTTGGTATGTGATTGTAGCGAAATCTTCAGGCCATATCTAACTGAATTCTTAAAATAATCATCCGGATGAAAAGAAGAACATTTACCAGTCCTTATTATAAAGATAAAATGCGAATGAAACATAGAAGTTTTACTCTTATACCTGAATAACAGGTAAATATCAACAGTTTTATAAAGTATATTTTATACGCGCATTGAATTCACAACAATTTATGATGATGATGATGTGTGTGTGTATGTGTATGTGTGTGTGTGTGTGTGTATATATATATATATGGACTTTTTACTGAAGTAATAAGCCCTCATTGAGAGCGTTTTAACGATATATCATACGTGATACTTATTTTCATTGGTTCCAGAGTTATAACCTAATAAAAGTTTAATAAATGAAATATATATAATTATCTATTTAATAATAAATATTATATACGAGTATTTTGATATTATGATACTGAAAGGAATTAATCCAAAACAAATTCAACATCAACATACTTTGTTATTTTGTTTTGTTATTGCTTTATTTATTTATTTTTTCTAGTATTGACACTGTTTACGTACAGTAGGTAGTTCAATTCTGTTAGTTCTAGTGGACAGCCCTAACTTGAAACAGCATCGTTATATCCGCCTCGTATTTCCCTGTAGTATAGTCCAAAGCCACCAATACTAATAATAATCCCACACCAATAATAATCCCGAGCCCATTTATGTCGCTAGAACCACCTCACGAATCATTGCTCAGAATGTATCCGATACAAAATGTCACCAGATCAGCGATAGGTCCCTTTAGGAAATGTGTTTCTCATATTGTATGATTCCATTTCTGTTTCATTATAACGTGAACTGCAGTTTAATATATTCCTGATGAACTTTATAAAGCGGAAATAGTTTAACGGAAATTCAAATTTGCTTAGCTATATTAATTAAATACACAATTCCACATGCATACCGTAATTAAGAATTTTGTACTTTCATATGACATATGCACATTGTGCAGAGTTATTTAAACAATAATAAGCATAATCCTAACTACAATCCTTGAAATATACGACTCATTAACAACAAGTTTCATTTAACGACAAAACCATGTATGCGATGTTATTTAGGCATTTTTTGGTATTTAGGTATGCAGGTATTATTATACATAGGTATTATTTTTGAATGGTAGAAGTTTATTGTTAGTTGTACCATTTAAATCCAAAAGGAAGGTAATATCAATTATATATTTTAGTGTTTTGAATTTTACTTTCATTTCATAAAATAATATTGTGGTTATTTTTGAAAATGTATGATATTAATTATAATAATTTTATGTAACCATCTCAATGAGAATATTGAAAATATTAATAATAATTTACAAGTCCTAAAATATATTTAAATAGCCTAATAATTTATATAGTTTTCATAATAGCAACAAAATTGTTATGAATATACAATAAAAACTATTAGATGCTAATAAGTATATTAACAAATCAATTAAATTATTTCTTTTTAAATAAATAATATGATTTTTATTATTATAACGTTACAGCAACTATAAAATCTGTTCAGAATTAAAATTGAACAATACCTAAATAGGCTAAATTTGGATTGAAGATTAGGAAGCTACAGACCCAGTGGTTTGTAACTTAAAAGTTAACAATGAAAAGAAATGAAATTGTACAGGATTTCGTATAGCTTGTCTATAAAACCACTCAATTGAATCGATATATCAAATCAAGAATATTATTTTTCATTAATCACGAAAAATTACTGATAGTGTTATTCAATAAATTGACCGCCATATAATTTCGAAGCTGATCCAAAAGATTTTGATATCTTGACTGATCAGAGAGATTTATTTTCTAACGGTTCGTAATTTAAAATCATTATATATAAAATTATTGCTTATAAACCAAGCTTCTAATTTTTTTTTTTTTTTTTATTGGACAACCCGGTACTATTCCAGAGTGCTAGTCTTAAGCAGTTGTTCATTTTTACTCAAGACGATTGGAATAGTCCATTCATTCCATCAATCATATTTTCAAGCATTTGCTATAATCATTGAAATATATGATCCAAGACATTCATGAGTCCGTGAAAATGTTGGTTATCAATAGTTTGTTGATCAAAGGGACTACTCATTTTAACTTTTTCAGCGTAAGTAGGACCAAATATACTCAGCCGGTTTCATATACTCATTATTATTGTTATCACTAACATTACTACTAGTATAATTATGAAAAATCATTGTTACTCGAGTTAGTTACACGAACATCTCCTCTTTTAGCACTCAGATTGTTATATTTGACATTTGTATAATTATTATTATCAGTAGAATTGTTACTAGTTCCAACTCTAGAAGATAGGGCGGATTTGGAAGAATAACCCTTAGTTTTATACTGATAAATTTTACACCCTTTGTAAAATTTATCAGGCTGGGTGTTGATCGCCGCAGTTGACGCAGTAAGCTGGAACCTGTGGTGCCTTAGAAAAAACTATTGTGGCATGATCGGCTCCACATTTTACAAAACTGTGTGGACGATTGCATAGATTTTTCGTATGCCCAAAGTGTTAAAGTTGACAACGTTTGTAATAGACTACTTTTTTAACATACGGTACATCAAAACTTACAGTTGCACAGTTGAAAGATCTCACGTTGAAAATGTTTTTATTATTATATTTGGGCTCAAAATCTACGAAATAAAATGGCAGCCGTTCCTTCGTTTGACGGTGTAGAATGTCAGTAACGTTTCTACCTTCGTGGCCTAACTTTGTCAATTCATCAATGATTGCTGATTTATCTTCCGAGTGATGCATGTCTCGCATGACCACTCTATAGGCTTTTTCATGTTTAAGTTTCACGTACAGTAGTGAATGATATTCTTTTCAAGCATTTTTGACGTAACAATTTTATATGTTTCAATATCAACAAGCCCGATTTCATTGTCGTCAATGTTATTTAATAACATTACAATTAGGAAATAATTGTGATAGAAAATTTTTCAATTGAGTTATTGCATTAACGCCTTTACAAAAATAGGCTGAGGTTTTAATGTTTTTGCATGAAAACCTTCGTTGTCAACAATTTTTTAAAGAAGACTAAATTTATTTGATGTAGGAACAGCAAAAGTAGATGGACTAGCTGATTGTAAGCGAATATTAAGATCAGTGTAATTTGCGCATTGGCGTTTTTTTTCCCATTGAGATTTCATCTTTCTGCCAACATTCTCGTTTTGTATGCGCAATACTGCTACTGCTTGGCAGGGAGGGTTTCCTCACAAAAATCCATAAGCGTTTACATCTCTGCACCTGAAAAGTCACTCATGTTATCGATAATGTCTTTCTTAATTAACTTACGTCGCGCCGATTTGCGAGGGTCACTGTCAGAACACTTTAGAAGCCCCTTCTATTACCTTGTTGGTTAGATTTACATGAGATAGTAGGTTATTGTTTACATCCAATGATTCGCCGTTGCTAGGAGTAACAGCTTGTAGCTGGTCCATTGCAACGCGTTATGGAAGGTTATGTCGCTTATTTAAAAACGACACCGAGTAAAAATATTCCTTCTTGAGAGAATACTAAGATAATAATACACAAGATAGTCTATTGATAATATAGTTTACAATATCACAGTTGGTTACACTCGGTGTGAGATAAATTTTCACTAGAACTAACTAGACAGGTCTATCTTACACAAAAATAGTTGAACTAAATAAATAAGTAAATAAAATGAATACCACATATTTTCTTTTTTCCACTGGTCGCTCCGTCAACGAAATTTAGAAAAATAGAGTTCGTTGTTTTGTAAAGTTGATTACTTTTAATTTTTCAGTATGCTTAGGATAGTCCTAGTAACTGCCTTTACTAGGACTTGAACGCTATTAAAGGCAGTTACTTCTACATGATTTGAATACTATATCGTGGATAGCGGTGTTCTTTGGTGGTTGGGTTTTAATTAACCACACATCTCAGCAATGGCTGAACTGAGACTGTTCAAGGCTACACTTCATTTACCCTCATACACATCATCCTCATTAATCCTCTGAAGTAACACCTGAACGGTAATTCCCGAAGGTATTGTTAGGTTAGCATCTTTCTAATGAGAGTTGTTAAAAACTCATGTTGCGTTTGTAATATCATTAAATAAAATGGCCGAAGAAAACTGTTTTTAATGTTAACCTTTTTAGCAGTAATGCTTAATGTTTTCTTAAATCTAATGAGCTGACTTTAGTTATGTTTAACTTTACAAAACTGGATAAAAAAGTTTCCATTCAAATGTTTAATCATGTCTTTCAATATAATTTCGTTTGAGATGTTTCAGTGTAGTGAATGGAAGTTGTTTAATAACGTTACAGAATAAATATAGGAATATAACATATCTATTTTATATACCAAAAGTTCAGTGAAATAGAATTATTCTGTTTGTGGTATCACTCATCATCAAGCTTTCAATTTTTTTTCAGATGTGAGGAGCTCATTTCCAAAACGTCTCTTGTTCAACAAATTTTGAAATTTTTGTTTTTATATGGTTTTATTCATCATTTACTTTTCTGTAGGAGAAAATATGACTTTTGTTTCAAAACGTTCTTGAAATGGTTAAAACGTCAGTTTAAATGTGTCTTCTTTGTAAAATGTCTTTTGTCCAATCAGCATAGTTATACAATTTGCTTCCTTATTTTGTAACAAAAAGTCTCTTGTACAGTCCGTTTATTAAATATAAATGTGGCTTTATTTTCAACGGTGTCTCTTGTCCAATATATAGCACAACATATAATAATAGATCACTCGTATAATCAAAATACTGTAAAATAGTATACAATGTAATGTTACAGTAGGGAAATATTTAATATGGTAACAATGTCAATATTCCTAGCAACTGACAATTAGGGGTCAACATATTTATCTTCTAGAATGTTTTTTTTTTAGTTTCGTTGTTCGAGCAGTTGGTTCCTTTACTCGTTATCTAAGCTATATTGTAGTATATTGAACAATATTTTGGTTATTTTTTTGATTAGTGTGTTATTAACATATTTATGTTTTTATGAACAGTTTAAGACTTTATTTGATTTAAGCAATAGATTTTATCAAGTCGATTATAACCTCACTAAAACATACATTAATGTATGAACTATAGACTGTTACAATATTAAACATTGTTTTACTATTGAAGGTTCTCTCAAACCGGTGAGCAAGAAGTGTGAAAATCTAGTGTTAACCCTGCAACTAAAGGGAAAAGCAGAAAACGTACCAGAGATATTGAACGCTGGAAAGAACTGTGTCGAAAAAACAGCGTTATGCTTCAAATAATTACCAAAACGTTCCCAATGTTCACATGCTTCAAGCAAGTTTAATAGTGGTGAGTTAACAATGCAGAATATTCATAAATTTATCAGAACATTATAAAGATCTTTCTTTCTAATGTTCTTATTAATGTTTCCTTTGTTTGTTTCTTTCTTTCTTTATAATGTTTCCTTATTTCTTAATAAGGAAACTCCAGGCAATTATATTCGTAATTGTACGACCAGTGAATTTTCTAACAGAAGAAGAGCAAGAGGAGAACGGAAGCAGGGAATCGATTCTTCATTCCACACCCAAAAGATGGATAAGTCAGGACTAGAGGTGGTGATCACAGATTTTATCTTTATGAAAAAGGGGCAGCAGTAAAGTTTTTCGTTGAAAACTAGCTCCAGTAGAAAAGCATTACTGCAGAATCTCACATAAAACACGACAGTATCTGCTCAGTTACCTAAATGTTTCAAAGATACGTAAAATATACAAGAATAATGTTTGAGAAAGACTTTCAGTTCCTTACGCTTACTTTTATCTTGCTTTTGTCACTGATTATAATCTATGTTTTATCTTTCTAATTTTGGGTAATTGCTCGAAATGTTGCGGGTATGAAATAAAAGAGAAGGCTGAAGACAGTTCATGCAAAACAAAATTTGGTCTTTATAAAAAAATAGCAACGCTTTTTATTCTCTCTCTCGGCAAGAAAATGTAGGGGAAATGATATTAGCATTCGATTCTCAGAGAAATAATATACTTCTAAAGATCCCAGACCAGCGGTTTATTGCCGTCGTTTACTTTTATGCATTTAATTTAACAATACAAGAAGGCATTTGAAAAGATAAACAACCAAAAGGTAAGGTTAATATTTATAGGTGGATTGAAGCAGATGCTGCAAATGGGGGTCTGTTCAAATAATGTCCACTGTGTATCACAAACTACAGACAACTAATTTTGAAGGATGCACTATATTACGCCTATATTTAGACGGGTGCGTCGAGCAGAATAAAAATTATGCCATGCTATTCATACTAATGTACTAGATTGTAAATTGCTCTCCGTTGCACGTGCAGTACATCCATCTCATTTTTCCAATCCCTCGCCATTCATATCTTCCTTCAAACCGCATATTCGGTTGAATTGAGTCAGAACTTGAAGATCTAGACACTATAATAAACCTCGAAGAATATTACAAACTACTTGAAAACCACGGAACCGACTGACTGACGGCTGTATTGCGTATGACTAAAAGGAAGTTTGTGAAAAAGTAATGAAAAAACCGGGCCAGTTTCATTTTATATTTGCTCCCTTTAAATGATTTATAGTAGGTCGAGGCAGAGCAACTACATCTAAAGTAGAAGCGTGGTACCAAACAGATATGGGTACCTTCAAAATTTCTTAAACCAAAGCAGAAGCTGTTACGATTCAAACAAAATATAATAAACTAAGTCATTCCCGTAAAAACAACATAGTTGATGGTGTGAAATACTCTTAATTAATACCCTTAATTAGGGGTATTAATATAATTTCCACTTAACAAAATACCCTTAAAAATTACATCTTAAGTTTGGGTAGGACTGAGGGGCAAACCGGGCTTGTTATTTTATATAAATATCATTTATGGTGAAATATTGACTGCGAACATTCGGAAAATAAATTGGAAGGTGGTATGATGGAAGATGTTGAAAATATACTTTAAATAGGTAAATTTATTATTTTCTGATTTTATTCTACAATATAACATTGTAATAATGACTAAATTTCATTCATAAACTCACAACTTTTATCATATTAAAAGACTCCTATAGGCCTAAATGCTAAATCGTATTTGTTTTTTACTTCCTTGGTTCGAAGTAAAGGAAATATTGTGATCGCAAAAAATTTCGGTTTTCAGATTTCAACGGAAATATCCATTTTGACCATCCTTGAATCCATTTTGAGTAGTTTCAGCGTGACGTCTGTACGTACATATTTATGTATGTATTTATCACGCATAACTCAAAAATGATTAGCCATAGAATATTGAAATTTTGGATTTAGGAGTGTTGTAATATCTAGTTGTGTACCTTTCCTTTTCATTGCAATCTACTGAACCAAAAGCGTCCAAAAGAACCAAAAATAAAAAAAAAATTGGATTTTGGATTTTTTCTTAACTCTAATAACAAGCTCTCATTGAGAACTTTTCAATGCGTAAGTGGTACGTATTTTCATTGGTTCCAGAGTTTTTGCCAAATAAAATTTTAATTGATGAAATATTTGGATCTTAGGGGAAGGTAGATCGGTTTGAATCAGACTTCATTTCTCTTGTCTGAAGATTTTCATTACATAACGTCCCTTGTTCTTGTTTTAGTGACAAAACGTCTTTTTGCCAAAATTATTTCTTTATGTACTTTTAATGAGTTATTTCATTACATTTTTTTGATAATTTATATTACTATAAGATAAACATGTCTGATAAATTTTGTCTGCTTAGTTGTAAAATTTTACCTCTGCTAATTTTTTTTGTGGTTTGCCACAAATTTCACTCGAACGACACGAACGTTTTGGAAATGAACTTTTTATATCACAACAGGTTTCAGTTTTTAAGTCACTTGATGTTTTTTCTAGCTTCTATTTTTAATTTTTGTTAGATTTGGAATAACAAAATAAACGTTATTATTCCGTATTGTACTGTTTTTTCCTTCCTAGTGATAACAAAAAAATAAATAATAAATTAAAAGAAGTATTTTCAAGCAAATTTCTTTTTTAAATTTTTCCACCATTGAATGCGACTTTTGTTCCAAGATTTTACTCACATCATATCTTAAGCAATAATTTTTTTTTTTATTTACCTCATTCTTGAAACGTTTCGTTAAATTTAAATTTAACTGTAGCGGTTTAAACCAAAATATACATTTATGGGTGGAGCGCTAAAGCAATGTTTGGTAAATTAATCTGTTAAAAATAATTAAGGAGCTATGCTGAACGTTTAGTAAAAAAATGTATAAAACAAGAAAATTCAAGAGAAGGAAGGACTTTTTCTATGTAGGGCAATGTACATTATTGGCCTCTCTACAATGAAGGGTACAATATTTGCATATTGTAGCATAGTTCCTCCAGTGATACTTTTCTATTTTTCAGAAAGGTTTTACTACATATCCTAAATTTTTTCTACTTTATTCTACGTTATATTAATAGTATGTTTAATAAAATCATTGAACTGAGCTATATCTTTAATAAAATCTATATCTCTGCGATTTTATTTCAGACTAAATGGGATGTGGTTAGCTCTATAAACAGAACACTAAAAACAACTGTGATTTTTACTAATGGTTTACTGAATTCTGGTTAGTGACTAATGGTCACATACCATAACGCGTAGAGTTATTTATAAATATTCAAAAATCTGATACTGTATAACATTAGCTAAAAATTGGCAACAAAAATGGTTATTATAAAAATGGGATTTAATTAAAAAAACCTGACAACATAGTTGTAATAGTTTCCTAAAACTGATTATTTATTCTTACACAGAAGAAAAATAATTATTCATGTAAAATTTTACCTAATATTTCTTACTGGAGGGCGGTAATCGACGGTGAAGTTTTATTGCAAAATTATTATCTTATAATCAAATAAACCAAAAAAAGTTTAAATAAATTAAAATTAGGAATATTTTTTGCTTTCCAAGGTCACCTTCCAAGAAATCTGCTTGATTTTTCCACATTACTATCGTAAATGGAAGAAACAAAAAAAAATTAATGAAAAACGTACAATCCTTTAAAAGTTGCCTCACATTACATTTTTATCGGGTGGGGTGAATTATGATGAAATTATGTAGTAATATTATTGCTAAAATTTTATTATTTAAAGTTTTAGAAACGTTGAAATTTAAACTAAAAATTTGATTTTTTTAGAATGATTGACTAACCCGTCCCCATTATTGCCCTCAAAGTGTTTTTTGGGGTCACTTTCGCAACTAATATACCTAGAAAGACATAAAAAAATTATGTTAAAATGTATGCAATAAATAAAAAAAAAAGTGTTCTAAATTTTTGGGGAGGGGAAACTTTGGGGCAAATTGAAAAAAAAATGGCAAGATAAAAAATATACATGCATGTACTATGCTTAATATAATATGGGATTATGTTTGCAAAATCTGGAGAAAATTGACCCGCAATACCCCCACTCCATAAAGATATTATCCCCAAAATTTTATCAACAAATTGACCTATACATAAAATTCTCTACTAACTTGTATCAAAATCGGTTTATCCAATCAAAAGTTATTAAGATTCAAACTCGCTATCATATATACACGTCTATATACATAGATACGTACGTACGAACATTACTCCTGTTACTTGGGGTTGCAGAGTCATGAAACATCGAGAAATTCAAAAGCCCATACCCCATTTTTGAAATGATTACCATGCTTTCCTTCATTTGTCTACCTGTAAGTAAAAAGATACCTGAATTTAAGTAGTTTTTATGTAGATTTCGTCGGGGACCTGCAATTATGATAAGTCTTTGCTTCAGCTTTACGTTAAGTATAGTTTTAATTTTGATGTTTATATTTTGTATATACGTCCAGTACACCCTTTCTAAGAAAATGAAGTAATTCTCTATTCTTCATCTGAAATGACATATACCGATAATCGATTACTTCAAGAAAAGGGCAATAGCTAGAATGATTTTGTTTTATTATGTTTTTTGTTATTATTATTTTTACGATTATGATTTTTTTTTAATAATGTAAATATGCCTATAGCGTTATATTGTTTCCTAATTCACTGTAATACTATGTATTTCTGACGTAGATAAAACTTTACTTATAACTCATTTCTTCTACTTTATAATTTTCAAACCAAGTGAAATGTTATAACTTCTATAGCAATGTATTAGTAATCCCAACAATGTCGTCACCGCCTCAATAGGAAACGTACATGATGAAACGTACATCAAATTAATAATGGATTGGCTACAATTTATTGATATAAATTAATAATTGCATTTTATTTTTCTTTTGAGTATGAAAAGGAATAGACTATATTACTACGATATTGGTGTTATTAACTCAAAAATAGATTTTATTAGAAAAAATATTTAAAAAAATTTTCATGAAGTTAATATACTACAATTTAATTGAGCCCTGTTGAATCGCCTTTTGAGAAATCATTGCAACAAACATGTTTATCAAATACTGTAACCCCCATGGCTGTAAGAAAATCAAAGTAATATACTAACTAAATATTTTAATTAAACTATTGGATTTAATTTAATGGTGTTTATGTCTAATTTTTCTTTCTAGTAAAAAAATTCATATTTTTTTTTGTTATACAGACTAACTAAAATCAGGTGCTATGTAAAACGACTGCTTTTGTAATGAACATAAATTAATTAAGTAAAGAATAAATACAAAGTAAAACAAACTGGTTAACATTGTATGAATGATCAAGTCGGTGGGGATTGAATGCTTGTGGTGTTGAACAAAATTAGAATTTTCAGTTTCTTGGCAATCTGTTTTTTCTGTTTACCGTTAAAACCTGTTAACAAGGTATCGACTAGGAAAATACGGAAGAAAAGTCAGGAAAGGAAGGGAAACAATGTTAGAAGAGCCTAAATCAACAGGCCGAAGGATAAAAGGAGGAAGTGAGATAGATGCATGTAGTCAGAGTTCAGGTGTGAATCGCACGATCAGCACTAGCAAACAGAAAGGATATGCAAGGGAGGTAGGTATCAGATGACATTAGAGAAAAGATGTCATATCAGCAGTTTTCTGTTTAATGGTTAGCACACTTAACCTACCTTAACGCGGCCAAAGATTACAATGTTAGGATTAGCTAGTATAGAAAATCATATAATGATATTGTTACAAAGAAACATCCTGTTTTCTGCTCCCTTATCGTAAAATTGCACAAACGAATGGTGTTATTTTATACCTCGCTGTACATTCACAAGGAACCGTGTAACGGTAGGGAACAAAGGATTCTATATTCCATACAATAATTTGCTTACAATAGTAAATACCCTAATGCAAACATTACCCTTTACATCAAAGTTATAAAATAAATATTTTAACAGTTTTTGAAGTCTACAGAAGATATAAATGTAGATCTCATTTAATCAACTAGATTTAATTACTCATGAAAATATATTCACATATATTTCTTTTAGTTTTTATATTATTCATAAAAGCATATTTAAAAAAAAATGTTTTCCTTCTTATTGCAAGATAAACAACATAGTACGTTTCTTTCATTCACTTTATCTGATTTTAAGTTTTGTTTGTTTTCCATATGACGGACTTCACAATGGATTATTACCAATTCTTGTTTATTAGTTTTCGATAGCGCTAAATAAATTTCTATTTGACAATTATCAATGCAGTTTTTTTTCACAACGCATTGTTACAATGCTTTATTTATCAGTAAATCCGATCATTCATATTCAGTGAGTAATAAACTTGTTTATTAAATGCTAACTAGTTAAATCCTTTACTAATATTTCACAAAATGGAACAAGTTTGTTCTTAGTCGTAGTCATTTTTCCTAGTTTTTTCCAGAAAAAAGTCGCTCTCGTTGAGCTTCGTAAAATTAATGTTACTGGTTAATGAAGTTTATTATTTGACATTTTTATGGTTTAGCTAAGAAGAAAATATGTCAAGCCATTTATCATTGACACGTAGTATGTACTTAATTTAATAACTTTCTGTAAACAGG
Organism: Lycorma delicatula; assembly: GCF_047948215.1. Classification (NCBI taxonomy): domain Eukaryota; kingdom Metazoa; phylum Arthropoda; class Insecta; order Hemiptera; family Fulgoridae; genus Lycorma; species Lycorma delicatula. The sequence continues at coordinate 173,076,251 of NC_134455.1, read as the reverse complement.
AGAACTTGGAATCTGAAACATGATGTATTCAGTGGAACAGGATGTATAATCCTACATAATAAATCATTATTTTATATCGAAGTCACTAATTATGTCCTCGTATCTAATTTCAGGCATAGCATTGTAATCTTCAAAGTGATTAATTTCGTGAAACTTGTACTCCAAGCAACTTATTAGAATAGAACTACATTCAACTTTATGCAACAGCCCTATCAAGAATGATGCAAGCAGAAAAACTTTCAAAACAATCAACTAGACGGTTCTAGTTGTCAATAAAGTGATTTTATAATACTGTTTAACGCATTTATTTCGTTAACGAGTGATTTTTTGTTTTTAATTATTAATATACAGTACTGTAATGGAAATATTTTTGTAAAAAATTATACGTTAGTCTTGGTATCTGCTGATTAAATGGTGTTCCTGGTCGAATACTAATAAAGTACAGTTAAGTTGTAAAAAAATGGAAAATATGAATATTTCCTAATATTGTAATTTTATATTATCATATGTGTACTGTGAAAGATAGGTTTTCAATTATTCCACTCTCGTAACAGTTTAAACATTTTTTTTTTCATGAGGCAGTACATTTATACTCGTTCTAAAAAGTTGACATTCGGCAGATATAAAGTTCTTAACCCAAATACAGTTGGTAAAGAAAGTCGTAATATTTCTTATATTTCAATATAAGAAATATTAAGTATTTCTTTTTTTAAAAATACAACCACATTTAAATATGTATATATATATATATATATATATATAAATATTTGATATGTATTCCTAGTTTTGGATACAGATTTCTATATTTGCTTCTCGTATTTCGTATTTAGTTTAAAAGCCACAAGTCAGAATGTTACAAAAAGTAAAGCTACAAATTTCAAATGATATTAGTTGTAAAAATACTGTTAATTAATTTCAAAGCGAATACCAAACAGTGTTTTAAGAAGGTTATCATGAAATTAGTTAATTATAATTTGCTATTTTAGTTATCAATAATCTGGCTTTTCATTTAACAAATTTTAAATTTAATGGCTAAAGGTGAAAATACTGTGAAAGAAAGGTGTTATATAAAATTATTTAATAATCGAGTATTTTTAAATAATTACTTAATTATTTTATAATATAATTTCTAATTTTACCTGAGAATTCCTTTTATTTACCAATTTTACATGGTAAATATTATAGTGCTATGCTGTCAGAAGAAATTTTGAAGTAATTAGTCAAAACATTGGATATAATTATTTTTGTATTTCTCGACGTTTCTTAACCCAGGATCCATAAACCAACAAAAGGGGGTAATGCTCGTACATATGTACAATTTACAAATTTAAATAACTTTTAATATCATTGTAATTAATTTCATTCATATTCTTTTCTTTTATATTATTCCTAAAATTTGTTCAGAAAATTTTGAAACATAGATTTTTTCTATAAACTCAACCAAATAGCAATTAAACATTTGCATGTTAAATATATAAAAAAATATTTTTTCTTATTATGTTAAAGAGTAAAGATTTAAAAATAATTTGACTCTACCGTTACAGAGAACACAGTGTAGATATCTTTAGAGTAAGAAATCTTCATACTCAGAAAACAAATTGTTCATCAGTCTCATAAAGGAATAAAACAAAACAAACGTTACGTAAAGTAATATTTTAATGAATAAATAATGGTATGAATGAGTAAATAAAGATGTAAAACAGTTAATGCAAAAACAAATGAGAATGAGGAATATATGAGATCTGTATGTATAAAGCAGTAACTATGGCAACAGTAAGTGCCTTAAGCAATAATCATTACGATGGGGACATTCTGGTTAACCAACAGCATTAATACACTGCTTTCAAGGAATTTAAAAAAATCAATTAATATTTATTACAAATACGCTTACCAATATAGAATTCTGTAAAAATGAAAAAAGCAACAAGATAAGTAAAAATACTTGCATATAAATAGAACAATAAGCTAGATTCAGTATTTTTGCTAAAAATGTCTACATAGATACAATATAAATTTATTTGTAAAAATCTGAAACATCATTTTTCAGATAATTCAAAACAAATAATAAAACATTTCATATTATCTGTTTTCATTTATAAGCTTTAATCGGTCGTAGAAGATCTCCGAAATAGCTGTGGTAACAGTGACCTAAAATTCCAAAGTTTTACTGTAATTGTTTTTACATTACTGTTATTGTTAGAGTGTAGTAGGATAAAAATTCCGTGAAAAATTTTCTTCAGTAACAAAATAAATAAAATCTTATAAAAACAATTCGAAGTAAAAGTTTAAAAGGAAAAAACTCTTAAAAATACAAATTATTAAATAGTTTGTTAAATGTAGCATCGTCATTGACAACACTCTTTAGGAAAGTTTTAGAAATGAGGAAGATAATACTGCTGCATCAGTAGTACTTTACTTTACAGGTGTGACAATAATATTAAACTAACTCTTATCAGTAAAAAAGCGATACACTCTTCATTCTTCTTTCGCTTTAGTAGATGACGATCCAGTATTATCAAACTTTTAAATATTCGATTAATTAATGTAATTTGCTATTTAAATTAAATAATTTAATGTGTGAATAAATAATTAAGTTGGTGATCCTGTGAGGGAAAAGGGAATTTCGAATAAGGCAAACGGTAAATCAAAAATGATGGACATAAGATGGCGGATCAAGATAGTGGATGGGTGAAGCCTGCAATCTAATTGGCTACAGGGTAGTAGAGGGGGAAATTCAAGTTGTATGTCGGTGCTGCATTCTTATTTCCTCGACGTGAGGGAAAATCCATGATGGCCGATATCACGTGACCAAAATACTGAAATCCATTTGGTTCGTGACGCAATATACACACTTTTGTACTACTTTTCACCATTTAGATTCATAACTTCCTGAAATCGTTTCCATTTTTTATCAACTTATTTTTCTATCATACTTTAATTTTTTTTATTTTTTTATTTTTTTATTTATTTATTCATACATTTCTTTATTTTATATATTATTTTTTTATTTGAAGTGTAACAAAATTAAAATTTATTTTGTACAAAATATTTATCGGTACATATCTCCTATAATAAATAGTACACATGAAAAGTAATTAAAAACTTAAATGTAAGAATAATTAATTAAAATGACCTAATCTTACATATGTAATTTGATTAGTTAATTTTACTGTCAGGCATTTCAGATTCTTATTACTACTGTCGCTGTCATTTGAAATTATCATCATTTTAACTGGATGTTCATAGCATTCATTGTATGCCTAGTAATACAGATTTTTTTCTCATGAAATACATCTCACAAACTTTTCTCCAAAATTTCGTATTAAGTCTCTAAATTTATGTCAAACCTGTAGATTAATTAATTCTTTCTCTTAGGTAAATAAAATCCTAATATTTTAGAGAGGCAGCCTTCATATTTTTATGACCTTATGTTTCAATATCTGATAGAAATAATATTCTCATACCGTTACTTGTTCATTTTCATCAGTTCAGATTCGAATGTAGATTCAGAACATTTGGAATATTCTTTTCTCTTAGAAATGCAAGCAATAGCGCCTTTTTAAGATGAGAATCTGGAGCAGATGCTTTTTTTATTATACAGAGCATTATTTTCCACTACATCTACATTTCGTGGTAGATGTGTGATCATTTAGGTTTAAAACCAGATTTTCATAATTATTTTTCTGAAGATAAGGAACCGATTAATTTTTCTGATAGTGTAGTAACTTTTATCAACCATAAAAATTGTAGATCTTTTACGAAATATTAAGTCATTATTCAGGATAACTGATTCTCAATAAAAATAAATGAATATTTAAGTTAAATAGAATTATTGCTTCTTAAAAGATTGGAATTAAAACTAGAAATAAGATGTCTCATGAATAGAGAATTAATAAGAGGGAATAACCGTTATTCATTTTCGAATGATTGAAAAATTTCGCAGGAAAATTTTTAATATATTAAAAACTCAGAAAACCTCTGTAATTAATCAAAATTTCTATATAAATATGATGAAGTCATTTTTTCACCTAACTCCTGTATCTTAAGTGCATTTTACCTTCCTGACATTATAGTTCTAGAGCAATGCTATCAGAAGAAATATTAAATGAATTAGTCAAAAAAAATTGGATATAATTATTTTTGTATTTCCTGACGTTCCTTAACCCAGGATTCCAAAAACCAACAAAAGAAGGTAATGCTCGTACATATGTACAATTCTTAGCGTATTTGAAACTTTTGACTAGATAAAACGATTTTGATGATTTTTTTATAGGTAATCGTGTATACGAAGCAGTTTGTAGGTAAACATTTGGGGGTCAATATTTCCAGAGGGTGGGTGGTTTTGGTGGTTAATTTTCCGGCGAATGAAGACTGCTAAGGAAGGGGTCACTAGAAAATTAAAAATAACATTCTATGAGTAGGAGCGTGGAATGTTAGAAATCTAAAAAGTAGATATATCAGAAAATTTAAAGAGGGAAATGGATAGCTTAAATGGTGATGTAGTAGGAACTAGCAAGGTTCGGTGAGAAAAGAAAAACGACTTTTGGTCAGGTGATTTTAGAATAATTAACTCGGCTTCAAAGAAAGGGCAGGCAGGAGTCGGTTTCGTAATGAACAAGAAGATAAGGAAGAGAGTAGAGTGTTTCAAAATGCATATCAAAAGAATTATTGTAATAAGGATAAAATCAAAACCTTAGTCGACAACAACATCTATATGCCTACAAGTTCCAATGATGATGATGATGATGATGATGAGGATGAGGAAGAGTATGTATACCAAGAAATTATATACCAAGATATATATACCAAGAGATTATATACCAAGAAGCAATTAAACAATAAATAAAAGGAGATGAAAATTTAATGATAGTTGGAGATTGGAGTGCAAGCATTGGAAAAGGCAAGGAAGGAAATAATACGAGTGAATTGGCTGAGCAACGGGAATGAAAGAGGAACCGACTTATTGAGTCTTGCACGAAGTATAATTTAGTAATTACCAGCACCCAGTTTAAAAATCGAAATGGAAGAATATACACATAGAAAAAGCCAGGTGATACTGCAAGGTTTCAGATATTATATCATAATTAAACAAAGATTTAGAAATCAACTCGTCAACTGCAGAGCTTATCCTAGATCAGACATTGATAGCGACCATAATTTAAAGATAATGAAATGTAGATTGGGATTTAAAAACTTGATGAAAAAGTGTCAGAGGAATCGGTATAATATAGAGAAGTTGAGGAAGAGGAGGTAAGAAAGATTTTAGAGGAAGACATCGCAAGATTTCTGAGTAAAAGAGATAAGGTGGAAAATATAGAAGAAAAATAAAGAAATGTTAAATAGGAGATTCTTAAATCAGCAGAAGCGAACAATGCACGGACGTGACGATAGAGTATATCCACTTGTAGTCTACATAATTAATATTGATTTTTATTTATAAAACGGACTTATTTCCATAAAAAAAAACAAAGGTTTACTTTTTATTTTAGTTAGGCTAATACAAGATCATATTCCTCTTACTATTACAACATTCTAAGGATAAAAATCTGTAATAAGTTTGTTTACGTAATTTAATATTTATCACTAATACAATGGCATGCTTTTTTAAATATTTTCCAAGTCACTATTTCTTTAATTAAACTAACAGTAAATCGATTTCTCCAATATAAAATTTATTTCTTATTACAACACCACTTCATCCTTTGTAACATCTCAGTTTCATTATTAATACAATCAGTTTTAACGTAGCTCCTTTTTCATTATCTGTTCTTTTCTAATAAAAATAAATATGATTTATTTTCATAGATATATATTTTTATCGTATTAGGTAAGGTATTAAGTGAACATTAATTCAGCTATTTTTTTATGAAAATAGATTTGAATTATTTAAAAACAATTTTCAAGATATCCATCCATCTGTATATTTTCGATTATAAGTGATTCCAATTATCTAAAATTTTCAAAAGTTTTGAAACATTTTTCAAAAAATGAACATGAATATGAAAGCTTTTGAAAACGTATTTCAAACATTGCCTTTGTACTCACTTTTATCTCTAGTAGGTAAAATATAGTTGGGCCTCTAGGGGTCTCACTGCTATTGACATGTCCAGGACTCCCCAACCCAATCCGAGAAGACCCGCAGGCGATACGGCAGCACGTGAGTTATGCCGTAAGGCAGGTATCCGACCTGCTATACCAAATGGGGAGATGTTTTCAATGGGTCCCTATACTATGCGAGAAACCCCACCCACCCAGTAGCGCGAGCTGCTGGGCGTCTTGTAGATTTTCCTCCTCCTACCGAAAAAAAAAAAAGTAATATGTAGTTATAAAGAAAAGTGTAATAAAGAACAAAGAAGAGAATAAATTTGAAAATAATATCAGTTCTAAAATGTAAAAGATTGCATTATAGTAACACAGTAAGATGACAATATATATGACCAATTTACAAACAAAAAGAAAAGAAAAATTTACCACTTAAAGTTAATCTACGGCAATAATTTTATTTTTTTCAAAAATAGGTTTAGATATTTGTCCGTAGAATCCTAAAATAAGCTATTATTAGTAATGATAGCCTCACGCAAAATGTCACTTACATCAGGAAAATGATCATTTCTTAAATCACCAGCACAAGATTTTAGTCTCCCTATTTTTATTATTGACATAAAAAAGTACTTAACGTTTTGTAGAACTCTTTCAAATCAACTTGATGATATTTCTCCCTTAACTGCGTATCAAAACACATTTCATAATGTTCCATTTGTAATCTCCTGGTAATAATTTTACGTCTACTGAGAATGGCGTTGCAAATGAACAAAAAATCACGTGATGTCTTATAAAATTCTGAAAACGGTTCTCAAATTATACGTTTAAGTTAGATATCAAAGAAGCGTATTCATCCGTCGCCTCCTGAGTGACGTCTAGTTGCAATGAAAATATAGCAAGTAAGTAAAGTTTTATGTTCTCATTTGTTGTTCAAAAAAGCCAAGTTTCATTTGAAATGCAAAAATATGATCATACATTTTATTAATTAATTGATCTTTTCCTTGGAGACGAATATTAACGTCATTTAGGTGGGCAGTTATATCGACCAGAAAGGCAAAGTCGCTAACTCACTCTTTGTCTTCGAACTCTGGGATACTTTTTTCACTTGCTTGCAAAGACTGATTGTATTTCTTGCTGCAAATCAAACATTCGTTTTAATATGTTCGTACAGGTCAGCCATCTTACATCTGCATAAAATGTAACGTAGTAAAAATCTGAGTCTAAAGACTTTAGAAATTCTTGGAACTAACGGTGATTTAACCCGTTCGACTTAATGAAGATCACTACTTCTACGACAACTTTCAAGACACAGTCCATTTTGAGGGACTTGGAACATAAATTCTCCTGATGAATAATGCAATGAGAAGTTAGCAAGTATTTAGAAGTATTACCGACTTTGGAGGCTTCATTTTCAATAAATTTTACAAAACCTTCGTGTATCCAAACCATTGCTGTAACACTAGCGATTGTTAAGCGCGATAAGTTGTTAAATTATAACGAAAAGCGATTCAATGTCGATGTAACTGCCTCTAATAAATCTCGTGACTTAGTAGTATTCTTAACCGGATACAGTGCCGGTAATTCTTCTGTCTTTTTAAACTGGACACCCATGATAAAAATTGCCAGCTGGGCAATATCTGCCATATCTGTGCTTTCACTGAATGCTAGAGCATAAAATATGAACTCAGATGCTCGACTTTTCAAATTATTTTCTGTATGTTTTCCAATATCGTTCACACGCATAGCAATAATCTGACGGGAGACTTATTTATGAGAAATTTTCTGAACACAGACTTTCAACGTCGCTCTCCAAATATTCCTTAACCATTTCATCATCTGAAAATGGCTTCGATTTTTTACTAGTATCATGGCTACTGCATAACTAGCATTTACGTAGCAAGCTGACTCTGAACCCGCTCTAGTAAATATCTTTTATTGTACAGAAAAGGGGTTTTTAAGTGATTTACTTGGTCTTGTCAAATTTGCCCTTTGTACTTATCAAAGTTATTTCCATGTTTAGTCTCGTAGTGCCGTTTGATGTTATACTCATCTGAGAAACAGATTCATTTCATATCAAGTATATGGGCTTTGTTTTAATTTTCACGAAAAAATAGTTTGTAGTCCACCTGTCTTGAAAACTCCTTAATTCTTCTGTGATTCTTCTCTTCTTTGGTCCAACATCTTTACCAGTTGAAACCATGATAGGTCTTCGTTTTTAACTGAAAAAAAAAACACCATGGGTAATACTAAAGAAAGACAGTATTTCGTACCACCTTATTCCATTACACGCCAAAAACCATAGAACATATATGCCAGAAGTTGAAGTCTCGTATTAAATTTTATCAACACATACCGTCGGGCAAAACCTAAGTAACCTTAGGTGTCATATAGCGGGATATTTGAAATAGTTAAATTCTATGAATTTTCCCGAAAGTGCGTGATATTTAAACAAGGCTCAAACTAATGAATTTTTCCAAAAAATACGAGATATTTCAAATTTCTCTTAGCTATAATTTAAAAATATATGATACATACAACTCATGATGTAATGTTTTTTTTTGGTGGTATATACAATAAAAGTTAATATTTACGTTTATTTTTCTAATTTATAATTTGGTATATATTTGTTTGATGTTCTGGAGTACAACTAAGGAATTTTCTTTCATTTATAAAATGTATTTGCTAGTTGTTTACTTTATTGCATACAATAGTCTTCCAATCTTTAATTCTAAAACCACATAAAACGCTAGCGTAAGATCAATACATTATCTACAACAACATAATAATAATAAGATTTTTGTGTATACAAGTAGCTTTGAATGATAAACCGAAGTATCCAGAGAATATATCAGTGGGCAAAACCAGAGTAGTTAGGATCCAGAAAAATGTTATACCTGGTGTTGCGGGTGATAACAGAATTCTGAATATTTTATTTTCATTACGAATATCTTATTTTATCAGCGCTAATTTATAGAACGTTCTTCATGAATAAGAAAATTCTTGGTTTATAACGTAATCGAATTGGTTTCTTTAACAAGAGGAGAATAGTAGGCTGGTTAAACTATCCAACACAAAAAATCCCTTATTTAAGTAATGTTAACCAGAAATGATGTAAAAATGATGTAGTAATAAAACTAGTTAGATTATAGAAAATACAATAAAGTTTGTGCTCAAATAATTACCATTAAATAACAAGTAGGATCCGAAATATTAACAAACTATTTAAAATATTTGTAAATAATACGTAAGAGTACGTAAAATTTTTAGAGTTAATGAAAATGAAAAATGGTTTAATAGATTATTTAATAATCTGGACGCTGAGACTACGGCGGATGAAGTGTTGAAAGCTATTAAAAAGCACTCGCCGGACAGACTACAGCTAGAGTCACCTTGATGGGAAACAGGATGCACACTGCTTTAGTTGTTGGGGCAGGGGTCAGGTAGTGGCCGAATATCGTGACCTGATAGACGGGCCTTTTGCTTCAATTGCAGAGGTCATGGACACAAGTGAACAGAATGCACGGCACTCGCCAAATGCCTGACTGCGTGGAGGCTCACAGGACCGGTAGCCGTGCTTGTAAAGAGAGAAATGAAGTGCATACGACTGAATACGAATAGGAGCGCGGCTACCCAAGACCTTACCTGGAAGTCTGCGGTGGCCGTATAGGCTGACTTTCTTATATTATCGGAACCAAAAGGCGTACGAAGAGTGATGGTTGCTGGCTAGTAGACAGAGAAGGAAACGCAGCGATCGGTATAATCTCGACAAAGTATGCCATGGAACGCAAGTTAGAAGGAAACGGTTTTGTCGCAATAGTTTTCACGGGATGCATCCTATTCAGCGTCTACGTGTCCCCTAATGGTGACGACAATAGATTTTGAGAGGTCTTACATGTAGAAAGACACATAAGATGGGAAGAAAGCAGATAATAATAGCCGGGGATTTTAACGTGGAGTGCGCGGAACTTGTGGGTCTGAGTTCCACAGGCAGCGGCAACGAACAAGCAAATTATCTATCATCGCTAGAGATAGTAGTCCTCATCGAACCCGCTGTCCCGACATTTGTGGGAAGAGGAAACGGGTCGGTTCTAGAGTAACATCTATATGAAGAGTTGACCCGTCTGGTAGAGAAATGGGAGGTAATCGAGGAGTTCGCCAGCGACCACAGGGCGATTGTCTTTGTGGTCGGCGACTAACGTCTACGACAACAGATGATTTCCCAGCGATGGAAGTCATCAGAATCACGGCTCCAAAGAGTGGAGGACGAAAAGATTGAGGACGTGGGAAATGCCCAACTTCTGATCCCGGAAAGACTGATATCATTGTTGGCGGATTAATACAGACAAGCAGCGCAGAACGGACGGCAGCCACACAGGCAGGTCTACTGATGGTCAACCGACATAGCATCTCTCAGGAAAGAGACCCAGAGGAATGGCGGACGGGTACTGCAGTGAGCAACCAGGCGCTCTGCGATTGGACTTCAAGCACTGGCAGGATTGAAGGCAGAATATAAGATCATGAAGTGAAGACTAAGAGACGCTATTAGCCTGGCCAAAGCTGAGGACTGGTGGCTGCTTGTGAATGACCTGGATGTTGGCCCCTGAGGGAAGGCGTACCAGATTGTCACGAAAAAATTCGGCTAACGCCTCCCCAGGTTGTCTCGGGATCAGACGAATATAGCTGTATCGTCTTTATTTACAGCCACTGAAAAAAAATTGACAAGAATAGACGGAGGCATGCACAACTCTTCTCGTTAGAAGAGCTACAGTGGGCTGTGTCAAGAATTAATGTGAAGAAGAGCCCGAGACCAGATGGAGTACCCGCGGCTATCACAAAATTCCTAGTCACACGACATCCATGGGCGATGTTGGACGCCTTCAACACCTCTTTGGAGGGGGGTGATTTCCTCCGCTGCTGGAAAGAGCCATGATTGGTTCTCCTCCCTAAATTGGCCTTCCCGCCAGGAAAGGAGTCGACATTTAGACATATTTGTCTACTAAATACAATGGGGAAATTGTCTGAGACCATGATAACCGAAAGAATTAAAGCTGAGTTGTCAGCGACGGAGAGACTGTCCCCCAAACAATATGGATTCACAATAGTCCACGCTAAACGCAATTAAACATGTGGTAACGTGGGCGAATAATCGTGGTGCAGGTACTGTGAGGAGGAGGGAGGTGTATTCCACTGATGATTCTCTTAGATATCAAAAATGCGTTTAACAGCGTCCCGTGGCGTGGAGTAATTTATGAGTTGCGGAAGAAAGGCCTCAGTGACCCCACTCAGTCAGTCATCAACAATTACTTTAAGGACAGACTTAGTAGAGTGGACACTGAGGAAGGAGCAATTGTGTTTAACATGTAGAAGGGTACCGCAGGCTCAGTCTTAGGACCGTTGATGTGGAACGTGGAGCTTCCAGGAGATGCACGGTGGTCGCATACGCAAACGATCTAGCCTTGTTGGTATTAGAACGCTCCGAGGACTTGGTGTAGAGGACCGCCAATGACGCAGTGGAGAGAATAAGTGCACGTCTTCGGGAAATGGGCTTACAACTAGCCCCACATAAGTCCATGGTGGTGACCCAATCAAGTCGACAAAAGCTACGGAGGATGGAAGTTTAGGTGGACGGCCATACGCTGCAGGACACCAGAGTTGCTAAATACCTGGGCCTATAGCTTGACAAGTCAAGAAGCTTCACCCGCCATGTTAAAGAAGTGACACTGAAAGCGGATAAGGTACCGGCAGACGTTAGGGAGATTATAGCAACAAAGTCGGGGCCACGGGCGAGTAGAAGAAGGGTGATAATATCCGTGGCCACCTTCATGACGTTGTACGTGGTCCCGATATGGTACGATGAGCTGGGCTTGAATCGTAATGTAACGAAGATGGCTTCCCTACAGCGCCGCGCAAATGTGTGAATTATCTCAGCCTATCGGACCATATCGGGTGTAGCTCGAGTTCCACCGATCCACATCCGGGCGCTGGAACTCAAACGAGTTTATGACGGTATGTCGAAAGTGGAACCAGAAAGAAGAGAACAGGTGAGTGGCAGGCGGAATGGATAGGAACGGAAAAGGGAGCCTGGACGAGGAGGCTAATCCCATGTCTGGTTCCTATCCTTTCCGCTTCAGAAGACGAGCCACACCAACATGTATCTACTGTCAAGAGGAGGATACCGCGGAACACGTAATTTTTTACTTTATACGATGGGAAGAAGTCAGGAGACTCCTAGGATTATTATGGATTACCCCTGATAACTTAGTGAATTACATGCTCCAGGAAAGATAGCAATGGGCCGAGGTTGCATCAGTGGCCTACCGCATGTTAACTAGGAAAGCGAGAGAGGCAGAACTATGGTGAACCGACTGACGGGTAGAACATCTGACTGCAAGACAACCATCAAGTCTGCCAGGTACTAGCAGAAGGAAATTTGTAAATATGCAGATTAAGTTATAAATACTGACTTCGTCCATGTTTATTTTATCATTTTGTATATTAATTCTCGTGACATATCTTCTTGTATCTTGTAATTTGTCGTATGTTTATTGAATCTACTACTGTTTGCATTTTGTATAATAATGCATTTTGGTGAATTGAAGCTCACTACGTAGCATGTATCGTGTCTATGAGCTAATGTTTAAACTGGGAACTAGGATCCCTATACTTTGTTATGAAATGTATATATTATGCCGTACCTTGTTGGGCACTTTCTATCATGTTACTTGTGTTATTGTTATGTTTAGTGTAAGATTATACATGGATGCGTTCTTCGATTTGTTGTAGTTTCAAGGATCTAATCTATTTGTTAATTACTCTTTGTCATATGCTTATTGGAATTTGTTGCAGTATATATTAAACATAAATTATTTGCTGTTGCATCCTGACCAGATGAAGCTCGCTGTCAGAAGTGCCTCATGGAAAGGCGCAGACGTATGAATCAGGGACGAGGTCCTCTATCTACACTTTATACTTTGTGATGAAGATGTTATATATTGTATTGCATCTTGTTTATTGATTTTTTATCAGGTATTATTATGTTTCTTATAAGTCGTATTGTGCTTGTTGGCGAGTAATTAGGATTTATTGTTTGGGCTGGTCTAGGTACCTAGCATTGTTTATTAATGTTGCTATTTTTTTTCTTTTTATTTGTATCATAATTACATTGTACTGTTATTATATTGTTTTATTGTGCTACATATGTTTGTGTACACCACTTACGGTGCGGACTCATTACTACATGTGTTTTAGTATGACCTACTAATAGAGCTGTATTATTGTAAATAGGTATAAAAAATTTAATGTATTTGATAACTGTATTTCATCCGTTTTGTAATGTTAAGTGACTTGGTTGTATGTATACTGAATTGTGTTGGTAAATAAATCTTGCTATACACATTAGTGAGGTGCTATACCTCATCACAATGAAGGGCAATGACATATATCTTCGACTGACTGGAGCTAATGAAACTGTACTGTGTGGATGTCAAACTCCACTAATGTGAATTTGAAAAAAAAAAATTCGGGGGAATTGGCGAAAAATATTCTGTCGCCAGACGATCGAATCGTGGACACATGCAGGGCCAGGGAGGCAGCCTCTTTGCTGAGGGCGTTCGGGTCCAGCAGATAACTGGATCAGGACGTTCTGATGAGAGATTGAGGATCTCGAGGTTAGTGAGGTGGGCGCGCGATTCAGGGGGGTATGCGTGGGGTGCATATCCGGACACAGACTAGGTGATAGGGAAGGGAAGGGGGGCAGCCCTCTTGGGGAGAGTCACCATGGCAACCGGGAAGGATGTCGTGATGTCTCAGTGATCGAAGTGGGACCCCGTCGGGAATCAGCCTCAAGCTGCACTAAGGAGGGGCTAGTCTTCAGCCACGTCAGTTGGGACTGACCGAAGTAACGTCTTCTAGGCGGTTGCTGGTTGCTCTCAAGTGGTTAAACAGAAAAAAAAAGTTACTCCAATTCATATTTAACAATTTATAAAGTCACGTTACCAATAAACAACAAATCTATTATCTGTGAAAGGTGGTAATTGCAGCAGGATAGGATTTATTTTTTACCAGGAATTAAAATGTTAAGCTTACTTCCTTATATTCTAATTTTTTAAATCAACATACTTGTACATGAAGTACTGTAAGAAGTACGACGTACTTTTTGATGAAAGAGATAAGTCTGTAAAAGGGGCATTACATGAAAATAGGAGAAAGTAATAATAATATTAAGCAATAAGTAGGTGATAATTAGTTATTTGAAAACTAATACTGTACAATAATTTATTTTCCTACTTAATGTTAGACAGATCTAATGTTTTATTGTTTGCATATGACTTGTTTCTTTCAGTTATGAAAGTGTTATACAACTTAAAATTCTTAATGAGAGTTTATATCGACAAAGAAATTCTCTCCTTTCTTTTACTTTTACAATAACAAGATGATTTTATAAATAATTTTACAGATCGGTAGCAAATTTTTGAAAACCATATCTACTCAATTTTTTGTAGAGATCATCCTTTTGCATGCAGTTATTCTGGTCATTCATTACTTTAAATTTATATAGTAAGGAAAATTCACATTTCTTTGTCCTCCTTAAATAAAGATATAATTTTTTTGTACATGAAAATCATATATGGGCAAGAGTGGTCCTGATAATTTTTTTGCAATTTTGCCTCATAATTTATTTTTTAAAAGTGAATACATTTTAAGATAAAGATTTTAAACACACAAATTAATTAAAAAAATACTACAAAGGAGCATTAAAAGAATTTTTAAACGCACATTTCTGGATTATTTTTGCTATAATTATTAAAATCAGTTTTATTGGTATTTAAGAGAGATTAGAAAGAGGAAAAATACTTCATCGATTTTATAAAGAAAAGGTAAAAAATAAATAAGAAAAACGGGAGGAGGAAACAAATTAAAAAAAATCAAAGTGTATTTAATGATTTTCACTAAATCACTAGACAAAACCAAACAGTTTATTATAAAAAAGTCTAGAAAAGAATTTAAAAGGACATAAACAAGAAACGACTTTTGTAAAATTAAAAAACGAAATAAAATAGAAAACTACAAGCTAAAGAGAACTTGCAGTCTAAAGAAATGGTCCAAAATAATAACTAAAACCGGAAAGGAAATCTTTCGAGTAAAGTTGTAGTAAAACAAAGCAAAAACAAATTTAATTAAAACGGGAAAACTAAAGTACCAAAAAGAAGACAAAACCGAACAGATCTTCATTAAACTCTAGTAGAATTTAAACAAGAATCTAGGAAGACATAAATATTTTATAGGGCGGATATATTTTTTATCTTTTATACATTTATATTTGTTTTTGACGAGTTACAAAAAAAAAAATTAAACTTTAAAATACTCGCTATGTATAAATAAGGTTTAAGAAAGTAAAAACAGAAAGGAGATTTAATAAGAAAAGTTCTAATAAAACCAGGAAGAAACAAATTTTGTTTAAAAACAAAAAATACCAAAAAGAAGACAAGAACACCCTAAAGATAACATAAAAGGTTGTAACTATAAATCAAATAAAGGTTAAGTTAATTTAAGACAAAAAAACCTAAACAATAGTGATAGAACCACTACGGTATTGGAGAGGCGATTAAGCAAGATTGAGAAGAGGGAATCCACGCTTATAATTCTCTGATGCCTTTTTATCGAAACCTATAAAACTGAAATTTTTTACAAAAGTCTATTTAGGAAGTTATAACTGATTTTAACGTTAACTGCGGTTTAATTTAAAGAAAAAAACAGCAGGATGAATGTTGATTAATTTATACAACTATGTAAACAGTGTGCTAAGCGATAACTCGAGTAAGGACTACGACTACTCCTTGTCCTAACTCAATAATACTATACCTATATATTGTATTAGTAATAACTTTATTGAAATGTTAGTTGTAAAAAATTATGTAATACTATACCTATATATTGTATTAGTAATAACTTTATTGAAATGTTAGTTGTAAAAAATTATGTAAGGCTCTAATCAGTTGTATTACGGCTTCTCATAATGGCGAAGCCGAAATAACAGGAAACCGATCAACAGGAAACGGAAGCAAAGTAATTGTCTCTGTTAGAGATCCTAGTAAAGCGATGCATAGCAAATCAATCAAAGACATTATTATTGATACCGTTAGTGGCACTTCAGGCAGTGAGGTTGAGAATGAGACTTTGGATATGCGAACGAATGATAAACATGGCTAACAATGCCAACCCTGCGTGAGTATAGAATATCACTAGGTATTTCTAATTCTGGCTTAACACTATCAAATCAATTTGAGCACCTCTCTGTGGAAGAAATTGGTGAAAATATTAACCAAAAGGAGGAGATTAAACCGCCCGCAATAATATTTGCTGGGGTATCACTGATTTGCCTAAACTATATGAGTTACTAGAAACCGACGTTACTATATCGAACTACAGCTTAAGTATTATTAACAGAAAATAAATGAGGATTATATAAAGAAATTGGCGCATACCAGATTATTCAACTAATCCGAGAATGGAAACTCATCGGCAACGCCGATGAGTTTCAAAAAAGGATGAGAGGGCGATCCGTGTAGTATTACGTAACCTTCGCTCGATCTCAATTAACGTTATAAGCAAAGAGATCAAGCGTAAGGGTTACAATATTTGAAGACATATTAACACTCGCCAACTTGTTACTAAGGAGCCGATACCGTTTATTTTTTTCATAAACCTGGAACCGCAAAGTAACAAAAAAATTCCAACTTAGATATATTGCCTGTTTGTGATCTTTACTACGGATCTTTCCAGCCCAGATTATGACGTAGTTGCGTCCTTTACAAACGCAGTCTTAACGGTTGATAGTGACCCGGCCCTGGCCTCCAGAAAGTTAAGCGTACAGTCTGCTTTGGACCTAATCGACGAATGGTTATGCAGGAGGAATATAAGAGTGAATCCAGCTAAGACATATCATGTGAAATTCACCATTAGCAAAGGCGATTGTCCGTGATTAGCTCTAGACAATACTCTTAATCATGATTTGAGCACAGTTAGGTACCAAGGTATACACATGATCACCGTTTAACCGGGAGGGACCACGTAAAAGAAAAGAAAAAACAATTGAATATGATTTTTATGTGGTTATACTAGCTATTAGTTATGATTTTAATCTGCCTCTCTCAAATAAGTTATTAATATACAAGGTACTCTCATAAAAGAATTATCCTTTCCCTCGGAACAGTTCAGTGCAATAGAATTACCAAATGTAAGTTGCCATTAGAAAATGAACCAAAGAAGAAGCCTAAAGGTACTTGTATTGAGTTTGTAGGTAGCTTTGAATGAATTGAACTTTCTAATATGGCATGGAGAGACAGTAAGACTGCAAATATTGTCATTCGCTGGTACCAATTCAACAAAAGAAATTTGTCGGTACAATGGAAAAACTATAACTCATGAGAAAGTTCCTTGTTCTAATATTATTATAACATATAATAATCATATGGGAGTGGTAGATCTAATTAATAGTTTGATAGATGTGGTCGCATCATAATGAGACTGAGGAAATGGCACTTGAGGCTATTTTATCATCTTCTGGATGTAACAATCATTAATGCTTGGATTCTCTACAGAAGAGTTGTGGCATCTAAGGGGACCAGTAGAGGTGAAAATAAGCCTACGGAGTTGTTAAACTTCAAATTATAATTGCCTGAAATTCTTTGCAACATTGGTGAAAGGAAACTGCAATACAGAGCACGACCTTCTAGTGTAGTAATGGAAACCATCTAAAAAGAAGTTGAAGACAAGCAGAGACACTCCAGTTGATATACGCCTCGACAGAACTTATTACTGGCCTGAAGACATTGAAAAAAAACAATCATATAATTACTGGCTGTAAAATATTTACAAGAGTCTAATGCTCAAATGGTTCAGTATTTTTGTGTTTTAATAATAAAAATAAACATTTTGTAAAATATCACACAGTAAAAAATAAATATGTATAAAAAACATTAATGTGTATAATTTTTTTAAAAATTTTTATTATATTGTTTTGTGTTTAACATTCATTCATGTTAACTGTACGAAATAAATGAAACAACAGATAATTAATGTAAAGTAGACTATTTTCAACTGTAAATAAAATTGTAGTAAGAAAACATTTTTGTAGTAATAATTTATGTATTTATGAATATTAAACAATTAAAAAGGTGGTAGAATGCAAAAAAACTGAAAATCTGTATTTGAATGGGCAATTATCAGAATAACAGTAAGTATGAAATTCTGTTATGAAAGATATATGTAACGCATGCTGTAGAAATTTGCTTTTTTGAGGTTTTATTTTACCAAAAATATGCGTAAACGATTTTTTAACTATTTTGAATGTGTTTTTTAGCCAATAATTAAGTTTAATTAATTTTTAAAAGTAAAAATTCATGCATTTTAGGAATAATCCCGGTCAGGCATGGAATTTTTTAAATAATAAAAAAAATTGCATTCAAAATTCTCAAATAAAATCTTTCAATCCTTTTAATTGTAGTAGGACAGATCTATAAGTCGAGCTTACTAGGAAAGATTTATGTTAAATGGTCATGTGAATAGACATAGTTGTCAATGTTGGAGTAATCATATTCCCAAATTGTTGTTACAGTCAAACGTACCTAGAGAAAGTAAATATTTGAGCAAAAATCGTTAATAATCATTATATTAGGGACTTTAATTTTATATTGAAATCTTACAGAAGATGCTTGTTACAACTTGTTAGCCATTAGGACTTTACCAAACATTCAGGAAAAGTTTGGATAACAATTAGATAACTTGTGGTTACAGTGAAATGGGACGCCACCTTCCGTCCCATTTAAGGGCACGGCAGATTTTAAATGAAACATTTCCAGTTCATTGGATAGGTCGTAGAGGAGCCATAGAATGGCCTGCCAGGTCTCCAAATATGTGTCCTCTTTTGTATTATTTCTACAGTTAATTAAATCATAATATATACAAAACAAAACCTGTAAATATTGAAGACTTAAAAAGGGGTATAATTGACGAACGAATCTCACGAATACCACCAAACCTGATACAACAAGTTACAAACGGGTAATATTTAAAGTTTATGCACCACTAACCTATAGACGGGAAGCATTATGAATATTTCTCGTAAAATGTATGTTTTAAAAATTTATTGTTTTAAGAAATTATGACCGAAAACATTTAATTAAATTTTTAAATTAAATATTTTGTTAATTGAAGTAATAATAACTTAATAATAATAGTAGTAACTTGTAATTTGTAGTGCCACTTGTAATTTTCCATGTAATTTGTAGTAGTTTTTGAATATTATTTATAGCTGTGTATTATTATTAATGTTAATATTATTTTTTTTAAAGGATTTTGAGGTCACAATGAACCACTTTAGTCAACTCTGTTTCGTCGTTTCTCTTTAATTTTTTTCTTGATTGCTTCCCAATACTTCATTCTGTCAGATCTTGTTTTTTTTTTAGTTCTTCTGAACAAACCCTCATTGTTTTCCTTTATTTAATTTTAAATCTGGAGTTTGCTTCTTTTAGTATTTTTATATTGTCAGTTTAGTTTCGGAAATCTTCTATTGTGATTTCTAGTTCTTTCATATCCTTTCATATCATAGTTTGAGTTCTGTTATCCAGGTCGATGTTTTGGACATTTTCCAGGATTTCTCGACCAGTTTCCTGACGAACCTGTTCGGTTCTGTTCTAATTACGTGTCTAAAGAAGTAGATTCTTTTCTTTCTAAAGTAGTCTAGAGCTGGTTCTACGTCTCATGTACCTCTTGGTTTGGTATGAGTCTCCATTCTCCCCCATCAGTAAGTCGTCTTTTATTTATGCATGTTCTTAGAATTCTTCTTTCTCTTCTTTGTATCTCTGCTGAGTAGGAAATCTTGGATCTCAGTTTGAAGAGTGTTTCGCTTCCATATGATATTATAGGTCTGATTACAGTTTTGTAATGTTTGAGTTTGGTATATAATGAGATACCAAACTAATATTTTGTTATATACACCTTTTGTACTATGCACCTTTTGTTATATGTTTTTTTGTGGTATTATGTGCTTTTGTGTTCTTTCTTTCCAGTTTATTTTTCTTTGAGGTCATGTGTGATATTTTCTCTTAAATATTTAAACCGTTCAACTAGCTCGCCTTTTTTCCGTTTATGATTACGTGGTTCAACACCAGGGGATTTATGGCAATTATTCTAGTCTTTTTATGAGGTATTCTTAGGCCTATTTTTCCAGCTAGTTCTTCCAATGAATTTACTTGGATTCTAGCTTCTGCGATGTTATTGGCTAGAAACGCTAGGTCACCTGCAAATACTAGACAGTTTACTTTGATACGGATTACATGTTTCCTTGCTTCAATTGTTATGTGTGGTGGGTCTTTTTTGTATCAATCTCTCATTCGATATTATAAGGCGCAGTTAAACGGCTAGTTAGCACTAGGAATAGTCCATCTTCTTGTCTTAAACCTGTTTTGATTAGGAATGGTTCTGATATTTCTCCTCTGTATTTTATTTTGGAGTATATGGCAGTTAACATTTTTACTTGTTTCGGGTGTAATTCTGGGTTTCTTAGTATTTTCAGCATTGACGATCTATGAATAGTGTCGTAGACGTTTTGGAAATCTATGAATGATATTGTTAGTTCTTTTTGTTTTATTTTGTGTACATCCACTATTAATTTGAGAGTGATTATTTGCTCAGGACAGCTTATCCATGGTCTAAAACCCCGTGATATTCTCCTAGTTCATTTTCGCGTTGATATTTTGTTTTATTCAGTATTATTCTTCAGAGTATTTTATATGTGCAATCTAATAATCTTAGATTGCACAACTTAGATGTTAGAAAAATAACTCCTCTCTAGTTTTCGGAGTTGATTTTGTCACCTTTCTTGTGTAGTCGGTGTATGATTGCAGTAGTCCAGTGTTTAGGTAATTTTTCTTCTTTCCAGATTTTTTGGAAATTCTCTAGAAGTGACCATTTAATTTCCTTGGAGAAATATTTTCAAAGTTCTACCACTGTCTGGTCTTTCCCGCTTGCTTTGTGATTTTTCATTTCTCTTAATGTTTGATTTAGTTCTTTTAGTGTAGGTGTGTTTATTTGGTTTTGGTTAGATTTGATAAGTGAGTTTGTGATCTTAAAATTTAGTCGTTTTTTTAACTATTTAGCTAATATTTCTGCGTTTTGTTTATTATCGTGTGAGGTATTACCAGCTTAATTTTTTAGGATTACAGTGGGTGGTTCATACTTTTGTTTTTGTGTTTTAAACATTCTATTATTTTTATCGCTTTCAGTTTCGATTTGTTTATTAAGTCTTTGTGGAATTGTCTTTTAGTGAATCTTATTATTTTGTGGGTTTCTTTTATTTTTATTGTTAGATTCAAGCGAACTCCTGTGATTGGTCACATTGGTGTTTGATCCAACTTTAGTGTCTTTTCTCTACTGCGATGTCATAATGTTTATTCCACCATCGGTGCTTGGCTCTTGGTTGGATTGGAGCAGTGGGTTTTGCTGAATCTTTTAGTTTTGTTGGGAGTTTATTTAATTATTTTTCGTTAATATTTTTGGTTGCTTCTTGGTAGTTTTGAATATTTATTAGATTGTCCGTATTGTATTCCTTTTTGTTTTTAGTGTTTTTTGGTATTTTTTTTTGTGGGAAGAAAATCATTTTTATTTTGACCACGTAGTGATCTGATTCTGTGTCTTCACCTTTTAGCATTCTGACGTTCTATATCTGTTTATAGAAGCTCTCGTCCATGCATACGTGATCTAGTTGCAAAAAAACCTGATTTTCTATTTTTTTTTGGGGTGGGGGAAAATTTTATTGCTTATAATTCCATAAAAAAGGTATTAACGAGAAACGTTTTTCACCATCGTTTCTTTAAACATTCTTATTAAAATCTTTTATCACATGTCCCCCTTCCTATTAAAAAAAAAGTTTGATTCAATATGGAGGATCGACTTTGCCAGAAAAACTTTTAAACACACCATAGAAAAGTAATTTTGTAACTACGTAGTCTCTTTTCTACTTCCTACTATTCTATTGTCCCTCAGTTTTGAAATATGAAACCGTTTCCATACTTTAATATCAGTCCGTATATATATATATATACTAGTCGGTCAGTGATTGCTTCGATCGCCCGACCGTCTAGCCAGAGGGCTCCGCCCCTGGACCTCCAATACCTTCGTTATCCTCAAGTGAGAAACTTTCGCACTTCTATGCTCGTTCAACCTTGCGGTGTTGATCGTTCTGTTTGGTTTCTTGTTCTCATAAATACTGGCTACAACTAGCGGCAACTGATCGTCCTAGATTTGATCTCTTCTAAGAGGGCATAATGAGAAAAACTACAGGGAGTAAATAAGGTAAAAACGAATAATAAAAGGGGATGGTCTTTACATAAAAAGAGGGAACAACGAAGAAAGAAGTATTAGAGACTTCATACATACTTGAAAATGAAAATTACGAAATATATAATAAGGGTACCTATAGTGGTGTGAATATCAAATATTTTAGATATTCATTAAAGAAAAATGAATTAGTCATTTTAAGTCAATTTCTTTCTGTTGCCATGGTGGCAGAAATATAATGGAGGTAAAGGATTAATTTTTGTTTTTTAAAGAATATCTTTAATTCACAATTTATTTATCTTAAACTACATGCCTTATACTACATCTCTACACAATCGCCACATGAATTAAGACATTTATCGTAGCAATACACCAGATTCAATATACTCTCGTCATATTCTTCTCCTGCCAGTCAATTTAGCCACTTATCAACAGCATTTTTATGTTCATCGTCACCCGCGAATTGCTTACCACTCAAAAGTTATTTCAATCTCCCAAACAAATTGTAATCAGAAAAAGCTAAGTCCAGACTATATTGTGGGTGATCGTAAGTTTCTCATCCAACTGCTCTCACTAAATCACATGTCGGACCCGAAACATGTGAACATGCATTATCGGACAGCAGGACGACGCCGTCTGTCAGCCGTCCATGTCTCCGATTTTTAATGGTGCGCCGTAACTTAGAGTAGAATTTTTCAGTAGGCTTCTGCAGTAGTCGTTCCAAGTGGCATAAAACCATCAGCAGTATACCAAACCCATCCCAAAAAACTGAAGCCATCAGTTTGCGTCTAAATGGCTGTGGCTTGACCTTTGTTGGTCTGTTGGTAATTGAGGATGACGCCATTCACTTGACTGCCGTTTTCTTTCTGGCGTCTAATAGGAAGTCCATGTTTCATTGCCGGTAACAGTTCAATTAATGAACTCCACATCTTTTTCTGTGTAGTACATAAAAAATTCCAAAGCTGATCCCATTCGGATTTTTTTGTGACGTTCCGTTAAGACGTGCGATACCCAACGTGCACAAACCTTTCTGAAGCCTAAATGGTCACAAACAATGCGACCGATTACCACTCTGGAAACATAAGGGAAAAGGAAGGGCCAGGTCGGAAATTGTTGAGCGACAATCTTTTCTGATTTCATCATTGACGCGTTTCAACAAGTCCTAGGTGATTATCGAGGGCCTCTCCGAACGTTCTTCATCATGCACATTAATTCCGTTATTTCAAAACCTTTCACACCATTTTCAAACGTTTCTTCGTTTATTAAATTATCACCGCACACACCAACCAACTGCTTATCAATTGAACGTTTTCATGGTTTAAAAAACATATGATTCCGCGTATTTTTCAGTCGGCAGCAACATCAATTTTCCTATTCATTTTATAATAACTCACACGTAATCGAAATACTACAACGCGACAAATTACAGTGTGTACATTACTAACGTGGCCATGAACGACACAGGCTCGCTAACCGTAAAGAGAGAAATTTTACGGAGGTCTCTACTTATTTTGAAAAACTTATTTACTTTTACTTAAATAACGCAAGTCAAACATACAAACTAGCTTAAAGATATCGCTCGGATATACATATTATTTATATACATATATATTTATATAAAATTGGATATTGATGGTAATATTAAGAGACCGGATTATATGCAACATAAAAAGCTTGAAATATTCATGCAAATAATATGCATGAAAAATGCTTAAAATATGCATTTCAAATACGAAAAAGTGTCAAACTATGCACCTTTAAATTATAAAAAAAATTGTAATTTTTAGATTTTTTCTTTCAAAATCAGCATACAGTTTGTAAGTAGTTGAATAACATATCGATAAATTCGATAATTAACAATTATTTAATATTTTGTTTCTTTTGTAAACGTAAACCATCAAGTACTGTTCCAAGTGTTCAGTAGTAAGATTGTTTGTTCGATCAGTCAAAATATTTTTATAACTGGAAAAGGATCGCTCCCCATCCACTGAGGTAACTGGGCAGTGTTTGAATTTGGAAGCTATGTTAAAACTTATTGCTTCTGGCAAAAGTTCACCCGTCCCATTAATGAAACTATCAATTTGACACAAAGGTTCAAACCCTGGGTTATTGTTCAAAATGTTTTCATTTTCTTTAAGATTACATGGGAATACTACTGGCAATGCGGAGTTCATTTAGGTGATTTTATTCATTAACTGAATAGATTCAGTCAACGCCAAACCTTGAGTTTCAAGCCTTTTAATTCTCGCAGCTATGTGGGAAAAATAAGTGCTAATCACAGCTACGATTTTTTATTATCGTTAGATGCTTCCTTAGATTGATAAACTGCCATAGCCTCTTCACTATCGAAGTCGTTTACTACACCATTGATGGCCTCCAAATGTTCATTGTAAAACATTACAGCTTCAATCCACGTTCCCCCTCGAGTTACCACTGGTTCGGGAGGTAAAGGCACATTTGGCAGTTTTCCTTTTTAGGCCTTATTGCGAGCAGGTGCCTTAACAAACATTTTCTTTGTTGATGAAACCAGTTTATTTACATTCCCAAACGTGGATCGTACTTCTTCAGCGAGTCTATATACTCCGTAAGCAAACTACGTCACATGAATCAAATTCGGATAAAAGAATTGGAGAGTTTTGGATGCCTTGATCATATAGGGAGCAGTATCTGAGAGAAATATAAAGAGTCTTTCATCTGCAGAACATTCAGGAAATATTTTTATAATACCCTCATTCTCGAATCTGGCGATCGTAAAATGATTTGTCTTTTCCAGGTGTTTGCAGGCCACCAAATAGGAAGAAGAAGCATATAATTTTAATGCACCGACAATTACATTCACAATCTAACGGCCACAAGTGTCGGTACTCTCCCCAGCTGAAATCTAAATAATGCTATCCTTGAGTTCATTGCGTATTTCTTCCAGAATATGTAGGTAAATTGTTGGTATGTAATTTTTATGCAGTGCTGATTCCTCTGGTATATTTTGATTCAAGCAATATTTCGCAAAATATCTTTGAAGGTAAAATGATTTGTAGGTTTGTGAAGAGGAATATTACTTGTAAGCACTGCTTCACATAAATCCATGCCAAAGTCATTTTTTTGTTTAGCTTTGTAAGTGAAACAACTTGCCGCTGTTACAAGTTGTTGTCGTGGGCCTTTCTTTTGCCATCTTACTATACGAAGACTTGTCTTGACATGCTGATCTATTTAAACATTTTTGTGCACGAAATATTTTTCTCGCAAACTCGATAATATAAAACATTTCCGTCGTATGTAAATATTTTAGGAGAGTCAGCTATCCACGAAGAGACTTTTTTTTTCGGGAGGTACACATTAATCATAACACAAACAAATAAAAACTAAACTGATGCAATAACGCCTCAACAGTAATAAGCGTAGTTTAATTGTTTGTGGGAGAAGTTCAGCGCAACGCAGAACGGTATCGCCGTCCTTGTCTCGCGTGAGTTTGTGTTCTACTTGGCCTCATAATAATATTATCCTACCAAAACAATAGACCTGCGGCTGCTAAGTGCACTGTAAGAACTGTGCGGCTAATTGGTTGGCCGGCTGCAACGTAAGACCATTTGTTTCGGTAGGTACCCTACCGAAAAATATTGTAAATATAGCGAAAATATGCATCATCACTACGTTTTAAGGGAAATATGCAATAACCGGTAAGAATGGATTTAATATGCAAATGCATATAATCAGTTCTCTAGTAATATTAATTCAGAGAAATGTAGTGTTCGACAAGATACGGATTATAACAGTTTTTACGGGTTTCACCAAGTAGAGTGTGATTTTAATTAAAATATCAATGCGCTAATTCTTTTAATAGAAATTTCTACGGTTTTGGTTTAATGTTCATGCAATTTTGTTTCAATGTTTAAAATATATTGGTACGAATTGGCTATTCTTAAAATGATTTAAGAGTTACTTAAGCTTTTGAAGTCAGCGGTTGTTATGTTTAAATAGAGGCTTGCCGTTTTTAATATTAAATAAGCAATGTTTTAAGATTATTACGATATTGCAAGTTTTCCACTAGGACGATAATATGTATTGGTAATGTTATGTAATAACCTTAGTAAGGTTAAGGAACTGCTGAATTTAGATTTCGGCAATTGTTTGAAATGACCTCATGCTTATGGGTTGTTAGTTAATAGTGAAATGAATTGTGATGATCCATACTTATATACTGATATATCATAATTACATAATTATGATGTAGATATGGCCCTGATGAAATACTAGGTGCAATATTAAAGGGTCTCCTACTAAAGACCCCCTGGGACATGATTGACGTTGCCAATCTAGGGCTGCGAAGTAGAAATGTTTTCTGGCTTACTGGAAAGAGACCAGACTGGTCTTCCTTCCGAAGCAGAGCGTTATAGGCTGGGCCGGACCAACACCCACCGGCCACTATGCATACTGAACAATATGGGCAATGCCATTGAACGCTAGCTGGCCATGCGGCTTGTTGATGAAATTAACACCGGCAACGGTCTACATAGGAATCAGTTTGGTTTTTGGAATGGGAGGTCGACCATTCAAGCTCTCTTAAAGGTCACATCTTGGGTGAACAACATGAGGATGGACACTTGGTAAACGATGCGAATGCCAATACTATTTTTATTGGACGTTAGCAATGCTTTTGGCTCAGTCCCATGGAACGCTATTCTTCATACTCTTTAGCGGAAGGGAGTGAGTTCCTATCTATTTTACAACAGATTTGAAATTATTTTCGAGAGATATGGATCTCTGTTGAAACTCAGCAAGGAGACCTACGCTTGTGGATGACAGGGGAGTCCCGCAGGCTCCGTGCTTGTCCCCTGGAACATAGCATTCTATGGAGTACTAATCTTCACCTTCTGGAACAGATGATAGCTTATCAACATAAGCTATCATCATAAGCTAGTCCTCATAAGCTAGTGTCCTCATAAGCTAGTCATCATCAACGATGATGACTATCCTTATTGGTGGTAAGATCAAGCAGGACCTCCAGGACCGAGGCAATGAGGCCATTAGTAGTATAGAGAGATGATTGATGGATCATGGACTATGTTTTTCACCACAAGAAGAGTGAATGCATCATTCTAGCCGCTCGGAGGAAAGTGGGCTGGATAGATCTAACCATCGGAGAACATCTGATCCTGTCTAAAGCCACTGTTCGATATCTCATGGTGACTATTGAATGGTTGTGTAGATTCAGTGACCACGTCATTGGAGTCTGTGAGCAAGCAGAGAACACTGTTGCTGCCCTAAAATAACTCCTTTCAAACCAGTTGGCACCTTGAGCATTTGAAAAATCTGGTACAATTTTTGGCGGGCAGTATATTGTCAATCCTGACTTTGTTTCCTCTTTATTTGTAATATCAAGATGTTTCTTTCTCTAAATGTAAACAAATATGTTATTTTGTTACTGCATGGTTACCAGCTATTTGTACTTTATGTCTTATGCATTATTAAAATTAGTATTTCATTATGTATCAAAAGACACACATCACACTCACAATAACATTTGCACATAATAGGTTAACAAACAATTTACTCAAGATATGGCGGCTACATGTATATTTAATTGATATCCATGAATTAGTGCTATTGTGAAAAATAATGTACAGTAAAGATAGGAGGAAGACTGCAGCAATCTATATTATAGTACCTTGTACAACATCCTATCATACTACATCCTGATGCTAACATCATATGACTAATCATTAAGCGTGAACATTTATGGCTTCTGCATGCAGGTACTCGGTTAACACACGATTCACTGTGTCAGAAGTATTGTATCCTAAATCCCGAAAGAACTATTTCTTTAATTGTTAATAAATACTTTACTCGCTTCAAGTTTAATGCAAGAACTCAAACTCAACAACTTTGTCAACTACCACATTTTAGAATAGTTCCTTCATGACCATTCTTTGTTTATGGTGGTCAATTATGATACACCACGGCAGGCAGCGATCTAAATCTTTCACTGAAGCTTATATTGCACCGTTTATATGTTTTGCAGCTTAGGCAATAGATTTAGAACTAGTTTCTGACTTATCTACACAATCATTCATAGCAGCCTTAAAAAAATTCATATCTCATAGAGGTATTCCTAAGCAAATCTTTTCTGACAGTGGTACTAACTTTCGCTCTGCTAAAAAATTACTTTATAACTTACATCATCTCTTTAAATCAGAAAATTTAAAATCAAACATTCAGTCATTTTCAACGAAACAAGATTTCAATTGGTCATTCATTCCTCCTGCATCTCCTAATTTTGGTGGTTTGTGGAAAAGTGTAATTAAAAGTATGAAATATCACATGCATTGTGTTATCAGTCAAATGATATTTAACTTTGAGCAATTATAAATAATTTTAATGCAGACTAAAGTTTGCCTTAACTCCTGACCCTTATTCTCTGTTTCTACAGACCATAGAGATCCTGAGCCTTCAACTCCAGTACATTTTCTCTTTGGGTCTCCACTTACATCTGTGCCTGAACCCAGTTATCAGAAAATTCAAGTCAATCGTTTAGGATGCTGGCAACTACTGCAAACATTTATTCAGTGTACTTTCAAGTGTTAGTCTAAACTCCGTACATAAGGTGTACTGCTATGACAGGGAGCTGTCGTGATGAAGATTTTCAGAACCCAACATCCAACAAGGGGAAGTTAAGATCAGAGTCCCGGTGGGGGCTCCTCTTGGGAACCCCTCATTTGAGGCATAATGCGCAAACAAGACCGAGACCCGCCCTTCAGTGGGAAGATAAAGGTTGTATCATTTCTTGGTCCGGAGTCTCCTAGCTTAGGGTTAGATGCTGGCACAATATAAATTATCTAACTGGCGGGCAGACCTGCCTTGCCAGACGTACAGCTAGTGGGCAGAAAGGCCCGTTAGTCAAAGGATACGTCCCTGGACTGAGGTATACTTAGCTGTGGGTCCGGGCCAGGGGAGGGGTATAATAAAAGTTATAAACTATTTACTGATATATCATAGTTGTTATATTTAAGGTAGAAACTTATTAAGCGCTATGAGTAATCCACAACATTTATACTTGAAGACTTATCCTAAATGTAAATATGCGTATCTGCTTTGAGGTTAGGAATGACAAGTCAGTTATTTAGAGTGATAGTATAAATGAAATCAATGAAAGGTTGTGAGCAGTTCTTATGAAGTTAAAAAACGTATTTAAATTATTCCCTTGGGTGTTGTAAGTTACCTTTATCTTTCAACAGGTAATTTGAGGCTGTGTATATGCTTCTTATCAATAAAATCGTAAATATAATCGTAATTTATTAAACAATGAATGAGGCAGACTTTTCTCCAGCAACTGGAGTCTCATATTTTATAATAACTAAGTATAATTTAAATAACAGTTTGTATAAATAGGTTATTCATGATATGGATACTAATCTTAAATAATTTATATGTAATAATGCGAATTGTTAATAAGTATGGAGAGTGTAAATTAATACACGTTGTACATTTGCTGTTTAATTGTATAGGTAGAATTTAATATATGTTGAGTAGACGAGTGTTAATAACGGACGGGTTATGAGGACTTGGGTAAATGGAGTTGGGGTTTTAAACTTAATTTAATGGGGATTAACTGGTTTATTCTGTTATAAAATCAAAAACTTTCCATTTGTGTATTTCGGGTTATATGTTAGAATACGATTGGATAGAGTGCTAGTGGTATTTTTGTAATGCTAGTGATAATATTCGTTTAAATGAAAATAATTTTGCATCTCATTATAATTATATGTTATCATATTCTTAGGCTATAATCATCTCCAATTACATGTAAAAATATATAATTGCATCCAACATTATTTTGCTTTAATATATATTATTTATAATAGTTTATGTTAGTTCTGTTTTAAAAATTGAATAAGGTTTTTATAGCTTATTGAATAAAGTCTACTGCCTTACACGCTGCGCCATATTTTATTTTATACTATAAAAACATTAATATATTTTTACGATAATATAAACATCTATTTATTAGAGTATGATATTAATCAAATAAATGCAATTATTTTATTTTGTACACTAACGATAGGCTTTGGAAACACTGAAATTGTGTGATAATAAACAAAACGAACTAGATTATTATTATAAATTTTATTATTATTATTTTAATAAATAATATTTAACTTAATTAAAAACAACAGCTTTATATTTTATTTCGACGTTAAAAACGTTGTATTACATCATTTACTACTGAATTCTTTATTTTCTGAATTCGTTCAACGAAACTTTTGTTTCTTTAAATTTTATTCTCTCTTTAAAGGTATTTTTCAGTTTGAACAATTTAAAGTTTTTTTTTGTTTTTTTTAAATAAGATAAGTTTTAACAAAGGTTTTGCACATAATACTCATGTCGATTTCATTATTTTTATTTTCACACATTATAAAAGTGAACATTGTTAAAAAAAACACGTTTTTCCCATTATTTCATTTCTTTTTTGTACAAAAAGAATTTTTATTCGTTAATAAATTTATCAAAAATTTCATATCAATCAATAGATTTCGGATATAGCTTATATCTAAGGTAGGAACTTTTGAATAATTAAAATTATTAAATTTGTACTAGTACATTTTGTTATTAAAAGTGATAAATTTTTGATGTGGTTATAGGTTAATCTAGGAATCACCATCTACTTTTTTCAATCATTAAAAATTATAATTCATATTGTAGTTACGAAATATTTCATAACCATAATTATATTGTACTTTTAAAAGTACCAACATAGTGTCATATCGTAAAGATATTATTCTAATTTTGTGTGCTCGGCAAATGTGTACGTTACAACAGCAATAAAAAATGAATTAATAACTTGTTAAAATAATAAACTTGTGGAAATAAAAAGTTAATTAAATATAACGCAAGGTAAGTAGTAACATGACCAACCTAGAGAAGTAATTTGTTAATATAATGATTTTTAAACTACGAGCTGTAGGATAGGAAAATAATTTATCTTGGAATTCAAGATTAATTTTTTGGTTATTTAAGTAAAATGAAGGGGATTTCATAGCCTACATTGAATACAAATTAAATAAAATTCTGGAATTCGTGTGTGCCTAGGAATTACAAGTAATTATACATAAAGTAAACTATTAAATTATATTACTTTTAAAAATTAATAACAATAATCATATAGATTTCGAAGCAATAACACTGAAAAATTGAAATTTGGAAAATTTTCTCTAGTTTTTAACTTTACTAAGGAATTAAGGAATATGTAAAACAAATTTTTAGGGATGTAGGATGTAGAGAGTATACTGAAATGAAACGACTAGCACTAGATAGGGAATCTTGGAGAGCTGCATCAAACCAGTCAAACGACTGAAGACAAAAAAAAAAAAAAATTAAATAGTTTGTGGTTACAATTTATACCACATAAACTAAATAATTTAAATTTTCAAAATTATCTGTGAAATTATACAAATTACGATTATCAGACAAATACAGGTCTACATCAGATAATTTACTTAGCATAAAATATTTTTCTAATTTTGACAAAGACATTACGAAAGGGCCCGAAGCAAATTAAACTATTACAGAGAGACAATTGTTAAAATACTATATTTTAATGTTTTAAGTATTTCTTCGCTACTTTTTTTAATAGCATATTTTAAACAATGTCTAACAATTAATATTAGTAACAGTAATGTTTAAATTTAACCGTATTAGCTATGGCACAATATTTGACCGATATTCTAATATACTACTGTATTTAGGACTTTTAGAAAATATTTAAAATAAAGTTAATGCAAAACCTCCTTCCCAACATTTTTCGATGTCAAAAACGCTGAGATTTTTTTAATAATGAAAAAACATATGGAAAATAATGGAATGAAAGAATTACTACTAACTGGTTGAAATAAATAACAATAAAACATAAATAAACAATTAACTTAACATAACTTAATTTTCATAAATTAACAATTAAAACAGATATTAGCATTTCATAATTTACTAAAGAAATATTTTTAAAAAATTGTTTCAATTACGAAGTTTTTTTCAAAAATTATAAAACAACATTAAACCAATATTTATTTGAAAAAAAATATTCCTTGGTAACAGATTAAAATATATTAATTTATTTATGAGGTTTAATATAGTAGCAACTTTATATAATAAAGCTAACGTTATATAATATATTAAGCTATATTTTTATAGCTTAATTGAAACGTCAAAACTACTTCAATCCTGTTATGTTACTGCGTGTAAATTTCATTGCCTAATTTTCATCTTAATAATTCAAAATGATAACACTGGAGAACAAAAAATAAATTTTAGGAAGAAAGATATGTGATTCTGATAGTATTTTTTCTCCTAAATTCAAGTCTGATATCGGTTTTTCCCCATCACGCAAGATTTCTGAGACAGGCATAATTTAATTTGTATCACCAGAATCTGTGTCTTTTCCCTTTAATTTTTGTTGAGCGGCAATAACAGTCATATGAGTGATCTTTGGGTTCCCTCCAAATCATAGTGATAGCAAATGACGTGTGACATTTTTCCATGCAGTGAGAAGCATAGAACACGATAAACAACAGATAGGTGTTGTTTATCGTGTTCCGGTCCTTGTTTGGTTCACGACTCTGTATCCAAAATAAAATTCATAAATTTTGGAAGGTTCCGCCTTTGGGACTTGAGTGTCACTTCATCACACACATAACAAAAATTGTTAGGATGATTTAAACAAACTCTAGGCATTTTGTAACTAACGATTAATGAAAAGAAATAAAGTTGTAAATCTGTAATACACAATAATTGAGACACACAAAGCACTCACATTGACATGTTTACTGGTTCACTACTATCTCACACCTAGCATCTTTCTGATGAATGTGTGCTACACTAGATCACATTTTTACATGTCTACACACGTCTGAAGTTGCCCAAGAGAAGCAACGCTACCCTTTGAGTTAGATCATTTGGTTCCAGCATATTTAGAATGCTGTAGTAGCAGCTTTTACTTGACAATGGATAACTTGACGAGAAAACTTTTTAAAATATTTAAACAAATTAAAATAACAAAAAAACTGTGAGTGATAGAGAAATTCCAAATACATATTTGAAAACAGGATAAAAAACTGCATTACGTACACCTATTGAGACAAAAATCGTGTTGACCAATGTAACTTTTCTATAATATTACAGTCTACAACTTCTTCTGTCTATTTGAGAGAGAAGGAGACTTCTTCTCTCTATTATTTCAACTTTGTTTTCTATTTATTTAGGTTATGTTAACCTATTCAAACCTTTTCTTTAGTTTCTGATAATTCTTCTATGCATACTCTTTATCAGTTCCTTTTTTTATCAGTTTATTATCAAATAAACTTATAAATGAAGTCTATTTATTGCGTAATCTCTTCAAAAAACTTATCATCTATTAACTAAAACAGGTGACAGAAAGCTACATCATAAAGATATTATAAAATTACAAGTCTGAAATTCAAAAAATCTAAGTCACTATGGAATATGAACTGGAAAACATTTTTATATTTTCTACTGATTTAACGTAAATTCTTTTTACTAAAATGCATTTAAAAAAAAATTAATTAAACTTATCATTTGCTGTAATGAATAAATAATTAAGTTAATAATCCTGGATTAAACTGAAATAAAATCGTAGGTAATTCTGAAACAGTTTAAAACATTCTTTTTACTTCCTTGTACGAAGTAAAGGAAGTAAAAAGAATAATGCAATAATTGCGAATAATTTCGGTTTTCAGATTTTGACGGGAATATCCATTTTGACCATTCCTGAATCCATTTTGTCTAGTTTCGGCCTGACGTCTGTACTTACGTATGTGTGTACATATGTATCATTTTCTTTCTTTTTTCTTATTAGTTATCAGTTAAGTTGTAGTTTGGGGTAACTTCATCTATTTTTCTTGGTGAGAAATTCCTTTGTTTAGTCAGTAGTTTGTGAATATTCTTTTCGTTTTGTTTTACTTATTCAGTTCTTTTCTTTTTTAATTTTATAAAATTTGATATTTTATTATAAATTTGGCTTTAAGTTTATAATTCATATAAATTGTTGGAATGCAAGCATTGGAAAAGGCAAGGAAGGAAATATAGTGGGTGAATACGGGCTGGGCAAAAGGAATGAAAGAGGGGACCGACTTATAGAGTTTTGCACGAAGTATAATTTAATAATTGCCAACACCCAATTTAAAAATCATAATAGAAGAATATACACTTGGAAAAGGCCAGGCGATACTGCAAGGATCATATCATAGATTATATCATGATTAGGCAAAGATTTAGAAATCAACTCGTTGACTGCAAAACTTACCCTGGAGCAGACATTGATAGCGACCATAATTTGGTGATAATGAAATGTAGATTGGGGTTTAAAAACCTGAAGAAAAGGTGTCAGATGAATCGGTGGAATTTAGAGATGCTTGAGGAAGAGGAGGTAAAGAAGATTTTTGAGGAGGACATCGCAAGAGGTCTGAGTAATAAAGATAAAAGGTAGAAAATGTAGAAGAAGAATGGGAGAATGTTAAAAAGGAAATTCTTAAATCAGCAGAAGCAAAATTAGGCTGAATAAAGAGAACTGGTAGAAAACCTTGGGTTTCAGACGATATATTGCAGCTGATGGATGAACGTAGAAAATATAAGAATGCTAGTGATGAAAAAAGTTAAAGGAACTATCGGCAATTAAGAAATGCTATAAACAGGAAGTGCAAACTGGCGAAAGAAGAGTGGATTAAAGAAAAGTATTCAGAAGTGGAAAGAGAAATGAACATTGGTAAAATAGGCGGAGCATACAGGAAAGTTAAGGAAAATTTTGGGGTACATAAATTAAAATCTAATAATGTGTTAAACAAAAATGGTACACCAATATATAATACGAAAGGTAAAGTCGATAGATGGGTGGAATATATTGAAGAGTTATACGGAGGAAATAAGTTAGAAAATAGTGTTATAGAGGAAGAAGAGGAAGTTGAGGAGGATGAAATGGGATAAACAATACTGAGATCTGAATTTCAGAGAGCATTAAAAGATTTAAATGGCAGAAAGGCTCCTGAAATAGACGGAATACCTGTAGAATTACTGCGCAGTGCAGGTGAGGAAGCGATTGATAGATTATACAAACTGTTGTGTAATATTTATGAAAAGAGGAATTTCCGTCAGACTTCAAAAAAAGTGTTATAGTC
This sequence comes from Lycorma delicatula, assembly GCF_047948215.1. NCBI lineage: Eukaryota > Metazoa > Arthropoda > Insecta > Hemiptera > Fulgoridae > Lycorma > Lycorma delicatula. The sequence goes on along the minus strand of NC_134455.1, from coordinate 173,040,696 downwards.
ATGACACCAAAGAAATCAGGGACAGATAAATGTGAAGACTACAGAACAATTAGCTAAACTAGTCATGCATCAAAATCTTAACTAGAATTCTATACAGAAGAATTGAGAGGAGAGTGGAAGAAGACCAATTTGGTTTCAGGAAAAGTATAGGGACAAGGGAAGCAATTTTAGGCCTCAGATTAATAGTAGAAGGAAGAATAAAGAAAAACAAACCAACATACTTGGCGTTTATAGACCTAGAAAAGGCATTCGATAACGTAGACTGGAATAAAATGTTCAGCATTTAAAAAAAATTAGGGTTCAAATACTGAGATAGAAGAACAATTGCTAACATGTACAGGAACCAAACAGCAACAGTATTAATTGAAGAACATAAGAAAGAAGCCGTAATAAGAAAGGGAGTCCAACAAGGATGTTCCCTATCTCCGTTACTTTTTGATCTTTACATGGAACTAGCAATTAATGATGTTAAAGAACAATTTAGATTCGGAGTAACAGTACAAGGTGAAAAGATAAAGATGCTACGATGTGCTGATGATATAGTAATTCTAGCCGAGAGTAAAGGATTTAGAAGAAACAATAAACGGCATAGATGTAGTCCTACGCAAGAACTATCGCATGAAAATAAACAAGAACAAAACAAAAGTAATGAAATGTAGTAGAAATAACAAAAATGGACCACTGAATGTGAAAATAGGAGGAGAAAAGATTATGGAGGTAGAAGAATTTTGTTATTTGGGAAGTAGAATTACTAAAGATGGACGAAGCAGGAGCGATATAAAATTCCGAATTGCACAAGGTAAACGAGCCTTCAGTAAGAAATATAATTTCTTTACATCAAAAATTAATTTAAATGTCAGGAAAAGATTTATGAAAGTGTATGTTTGGAGTGTCGCTTTATATGGAAGTGAAACTTGGACAACCCGAGTATCTAAGAAGAAAAGATTAGAAGCATTTGAAATGTGGTGCTATAGGAGAATGTTAGAATGTTACAAATCAGATGGGTAGATAAAGTGACAAATGAAGAGGTATTGCGGCAAATAGATGAAGAAAGAAGCATTTGGAAAAATATAGTTAAAAGAAGAGACAGACTTATAGGCCACATACTAAGGCATCCTGGAATAGTCGCTTTAATATTGGAAGGACAGGTAGAAGGAAAAAATTGTGTAGGCAGGCCACGTTTGGAATATGTAAAACAAATTGTTAGGGATGTAGGATGTAGAGGGTATACTGAAATGAAACGTCTAGCACTAAATAGGGAATCTTGGAGAGCTGCATCAAACCAGTCAAATGACTGACTTTTAATTAATGAAATATTTTGATCTTACAAACGGAAGGCACATCAGTTCGAATCAGACTTCATATCCTTTCTTTTTTTAAAACTTATTTTTATTTAAATATATTGATTTATTAATAATTAATAACCTCTGATTGCAAAAACGTTTTACGATAAATAATAATTCAATAACAACAGTAAAAAAATATATGAAAAAATATCAGAAGTTATTAATGAAATAAACTTTTATTTACTTTCAATTTAAAAAAAAAGTGAATATGTTATTTAATAGGTGTATAAGGAAGTCATGTAGTGTCCACATCAGATTTTATTTCTTTCTCTTCGATCTGTTGTGTTAAATTGATAATTTGTTTTCATTCCTTCACCTGTTTATTTTGTTTAAAATAGCAATTATCAAAAACCAATCCATTTAAAAGGTTTATGAGCTTTATTATTTATTCTATAAAAAAATTTTATTTTTATTTTAACTAGATATATTTTAACAAAATAAACCTCTTAAATGTTGATTTAACCTTTTAATAATATAATGTTAGTTTAACTTGTAATAGTATTGATTTTTATCGTCCTGTTTTGGTAACATTAGGTCACGGATACATATTTGATATTAAGTAATAAGCAGTAATTACCGCTTTATTTGGTGCAATGAAATTTTGGCTCGGTAAAAAGTACAGTTAACGCTCGTTTGGATTACAATTGTTGATCGTTTTACAAACATTTAAATTTGTCAGTCTTATTTTGAACATTTTTTCCTTATGTTAGACGTTCAATTTAACAGGTTAATGGAGAAAAAATTGAATTTAAAATAGACTGACATGTAAGTAAATAAGGGGAAATTTCACCTAGATTCTAAATGCGAGAATCATTGTAAAAATTAATAAAATGATCTACCTTGAAACAAGAAAAGCTCACCAAGAGGTTTTCATTTTGGAAAATCCTTTATTTCGTAATTCAAATTTTGAAAACATTTTAATTTTCAGTTCCAGATGTTTGGGGATATTATGAATTTCTTATCATTGATTGAAGGCTTTATGTTCTACGTATTGAATTTTATTACAACAATTATCGTCGAAAAGACACAGCGAAGTGATTTAGTTCAGTAATAAAGTTATAATTATTATTATTAGATTCACCTGTACATCTAATATAGTTTTGAAATATACATTTGTATAAAAGTAATATTTTGGTAAAACGAAATATTGTTTACGTAGGTACTTTATTATGCGCCGGCCTCCGTGGCGCGAGTGGTAGCGTCTCGGCCATTCACCCGGAGTTCCCGGGTTCGAATCCCGGTCAGGCATGGCATTTTCACACACGCTACAAAACATTCATCTCATCCTCTGCGGAGTGAATTGCTTGACTGCGGACCCGGAGGTAAAAAAAATGGTATTATATTATGAAATAATAGTCATAATTATAAAATTATTATTAGTATTATTATGAACAATTAAACATATAGATCAGCTGAGTAATTATTTACCGCCACTGGGATATTAATACTGAGCTATCAATTCCAGGTAAGCATGATATTGTACACCTCCCACCCGTTATACTATTGTACCAATGTAGCGCCCTATCTCTGGATTTTTTGTAAACCTACCTATTGTTTTATTACGTGGCATTGTGTAGTATCCTATTGTTTGTTATTGATAATGAATTGTATCGTGGTATTTAAAGTCTTATTGTTTATGAAGTGATTTTTATTAGTGTCGATACGCAAAAAAAATCACGTTACTTGTAATTGTGAAAACTCTACATAAAATTCTTAGAAAGAAAGTTTTGATAAAAATATCTGAAATTACCATCAAAACAAAACAAAATCGATAAGAATCTTTGAAGCAACATAAAGGATGTTTTTGATCTCAGTCTCATTCTTCTTTAGAATGTTTTGTTAAAGATTGACCAATACATTCCTTATCATCCACATTTATGATTAACGATAAATAAGTAGAAAGGATACGAGAGGCTTCTATACTTATTATATATTGTCAACTTTTTTGGAAGAAGATATAGCAAAATATTTTATGTACCTGATTAGGAAATTAAGGTAATATTATGGAGGTAATTTTATTACAAAATAAAAAAGATTTGTTAGAAAAGAAGCATAGTCTGTTAAAGTTTATGTTAAATTAATAAAAATGCAATATAAGATATAAGAAAGTATAAGCCTGAAAATATCTATGATAACAGAAATTTCAATCCTAATACATGAAGGAATGGTTGGCAACAAAAATTTATATGGGATGGTATGTTTTTAATTTTTGACAATGAAACCAGATTTATTAAATATTAATTAATAAAAATTTACTTACTCTAATGCCTAATATTTTTAGAACTAATTTATTAATTTTTTTTTCTATCAAATTTCAGGGTGTTAGATAGGACAATTACAGCTGTTGTCAGCAATATGAACTAAAAAAAATTTCACTATGAAGAAAGGTTGTCCTTAACAAGTACTACATTGATATCACTTTTAGAAAAGTAAAGAATAAAAAATGTTTCATTCATAAAATCTTCTTCAAGGATAACTTCATTTTATTACGTAGTAATTGTTTTCATATTAAATACTTAGGTAAATTCTTCTCAATTATTTATGTTTCTTAATTCTTTTGAAAAACTATTCACATTCTACACTGATAGAATACCAATTAACGGAAAGGGTTATTCTTTCATTTCTTCCTTTCTTTAATGTGACATTCATTTTGTTATGGTAAGGACAAATTTTTTTCAAGATATTTGTCTTAACAATAAATTTCTATAAAAAATGTTGAAATCGTCTTTTAGTGCAAATAAAAAAAAAAATTGACTAGATGTATAATCACGCAACGTTTTTCTAAAAGGATAGCAGTTGATTAATTCTAAACTTTCCTGACGGCAGATAATTTATTTATTCACATAAGTAAATATAGATATTAACAAAATTATATGATCCCTTGGTAAGAAGAAATGATATTTATATCGTTTAAAAAAACGCCAAGTTTGACTAGGATTTAATTCCAGAATTCCCTGGATGAATATCAGAGATGCTAGCACCTCAATAAAATGGTGCTTAAAAATAACTTTACATATTAAACAGTTTTGATATAAGAATTTATTTAAATAAAGAAAGAACTATTCTACAATAGACTTTAATAAAAATTAACCTTTTACACAACTTAAAAGCAATGCAATAAAAGATCTTTCATTTATATTTTGGTGAAGTTTACTATTCATTCATAAATCTAATATTATTGTACCGCACTGAATACAAAATATTTTTCGTATAAAAATGAATTTTTATGTTGATATACTGCATTCAAGACATAAATTCAGTAAATGATATATCCGGAATTTCTCTATTTCCTTCTCTCTTTTCTTAGTTTATCGATGTTAAAAATGTACATATTAATTTCAACTATATTAAATACAATTTAAAATTAATAGATTAAATAATGACAAAAATACAACATAAATTATTAACAAAATGATAAATGGATAATTAAATTTTGGTACAAGAAAGTTTTTTCGACATCATTTAACATAATTACAAAAATTTAATATTTTGTAATATAATTAGTGATAGATAATACTTTTTAATCCTTCCTTTAATGGGAAAATACTGTTCTGCCAGTTTTGTTTCTGCCTCAACTTTGTAATTAACTTAGCATCTTATTATGTTAATAAGGGAACTCAAATTGTAGAATAAACGAGTCTGTACCAGACGTGATTATCTAATTAATACAAGAATGCTACTTGTGAATTCATGTTTACGTACATTGTAGCAACTGGTTTAAATTTTTCATCTGCCAAAAGTTCAGCATTTCTAAGAAGCCTTCAAAACCAATTCTATTTTCAATCTGTTAAGTATACACGCCGGTTCAAGGCTAGTCTACATATATGATTTTACTGTAGCGAATCGATTTTATGCTTACTTTTAATCCTGTATTCTATCCCTACATTTCTCTTTTTTATTATACTTTCATGCTTTTTAAGAATTCTCTATTTTATCTTACCTCATCAAACAGCAGTTTCATATGCAAATACAAATGTAATTTAGTGATGTAAATTTAATTTTCTCAGAATTACATTTATGTTGAAGTAACATTTTCTTAGTTTCTTTATACTTCCTTTATTTTATTAGGAAATTAAAGAATGTTAGATGATGTATAATGAAGAAGTTAAAAAAAAAAAAGATCAAAATAAAATTTAATTATTTATAATTTTCTCATTAGGACTGTAGCAACAATTGTAGTAGGAATGTAGTTTTGGAGAATTGAAATTTTCAAAGGAATAATTTAAAATGTTTTTTATTTGAAACATTTTACTACTGATACTATCATTATTTTAGACGTCTCATTGTACTTTATGCAATATTAACGCCCGGAAAATCAATTTCTGTACCATCTAGTTCCTCTTTTGTCAAGTTGTAAGGAAAGCTAACAACAGGTTTTACAACGTGCTTGTTTTGCCCTTTCATTTGTTCACAATATGCCAACATCAAGTATAAAATGAATGTTTTGATCGAACGTAGTGAAAGAGGAACGAGTATGGAGGATTTTGAGATAGGGAGAGAAAGAGAATAACAAAATAGAAAGACAAAACTTACTTGCTGATGGTTGTTGTTTTATGTTTGTTGTTATAAAATGAAAGGTTACGTTAACTGATCCACCGATTCTGGATGTGCAGTAAACATGCACCATATTCAGCTCTATTCAAAACCCTAACCCTTCGCCATTTGTCTCTTCGCGTTCACCATCATCTCTCGCATCCGTTTTTTTCATGTTAACAAAAGTGCACAACAATCCATTCACCGTACCTCTTCGCCCTACCCACCACCTATTTGTCCACGTTCACTGAAAATAAAAGAAAAAATGTTACTACGAAACAACCATTCAGTACTGGAATCATATGTTTTGTTCTATACACAAAAGATTCAGTAAATGTGAGGTGTAGTGTGTGGAATTGTAGAAAGAACATTAGCAAGTATCTCTATCATTGCGTTGGGTTACAGCAAACAATATACTGTTTCACTCATTCTAAATTTTACGGGATTCTGCTAATGAAAATTCTTCGTAGACATGATACATCATCCTTTTATCAAAGGTAGGTTTCTTCATACAATTTTAAATGGCTGACATTTAATATCTAAACTTTTCCTCTCAAATTACTCTCAGTTATCAGTATCTTACGTGATCTGTAATAAAGTATAAAGTTGTTAAGAATATAATGAAACCATTAACGGGCCACAGCTTAATAATCTAGTTAAAACAAAAGTCAATTTTGATGATATTTCAATTTTTTTAAGTACAGTTAATTGGAATTAAATTTGTAATCGACTGATATTATTTAAAAGTCAGGGTTTGCTTCATAAATAGTATTAAATTTTCATAAATACTATAACCGCTTATTAATAATGGTTACCTGTTTATATAATTGAAAATGGATACCACCCCTGCCAAAAATATTTTTAATATGTGGCATAACATGACCAAATTTTTACTAGACAATTAGTAAAAATTAACACTTCTGAATTAATAATTTAAGAAATCATTATTTTAGAAATTTTCATTAATTTTATACAGTATTAACATGTTTAAAAAATATTTAGAAATTAACTAATGTTCAGTTTTATTTAATGGAAATCAAATTTTTTAAATTCAAATCAGAAATCGTTTTGTAAAAATTTCGCTGATTTTTGAAATGCTACTTTCTTGAAGAAATGATTATTGCTAATTAATGATATTTTATTGACTTCTTTAAATAAAATTCCTGTAAAGAAACTAATTTCTGTGTGGAAATTATCAATCAACCTTCTTTTACAAATTAAAAAAAAAAACACATTTCATTGAAATAAATATATCATTTTTAAAATTAAATTGCTCAAGAAAATACTGATTGAATCGTTAGAAAAGTATATAATTCAAATATTTCAAGGAGGTTAATCGTTTATTAACAATATACTACTATTATTATCGAATAGCGGTCAAATGGAGTTAACAGGAAATATTTTTTTAAAGATTCGATTGATTTTGAAGATGTAGATCTTAAAATTTCTAAAAATTTCTTCTGTTATCTTCTAATACAGCTATTTTGAAAAAGGTTACTGTATAAAACACATTAAAAACAGAAAAAATTATAGAAGTTTTGTGAACAGCAATGAGTGAGTGAGTATCTTTAGTCCAGTCTGTTTTGTCAATTTAAATTTTGGAAATTATTATTACAATCCAACAATGAAGCAATTCGTTGAAATTGATACCAACATTTTATTTTTGTATTATTAGTTTTCTATTGTACATCCTTTAAACAGAATTTTGATATACCAAGACATTAAACTTACCACGTGAAGTTTGTTGAATGAGTTATGATTTTAGGTAGCTAATAATAAATTTTGTTTAACTAAACTGAGAGCCTTATTTTAAGTAAAGTTTTATTTATTACATTGAATCATTGCAAAAATTTATGCAAAATTTTGTCAGGATTATCTACTCAAAAATTTTGAAACAAAATTAACTCATTACAAATCTTAAAATAGTGATTTTGTAAAAGTAAGATTGCTTTACAAGTAACATTTAAATTTTTCCTTCAGATATAAATTTATTTATTATATCAATCATTATTAATAGATCAATTTTCATAAAATAAAAGATCTGCAGTTCAGATACTTAATACACAATTAAATCTTGTTTTTATTAATAAAGTTTATTTAATAAAAAAATCTATCCTGATTAACAATCCTGTTAGTATGTTAAAATGATTTGTAATGTAGTTTTTGAAGTTGTTTCTTTAGGAGGTAGAACTGTTATCAGTTTAACTTTGATATATAAGAAGTAACTATTTCAGAATAATCTAACTTGTACCGTTGTAGCATTAGTTCCCCAGTATTAGAAGTTAAAAGTGATAAATCCTGTGTAATATTTTAAATTTAGAAATGAAAATCTGCTAATGACTATCAGTTAAAATAATTTAAACTAATTTATTTCGGAGAGAAAAAAGTTAAATTTTTTTAATTATACTGGCAAAATTTAATACTAAAATAAGTGAAGAGTGGGTTTATAAATCGCTCTACTATTCCAAGTAGTTTAAGAAGTTTTGATTTTAACTAAAACATTACATGGAAATTTTGAATTATTAACCAATCCATTATCAGTGAGGACGAATGTGTTAATTTGAAAGACAAAAAATTGATACGAAGTCCTTGAATACTCGTAGACTAGCAGCCTTTCAATTTTAACCGAAGTTTACTAATGAAATTTTCATTACTAATTACTTCAATACTTATAAAATGCTGATCGGTTGATGGATTATTTCACACAGCTCTTTCTCATTAAGAAGTTTTTAGGTTGTTTTTTATATATGTTTTCTTTTCTTAATTAGAATTTCATAAACAAAACAATTAGTTCTGATTTAGTCGATAGACGATGCTTTCAACTAAAATTTTACGTCCACCAATTTATTTTCCCATTCGGAAAATGCCGATTAAGCATTTGTTTTGGATGTAAGTGTTCAATTATGTACGATTGTAACAAAAATTTTATTTATATTATTCACTGAACGTGCAGGCTTTTCTAAACTCTTCAATAGATACAATTCCGTTGGTAATTATATTCTCCTAAGATTTATCATTAGATATTTAGGTCTGATGCTTCGTACTTTTCCAGAGAAAGGGATAATTGATTAATTGTAGCAGAATCGCACTAGTTAATGGCACAGTTAACGCCTATTTTTAACGTAATTTTAAGTAAGGATTAAACATAAAGAAAATACGGTGTGGAGAAATACACCAATATATTGGAGATGCACTAGTGAAGAATGGAAAAATATATCATGATTTTAAGTAATAAAAATAATTAATCAACATCAAACTTAGTTAATAATTTTTTAATTGCATTTGTTATTATTATTATTATTAATAATAATAAAAAGGTTTTGTAACTGTTCTGTTGCACAAACAAAGCAAATAAAATTAAAAAATAAATAAAAAATAATTTATAACAGCTCCTTTGACTGAATAAAACAGAATCAGTTGCTAAATCAATGTAGATAAATCTTTTATCTTCTGTAATATCACAAATTGGGCACATATTTGGACAAGTGGCCAATAATCTGCGTTGGGAGGTTGGGTGGTGAAGACTTCTTTTAAGGTAATATTTTTCCTTTAGACTACTATTATCTGAAACATTATTAATCAACAACTATGTTTATACGTATGTAGTTTATAAATCCAAATATAAATACTCTTTTCTATTACTTCGTAGATATATACGTGTATGTATACATTTTTAAATATAATTTTCATTTATTTCTAGTATGTATTTTTTAACACCAATTTCTCAGTGTCTCTTGATGACTGTTTGTCAATCAAAATAGCTACTTAATTTTTTGAGTGATTAACTTATTTTTTTTTTATTTATTTAAGTAACCGTAAACTTTGGTCCTTTTTATTTAGATAAAATTTACTTTTTTTAAATTAAAATCTGTTATTAAATAATAGGAAAATTATCCATATCAATCTTACCTAAATAATGTTTGTACAAGCAGTATATGATTTATTTCTTGTATCGTGAATATTATTTTGTTAAAGATTCTACCTTAGCGAGTAAATAACAAATTTTACTTTTTTACCATAAATTACTAGTCGCACGAAGAAAAATACTTGTAGTATAACTAACCTATTTCCCACTCTCCTATTCCTACCCAATTTAATCTCTCTTTCCATTGATCCCTCGAGCGTATATAGATTGAGGGAGCAGCGTAACTGAGTGATGTTTACGTTAAGTTATTATTGCTGTATACATTTTTTTTTTATTCGTACTCTTGAAGGTTGTTTTCATATGACACTAAGTTCTGCAGTAGTTGAGATGTATCACTAGTAATAAATACCAGTATTTTTTTTCTTCAATACTTTTTATTACCGGTTTTTTATTCTCTTCTTTACTTTTTTATTATACATATAATAATTTTGTTTGTGATTTACAGGTGATAAGCATAGTAGTAGAATATTTATACAAATTTTCATATAAAAATCTGATTTTGATTTTTTTTTTTGCTTTTTGTTAATAATACTGTATAAGTGATGTAAATTGGTAAGTTACTTCCGTGAGTATGCCAGGTCAGTTGAGATTAAAGTCAGTAAAGTATTTCTTATTCATAAACTGTATAACTAGTACTAGAAAATAAATCTGATACCTAATCCGAAGATTCGTAGAGAACTACATAATAAAAATGGCGTCCCATTAAACATTATTAGCTGTGAGATAACTGTCAAACTCTCGGCCCAGAACTAAAGAAACATAACTCCATTTTGATTATTTTACGCGAGAGGATTAAGAAAGAACACTAACACATTCTTCTTTTTTTTGTTTTTTGTTTCTTTTTTAAATAACCACATCAACCCTTATTCTAAAAATGAATCCTTATTCTAAACAATAACTAAAAATTTTGTTAAGAATTTTTTTTTTTTTTTGGCTTCAGTCATTTGACTGGTTTGATGCAGCTCTCCAAGATTCCCTATTTAGTGCTAGACGTTTCATTTCAGTATACCCTCTACATCCTACATCCCTAAAAATTTGTTTTACATATTCCAAACGTGGCCTGCCTACACAATTTTTTCCTTCTACCTGTCCTTCCAATATTAAAGCGACTATTCCAGGATGCCTTAGTATGTGGCCTATAAGTCTGTCTCTTCTTTTAACTATATTTTTCCAAATGCTTCTTTCTTCATCTATTTGCCGCAATCCCTCTTCATTTGTCACTTTATCCCCCCATCTGATTTTTAACATTCTAACATTCTCCTATAGCACCACATTTCAAATGCTTCTAATCTTTTCTTCTTAGATACTCGGGTTGTCCAAGTTTCACTTCCATATAAAGCGACACTCCAAACATACACTTTCATAAATCTTTTCCTGACATTTAAATTAATTTTTGATGTAAAGAAATTATATTTCTTACTGAAGGCTCGTTTACCTTGTGCTATTCGGAATTTTATATCGCTCCTGCTTCGTCCATCTTTACTAATTCTACTTCCCAGATAACAAAATTCTTCTACCTCCATAATCTTTTCTCCTCCTATTTTCACATTCAGTGGTCCATCTTTGTTATTTCTACTACGTTTCATTACTTTTGTTTTGTTCTTGTTTATTTTCATGCGATAGTTCTTGCGTAGGACTACATCTATGCCGTTTATTGTTTCTTCTAAATCCTTTACTCTCGGCTAGAATTACTATATCATCAGCACATCGTAGCATCTTTATCTTTTCACCTTGTACTGTTACTCCGAATCTAAATTGTTCTTTAACATCATTAATTGCTAGTTCCATGTAATGATTAAAAAGTAACGGAGATAGGGAACAGCCTTGTCAGACTCCCTTTCTTATTACGGCTTCTTTCTTATGTTCTTCAATTATTACTGTTGCAGTTTGGTTCCTGTACATGTTAGCAATTGTTCTTCTATCTCTGTATTTGAACCCTAATTTTTTTAAATGCTGAACATTTTATTTCAGTCTACGTTATCGGATGCCTTTTCTAGGTCTATAAACGCCAAGTATGTTGGTTTGTTTTTCTTTATTCTTCCTTCTACTATATATCTGAGGCCTAAAATTGCTTCCCTTGTCCCTATAATTTTCCTGAAACCAAATTGGTCTTCTCCTAAAACTTCTTCCACTCTCTTCTCAATTCTTCTGTATAGAATTCTAGTTAAGATTTTTCTGAACACTTTTCTTTAATCCACTCTTCTTTCGCCAGTTTGCACTTCCTATTTATAGCATTTCTTAATTGCCGATAGTTCCTTTTACTTTCTTCATCACTACATTCTTATATTTTCTACGTTCATCCATCAGCTGCAATATATCGTTTGAAACTCAAGGTTTTCTATCAGTTCTCTTTATTCCGCCTAAGTTTGCTTCTGCAGATTTACGAATTTCCTTTTTAACATTCTCCCATTCTTCTTCTACATTTTCTACCTTATCTTTTTTACTCAGACCTCTTGTGATGTCCTCAAAAATCTTCTTTACGTCCTATTCCTCAAGCATCTCTAAATTCCACCGATTCACCTGACACCTTTTCTTCAGGTTTTTAAACCCCAATCTACATTTCATTATCACCAAATTATGGTCGCTATCAATGTCTGCTCCAGGGTAAGTTTTGCAGTCAACGAGTTGATTTCTAAATCTTTGCCTAATCATGATATAATCTATGATATGATCCTTGCAGTATCGCCTGTCCTTTTCCAAGTGTATATTCTTCTATTATGATTTTTAAATTGGTGTTGGCAATTACTAAATTATACTTCGTGCAAAATTCTATAAGTCGGTCCCCTCTTTCATTCCTTTCCCAGCCCGTATTCACCCACTGTATTTCCTTCCTTGCCTTTTCCAATGCTTGCATCCAATCTCCAACTATTATTAAATTTTCATTTCCTTTTACGTGTTTAATTGCTTCATCAATCTCTTCGTATACACACTCTACCTCATCATCATCATGGGCGCTTGTAGGCATATAGACGTTAACAATCGTTGTCGGTTTATGTTTTGATTTTATCCTTATTACAATGATTCTATCGCTATGCGTTTTGAAATACTCTACTCTCTTCCCTATCTTCTTGTTCATTATGAAACCTACTCCTGCCTGCACATTATTTGAAGCTGAATTAATTATTCTAAAATAACTTGACCAAAAGTCGCCTTCCTATTCCCACCGAACCTCACTAATTCCTACTACATCCACATTTATCCTATCCATTTCCCTTTTTAAATTTTCTAGCCTAATAACCTTTTTTAAACTTCTAACATTCAACGCTCCGATTCATAGAATGTTATTTTTTAATTTTCTGGTGACCCCTTCCTTAGTAGTCCCCACCCGGAGATCCGAACGGGAGCCTAGTTTATCTCCGGAATATTTTACCAAGGATTGGTAAATCCATCATTGCTATATGAAAATGCAGAGAGCCAGATTTGCTTGGAAAAAAAGCAGCTGTAGTTTTCCATTGCTTTCAGCTGCGCAGTACTCAGAGGACTGAGTGCTGTTGATATGGCCGTTTAAGTCATTCTGACTCACGCCCCTAACAACTTCTGAAAGAGCTGCTGCCCTCTTTCAGGAATCATTCCTTATTCTGGCTCTCAACAGATACCTCTCCGATATGGTTGCACCTTCGGCCCAGCTACTCCGTATCCCTGAGCACTCAAGCCCCGTCACCAACGGCAAGGTCTCATGATTCATAGAGGAGGTGTTAAGAATTAAAATTAATAATTTAAAAATATATTTACATTCATGTGATTAGGGCGCTTTTAAAGTAGCGACAAAGATATAGATCGTTTTGTTTCCAACTATTTGTTAAATTGTATGTACATTAGTTGAGATACTCAAATTCTGGAAAAACTTTTTTTTTTTTTTCTATTTCCCTTTAAGACATTTATATTAAATATAATTACGAATAAAGTTACTGTGATAGCTTACATTAATCAAAACTAAAAATAAAAAAAATAAACTACAGTTAATTTTTTTCGAGGAAAAATAGAATAAACTTTATTAATGCAAACAAAATCGAGCTCTTAATTATATAATATATTTCTATATTAATAATTTTGTTATTTTTTCATTATTAAACGGCCTTATGTTTAATATAAATAAAGAGAGTACAATAAGAATTACTATTAAAGATATAATATTAATACAAAGGAAATATATTCATACTCATTCATAAATAATTAAACATATACTAAGTAAATTATAAATAACATAATAATATTGTTCATTGGCACCGATCAGCAAAAGGACAAAACAGCCCTTGTTTGCCTACGGGAGTAACCAGTTATATTTTTAGCAATTTGTTTTATTTATTTATCATAGTAGAGATTTCCAGCTAGTCACAGTTATTAGCCTTGAAATATACAATTTATATATAGTATTGGATTTAAAACTAATTAAACTGGTTACATTAATTAAAAGTATCGGATAAATTGATATACAAAAGTCAATACAACAGTTAATATATCTAGTATTAAATGTTGTAAACAAATAAACCATCCATAATAACAAAAGTAAACAATTCTGAACTGTTATAACTATTTCATTATGATAACTTTAAACCACTGAAATATACCGTAATTATAATAACTATAAATACACTATATACTATAACTATAAATCACTAAGGGAAAATAATAATAATAATTCCGGATCTCCACCTCGAAACTGTTCCTACATCTATTAATATATCTTAAATCTTTAATGTAAAGCTATCTGTCACCACATTGAAGAATACAAAACCATTTGTACTAGGGTGTGACCTAGATTCATTTAAAATTGTCTTTATGATTATTTTTTTAACAGTTGATTTAATTTTTTTTTTCAAATTATTTAATTTCAATTTTTTTAATAGTTGATTTAAAATTACTTAATTATTATTTTAAAAAAATATTATACAATACCTATATCTCAAAAATTCGACTGATTTTGATTTCAATAAGTTATTATTAACATGAATGAAAGACTAAATTGACCATATTGTAAAATAATATTGAATCTATATTCAAAGATAATAAATCCTGTATCATAAACACAAATAAAATACTGAACAAAAAATACTCGGGCTTGTTTTTCTACTTCCTTGTACAAAGTAAAGAAAGTATTGTGATCGCGAAATATTTCGATTTTCAGATTTCAAAGGAAGTATCCATTTTGACCATCTCTAGATTCACTTTGACAAGTTTCGGTGTGACATCTGTATCTACGTATGTATGAATTGTAAGTATGTATGTATATCGCATAACTCAAAAACAACTAGCAGTAGGATATTGAATTTTTGGATTTAGGAATGTTGTAAGATCTAGTTGTACACCTTTATTTTTATTTGTAATCGACTGAACCAAAAGTCTCAAAAAAAGCCCAACCCTCCCCCCCACCGCCAAAAAAGTCAAGTGTTGGGAAAACACCCAAAAAATTCACGTCAAGCCAAATTTGTCACGAGATGTGGACTAACAAACTGAGTACATTTTTTACCCCTCATATATAAATTCAATACAGTTATATTAAATTAAATATTTTATTACAATTTATTATTAAATTAGAATCCAACAAAAATAATTTATTATGTATTAAAAATAATCAGTACTTCTTAAAACCGATGACTTTTGTCCCTAGAAAATTCTTAGACTAAGACTCGAGGGTTAAGAGCGAGGAAGAGTAAACACGGAGGAATTTAAAATTGTTATCTACAATTACTTATTATATGAACTACATGTAAATCAAGATTAAAATGTAGAAATTTATATAAGATTTCTTAAGATGATAAAATTAAATTTTCATAATTCTGTACTGTATCTTCCAATTTAAGTTACTAAGGGAGAAAATAGTAAAACTTATGTAATATAAGGTTGGTCTAGTTGTACATTCAATGGAATAACTATCTGGATACAAGATTTCAAAATATAATATTCAGTGAGGTACTCAAGGAATAAGAGCTGTTAAACTGCCAAAATACTGTTGCTTCTTGAAGTAGTTTGTAACAAACGGGAAAGGTTTAATAGAAAGAGATAGTGTAGAAAGAGATAGACAGCGGGTGTAGAGTAAATTGGTTGGTTTCTGTGCCCTATAAAGGATTTAAACTGAATTATGAGGTTGCTAGTTAAATACTACGATCTTAAGGTAATATATTTTCTGAATTTAGTCTTAGCAGTAGATAGATGTACAGTGCTGACGGGCTAAGCATGTAGTAGCGTAGTATAATAGAGACTTATGAAAGTGAATTTATAGCAGGGTGAACCTGAGCGAGCAGAGCTGAACTCTGTTGTGACGCAGTACTATCTCATAATGTTTAACCCATAGTACACAGATAAGTATCCACTCGTGCAGTAACTGGGATATTATCCTGAAATAATTTTTACGATGTTGGAAAGTTTAATTGGTAAGGATTAGATGAATTTTAATAATCCAAATCATTGAAATAATATAAAAATTATTGTAAAGAAAGAAAAGTTAATAAAATGGTGTGCTTCCTTTATTTAGATGAGTAAACCTTAACCTCTGAACATTTCCTATGTCTTATAGTCATCTTTTCATTAAAGGAAAACGAAGGTTTTAATTGCAGTGTTAAGACTGTGTTGGGATTACTTTTATATATTATGAAATCACTAGAAGTCTGCCGGTTATTTACGTAATTTTTATTGCTAATTTCATTTATTGGTTCTATCCTTTTCTTCTTAAAATATGTATATTTAATTTTCCTGTACAGTTAACAGATGACTACTCCGTGAAGAAACTGAGCCGAACTCTTGTTTTTATCCATTCCATAGTGAATTATTAATGTTGTTTGATTGAAACAGTGCTCTTCGGTTGTAACATCACTTGTGTATATACATTTTATGTTATTCCTCTAGATTTTCAGCGTGATAAGTGTTATAAATTAGAACCTGTGACAGCATAGCCAAAATATCTATACCCATAAATCTGAATAACATGCGACATGCTGTCATTTATTACTCAGAAACTTGATATCCATTTACAAGTACATGCCATCTACTTTTGACCTTGAACATTTGTAGGGAAGTTGAAAATTATCCGCTAATACGAGGTACCATAAGTTGCTTAAGATACCTCATAATATCATGATACCTATCATATTATCTTGTATCGTAAGTTTTAATTTTACGGCTTGGAGAATGAGATGATGGGATGAATCTAATCATGTTTTTTTGTTGGGATTTTCCAAGTTGAAGTGTCTGGTTAAATCTCTAGTGAGTATGTTCCTGCATCTGGTTTTGAAAAAGAGTCAATTTGGATAACTTTTATTTAGCATCTTTACAAACAACATCGGAAAATATATCTAATCTATGATCATTAAATTTGCAAAAGATGACGAAATATGTGGAAAATTCAACTTTTATAGAAATATTTTGACCCTTCAGATGGATGTTTGAAGGCTTCGTGAGTGGTGGGTTAATAATAAAACACCTTTCAAATTTTATAAAACTCTTACTATCTGTACTAAGGAAACTTCACGGGTTAAATAATAATATATGACAGATACTTAAATAAAAGAGAAGTATAATCAATCTATGATTTAGACGTTTTCATGCTAAGCTTTTGTTTGCACAACAGATAGATATTACAAGATCCAAAGTCGCGAAGGAATCTTGAGTTGATTTTATGGCTCTTTCATAGGATCAGCATTATTTGTTACTTCTACTGAACACTGGCCAGATTGGTTTCGGAATAATATTTTTTCATCTGGTACCACAATAGGCAGGTTACCAATTTTAAGAATAAAGCAATGCAGAAGAAGTACCTTTGAATTTCCTCTGCTTTTGTTTCTAGCTTCTCCGTATAGGTTAGGTTTAGGGAAGACCGATTTTTTAAAATATTTTTATTTTTAAACGCTATACTGCTAAAACTTGCCTCTAGACCACCTAAGTAAAACGCAAATGAAATAAAAAAGAAACATCACATCTATCGGTAGCGCATTGTCCTTAAATATTTGAAAATTATTGAAAAACCCAAGATTATTTTGGATTTTAAAAACCTATAAAAATACAAGATAAAAAATTTCTATATGGATAAAGCTTTAAAAGTAATTTAAAAACCCGTTGGATTAAGATAACTATAAAAATGACTTTATTCTGGGTAGCGTAAAGCATTAAAAATCTGAAATTTAACGTATTTTTTACGAACCGTAAGCGACGCGCAACGGTGTCTATTGTAGTCTGCCACCAATACTTCAACGGTTGTCGTTCTGCACCTGTACTGCACCCCCACACCACACTATTGCTATGGAATTTACCCACAATGCAATGCAAAGCCATTTGTGAGCTTTGTGACAACAATATCTGTCAGTGTTGAGTCAGGTAATGACCGTGACGGTGTGTTTCAATAGTGTTTGCTTCAATAATGTTAGTTTTTGATAAGTGTGTTTGTTTTAGTAGAGTTTGTCTATAAAATTATTTTATGACTGTGTCCTAATGGCTGTGTCTAAGAAAATTACTCGCAGCGAGCTTAATTGTCCGTTATTCGGTCACCTAAAGGAGTTACCTGGGAGTAAACTTGCTACATATGGAGACTTTCTCAAGTGTTTTTTTTTCAATGAACATTACAATTTGGCATTGAAATCAAATAACAGGTCAGTATGTTTTTCTCAAGTTTCGAAACTTGTGCCTTGTGCAACTATAAGTTAATGTCGTGTTTGATAAAGCTTCAAAACCAAAGTTACGCTTCACAGAATAGTTCAATTAATTAATGCGTACCATACCAGTTATCGTAATCTTATGAAGTCTTATAAGCGGGATAAGGAAAAGGGTAAGTTCAAAAAGAGAGTTGAGTAATTTAAGCAGAAATCTTTGTTTCTATTTGATATCTCCGCTTGTAAGTGCAAAATAACTTTAGATTGCAATTACCAAAAGGCCACTGAAGTTTGTGTGTGAGTGCTCTGTATCTATTACCTGTACGCGTGAAAAAGCAAAAAAATATACCAGTCATTGAACTAAAATTCATGTTCTTGTAAAGAAAACATGGTATAGGAAAAAATGGAAGTGTAGACGTAAAGGAATCAAAAAAATTACTCAAAGACTTGAAAGAAAGGTAATCGAACATTAAAGTACTCATTTCAAAATTGACGCGATAGCACAGCTATCTTTCTCAAAATATACAGATTCAGAAACTTGCCTCCAAAAAGTGATAGTAAGTAATTCGTCAGAAGACATTGAATATCACAGAGACGAAGATTTTAATTTACCAAAGTCTGAAATTAAGTCAACATGGCAGATGCGTGTTAAATTGAAAAATACTGCGCTGACTAGTAATCGCTTTGATTGTCAGATAGAACAACGACAGCTGTGTCTTCAAGTCTGTTACAGGATTTTAGTATTGTAACTGATGAAGACAACACCTATGTTGTTGACAAAAATAAACTTAGACGGGGAAAAAGTGTTAACCGTTCAGCACTTCAAATACAAAACGAGGAAAGACTGTATTTTGATGGAAGAAAGGATTACACTCTCGTGACTGCAAAAGTTGACTCAAAGCAGTTGCGAGAACAATAAAAGAGAAGCATTACATGATTTTAAAAGAAGCAGATTTTGTTTACATTGTCAGTTACACCCTCTTCTATAGTGCTGAAGACATTGCTAAGAGCATTATCTCTTGTTTAACTGAAACTGGATTTTCACTTCAGGAAGTGAACGTAGTTGGACGTGATGGAACCGTTACTAATACGGGTTGGAACACAGGTGTCATTTGTAAAGTTGAAGAACACATTAAAAGATCACTACACTGGAGGGGGTGTCTCTTACACTTTAATGAATTGCCATTCCGGCATTTGTTTCAAGCTTTAGATGGTAAAACAACTGGACTAAAATAATTGGTACTGGTGCAATTGGTACACAACTCAATAAATATGAAAAACTGGTAATTTTGACAGTATTGACTGTGAGATTCCAGACATTGGCCGAAAAATAATAAGCAGAGATCAACAGTACCTGTTGGACATTAGTTGTGCTATAAAAGCAGGTAACTGCCCTGAAGATTTATCTGGCCGTGAACCCACTTTTCCAAGTGTTTAAAAACAGCGAACAGATTTCTCCGATTGTATATAAGTATCAAAAACCCAACAGATGAACATAAGATCATCTTCTTTCATCTTAAAATCATGTATGCTGGTATAGTTTCAAATTACAACAAATAAATATTTTACGAATAAGTCAGAACATGGATTTGAAATTAAAAAATCGTCAAGATTCCTTCCAGAAAACTTGGTAAAGATCATTGACCCAGTAATTGAGAGAAACGAATTTTTTGCACATTCAGAAAACTTACTTTTGAGTATGATACTAGATAAAAGGGTTCATGTAAGAGAGTTGGGTTATAGAAGAATTATAAAGGCCAAAAATATAGTTTCTAAAAGCAAGTCAATCAGGAGTTTCCAAACGTTCAAAATCAATTTCTGGGCTATGGACCACATCGAAATGATTCACTGGGGCGCTACTACACTTTCAGCACCACCTTTGCTGCGAAGAGTCAACGATCAAGAGATTTGGTTTAAGGTCAAATCAAGTGGAACAGTAGCTGAATGGAACTCTAACAAATTCCCATGTCATACTCAAGCAGTAGAACGATGCGTCGAGCTTGTCACGGAGACATCTCAAAAGGTGGTTGGATTTAGTTCAAGAGATGGTTTTGTAAGAACGGCACTTCTTTCAAGATCATCAATGCCAAGTTTTTCAAGAAAAAGTAAGTTCAAACTACCTGAATAAGACAAGTAAACTACTACATTGCCTTACAAACTAAACATTCCAAGTGACAGAAAATAAACTTTTGTTTTAAAATATTTCAATTTTGGTTTTTTATGTTGTTTTTGAAGTTTAATGTACTAATAAAATAAAGTAAAATGTATTATTTTTTAATTTATTTATCTTACTAAATGTTGTCCTACTAAAATGAGCAGATAATTGATTGTACTAGGAGTTTTTATCTCTACTTTATTTTTTGGAAGAAGTAGAAATTTGTATATTTTCTCAAAGTTTCAGGCTAATGCGCTACCACCAGCTGTAAGAAAATATAATTTACCTTTTTTGTCTACAAATAACTGTTTTAGAGGCAAGTTTTCTGTGGTGTAGCACATCAAAATATTAATTTTTTTCTTTTTGGGCCCACCCTATTAAGAATATTTATGAAATTTGGGAAGGTTATAAGAGTTGAAAGAAGCTATCCACAAAAAAAAAAATATTTTATCTAAAATTCCATTAGATATATAACTACTGTTTTCTGAAAACTATAAAAGCATTAACTATGAAAAGAATATTACGTCTCTTTATTTTTCTCTTCATCAAAGAAAAACGTGTTCATAAAAGCTTTTCAACCCTTTCATTTCTGTGCCTCTTTGTAGAACATGAAGTGGAAATTATCAAACTTCTCATTTTCAGACTTGTTTGTTACAATCTATTAAAAGGTATTTGTCAGTAAGAAATGTGATATAAATAACCCGTAAATAATAAAATATTAAATGCAGAATTATGACTTCCTTAAAGTCCATTCGTTATTTATTACACTATTATAGTTTTAAAATAAAGCGTAATATGTAAAACCTTTTGAAGTTAAACGATACGATCTGTAAAATCTTTTTATTAAGAAGGTGTTTAAAATTAACATAATAAAGGTAAATTCTGTCAATTGTACATTTTATTTCACTTCTTATCACTAAACTTATGAAGTTTCTATAAGTAACATACCATTTTTACTAAGGAGATACGAAAATATACTACAAGCATTATACATCAATCGAATAGCTTCCTCATGCACACCTACCTAACTTCATGCGCCCTAGCGTGAAACAGGGTGATAGGCTGCTTATTTTACTTTGATCCCTTTTGAATTCTGAATATCTCTTGATATATTCTGATGAAACATGTATCGCTGTGCTGCGTAAAAACGAATATAAAAATACGCGAAATTTATCACAAAAGTTAGACAAGTGCTACTTCAACTGATAAGAAATGTTTCATATTAAATTTAAATTGCCTTAAAGTATAAAATATATCTCCAAACTAATTTTTAAACTCCAGACTGTCAGTATTATAGCTTATAAAATAAGTTATAAAATAATAAACTAATTACGAACATCGATAGATTTTTCCATATAAATCTGAAGAAGGCATCAAGTTTTTTTAAAACAAAGAATTTTCCCCGAAATATACTTTTTATAGTGTGGTATAGTGAAACGTAAAATATAATTTTACTAGCAGAGAATTTTCTTCGGATATGGTTTACCCTTATTCGTATGATTCATCACCGTACAATGTTGCAGTGTTTTGTTAGTAATTGTTTTTAACAATAACTACAGTTTTGTATTTATATTAATGATTAGTTTGAGTATTCGGTTACAACCGGTTGGTGGACAATAGATACCGTCATTTGTAGCAGAAGTAAATATCGCTGCCAGTAAAACTTTACAAGATACATGTAGAGTTTTTCATAAAATTTATTAATCTTAAGACAGATCATTTGAAAATTCCTATACAGACAAATACACTTTTTGGGCCATGGCTTACATTTGATGAAAAAAATTTAATTTTCTACTACAATCAAAAATATTAATTATGAAAATTAATGGGTTGAAAATAAACATCAAGATATTTTATTTTTCATAATTTTGAAGGAAAATAATTAATTTCAATTTAAGTTAAATGAAAGATTGTTCTTTCATTTTGTTTTATTAAAGTCACTGTTGGTGCCTTTTACCAAGGAATTGATTATTCTAGGAAGAGTTCTTTTTATGTATCCTCAAATATGGCGTGAGTTGAAAATAAAATTTGAGTGTCAAATAGAATTTATTCTCAGTTGATAAGGAGATTAACGAATTTCAGCCAATTTCTGGGTTGGGGACACAGCTTGTACATTCAATCTCTTAAAATTTTTAATACGACATTTAAAAAAATAATTAAAATATCATCATAGCATTCCAATTTAATAAAATTGACTATATTTTTAGGCAAGATGCCCAGGAAGGGCTAGAAGTTCACTTTTTCCCTATGTTATTTATTTTTTGTTATGGATGAGCAGTTTTTTTACTTTTTAATAGTAACTAAAAAAAAAATATAAAAAAAACAAAAACAAGACGTTAAGAAAAATAAATAAATTTTGTAAAGCAACAAAAAAGTAAACTTCTTAAAAAATATACTCCTCATTTATTTTGAAACAACATTTGTAAAATGTCATTCTTTTGCTACACTACTCATTTTTTTTAAAAATTCAATGTTAACTTTTCTTAGATTAGCGGTTTTTGTTTCTCAGAATATTGAAATTTCATGAAAGAAATATTACTTGGTATTTCGTAATTCATTCTTTAATTCATGCCACTCATAATTAAGTAGAAAAAGCTTAATATTATCTACGGGGCTTTAACAATATTTTCTTGGTTTTTTAGGGAATCTTTAGTGATTAAACAAATAAAATGCTTTCGTTATTCACTTAAAAAAGAACCTAAAGATGACCTTATATTGAACAACTTGGCCGTTTGAACAGTTTGAGCAAAAGAATAATCTTAAAATTCCCGCTTTTAGGTTTATAATACATATATGCATATAAAAATACTTATATAAAAAATGTTTAGTTTAAACGGGGCTATATCTTATAATACCAATTAGAAAGTTTCTTCCATTTCTATTTTATTTCTAAAAACTGAATAGCAGAACAAAATTCGTGAATTTTTAGTTTAAGGCTAAAAAAAGGAAACTCTCCAGGTAGGTAAATTCTAATTTAGCATTAAGTACTTGATTTTTAAATTATTTGCGGCTGAATTCATGGTCAGCTGAAAAATATCAGGTTTTTAATGAAAATAAAATATGATAAAAAAAAATTTAATGCTAAAATTAATGATAAAATAGCGGAAATAATACCATTAAGCAGTAAGATTTTTTTAATCAGCTGCTAAGTGAATTATTTGGTAAATATTTTTCACCAAAACTGTACGATTCATTATCTAAAAATTTAATAAGAATCATCCGCTAAAAAAGGCGGGAATAGAATTTATTTACAATAGCAATTGACTAAACATATTTATTTCAGTTTTTTTTTCATTAGAAACCAGAAGTGTTGGATTGTGTTTTTTTTTTATAAATTAAGGAATAACAATATTACATACGTTGTTTTTTTTTTTGCCAGTAATGTTATTTTTATCATCAGTCTCAATTAAACGGAACCATAAGTAAATTTGACTGCAATAAATAGGACACGCAAAGAAAGGTTTACATTGAAATATCTCGAGAATTATAAATGTATACACATGTACGCACATATGTTATATGTAAGTATAAAACAAAGATAAACATTTAAATGGATTGATGAGTCAAAGAAGATTGCCAAAGTCCATAATACGAAAACGGAACTATGAAAACAGTAAGAAGTACGAGTATATCCCACAGTTTCACAAAGAATCACAAAAAACGAACAAAATGAATGAATATCAGGAAGAGAAATAAAATGTTAAAAAAAATAGTTAAAATTGGAAAAAATAATGAAAATAAAACAAAACGAGATAAGAGGGCTATTCAGAAAGTAAGGAACGTTTTGGAATTTTAAAAAACCAAGTACACGAACAACCTTTTATTATATACATGTGAAAGAGGGACTAAAATACTATTTTTCAACATAATCACCTTATAAATTCAGGCACTTATCATAGCGGTGGACAAGCTTTGAAATTCCTGTGTCATAGAATTCTGCCGCCTGTCATCTCAACCACTCAGTGACGCACCCATCTTGCACAAAATTTGTGGTAGCTTAGCTTCTGTGAAATAATTTCAAACAATAAAGTCCGTGAAACTTGTGGGAAACATAGAGAAAGTTCAGTTATTGTGAAACGGCAGTTTTCACGAATCTTTTCGTCAACTGTGGAGACCAGATCGTCAGTCACAATGCTCGGACGTCCACTCTTCTCTTTATCGTGAACGTTTGTTCGGCCATTTTTAAACTGAATGCACCACTTCCTGGCAGAACTTTCACTCATTACGTTGTCCCCGTACACTTCACACAGTTCCCGTTAAATTTCTATTGGTTTTAAGTGTTTTGCCAACAAAAAACGAATAACAGACCGCACCTCACAACTGGCCGGATTTTCGATTGCAGCACACATTTCAAATTTGTATATAAAAAAACGGGCAGTGCGGAGATGTTCCCGTTGTCACGGCTGGACGCTGACTGAGGTGCTGAGCACGAGCACACCAATATATATGCGATTGGCTTGCGCCTGGCGGCGTCAGGTGGAAACGTTCTTTACTTTCTGAATAGCCCTCGTATTTTGACAAGGCATGTCCCAATGTAGTGGATTCATCCATATCCAATACGTGCAGTTTCGAACGTCCTCGCTATTATGCAAGAGGTTAAGTGTAAACCAGCTCATATGACTGTTCAGTCTCATTTTCTATTTGGTACTGAATTCATTTTTATCTCATTCTGATCTCATTTTATATTTAGTATCTCCTCTCAAATACTCAGCACTCCCAGATAACCATGTATTAGGTTTTTCATGTAAAAAACGGTGCCTCTGTTATATAGTTAATAATTTATTCTGAAATCGCTGAGCGATGTCAATGTTAATTGTATTTTTATTGTGCCCCACAATTTGTTTCTGTAGGTCCAAATAGATTTCCGGATTGTTGTATACACTTTTTGTTTGAAGATCATAATTGTGACCCTTTCCTAGCAATCAGTACATCTCCCGGAATCTAAAATTGTTTCCATTTCTTCCTGACGTGATTCCTCCTCGTCAAACGACGATCCAGTGCAGACCCAGGTACCGTCCGCAGTTAGAATGCGGGATAAAAATATCATTCAGTTGAACTCGAGATCAGTCATCTCTCCCCATCATAAAAGTTACGAGTGTAGACTTTGCCAAATTTACCCTCATCTTCCAATTACAAAGCCATTCATAATTAACTCCATTGCAGTCTACAGCATATTAAAGCTGCGATAGGAACAGCATCCTCAGTCAGAAATGCCTTGTTGTCCGAAAACTATGCAACCGTTACGTCCTTAGGAGCCGAAATATCAGCCGTGAAGATTTGAAATAAACAAGCCCTAGAACCAACCTGTAGAATATACAACTCGGTATCAAAGAATACCGATAAATACTAATTCTAAATCACTTGGAAGAAACGTCCATCCAGATAGCTTTGGATGATCAAATAATACGGCTTAGGAAGTCTCCATTTTAATGTATACATTAGACCAGGAAGCCAGACTTTATCAAAGGCCTGCGTGTAGAAAAACAGCCGATCAAGAAATTTTCTTTTCAGGTCGCTTGCAGATTACGTTCACAATCCGGTGTGTTAGTTACATCGTCAAATGACATCCCCTGAAACCGAAGTGATTGTCCGGAATAATACCATCCTCCTCCAAAATAGGCCATAGTCTCTGAAGAGTAGTCTTTCAAACAAGTTCGATCGAATTGGCAATAGCTTGTCGACCTGTAAGAAACTAATCATGTTCCTATTTACCAGGTTTCCAGCACTTTATCATTTGTGAAACTTTCCATTCCATTGGTAAGTACTAGTCCGTACAATGTCATTATAGAGTTGTGTTATACATCGAATGGCTTTGAATGGAAGCAAAAAAATAATATTTTTAGTTATCAAAACATACTCAGGAGCTTTCTTTAAATGCCGTCTTCTCCTAAACACTTTTAGTACCTCTGCCGACAAAAAGGGTTTTACTGGAAGATTCATAGAAATAGGATTACTCAGGAATCCATTATCTCTTCTTCATCAGCTCTCTACATATTAAAAGGCTGAATGACCTCTTTGCTAAGATGCCTGACGAATACTTCTGCTTTCGCATTGTCACTCTGATGCCACTACCCATCCGAAATGATTAAGGGAAGGATCGTTGGTAATGGCGTGTTGAAGCTCCTCTTGGCCTTCCATAGCGTATAATCATCTTGTTGTAAAGGAGATAGTCACTAGGAAGTCTCTAAACGGCTGGTTCTTAAAAAATCTCAGTAAACGTTTAAAAATTTACGAGCAGCCCTGTTCAACGATGCTTTATTCTTGTGCTTCCTGTAATATTGCCGCCTCTATCAATGTCTTCTCTTGTCAGAAATCAGATCCATAACTTTTATCGTGTCGGTTGCACCTCCGTATTTCCACCTTTATTCCCTGGTCGACCGCCAGACCCCATTGGCATCAATGTGGTCAAGTAATGCGTCACATTTTCTACATCGGTACTATCTTTCAAAGAAACAGCTAGAAGCAGCTCGTCCTCGATCCAACTCTGATACGAGCCCCAGTCAGTCCTTTTGTGCAAAAAACCCGCTTGTTTTTGTTTCTTACGATAATCGTGTTAATGGTAAGAAGTACGACTAAATGATCAGACGATTAGCAAAAAGCTATCTCTTAAATATGCCAACAACCAAGGCAATCATCTTCCAATTAGCAATTCTCAGTAACTTGGAGATCGAAAACGTTTTGAGATCGCCGTCGTGAGTAGGCCTTTCAGGTTTCCTATCTGCTACACTAGGAACTCTGTATGTGAGTTTCTCCAGTTTATTATCACAAGCATTGCTGATATTGCGTTAACAGCTACAGCATATGTTCTCGGACGAGTGGCAGAGGGCAGAATGGCTGCTCAAATACCTACTTCTTCCTTCACCTAACTAAAGGAATTTAGCTCTACCCAGATCTAAAGTGACCGTTCATTCCGATTTTGGAATGGAGTAGATATTCTTCTAACATATGCCCTTTGCCTCTGCTTCTTCTCGAATATCTCTTTTGTATATCCTGCACCCTCTGTAGTTTGCGGAATAGTCTGACAGGCACCACGAAAAGGTCGCCGGGGTTTTCTACTCCTTTCCTGTTGCAGACAATACGCAATTCTATGGCTCTACGCCACACGTAAAAAAAAAATACATTTTTATTATATCACATCCATGAAGCTAATTTTAGCTGTAATACTATTTAAAATATTAGGTATTTTTTAATAGTAATAATTAGAATGCGCTGAGGTAAATAATCCCCACGTTCGGAAAATAACATCTACGTTCCTCGTCTAGGGCGAAAACAGCAGTATATGTAGTATTCATAATTCTGGCTAACGAGGCTCCCAGTAATTTCCCTAGAAATGGAAATTTCAAGAGAAATGGAAGTGGGGTTTTCTTCGGTCTGATTCCACCTACAGTCCGTAATACAAGTACTGGATTTTCGGGTACCTGCAGATATGGAAACTTTTAATGATAAATTTTTTTTTTTCGGCCAAGGACAAAGTGATTCCAGGTGTAACGGAGGCCCACCTACTGACCATATGCCCCCCGCGATGACAAGCATGTAATTAAAAATTCGGTGTGATGCGCCTGGAATCAGTGCAGTGACTACGCATCCGCTCTCTCCCGGACACCGGTTCCACCGGTATCAGACTGGAACTGCTGGGTTTGTAGTCCTGGGTGGGGGTTGTACCCCGACGGCTGGAACATAATAGAGCGTGCTATATGGCAATAAGTTCTGCCGTATAAACACTGGCCATATTCTGGCAATTTCCAAAAATGATCTTCTCCACATGAAACATCTAATACCGTGTTCGGTTTTCGAACCGTCAGTATAAATTTTAATGTATTCTTCGTAACTACTGACGGTTGATAAAAATTCCTGTTGGATGATTACAACGGGCTTCATTTTTACATTTTCACTAGAGAGATTCAGTATAGAGAGAGATGCTTATATGTTCCGATTCGTTAAGAACTTTTACTGCAATTCGGAACAAGAATATTAAGGATACCTTTACCACCAACATCGTGTCCAGTTTGTAAGTTTTAAATGGACAAGGAAAACGATGTATATTTGTAAGGATTCCAGAGCATACTGTTATTCCAGGAAATGAAAGAGCAGCCGAAGCTGCCAGAAAGGCATCAGTTTGTGATAACCTGGATAGAATTCCTGTACGAATGGCTAATAATAATAAAAAAGAATGTCTAGTTATTTCGGCGATTAGGCTCAAGAAAGGGCTAACCAAGCTTAGGAGTACAAATGAGTCAAACCTCAAGAATTAACAAAAAAATGCGCTCTGTATTGGAAGCGAATTCTAGGGATCAGAATATTGCATCCTTTTCGACGCCAAACTACTAAAATGATTACGATCAGTAAAAACCGTGGATGATTTTTATCAGTACATTGTAAGGCGAACGGTGTGCCATTTTTATTTAAGATAAAACCTGTTGATAAGCAATAAGTTGGGCTTTGCCGCAACGATGTTGGATTTTACAGAAGTGTGAAAAGTGTTAGATTCTTCAAAAAAAGGTTTTAAAGATCTGAAAGGCCGGCCAGAGTCAGAGTTACCATGATAAAATGGAAAATAGTAATTTTATGAAACGTGTAACTGAAAAACTGAATCATAAATCTCTCAATTCCTTAATTATTATCGTAAACGCACCGTAAAACAAATCCAGTTTGCAATAGCTCCCAATCAAACACCACGAACTAAAGTTAGATGAAAGATATTTTACCCGTCATTTTTAATAAAAGTTAATGAACCTAAATTTGTAGTATATATAATTGATGATTAATTAGAAAAGTGAGTGATGGTGTGTTACGGGTACAAAAGTACCATCCTGATATCAATGCACGTGAACTAATTTGGGTGACGTAAGAATGGAATATGTCGTTCAGTGTTTTGATCTGTAAAAAAATGTGTTCAAAAGATCCAGAAAATTTTATTTCTAAGAGGGAGCACGTGAAGTAACTTGAGTAGAGCCATTGTTATTAATATAAACGCAGAGAGCAGTACATCAGAGGATACACTGACTGAAGTAGTAGAACTTATTTAATTTTTATGCACTTGTGAGTATTAATTGCATTACTACTATTACAATGCATTAGTGTAAGCAAATGTACTGTCTGTTGTGAGAGTTGTTATTACAAAGAGTTTATTTATTAAAAAATTATTATCTTTAGGTCAAAATATATTACGCCATATATTTACACTGACGTTCAGGTAATCGTAGATATCGGCCACCATACCTTGCATTCTTGAAACAACAGAGAGTTTAATTATTTTATCTGCTGCTCTATCACGGACCAATACGGGTTATGAACTATTTTAATTCAAGCGGTAGTGTTTTCGTTAACTTTCAATACTTTTTGTGTTCTTTTATCGCGTTACATATATATATATATATATATATATATATATATATATAGAAAGAATTGCTCCAGGTGGTGGATTTTCATTCTAATTAAGATAAAATCACTACTTGTGCGACGTTAACAAACGACAGTAGTTTTTTTAACATTATTAGTAGGTAAACTCAGATAAAATACTCCAATAATTCACCAGATTCTTTGAATTTGTTGCACATTCTAGAATAACAGTTTAATACGGATATTACATTATTTTCAGTTTCTGTTTACTTATTTCTTTCCCAATTCTTACATTAAAGAAAAACTTACGTAATTAAAAATATTGAAGGCTACGAATAACATTATATAACAAATAATAAGTAATATTAAAAATGTCGGACAGCTAACACTGTGTAATGGGTAGTTACATTACATACAGATCATTATCATATATTATGATTTAGAGACCTGTTGTGTCAGGATAATGCATATAAATAAATTTACCCACTGTTTGTCAACCAAAAGTAGTAAATAAATTATTTCAATGCATTAACTTATAATTCCCGTAATATAATCTACATTAAAAAAAATCTGCTTCCTCATTAATATTTTTTCTCGGTTTTTATGAATCCAAAACTTGTAAAAGTAATTAAAGCACAATATGTGGGTTATACATTTGCAAATCTATGTAGAACTAAATACTACATATTTAATTTCCTAACGAGGATAAAAATTGGAATTAATTTTCGAACTCTTTTCCCGTAAAATTATGGAATTTCGTTATAAAATTATAATCTTTCTTTAAAAAAAATACGAGTAAAAAAATTGAGTATCCTTTTTTATTAATTTTATTAGTAATATGATTTTAATCCTGAAACTATGTAAAACACAAATATATATATATATATATATATATATATATATATAAATCCACAAACTTCCTAACAACAAATTTTTTCTCCTTGCTCTTACCAGTTGGGCTTTTATGAATCTACTCTTTCCCAATTATTTGTTATTTTTAAAAATATTTCCTAATTAAGACCTAAATAATTATTTTTAAAAAATGGTTTATTTTAATAAACAGAATAATTCAAATAAAACAATAATTATTATTTCACGAATAAAAAAATATTCCTGATTTAAACTAAGATTAAATATTTAGTCATTACTAGTAACTTGCAATAACTTCGAAAATTAGTTAGATGGCATTTTGTCACATGAGCAGCAATCACGTGCAACGGTGTAGCAAACAGCAAAATTGTAGTCTGCATTATTACAACGGCAGTTTTTTTAACAGCAGTTACTGAAAAGATATTGTTTTGTTGATAAATTTTTATTTTTTTTTTAAATTCCATACAGATTTGTTTTACTTATCTAACAGAACTTGCCAAGTTTTCATTTACTAAAAAATTATTCATTCTTAACTGAAATAACCACTGTATGAAAAAAATATTTTAATAACAATAAAACTTATTAACGTTAACATTCGGTGACAATTGATAAGCATTAAATAATTAACAACATCTAATGTTAGTATTTTATTTATACATTTTATTATAGATTACAGTTGAATTAGTTTTTAAAAAACAGTCAAAAGTACAGCAATTCTACTCCACTTTTAAAGAAGTACTTCAGTAATGTAATGAAACTGTAATAATTATCAGAAAAGTGACTACAGAATGAAATAAGACAATTCTTAATTTTTATTTAATTACTGAAGTTATTCTGTTTAAAATTAATTGGAAAAAATATAAGATAACTTGGAGATAAAAATACTTTTTTAATTTTTGTGTTTTAGTTTGAAAACCTATATTTAAGGCAGTTTTCCTAACTATTTAATATTTTGATAAGCTAGTTGAAAAGTTTTTCTAGCACAGAGACTCAAAAATATGCAATTTGTTGTTATTGTTACAGCCATATTCCTTAGAAATACTATTTCAAAGTGATATTGAGTGATCATTATCCTCTCTTTTTTTCATAATAGAAACATCTTAATATCTACTCTGGGAGGTAACTATAGCATATATTCACTTTTAAATCTTTTTAAAGAAACGTCAACTTCAGTTCAATATGGTAACATTTGATGTAGTGCTGTGTTATACTATGAAATTGGTTGATGATCACGTTCACCGCATAAACATTCTTACTTTATTCTGTACTAATATCTGTTATAAAAGTAATTGTAATGAACTAATAATTTTTTTCATTTTTTAACTAAAAGATTTAATTTAGACGTGTTTCCACGTCTAAATTTGCACTGTCTTTATTTTATTGTTTATTTATTTTCTACTGTAGCCTTTACCTTAAAAGTAATGACTATATTTTACAAGTGCTGGCTGGTAGAGTAAGAATGACATATTTTGTGTACTAGATGAGTAAACTTTAAAGTATGTGTATGTGCATTTCTTAGTAGTGTGTAAAGTAATGCTAATGAAATTATTACTAAATTAAATGTCATCTTATAGGAAATTAAAAATTAATCAATAGATAAAATCTGATGATTCGGCATCACAGTTTCTGTTGCGTAATCAAAACTTTTAGTGATTGAGAAATGGAAACAAATGGGAAGTCTATGAAAACAAGAAGAATATGTAAATCGCAGTATGCAGTAAAAACAAAGCCAAAACAAAGAGGAACAAAGTAAAAACCGTAAAATAATTCACTTGGAAATTCAGTAGAACATATGTCTGCTAGTCTTCCTGTAATAACAAAATCAAACACTTGTTTACTTTGAAAATGAGTGAGAAACAGAGAGAATTAATCCATTTAGGTTACTGAATTATAGGCAATGTTTACCTATAGAAGAAATTTCTGTTAATTTTCATGATGAAAAATATAACCAAAGTATAGAAAAAATTACCAAAGTAATAAGAAGAAAGGGAGTAGGATATCATGCAATTTTGGGTTCTATTTGGAAGTTAGAAGCCATAAGAATAGGGTGCCAAGAGGGTATCCAAAACCTTTTATCAACTACTTTAGGATCTTATTTTCAGTAAAATAATCTTCAAAGCTGTCAAAAAAAAGAAGATATTAAGGATATTCTAAACGATGATAAGTGGGATAGTAAGGCTTTAAATACCAAAATAATATGTAATATTATTAACTCAAAAAAATTTAATGTGCGTGTAAACTTATGTTTGCAATGAATATTACCTGTATTCCAGCCAATTAATCGATTTGTATATTTTTGCCATCATAATAATAACATAATATAACCAATCTTCATTTTCGGAAAGACTATTTAGTTACTTCGTTTAAATAAAAGCGTAAAGACACTATACGCATTATTTTTAACGATACTTTCACCATGAAACCATAAAATTAATTTTGTTTTATTGCTTGTGTATAGGCCAATAGTTAATATTGATTTATTTTTTAATAAATATTACAATTAAATTAATACTGTAATTATATTCCACTTAAATTACTTGAAATAACAAACTTCTTTTATTCTTTGAAAATTTGTTTTCCTTAAAATTACCTGAGGAAAGATGAGACAAAACAACTATAACAAGAACACCCTCAAGGGATAGTACGATATTTTCCAACAAAAACTTACAAGACCTCTCGACCTTTGCCAAGGGCAAAAACTTACTTCAACTTAGTGTGTACATAAACTGCACTCAAGTTACTAATTGCGATAGAGATATTAATGTATTTTGTTTACATCTAGACCTGTATGTAAGAATTTAAAAGCAAATGCAAGTGCTAATATTGGTGAATTTAATTTAAAAAATTTAGCGATAAATATATACATATATGTATTTATCGGTTCATTTATTTTTTGTAGATAGCTAAATTTTAATGTAACTTAAATATAAAGCAAAGGTTTCTGTATTGTTTGATATAATATTCAAGTAGAAAGTTTAAGGTGTAATTTTCATTCAGAAAAAACAGAGAAATTTAGGGATTGGTAATAAAAACGGTATAAAGAGGGGATAACTTCTTACTTGTTACATGTTACATCTTGGAGATTGCTATATGATTTAATGACTAATAAAATATACATACAAAACGCAGTTTACGTTTTTATGTGATAATGTAATTGAACATAATAAATATATGTTATTTTCTGGTGTTTTGGTTTTCAAATAATCAGTTTTCCAAACTATTAAATTTAATTAAAATTACCTTTCTACAACATGGAAATTTTTTTTCTGCATTACATGAATTTTATGTTTATAGAATTCGGCCAAAAGAGAAATATCTCTTGACCACATACGAATACTTTCATTCATTCATTTACGAATACATTATAGAACTTCGAAAACTCTTGTAACTAAAAATTAATATTTTACAGAAGAGAGTCATTCTACTTCGGAGAGTCTTTACAAGTCCAAGCCATACACTAATATATCATATCAAACAGACATAAAATCAAACAAATCTTGATTTGAATCAGTCAAAAACATTAAAATTATAATTTATATTTGCTAAATGCTAAAATATAATCATTTATTACTCAGCGTACCACAGAAATTTTCATTTCATCCTTCATAACCGCTAAAATATGACTTAAAATTTTATCCTTTTAGGTACAAATACTTCCTACTCAGGCAAAACTGATAATTTTATTTGCGCTTTTTTTTAAACAGCCAGAAAGCAGAAACTTTATCCTATGTCATAAAATCCTATCCTCTTTTCAATAAGTTTTATTAATAATTATAATAATAGTTGCGGATTCAAATCTCGCTCAGCATGCATTTTTCACTAGCTACAAAATTAATTTATCATTCATCTAGTAACTTTACGTGAGCGTAAGCCTGTTGTTACTATGTAAAATAAAAAGAATAAAAAGTATTATTATTATTATGAATTGTAAATGTTTTATGAATTTTGTATTAAATTCTATATGTTATTGAGTAAACAAATCACTCCAATAAGCTTTAACTGGCATGGAGAAAGCTTACAGTAAATTACTAAATCTGTAATGTTTATACAGAAATAAAATTTAAATTCAAATTCAAATTAATATTGCTATATTGCTGTTATAACTTACTTTCTGATTGTCCGGTTCTAAACTCACCTAGTACAACCATAAATCCGTATTTAATATAATTAATATAATGACATACATTCACACATTCAAACAATAATTGTTTTATAGTAAGTGATTTAATTTTGATGAAAATTAAGGTTATGGATAATAAAATTTGAGATTACAAAACAAGAGCTTACTTTTGTTATAAGTTTTATATTGTTATCTTTAGAAAAAAAATGTCATAATTATCCTAAAACCCATAACAAATCTATTGTAAACACATACTAATGTAAATAGTATAATTAAATAATATTTGCATGCAGACCTATAGTTAGATATGCTGAAAAATATTCTAGCAATAATAAAAATGTTTTCCTCTATTTTAAAAAATCAGGAAAAGTACTGTTCCTAGTAGCGGAAGCTAAGCAGGAACTTTGCCAACTCCGGAATTTTTGATGTCGTTTCAAATAAATATACGATGGAAACAGAGGAGAAAAGAGTACTAGATTGAGAACTGAAAGAAAACTGTAGAATAAACTAAGCATATACGTACTGACATTGGCATTTCTCTCTTTATAATGTGTCAGAATTAATTACCTTTTTTGAATTTTTAGATTACTCTTAATAATTTTATTCAGTGTTTCATAAGCAGTAATAAAAATATTTCAGTGAATGAAACTAAATATTAAAAGTTATCATGGAAACCTTAAAAAATGTAAAATTAAATTTTAATTTTATATGATACCTAAAAATACAGAATATTCTCAAATAATTAAAATATTTTATCATCATTAGGGATATATATATATATATATACAATATTATAAAAACTAGGTAAGTAATAACTTTTAATTTAGTTCAAAGGTGTGGATCAGAAGCGTAAAATAATAATAATAATATTATAATCAGGAAATGATTCATTTTTGAAAAGTATTTTTATTTAGGATTAAGATTGGGACAATGCAGTTTAATTTAATCCTCGATTTTTAATACACGACACCTAGAACTATAGAAAGTTTACATTGTGACTAAAACATAAAAATACAATTTATGTATATATATATATTGCAAGATCTTTTTCTGCTTTTTATTTACAGTACCATTGAAATAATTTCAAATAAAATATTGTTGAAAATAATCTTTACAAATAATATTTAAAGGATTTTTTATATTGCTAATTATGTTAAGCCACACCTATTATATAGAGGGCCTGATAAAATGTGCTTATAAAGAGTAATTTGCCTAACAGCTAGGTTATCAAATGAGAATATACTACTCGTTTTTTTGTCTTTTTACCGCATAAAAAGAATAGAATTGTAAAGAGTATAATAAAAATAAATAATAATAAAAAATTTAAGTTTCTTTGAAAAGATTCAAATTGAATTGACAAATTGAATATTTGCCATTTAGTACATTTACAATAACTTAAGGAAAATTTTTTAATTTTACTTTCAACGTCAACGCAAAGATACTTGCAGTATGCTAAAATAATGAAGTTCTGTTATCAGATCGATAAATATAAAATTAAAAAAAAAAAAAAATACTTTTTTGGGTGTAACGGTAGTTTCATTTCTACATGACTGCATCATAGTTTAGCGCCTCATAGACCAGCGTTCTCCATTCAGTAATAGACCTGTTTACCTCATTATTCTTATTCTACTTTAAAACCTTTGTCTCTCATACTGATATAAGCATTATTGACAGCATATCCCCTATTCATTTAATAAAAACAAAATGAGTAACCTGTTTATTTTTTTAACTTTTAAATTTAATTTTAATTTTACTTAGCTCCTGAAGAAAAACAGATGCTACATTAAAAAAACAGTATTTTCAAATAATAATATCAAATCATGAATAATATTGAATCAGATGTTTGAACGTTGTAAATTCTAAATCTTACGTTAACATTACATTAAAAAGTACCATATTTTTTTTTTATTCAATTTTTAATATATTCAAGACAGAACAAACGAAATAAATATGCCGTATGTAACAAAATGTTAATGAGATAGAATTGCATATTTATAGAGAAGGAGGTGCAATTCAACAGAGCTTCCTCTCTTATCTAATGGACGGTTCTTCCTAAAATACTCTCGAGTAGAAGCTAGCAGAAGTATATTTACGTATGTAAAATACGTTCAGTACATCCACATACATATATAAATGAATAGAACCTTGTTTAATAAATACATTAACATCTTACTCTATTCACCCTGCGGTCATATGTAGTATATTAAATGTATAAATGACAAAAAGGAAGTCGGAAGCTTCATCTGAAATTCTAAATTTTTTAACCTCCTTTTGCTTCAATGCATTTGTAGCTACCACACCACCTTAATTTGCATGCAGAATATTTCAATTTTTTAACTAAAAAAGGGATGCATAAAAGTAACGATGTAAATATTATTAAAAAAATGTACCCTTCATATAATGTAGCTAAGCCTACAGTTGCTTTCGAAGCAATTACAGTTAAACTAACTTTTCCTTTGTTATAAATTACAAAACAAATATGTATATTCGTATACACTGATATTTGTTAGATACTATTGGAAAACGCTGTAAGATTTCTACATATAATATTTGCATAAAAATTGGGTTCGGGTTTTTATGTAAATTATGCAAAAGTGAAAAAAGTGTGCTACTTCTCTTTTTTGGCTTTACAGTAAATTACTAAACTAAAAATAAAGAAAATTAAATTTTGCATATTTTTAAAACTCTTCCAAAAATATTACTGAAAAAAATTTGAAATTTTTATTTCCAGTCAAATACCGAAGTTTCTAAAGTATATAATTATTATAGTCGAGTTATTCATTTATTATTACAGAAAACTTACATTTCCTAAACAAACACTGATCTTTGTTGATGTAGAAAGATATCTTTCTTTTATTATGAAAGATATCTTTCATATTACACATTATAATTTGAGTAACGTACCTAATTATTGAAATAAGAAAAGAAGTTTAGTTGGAGAGGGATTACAAAAGAAAAAAAAAATTATAGATTTTATCCATATAGGTTAGATTATAGTAATTAGCGGGTGTACGCGTTAACATAAACATGTGTTAATGGAAATCAGTTGATTCTTAGAAATATTAGTATAGTTGAAACTTTTGTCTTTTTACTTCTTTGGACAAAGTAAAGGAAGTATTTTCATCGCGAAACTTTTCGGTTTTCAGATTTCAACGGAAATATCCATTTTGAACATGCCTGAATCCATGTTGATTAGTTTTGGCGAACATGTGCCGCATAAATAAAAAAAACGATTAGCCGCAGGATGTTGAAATTTTTGGTTTTAGAACTGTTGTAACATTTAGTTGTGCACCTCTCCTTTTCATTGCAATGAGTGAACCAAAATTGTACAAAAAGCCAAAAATTAAAAAAAAAATCGGATTTTGAACTTTTCCTTAATTGCAGTAATAACCCCTCATTAAAAGCTTTTCAACGATATATCGTAAGTTGTACTTATTTTCATTGGTTCCTTAATTATAGCCAAATAAAATGTTAATTAATGAAATATTTGGATCATTTGGATCAGGGTGAAAGGACATACGTTCTAATCAGATTTCATACCTGTTTTTTTTTAACTTGTTTTGTATTTAAATAAATTGATTTATTAATAATTATTGAACTCTGTAAGAAAAATTTTACAATTAATAATAATTCAATAATAACAATAAAAATGCATGAAAATATCAGAAGTTATTAATGAAATAAAATCTCATGAAGTTTTCATTTAAAAAAATGTGTATATGTAATAATTATTACACACTTTAATAATTATTTGTTTATTATAATATTAATAATAATGTATGCATACATATAAATATGTGAGATTGTAATGCTTGTAAAGACTGGATGTTTATGTCCTTTATACAACTAGACTAAATTAAAATTAGAAATATTTAAGAATCAAAAATTTTAATAATAATATGAAAAATGTTGGTTATTTCGATAAAATTAATCAATAATTATCAAACTTTGGTGTCTAAATTAGACTGTGTTACTGGATTCATTCAGACAAGGATCATCAACAAGGGATAGGTTTTTTCATTAAATAATTGAACGTTACAAAAGATTTATTGAAAACAAATGTATGAGAAACTACTTTTTAAAACTATTTTAAAAATTAAAAATTTGATTTGAGTCTTTGATTACTCCTATAAACAGAATTTTTATTTCTTTTTTATCTTATATTAAAAAATATCATATATATGAAACCTTTTTTTTAATGGTTGAATCTCTTTTTTTAATGGTTGAAAATAAATCTGAAGTCGGAATTTTTCCATAACCGTCTGCTTATGAAAACTTTCAAATTATAAATTTTGAAAAATGATGAAATTTTATGATAAATAATTACGTTTTTATTTTACATGATTATATTATTTTTATAAGCTCCGTATATATTTTTAACTCGAATCAGTTGTTAACAACGGAACAATAACTTAAGTCACAACACAAATACCACGTATAATGACATCATAACTCTATTAAATCGTACGTGAACATGATTCAATAATTGTGCACAATTCAAAATAATACAAAGCTTGTGGGTTTTGTCAGATATCGCTTTTAATAGTATATCTCTTCATTTATTGTGATAACATTATATGTTGAGCGAACAGTGAAGTTTCATAACACCTCATAAGTGTGTAAATGATTTGGACAAGTATGTGGTGGGTTCACTATAAGCTCACAAAAGAAAAACATTAAACGGTAATTAAAAAAGCTTATATTAATTGTAATGTGGCTGTAAAATTGGTCATGATGATAAGACATTCTGTATAAGGTTCCTTATATAATATATGGTAACTCTGCGGTCAACTCAATAGGAAGGGAAAACTCATACGAAAGTATTGTATTTGGATCTCAGTGGTTTGGCTTGAACCAAAAAATCAATTTACCGATTGTTATTTCTGTTTAAGTAATGTGTTTACGAAGAATTTCTAAGACGTCTCAAAATATTGTATTCGATCCATTAGCAATAGATCTCAGACCTGACCCACAGTGAATCCATTCCAATTCTGAAGGAAAAATTCTTTCCTTGAGAATTCTTTCCTGAAGATGGTAATGAAGAAGCAGATATTATGGAAGAAGACAATTATGATTCAGACATAGAATTCCAATCCATTATCCCACATTTTATATCATAATGTGAGCTAAATGAGTTTCCAAGAAATTTAATCTTATCAAAAAATCTAGCTGAGCTTTTAGGTTTGCAAAGTTGAAATTACTTTTAAAAAATACTAAAATCTCGGGCTACCGATTCCGACAGAAATATTTTTCTCAATACTTTGGTGATGAAAATTACTTAGTTTACTATTTAAATATTAATGAGCTGTTGTAACAACTGAACGAGTTCATGAACACGGGAAGTGATCCACTGATTCTTTGAAAAATATTTTAAAAGAATTTCTGCTTCACAATGTTAATAGATATACTTCTTTACCAATCTGTTATAGAATTAATATGAAAGAAAAATGTGATGCTATGGGTATTGTTATTGAAAAAGAAGATTATACATAGCAGAGTTGGAACGTGTGTGAAGATTTAAAAGGAATAGCTCCTTTTTTAGGCGCAGTTAAAATGTAAAAAATGCTGGGTTTTATTTGTGAATGGGACAACCGAGCTAAGGATCCGCATTATGTAGTAAAATAGTGGAAGAAACGTATAAATTAACTCCTGGTCGGAGAAAGAACATAATTAATCAGCCTTTAGTTGAACCAGAAAAAATATTTTTGACCATCAATCTTTACATCATATTGAGATTATTAAAAAATTTTGCAAAGCTATGAAGGACATTCAAGAATTCTTGTACGTAAGGTAGAAATCCTAAATGTAAGTGATACAAATATTTTTACTTCGCTTATCTTTTTGTTCTATTATTTTTATTTCTTCTTCTACTATTTATTTTTGCTTATTATTTTTTGTTTCAAATCTGAATCTCATCCCGCTAAACCTCTGGGTCTTAAGTGATGAACCCGGTGAACGTTTCCACCAACATATTTCAGTGTTGAGAACAATAACAAAGGCAAATGGAGTGTTAATATGCTAGCTGATATCTGTTGTACTTTAATTCGTAATGTATATGAGGCTACCTAGGACAGGATCTTAGCATCTGCTAAGAAGTTT
This sequence comes from Lycorma delicatula, assembly GCF_047948215.1. NCBI lineage: Eukaryota > Metazoa > Arthropoda > Insecta > Hemiptera > Fulgoridae > Lycorma > Lycorma delicatula. The sequence goes on along the minus strand of NC_134455.1, from coordinate 172,999,730 downwards.
TATTGTAAGTGACATCCTATAACATTGCATATATTAAATTTTAAATACCTTTTATGCGCAATTTTTATTACCTTAATAGCGATAGAAAGATTGTATTTACAAATCTGTAAATCGACGTAAAAAACCAATGCAACGTAAGCTATCACACTTTCTAGGAACATTATTAATATTTCATTTTGTGTATCCATGTTTTTAAACATTCATTCTTGATTAGTAAATTCAGCGAATTAGAAAGAGTAAGAGAGAATTATACACAAAGTTTATATATGAAAATCTAACAAGAACAATGAATTTATTAAAAGAACAATACTTACCACAACGAAAAAAAATGTATATTATATTTGAAAAACAACTTCATGCTAATTAAATCTTTTACAAGTTTATTTTGTTTTTAATTTAACCTAGGTGACTATTCTATCCTTAAATAGAAATTATTAAAACTTGTCATGTAAATATTATATGAAAAACATAAATGAAAATAAACGTAATAATAATAATAAAAAAAATAATAATAGTCTCAGGTAAGTAATCCCCACGTCCGCAACATACCACCTACGTTCCACGACCAGGGCGGCAACAGCTGTACATATATAAAATAAATAGCTGGCTCACGGAGCTTCGAGTATTTTCCTCAGAAATGTGTTGATCTGTCTTCCATCTCAGATCACCAGGTTGGATTGGATTTTTTCGGCCACCTGCAGATCATGTACATTCAAACTGTTTTGGAAATAGACTTATACTACGTTTAGAGCTGGCTATGTGGCGGCCAGGGTCGGTGTTATTGAAGGTGTAACGGAGATCCTTTCGTTGTCTACATGCCTCCTGCGATGGCAAGCATGTAGCGAAGGTGCCCATGTATGTCCGATCCATGGGAGCCCCGAAAGCTTCGGTGAATAGGAGCCTGGAGTCAGTGTAGAGATTGCGCATCTGCTCTCTTCCGGGACATATGCCGGTTCCACTGGAGTACTGGATCGGACCTCCAAGTTTAGTAACCCTGGAGTGGGGATGTACCCCGGCCGCTAGCCTTGCTACAGAAGGGATCAAATTTAATGGAACATCTTAAACAAGTCAACGTGGAAAAGGGTACACGTATACACCCCCGTTTAGAAACAGGGGATTCGCCTGAAGCAAAGAGAAAATGCAGTAAGGAATTTCAAAGAATTCAGAAAGACACTGACAGTATAGACAAAATTTTCGGAAAGCTATGTTCAGCAGCAATATGCCGAAACCTAGACATCTACGGATAACGAGAGAGAATGGAAACTTTCAGAAAGTCGTCCATTCTTAAAATACATTCTTGCTAGAGAGATTACAAATTGTGCGGTTCTGTCAAGGAGATTTGCAAGACTTTTAACGGTTTGTACATCGAAACCGTAAACGCGAGTCAAAGTGTAAAGGTTCATGTTTAAAGAAGATCGGTGAATTCCCTGTGTCTGTTCAACCACAGAGTACTCTTAACTCGTTGGAAGAAGTCGTTGTTTGCCGTGATCTTAATTGCACCAAGAAGAAATAGTGGAGGAAATGCTAAAACAGGGAGTAATTCAATGCCGCAGGTTAACCATGAGGAGAAATGGTGCAGTTCTTCCTTCAGCATCACATGTGTTGACATTTAATAGACCTAATCTGCCTGAAATAGTACGTGCTGGCATACATCGTCTGCAATGATGTACGCGCATTTATCCCGAAAATAGATTTCTTGCCTTGTGCAAGGCCAGAAATCTATGTGTGCGGAGTTGAAACTTCTGATGGTGATCCGTGTAAAGTTCCTCCAGTTTCCCTTGTATACAGAGCTGTTTCAAGAAACAGCCCTGTGTACAAATTGGAGACGTTATTCAGGATGTTAAGACGCTGCAAAATATAAGCTACCCTGAAGCGAGGAAAATTATTAGTAGTAGAACACTTCGACCAACAATGACTTACGCTGAAGCAGCTGCTGCCTCTTCATCATCCAAAGTTAATGTGGAGCAGTTATTTTCCACGCTTGCACCAAGTCTTGCGGCTATGATAGAAAGAATCATTGAAACAAAGATTGAATCTAGTCAGCGAAAGGAAATAATTAAACCTATGAAGACTCGTACACAGATGGACACTAGGATCGAAACCTCTCAACGAAAAAAAATAGCAAAACTCGCGATGATGGCACCACCAATCGATGTTGTGCATAAGAATAAGGGAACATCTGAAAAATCTAAAAACATCACTCCTTCGAGCAATCATGAGGTAAAGGAGGATTTGGCAAGGGCGAAGAAAACGCGTGAAGTTACTCCGATGGAGGTGGAAGTAATAACGGAGAAAGCAGCCGGACCGAGACGCTATAGAACCCGCACTATGGAACCTCTAAAAACCCAGAGGATACCTAAGGAGAGTGCGAGTACTTCAGCCGCCCCAAATATACCAATAGAGATTGAATCGAGTTTGAATTCAGTAACATCTATGCTGACGGGTCCTTCTAAACTATCATCACATGATGTCTGCCGCAGAGCATCTTTAGAATCTGAAAGGGAGGATGATGTCATGTCCGATGCTTCAGACACATTGTCATCCGAATTAAAAACTGTAAGGAGGATGGAAAAAGACTCGAGAAAGGATGGCCGAAAGGAATACCTTGGAAGTAAACCTAAACAATACGAGTATGTTCAAGAATTAAGCTTTTTCGTAATCGTATTTCTTTATTTACTTTAGTGTATAATCAGGAATGAAGTGTTTACTTTTTACAGTAACAGTGTTTACTTTTGTGTGAAATGTTACGATTTAAGTCTCTTTTTTTCTTTTTGATATGGAAGTTTCATTCGATGCTCTTGAAACTTCAAAAAAAAAAAATAATAATTATAATTCCGAACTATAAAACAGGTAATTTTTGCTGAGATTTTAGAATAAAAATAAAAATTATAAATGAAAAAAATTAATAACTCTTGTAATTATAGGCTATCTCACTAGAAAGTGTAAATTTAGTTAACATTTAGAAACCGTTTAAATCTCCAAAGCAGAATTTCCGTCGAAGCTTAGTTTATGCATATTTTATAAGTTGATAAATCTTATTTGAAAAAATAAAGAGAGGATGAATTTGGAACCATAAGGGACATTCCCGCTGCTGTATAGAATTTTAAGGAACGTGCTAACAGTTTAATGTTCATATAATTGAATGATTTCACAAAACGATTTATAACAAATTTAGAATTCAAGTAATTTACTATTGGATATTGGTACGCTATTGTTTTTTAACTATGAAACTTCTGTCTTACTATTGATAGATTTTTCCGCAAGAATCTCACTTTTGATTATTGTATACGTTATTAAAACTCATTTCAAATAAACTACTTTTGTTATTAATTTTCAGGCATTTCTGGGCTTTTGCTGATTTATCTGGTATTCTGCATTTTTTTATGATCCAAATACTACTTTCTTTTAGTTTGACCTCCGTAATTTAAATCATACATATCCTTAAAAAAACAATTTATGTATTCCTTTTCTTTTGACTGGCTTAGTTTTTTCATTCGCCAACTTTTTATATATATGGTTATTGAATGACTTTGACATATTATAGCAAACACCATACTTTTCATTCAATTTAACTGAAAGAAAAGAGAAACAAAGAATTAATTACGCACCGAAATTTGTCCTTCTACCGAAAATTTGTCCTTCTAGAGGTTACGCAAGGTATGCATTAATTTTGTTTCAAGAGTACACCTAGGAATTTTAATGATCATTTGAATATTAGTTTCAATAATCACCCACGGTCGTTTGCTGAGGCAGTAATGAGTAACAACCATGATAATTCTGTTATTGAAGATAAATTTCAGAAACTGACGTCTCACATTCAATTTGTATTGCAGGAACTCGGGAACTTATAAGGTCTGTTCATGAAAGGGATTTCTAAGATCTGTTAATGAGAAAGTATTTGAAAATTGCGACGCAGAAAATCAATGGTATTATGAACCGAAAAGAAAACGGGAGATGTTGATTTTTACTGAACTATTAGATGTTATCTTCGTGTACACAACTATTCAGTGTACACAACTAACAATCCAGACGGTAGTGTGCATGGGCTAACTGCGGTTCAGATAAAAAATAGATCAAGGCATAATTTGCTCTCTGAAAAGATTGATGAAATTTTATATCTTTTGAAGTGATTGCTCTTTATCCTAGGATTCCTATGAAGTAAATAATGGATATTTTGAAGGAATGTTTGTCACCGAACCTATTAGAGGAAGTTGTGTATGTAAAACACACATACGCAGGAAGTGTATGTAAGAAAAACACACATTTCTATTTAATAACTTGTTTTATAGAATAAAATTGACGATATATCACCAACTGCATTTCTAGTGTAACCTAAAAGAGAAATTTTAATACATATTGAAAGTTTTGTTAGTATACTTGGATAGTAGATTGACTGTTATTGATACTCGTATCTCTCGTATTGAGAATTTAAAAAAAAATTAAATCGAATCAGCAAAATGTTAAATTAATGAATGAAAATGAAAGCAATCACATTTTAACATTTAGAACTCAAAATTAATTCGAAAACTTATTTTGAAACATATTGAAAAATATGTATACTGATTACCAACAATTTTATTTATCCTGAGAATAAAAATAGAACATTTATCTTATCATTTTTTTTGGGAATTTAGATAGTGCAAGCTACTTGTGTATTGGTTTACAGAAAAAACCGAATCTCACTTGATTTACATAATTATTGCAAGAAATTAATTTTATTAAAAGGCAGCTAAGTTTAATTATTTTACTAGAAAAACCACAGACACCATTTAGAAATGATGCAGCAAAAAAACTAACGAAAATTTAAAGGAAACAATATGGATAAAAATTTCATATCGTATTGATATTGCTAAAAGATGAAAAATATTTTAAAACATTACAATTTTAATGTTACCGGGATTACAGTCAGAAAATTTGTCTAACTTAATTCTTTATTTACCATTTACAGGAAAAAATTATATATATAAAAAACCAACTAAATAATTTTATGCAGTTTATATTTAGACAGGAAAGTATTTTAAAGTTAAACGTTTGCCTAAATTAAGTCTATACCACTTAATTATCATTGAAGTTTCGATAATAGTTTTCATTTCTATTGAGTGAAAACCACTTTTCAAAATATTTATGAAAATCACATGAAGAAAGAAAGAGTTCAGATGAAAGTTTGACATTTGCATATATTATTATGAAAATATTACTTTTTATTTTTTGAAATTAATAAATTCTCACCCATTCTTCAATAAGCCTATCCTTATTGTTTTACTACATTAGTTTTTTATTATTCTTATTATTGCGATTCATAACAATACCTTACATCGTTCATACAATGCATGCTTCAGGTATCTTACATATTTACATCATTACACCTTTTTCAAACCAAAGTGTACAAATAAAAATTATGGAAAGAATTGAGTAAGTTATAATATATAATAGTAGTAAGCTATAATAAGCTTGATTATCTTTTTCAATAATCAAAAATGCACATCCTGTGTAATACTTTAATCATAATTATTAAAATATTGTAACAAGACTGCGGTATAGAGAGCCTTAATAACGGATTCCTGCCAATTATAAAATTAACAGAAAATGTATTTGGTAAGAACCCAGAAAGGGACAAAAAGGAGAACCCTTTCTGTCAAGAATAGGTCCGATTTACAATTGACTTTTGTTGTAATATCGCTTAACACACAATGAACACCTGTTGTACGATGAGAAGAGATCAGGCTTGGAATTTATGGGAACAAAGCCTCGGTCGACTCTTATCACGCTTCGTATTGGGTCCGATCCTACACGTAAAGAGGCTAACAGTATAAATAGCCCAGTACGACCAGCTAAAAGTTCAGTTTGGCGAAAATCCGCGAACCTGTCTGCGAGGCGTTAGGACGTCAGTACCGCAAGGGAAGTTCTGCGAGGAGAGGCTGCGAGTTATGTTGGAATTGTGCAAATTCGGCAGAGAGTTCTGCGAACCAGTCTAGCGAGACGTACGACGACGGTCCAGCGTGGAGAGTTACAGGTGTGAATCTGCGAGACGAGTAATTAAGTAACCAAGAAAGTAAGATCGGTAAGTTACGGTAAAACTATGTGTTTAAGTGAAATAAAATAATGCAATAGGCTTGATTCGTTAACTGTTACGGTAGACAACAAAAGGGATTTGCAGGTGAATGTTATAAAATTGTTTATTAATTTAAGACTAGTTGTTAAAGAGGGTTAAAACTAGAGTTTCTTTATTAATAGGTCTGAATACTAGTTTTCTGTTTATGTACCTGGAATAAATTGTGAACGATTATTTATTTTGAACTCTGTCTTACGTGTAATCTGATTTTATTACTTCCTATTGACATTACTAATCACTCTTTGACGTCATAGTATTGGTTGTTATCTTTGTTGATTATGTTATGTATTTTCGTATGTTTTTATGTCATGCTTACTATTTTGATAAGTTATGTTTCATGTCATGTAGTAATCGTTTACTACTATTATTCTGACTATTATTGTGGTTGTAATTATATATTAATATTTGTGTTCATTACTGTTTTATTGTTGTCACTTATTATTATTACTATTATCATTATTGTGTTTATCATACATAATTATTATTATTATTATTATTATTATTATTATTATTATTATTAATTTGCTTCATTGTAATTTGAACATTTTAAATCAATAAACTATAATTACATAAACGTTATAAATTGTCAACAACCTCTCAATGTCCTGATCGAGCCGCTCGGAACGCTACAATATTTTAGTCTATTAAGCAGCATCATTTTGTAAAACTGTTGGTTAAATCCGTAAATAACATACAGCCATTTTCTTAATTTTCCTAATAAATATACTTATACTTTTCAAGTAACTACATTTATTTTTTACAATTAATTTTATATAACTTAAATTTTTAGAACTTTTTATTAAGTTAAATTCCAGTGACATCAAGAGGCTGTGTCTATGCTCCTGAATCTTTGCTATATTAGTGGAAAATGTAGTGCCATAATAGAAAAAAAAACATTCTAAAATTCGTAAATATGTATATTTTGCAAATTTTGGTATGAAATTAGGAGATCAAGACGAATCTTGGGTTTCAGAAAATAAGGTTTGTTCGTGTGTTGAAGAGCTTCGCTTGTACATACAAAGGACCCACCGGCTTGGTCTAGTGGTGAACGCGTCTTCCCACATCAGCCGATTTGGAAGTCGTGAGTTCCAGCGTTCAAGTCCTAGTAAAGCCAGATATTTTTACACGGATTTGAATACTAGATCGTGGATACCGGTATTCTTTGGTGGTTGGGTTTCAATTAACCACACATCTCAGGAATGGTCGAACTGAGAATGTACAAGTCTACACTTCATTTACACTCATACATATCATCCTCATTCATCCTCTGAAGAATTATCTTAACGTTAGTTACCGGAGGCTAAACAGGAAAGAAAGAAGTACATACAAAGAAAAAACAGCCTTTCCGTTTTAGTGTACTTATAGTTTGAATAGATCTAACCAAACACACCCATGTTTGTTACTTTTTTCAGGTATAATACAGGGATTCAATTAAAAAACAGAGATAGCCTTTTTACTCAAACCTTCAATCAGCAATATGTTCTGTATTTCATGAACCAGAAATAGCTGTTCGTTCACCACCAAATAATTACGATGACATATGTGTTGAAGAAATGGCTTCACAAACCTATGGTGATAAACTGGATGTTGGAAATTATGAATATTATTTAAATTACTTTTGTATTATAATATATATTAAACTGTCCGAGGGATCCAGATTAAATTATTTGGGGACGGTGTTAAATCTTTCTAAGAATTTCGCTGAACTTTTAGGCTCAAGGTTGAATGAAAAAATTTATTTGCTTCTGGTACTACTTTTTACTGGTTAGGAACAAAGGAAAAGATTTCAATATTTTTCTCAAGAAGATGCCTTAGTTTACTGTAATGATGTAGCTCGACTCATGAAACAATTCCACATTGACTGCAAGGTTTCTTCTGAAACCTTTTTGTTTAAAATGGAGGAAACAAAAAAAAAGTTTAGAAACCCTTAATGATACAGTTACAAAGGTTCCTGGCAACAAAAAAATGAAAATTATATAAATATTGTACAAAATATATTAGAATAATTTTAAAAAATTAGGCAAAAAAAATAGTCTAAAGGTGTATTTTCTACATTCACAACTAAAATACCTTCCCGAGAATCTTGGTGGAGTGATGATCAGGGGGATTTATTCTCCCAAGATATGAAAGAGATGGTGAGGAGGTGGTATGTGAGCATGATAGCTGACTATAGTCGGATGTAAAAAAAGGACGACCCGTTGCGAGACTGTAAAAGAAAAAACGTCAAATGAAGCATCGAGAAAAAAATAAAAGATTTTAGGACATAAATAGTAATGTGCGTTTTCATTAGTTTTATGATGTTTTTAATTCATTTTGTTTGACATATCACTTGTAAATAAATTTTAAATTTAATTAAAAGTAGTATTTTACAATTTTAAACAAGACTTTGACTGCTTTTTATGAAATATCCTTATGTGTTAGTGAAAAATTGAAGTCATATTTGGATTCAGCGCTAAAAACCGCATAAGAATCAGCTATCAAATTGAATGAAATTTTACGATCGTTAAAAAACGCAGGCCTGTGTTATTTTAATTTTTTGGAGTTTTGGTGTATTCCAGTACACAGTACGAAGTGTAAAAGTTTCAGTTTATTTTAAAATTGTGAGATTAATGTTCTGAACCCTTGCACGTTTTGTTTAATTGGCCTTAAGCAATGGTTCAGTAAGATCTGAGAAACGAATTTACCAAAATATCCCGAACAAATGTTATTTTGTAGAGTCAGTGTTGACTGTCTGTGTGGGAGGTTGTCAAGAATGATAGAAAATGATTTCTTCCTTCCAGCAACTGCTTATTCAGAAGTGAGAAGTGTGCTTCTTTCGTCAATGTAAAAGTAGCAATACCCTTTTCTGAGAAATTTAATTCAGGATAACATTAATATTGTCTACCAGATCACAAGAATTTTCCATTCTCATCTAATTTTCAGAGAGTATAATTGCTGATTAATTATGTTCAATGTAAGTTTTTACTGTATATAATATCATATCATACTATGAAAGTGAGCTGTTAGCAACTTTTTTATCAAAAATAATATATTATTATTTTACTTAGATATTTGAATTATATAATTTTTCATGTCATTTGAGACTCCCTAAGACGATTTAGTAACTTAATTAAGTTTAATATTCTATTTAAAAATTTAATTAGCTAACTTTATCAAATTCTATTACACCATTGTAGAAAATATTGAAGAAAAAAGAAATTATACCGATTACATATCCTAAAACTATAACATAATTTTCTTTCTGTTTACAATACTTTTGTTGAACATCATAGAATACAAATATATCCTATTAACTTTAAAGTATTATTTAAAAATATGGCTGTTATTTTCAGAAAATTATACATTCTTTACTTATTATTTCTATTGTTTAATTTTTTTATAAAATAACTCTAATTAATTATCGTAAGTTAAAACTATTAAAAGAATATATTATTTTATGAATTAATTATGCCTGTCTGGAGCATGTCGATATAAAATATTCTAGTCTAACTTTATGAATAGTGTTTCTAATTATTGCCAAATTTTTGTAATATATGTGTTAATTATTTTTTTTATTTCAAACTGGCAGACCCGGCAATGCTTCGCTATTGCTAGATTTGAGTATATACGTATACAGATTAAATGAACACAATTGAAAGTTTGATAAAAAACATTAACAAAATGAACATTACGGAAATTCACAAAATTTAAACCTTCCCTTTTACCGTTTTCCTTTTTCCTATTTTCATTTTTACCATATTCTCTTTCCCTTTCCTCCCTCTATTTCTCTTTCCCTTATTTCCCTTTCCCTCTTCATCTTTCCCCTTTTTCTGTTTTTCCTTACCATTTCTTTTTCCCCGTTTTCCTTTTTTTTTCTTTTTTCCTTTTCCCCCTTCTTCTTTTTTCCATTTTCCCCTTCTCCCTTTTACCTTTCCGATTTTTCCCTTTCTCCCTTTTCCCCGCACGTAAGTCGGTCCAGTAGTTTTTTAGTCTATAGCAGACACACAAATCGGACACATTGAAATGGAATCGTAAAATATTTAATATAGCGTGTGTTGTTTTTACATCCATCAGATAGCGCTGTTTTTCGAAAAAAGTATGTTTTTACCTGTCACAGGTAAAATTAGTTGATATATAAAAACACGCGTGTTTCCGATTGCAACGTTGTGTCAAAATTTCAAAGCAATCGGTGAAGAACTTCCAGACATTTAAGTTTTTGAACAAACGAACATTTTTATTTGTATAGATTAATCTTTGTTAATTGGATAATCCAATTCTTGATTATTTTTTTCTTTAATCGTTTTCTGAATGCGATCATAATGTTAAAAATCATTAAGTTCATTGAACCAGTAATTAGTTCAAATAAACCTCGTACTGGTAGAACCCAGTTTTTTTTTTTATATTTCTGGATACATCAACAGTTCTTAAATTCAATTATGACTTAAATTATGCTACCAATACATATTTAAGAGAAAATATTGACTGTGGCATGCGACTAGTATCACTTCGGGTTTATTATAAACTTGGGAAAGGCAGGCTGCCTTTCGGATTTCTTTTGGTAACATCCTATTTAAGGTAGAACTTGATTACTGATCTACATTGGCTTACGGTATTTATCGTTTTTATGAGGGTTACTTGGATAATTGATATATAACGTCTACCTACAATTTCATTGTTATCAAAATTCTAAGTCAAGTGTCACTGGCAAAAAGAGAAAATTTCTCAATTATCGGCTAATAATTTTATTCCAATTTATGAATTTAAAAAAAGATTGGTTTAAGTTTGAAAAATGGGTATTGTTTGTCATTTGCCCTTTTAAAAATCGCTATCTACACCTTTCATTTGTTCGGTTAAGATTAATTGTCTTTGTTTATTTATTGAAAACTGATAAAACTTTATTGGATTTTAATTTTCTCATAAATTATCAGATGTTTATACATAACACTTTATTACTCTTTGTACTAAAACCAAAGATCGATAAACACATAATTTTGCTACTACTTGCGCTAAGAAGATTTAATAAATATTACAAGCATATTGATAGTCTTTTTTCTATAGCCTTCTACAGTTTTTTGTTCGATCAATAAAAACATAAATTATTGAAGAATTAATTTGGATAATGTATTCTGTACTGAGATATAATACACATTGAAAGTACATACTACCGGCTAAAAATCATCTAATTTTCGCAAATTTTAATTATATTTTGATGAAAAGAATCTTTCGAAGCTTATAACAGTAGAGGTGCTACAGATGAAAGACGAAAGTTTCATCCTTCATGTTTATTTAGATTCGTTCTGATTGTGTAGCAATGTATGCATGCAGTTGGTTCGCGCGAGTGTGGAAATGGAAGAATGAGTATGGGAACATGTTTATATGTTGTTGTGTTAATGTATTTGTGTTGTTTGCGTTACTGATTGGAAGCATCCCATCACCGCACCCAACCCGTAGAACTAACTGTATCCAGTTTCAAACAACCACCCCTATAAATATTTACAAAATCATTTCAACCCCTTTTATGATTTATTTATAATGAATTCGTTCGATATTCGAATAAGAGTAAATGCATAGAATAGATCTCGTTGCAGTAACAGCATTGTAATTCATGCTATTATGCATGGAAATACATTACTGCTGTAACAGATAACCTACATACACATACACACACCCATACACATATCTAATACATTTTTTAATAAGTAAGTGTGTATGATTTATGTAAAACAGTAATTACGTATACCATGGAAATAATTATAATATTGAAAATAATTATTTACTGCATATACATTAACATAACATTTATCACTTGTTAAAATTGATCCCGTAGATAGACAGACAATAAGCTTTTACTGGAAATAATGTAAAGATATCTACAAACATCTACAGCTCTGTAGTTGGAAAAAAAATTACCCCTCAACCATCAAAAAATATATAATAAAAGAAAAACTAATTTCTTTTCACGTTTATCAATTCTTATTTGAAACTTATATTTCTACCAAAATTGGTACTGAAATACTTTTTTTTTAATACAAGCCATCCCGAATATGTATGCTCAACATACGTTTGAAATTACTTCCTTTCAAATAACCGCTGAATATTTACAGATATTTCATATACATAGAAACATAGGAAGACTGTAAAGGACAATATCACATTTTGTTCCTATCGATAAGAGAAATGGGCGTAAAACTTAGAATAAGGGAATTCTAATTCAAATATATCAGTATAAGGAGAATTATAGATTTCTGCTTTGTTTCATATTTAATATGGAATTATCCTGTTTAGCAAGAGAAAATCTTTCTTGTATTAAAGCGACTCTGGTTGATAGTATAATAATCAATTAATTCTTATCGTTATAATTCAATATCTCACATTTCGACCATCTTGAATGTATAAAACATTGGGAATTAAAATATCCTCTCTGTTTTGGATCATGAGGATGAAAACGTACCAACACACAATCACTTTCATTTATGTTAACGAGAACAGCTCTGAAAATAATCGTAGATGCTGGTTTCAAATTTGTATTCATATTTGAAATTTTTTTTTTTTTTTTTCACCAACTGCGGTTTATTTATAAATATCTCTTCAATTGAAGGTTCTACTCATGGTAAAAAAATAACATCTTTACTGGAGTCCACAGATCTGGACAAAGATTAGAAGGTTCAACTTTTGAATTAAAATTTACTATTTACGTTATTACTTGTACATTGGTACATTGTTATTTTTCACTTTTACAAGGGAAATTTTCCTATTCAAGGTTTACGTATATTAGGCATTCCCCAACACCATTCATTCATATTGCTTACATAATTGTAGACACTTTTATAAAGGTGCCTTCTTATAAATTTATGCTTATCAAAAAGTACGAAATGGTTATAATTTCACCTATGCAGTTTTTCCCCTACTAAAGGAGGTTCCTCTTTTTACACGAGTAATCTACGAATGATAATTCTTTATCAACTTCCCCTTAACATCGTTTTACCAAGTACCTGTGTAGAAACTCAGGCAGCATGCCGGAAGGCCTGAGAAATTCAACACGGCTTCATTTATCTTCCTTTACCTCTACTGTAAAATTTAAGATAAGAAGTAATCTGGTAAGTGACCACATACATTCTTTTCCATCGCTTGTAGCTGATAATAATAGTCTCATATCCACTCTTTCTCTAGTATCTTTCTTATCACTTTTTCTTCTCTAATCTTAAATCATCCGCATTCCGTTTTCAAAAATCTGTTCCCTGTAGAATAGTCACTTTCTATGAAATGTATGTCCAACAAACCAAACTTTTTTATTTTTTGGTTTTTCTGGGCGATAAACGCTTCCGCGTTATCATAGTTTGAACACGAAATATCTATTGTAATAATCGAATAAACAAATATATATATATATATATCACATCATAACCTAAACTAAAATAATATTACAAAAAGTTTTCAAAATTTTTAAAAACTTCCCTTATACTTTTTAGTGATACTTTATCAAATTATTATGATACATTCAATGAGTTTAAAAATCAGGTTAATTTGGGTTTCAAAAGATAATATCATTATTGAAATTTCTAATATATTTATAAAATATCAAACAAATTTTTAATCAAACATTTACTATACAAAGTATCGAAATAGTGAAGTTTTTATAGTGAGTTTTTTATTTCATTTCCTTAGTAACTGTGCAAACTTTCATCAATAGGCATTGTGAGGAAATATGTTAAATTATTACACCTGCACCCTTAATTTACCCCCGTATGGAGGGATGTATGTAAAAGTAATGGTCTCATATCGTATTATGACCCAACCTTAGTAACTGTGCAATATTTCTTCAATCGCCAATGTCACGAAGTATGTTAAATTAAGGATGCAAGATTTGAGAACAAACATGTAAAAAAAAACATTGTGAGTTAAAGAAAAACAAGTAATAATAGAATTACCATGTGCTTTATGGCGATCGGCATGAATAGCTGAATCAAACTACAGTTCAAATACTTGAATATAAACGGACAGCCTTAAGAAACCGTAAACAACAATTCATAATCCCCTGGAATAGTTCGCATGTTAGCCCTTAGTTAAACTTGTGACGCAATGCCGCATCACAGATACAATCCAAAAAGATGTGATGAACTGTTAGTTGACAGTCGCAACGAGCACAAAGGGGTACAGCGTCATCAGATATCTATGAGTGAGTTCAGTGTGCCCTACTCGTAAACGGCAAAAAATAACATCCTCTCAATGGTTATTTGAGCATGAGGAGCTCCACGGTGACACAGCGTGCTTAATTGGATGAAGTTTATTGTTAATAGTAGCATTACATTCACTTTGCCACTTATCGTGAACTACCCACTTCAGGAAACAGACAAAATCGTTAGAAGCAATATAATTGGTAAACGTAGGCTGAAAGAAGCCTCTTTTGCGGCACTATCTGCGAGCTCATTGCCTCAAACTCTTGCATGGATGGGGATCCAGCAGAAGCTCACTGTTGAATAATCTATAGTCATTTGCGAAATAACACACTGAATCTAACAAACAACAGGTAGTCTGAAGTACATGTCTCAATTTCATGTAAGGCACGGAATCAGAGCAAACAATTACATGTCGAAATATTGGGCTAATTATATATACTTAAGGCCTTATTTACAGCAAACAGCTCCGCAACAAAAATACTGGAGATGATTCTGTGGCGGGCAAACATGTATGTTCTGTTGCCTACCACAGAAGCTCAACCAACAGAATTAACGTTTTTAGAGCCATCAGTATAATCTGTAACATCAGGATTCATACTATTCATAATGTAATAAAATGTTTCACAAAATAACCAGATTTCTATTGTTTTTATTATACTGACAAAAATCAAAGCAGTAATTAACGACAAAAGGCAACCAAGGAGGGTTATAACATCCAATAACAGTAATGACTGGCGGTAATTTTATGTTTAGAGTTGAGAAAAGGCGGTGAGCTCTGATGCCTAGTAGAGTTGTAGATCTAGGCTGTTTCTGGTATCGAATCAATTATTTGTTGGAGAACACTGCATCAAAGATTGGATGATTTCTTTGCGCTTAATACAAGCTACGTTAGTGCAGATCATTTGATTCCGTCTATTTGAAAGGGAAGGATCTCCACTTTTCAAAAGTAGACTTAATATAGAAATTGAACGAAATACACCTCTAGCAAGACGAATAAGTAAATAATGGACTCCATCTAGTAATCTAAGAGCAGTGCACCGAGCGGACGAATAATCCACACAGCCGTAGTCTAAGCGGGAAGGGACTAGAGCTTGGTAGAAGCGCTATATGCATACTCGATCAGCTCCCCAATGAGTATTACATAACATTCTCAGCATCTCTAACATTTATAAACATTTTACCTTCAGCTCCTTTAAGTGTGTTACCGACTTTAGTCATTGGTCAAACCACATTCCTAAAAATCTAACCCGTGTGCATGCTTCAACTGGTTTACCATATAAAAACACTTGAGGATTTGTATCTTCCCTCAATGGGGAAAATCATATTCAATTCGTTTTCTCAGGAGAAAACGTGAATCCAATCGTTTTACACCACAATTCTAAACGGGTTATTGTATCTTTGAGCAGCCCCTTGCTAGCAGTTAAGGTTCTAGATGTTATACAAATTGAGAAATAATGTACAAATAAACAACACATAACGTGTTTTCGCACGCAGTTATACTATTTATGACTACGTCAAATAAGGCAACATTTAAGACTCTTCCGTGTGGTATTCCGTTTTGTAGTGTGAAACTTTTGGATATCGTCGTTTCAACTCCGACCGACTACTGAAGAAATCCCATATAAACACTAGGAGATTTCCTTGTATACTCCAGTTATGCAGTTTATTTAGGATTCCTCACCTCCAAGCCGTGTCGTTCGCCTTTTGCATATCAAAAAATACCGAAACCAGCCGTTGGCGAAGTAGGAAAGCGTTTTGAAGAGCAGATTCCGGAGCAACTACATGATCGTTAGCCGATCTACCTTTGCGGAAACCGCATTTTTGTTGGGCAATTAGTGTGTTTCTCTCAAGATAATAGACGACGGTTTACGTCGTCTATTACTTTCCATCAACTTGCACATGTATTGGTCAAGGATGTAGAAAGAAGGGCATGAATTATCTTTACCAGGTTTCACTGCAGGGATAACCAATGCTACCAGCCAGGAATCTAAAAAACCTGGTCAGAGAATATTTTATTGTAAATAGTTAAAAGAAGTCATAATGGATTATTCAGGAAGGTGAGATAACATAATGAATCTGAGATTATCATTTACAGGGTAATTAATTTCCCCTGTAACTGTAAATCATCATTTACAGTCACGGAAATTTTTCAACGCATACATTAAAAAATAAAAAGGAATGTTTAATTCCTTTTGCGGATCTCCGAAAATAAAAGGCAATATTTCTACCTATAACTTGTAACTCGCAAATTCAGTACAGTAGGATGATATTTGTGAAACTTACCTAAAAAATTAACCAAACGTGTTCGCTAAATCAATTTGTGAGTTAAGGGTAATGCCGTTACTTTCTAATGCAATCGGTGGTGAAGATTGTCCTGATCAACATATGGCCCGTATCTTTCTCCAAACAACCGATGATGGAATTGTGTGAGAAATGGTAGCGACACAATTTAGCCATGATTTACGCTCAGCACACCAAAACACTCGAAAACATGCGCCCTCGCATTGCGGTAGGGCAGAGCATTTCTGTCATAGGCTTACGATTGAAATTACACAAAGTTCTGCGACGATCTGTTAATGCACTCCTGCATTCTTTACTCTATTAAGGAAGAGTGAGACGCCATGATTTTCCAGATGTTACGGGAATATATTCACTTGCACTATCGAGTTTCAGGTGTACAAACATGGAAAGTTGGAGGATCGCGTCACCACTTTCCTGGTATTGGCTAAATGAATTTTTCTTCCAGAAGCACTCTGCCATCCCAACTAACCATCTGCATAGCTGACTCTGAGACAAATCACTACTAACGTTCAAAATAACAACGGTCTGTCATCGCTTCCAAAAATGTTTCTGGAAACGCCCCAGTAAAGACGTGGAACAGTGATACTGAACACGAAAGATCGATGCAGGGAAGATGAAAATGAAACAAACGTGTAGGATCCGTCGGCAAAAAAAAATCTAGGTTCTGCCTCAGTCAGTTAACTATGTTTCCTCAGGAAGAACATGATGGTGAACCGCATGAATAGTACTACACACCAATTGTATTTCAAATGAAGTAACGAAATAAAGTATAGGCTAAAATGAAGACCTGGTTAAACTTATCGTAATTATTATAATTTAAATTTATGTCTTATCAATAAATTAATTGTTTAAGAAACAATTTAAAATATTTCAACCAATATATACATACATTTTTTTTTTAATTTACCAACTGTTGAAATTAAAATAAAACGAATAAAAATGTACCTCAAAAAAGATATGTTTATGTTATGAATATGTTTCCTTTTAAAATATTTTGAAGGAAACGAATTTTAAAATTATGAGTAAGCTCTACAAAACATTCATATTGTAAATGATACAATTTAGCTACCAATTTTTAAAAAATACATTCTAATCAAAGATTCACGAGTCAATGATTAAGAAAACAAATTTTCATAAAGGTATTTAATTTTTTTCATTTTAAACGGTAAGTTTATGACTGCTAGAAAAACAATTTTTTTTATGAATAAATTGTTAAAAAAATTTATAAAAACGTTCAAAATGACAAATATAAATAAAAAAAAAACTTTTCTGAGTTGTTGATTTGAAATCTTACAATCTTAAACCACACATCAATCAAGATAACTTTACGTAATATTATGTGTAGAAAGTGCAGAAATTTTATTTGGATTACTTGGAGCACTAGGAATTAGCTTTCTGATCGCAATACTGAATAACTTAGAATATTTAAGGAGACTTTTGCTGGGATTAAGGTGGTTTTGTGTATATTATTATAATATCTTGTGAAGTATATCAGAGACTGTTTCAGATTCTATAATATAGATATTTTTGAAAAATTCAAATTAAATTAAAAAACAGAAATCAATCTTTTCCCCACTTCAATTTTATTTTTATTTTAATGATATGATCCCTTCGGTTAATCAATGTTTTACAAATAGAGGTTTAACATTATAATACACAGAATAAAACAATAGAACATCTATTTATGCTAATTATTCCTATTAAATAAAATTGTTAAAAATTTCTTATTACCTTCAGTTAAAAACTCTAAATTGTATGCTTACTTTTCTCTTATTTGGCCATTAATTACGCTGTCTAAATTTGTGACATCCTATGATTTCAATGCTTATCCTCTAAACGTTGATTTTTTTTTTTAACTGATAAATATATTTAGCTATTCCTTTATTACAATCGTACTTTACTATATGTCAGAAACTGTCAAAATCGTTATTGTGAAGTAATGATGCCATTATTGGTGATAACAATGGAAAAAACATTAACATTTCATTTTATCTAAAATTCGGTGCTATTATCATTTTTTTTCAACTAATGTTTAAATCATAAACATATAATTTTTTTTTCCATCGTGTACTTTGCAAACTGTTCAACTAGTGAACAATAAACAAATCCACCGCTCAGTCAGATGAGGTTGATATGTTTGACGTAAATATATGTAGTGTCGTACGAACTCAAGCCGACTATTACTGAGAAGTGTAACTTAATTGAACCCCAGCCACCAAAGTGCACAGGTATCCATTGTCTACTATTCAAATCCGTATAAATGTACCTCAGAACCTTCGACTTCAAAAATCTGCTGTTAAACAGCTGATTTGTGAAAGTAAGTTAACCGCTAGACCAGCCCGATTAGCAATTGTTTATATATAATATATAAAGGCGAAATTTTGTCTGTTCGTTTTGCATCAGTATCACGCGAAAACCAACCGAATAATTGCTTACAAATTTTTCATGATATATTCGTGTTCTTTCTCTATGAATCATGAGACCTTGCTGTTGGTGAGGGGGCTTGAGTGCTCAGGGATACAGAGTAGCTGGACCGAAGGTGCAACCATATCGGAGAGGTATCTGTTGAGAGCCAGACTAAGGAATGATTCCTGAAAGAGGGCAGCAGCTCTTTCAGTTGTTGTTAGGGGCGTGAGTCACAATGACTTAAACGGCCGTATCAACATCACTCAGTCCTCTGAGTACTGCGCAGCTGAAAGCAATGGAAAACTACAGCTGCTTTTTTTCCAAGAAAATGTGGCTCTCTGCATTTTCACATAGCAATAATGGAGGCGCCTTCCTTGGTAAAATATTCCGGAGGTAAAATAGTCCCCCGTTCGGATCTCCGGGTGGGGACTACTAAGGAAGGGGTCACCAGAAAATTAAAAAATAACATTCTACGAGTCGGAGCGTGGAATGTTAGAAGCTTACGACTAGCACTAGATAGGGAATCTTGGAGAGCTGCATCAAACCAGTCAAATGACTGAAGACAAAAAAAAAAAAAATATTCGTGTTATCCAAGGAAAGGTTTTAAGCCATGGATTGAGCCCGAAGCAGTGGTGGTTCGTAACTAAAATTAGTGGAGTGCTGCTCCAGAAAATGGTTTTTTGGACCTTTTCAAGGCTTTGGTTAAAATTTTCTGTAAAATAAAAAACCCCAGAAAAAAAATAATCAAAGAGAATAGCTAGAAGCAGGATAATAATCTAATTTTATACTTCATCACATGCAAGAAATATAGTACACGACCGTATTCGGTTTAGCCGAATAAATAATAAAATGTCAATACAGATAATATTTTTTAATATTATTAGATAACGTATGAGTAATCCTTATACTTATGGATAGATTAATAACTAATGAAATGGGTCCGCTTAAAAACACTATGGTCCTTAATTTAAATTTCTATGTAGACAGAAAAAAATATATAATTAATTTTTACAAATTACCTTCTCCTTCGCCCTTCCAGCGTGTTTTTGGACAGATTTGGCAATTAAAGATGAAACTGAAAAAACAAATAAACCTCTTCCACACACCTCCACCGACTACATTAGAAAAGGGAACGAACAAGGAATGTCCCATACAGACGCGGAGTAAAAAAAAACTACATTCTACTAGTACGCCTGGTCGGAACTGCCGGAGCGACAGTTCTCTCTCTCCCTCTCAGCTTCCTATGCGCATGCGCACAACAGCCAAACACCATGCCGCTGAAACTGTGAAGCGGACAGTTCCATAAAAACAATTTTGTAACTTTTTCATAAAATTGGGGGATGGCTCCTGACATTAAGCTTAATGATTGTATATTGTACAAGCATAAAAAAAGAATTAGAAGAAAAAGGACCCATTATATTAAATGTTATTGATAATATCAAGTAGAAATCGGGGGTGCTGCAGTTTCACAGTCTGTACGTGAGCCGCCACTGGGCCCTAGCCAATTGCGAGTGAAGTTTCCCTCATCAAACGTGTGTGTACTTAAGCCTTTTGTAATCTTTTTTAGAAGCAGTTTTTTTTATTTCTAAAGTCTGTGTATTAACTTGTTACTTCAGTATTCTCATAACCATGAAGATAATGAACACAGATGGGTCCTGATTGATTGTGGCAAGAGAGGAGAGGTTAGCAAAGCAAGTCCTGTCCATCTAGTATATATATACCGCTTTATTGCCCTAAAATCTGTTTTATGTATATCTGTAAATAAACATGTCAATATTGACTATTATCTTTTATTCAGCTACCAATTTCTACAGTAATATAAAATTTTACTAGGTTATTTGAAAATTAAGAATTTAACTAACAACTAGTTCATTTTTACAACTAAAAATTGTGGATGAATAAAAAGTATATTTTTTGAAGATATATATATTTGGCAAATACTTTTTAAATAATTCTTCAGAAATGATTGATGATATTCCATAAAATAATATAGGAAAGTTATAATCCTGTTTAATATTGTGTTTGTAGATTGTTTTAATATTTTTCAGATGCTTTATTTGAGATATTATTAAGTAAAGTCATTTAATAACCTGTTAATATTTTTTCTTACCTTTTCACACTATAAAATTTTACTTTGCACGCATTTATAATATTTCTTATGCTTTTTATGGTAACTTGATATCTCAGTTACAATAACCCATATGAATATGAGATGCACTGTGTTGGCTTTGTCATGAATTCATTGGTGTAAAACAAATATTAAAGAACAGTTACAATAAGGAGTTATTATGTACTTTTTTTTACTCAATAAAAAATTTGTCTTCTTGTTAAAAAGAGGGAAAAATTTTGTTAGATCATTTTTGGTTACCAAATTTTGTATTGATGAGAAATCCATTTATTTTTTGGCTGGAGTATAATTATTTGCAAACAAAAGGTTTCTTGCGATAAAACATACAATGAAAATACTGCATTTATAAATTTTTTAGTGTATTTTTTGTTTGTATTTTAAGATAAATCATTTGTTTAAATTTTCATTGATTAGTGAAAATTTGTTGTATCTGTAGTGGACTAAATTTGTGGCTGGTCCTAGAGGTGTAAGTAAATAGGTTGAGGCTGAATTCTGCTTTAAATTTTGTAAAGTGTTAAATTTAAATAAATCCTTTATTTTGGTTATTGTGCAATATCAATAAATTATTAAAATTTATTCAATTATAAGTAATTAGTAAAAAAAAAAAGATGAATGTGTCCATGATTATAATCATTAGATATCGCACATGTCAATGAAACAGGTGTACCACATTTAACTATCTACTGTTTTATTCAGGTATGTTAGAAGAAAATATTAAATATTCAGATGTCAAAAGAAACTTTTTTTTGGTTGTTGATTTGTTATGGATAAGACTGCAGATTGTCATAAACACCAAGACTTTTTTATCGTATCAGTATTATTTTAAAAGATTACACAAATTTATAATTAAATTAATGGTTTGCCTGCTAGAAGTAGGGGTCCCATAACAACATATCTTAGGGGCTGTAGAAAACACCAATGAACTTTTCAAGAGTTAAGATTTATTAACCAAATTTATTTTCAACAATAAGGTCTGTGATTGCTATTTGTCTTGTGTACTCTCCCAGTAACCTATCAGATATGATCTCATCACATTTTAAAAAACACAGTGCATTCAAAACAACACATCATCTCTTTCAAATGAATCAGTTAAATATACTGTGGATAAAAAAGTTCTAATTTTTTACCAGTCACAAAAGGTTCAATTTTACCCTTTAAGGAAATATCATGATATATCTTTGGTTTAGAGATGCTCTGGGTCATTAATTGTTTACATTTAATTCCATTTTGACAGCATAGATGTTCAGTCATTGTTTGTCTTAAAACAATTCTTGTTTTCACTGCTGTGTTGGAGTAGATTTGCCAAGATTCATGTACGCCTGGAAAGTAATATAAATGCATAATAATTACAGTTATCGTTGGATTGGGGTTGATTCAAATTCCATTTAATATTGGGGTTGATTCCATTTAATATTTATACTCCAGAGAATGGTAATATTAGATCTTACATAAGAGAAAGTCAGCACTTCACAATATGCCTTTCTTAATAACAAAAAAAAGTAAACTGTGGAAAACTTGTGGAATAACCTACTATAGATACTTTTTCTCTTGCCTTCTTCATAGAATAACATACTACTGTAAATATCAACATACTTAACCAAAAAACGGGCAGGTTAAATTTAACCATATTACTCAATTTCCTTCATGATGTTGATTAAATGTCAATTCAACATCATTTTTCATTAAAAAAAAAACCTGAGTACAAATTTCTATAGGTCTTTAAATGAGTCAATTAATAAGAAAAAATACGACCGTTAATGTTTCATTAATGTAACTAAATAAAAATATAAAAACACATATTTCATTTTACACTCTTATTTTGAGTTTACGTATTCAAAAACAGTCTCTAAGTTAAATTACAAGTCATCCAAATCTTGTCCAGGTTGACTATTCCTAACATAGCATTATTGATTTAACTTCAGTCACCAACAAACACTAAAGAAAGTTTTAAATGAAGGTTTTGAACTACTTTTAAGCGGTTCAAAACCGGATCCTCTAGCAATCCAGACCAGTTTTTCTATGATTTTTAAGATATCTGTCAATGGATTATAAGAAATAAATCTTAAGTTGAAGTCCTGCATTAGACAAAGGTCCTATTTTTTGCAGAATAAAAATTACAAAACCTCTTGTGCCTATGTAATTCTAATTACAAATGTAGCATTATTAACTTTTAGTATTTGTAATAATAGTTGAAATTTATACAACCATTTAAAATAACTACAGAAATTCAAGGAACAAGTTTTTTTTGTAGAATATCCTAATGTTAAGTGTGCTGAATTGTTAGTACTTTCTTTTTTGTGATCCCTATTCACATTTTCCACACACAACGTTTTTTAACTCGGGAAATAGGTTTTTTTGACATCAAGTAATTATGCTTGATCCAAATTTTTCCCTTTCTTCCTTTTTTTTTTTATATAACTTTTGAAAAAATTATAAAATGAAGAAACATTAGGCCTCAAATTTGATCTATATTTAACTGAGATCTAGACCTAATATCATCGTGGTTGTCTTGGTAAATTATAAGAAGCATTCATATTTATGTTTGTTAGGGGCAAAAAAGTTTGTAAACATTTTTTTAATACTAAACAAAAATAATTCTTCACTTCTTTTAATAGAATATTCTCATATATTGTAAAATGAAACTACCTCATTTACTTGTATAATAAATATTTTTTAGCAATGTTTCTTAATATTTCTTTTACGGTTATAAAGATCTACCTTAGGTATATGATTTTTAGAAAACCTAAACAAAAAATGATCAGTCTTTTTAAGTGATAATAAATTTTAATTTTAAAATCCAGTTAGGAAATTGAACATCATGATTTCAATTAAGCTAAATAAATGTTTATACCTTTTTCTGAAAATATTATTGATCAATAAATTGAGATCCTTCATCTGAAATATAACTAATAACAATACAGATAATTCAACAATCTAATATAGAGTTTATTATTTATTAATACTTCTTTTAATTCAAGACATATTCTTTAAAATTTTTTTTTATTAAGCAGCATCTTGCCATCTTATTTTAACAAGGTAAAAGATCTTGAAGCATTAGTAAGTTATATGCACTGTAAACTATATGTAGGTCCAAAATGCAATTTTTAAACCAAATTTTAAATAACCTTTGCGTGTAAAATATATTTTATTAAACTCTATATTTTTTAAATTAAAAATATGATAGTTTGACATAATCATGCTATTATGTAGGTAAAGAATGTTTGAGAATTAAATATTAGAAACAGAATTTCCAATTTATGGTTACTTTTTCATCCAATTAATTTATCTGTAAAATTTTAAATTGTTAAAAAAAGTTTAATTAAATTTAATTAATTTTATCTCTATCAATAAATAATTGCATTTATCCAGGTAATTTATATGATCTGCAAACAAAGCCCACTGAAATGCAGGTGATATTTATACTTTCACTGCATTCATGTCAGTAACTGCCATATTACTGAATATTATTACTATGACAGACAGAAAGTCTACTCCCTTTTGTACCTCAAGTGATTTACACATATCACTGACATAAAAATAATTGGCATAGATAAAATAAAGCAACAAATTTCTGTCCCCTTACTACTGTGAAACAATGTTTTGCTCACTGCTTCAGCTCAGCAAAGGAAGTATGTAGTAGTGTGTTAATTGTCATGATTGGCAATTAGTTGTTTTGGCCAATGATGTTTCATTAAACTGGTACTGAATCTCAGAAGAGTGCCACCTATTGCCAGACTGTAGCAATGATCTGGAGTTTTACATTACATGATCCTCATTAATACAAAAATAAATTTAAAAAAACATATTAATCTTTGTAACTGGATATTTTCCTATAATAAATAAATAACCATAATGATTGTAGGTAATTTATATGAAGAAAAATTAGTTCCAAAAATGATGCAGCCATTCCAAAAGTATCAAAATTTAATTTCAGACTTACTATAGAGTGTGAGGAATGAAGTAATTTTCAGTTACCTTTATCACAAACACAAACATCCTGCTAAATAAAAGCATTCCAAGTCCTCTGGAATGGAGGTGACATTTTTCTCTGCAAGCAAAACCTTCCTATGTCCGTAACAATAACTTTTCCGAATAGTAAAATCATTACTTTCAAAGAAATCATCTCTGATTAAAATTAATTCAAGATCATGCATCTCAGCTATAAGAAGGTTGCAACAGAGATTGTGAAGCAACAAATTAACCTATGTTCTTTTGTGAGAAACTATGTGTTACTTGTATGTAATACTGTAAAACGAATGAGTGAAAATTTGATAATTAAAATCTATCCAAGGTGCCGCTTCATATGTCAGATGGACCATAAGTGGTTGAATCTTATTAATGATATTATAGTGTCCAAAGTCAGTTTAATAAGATATGTTACAAATCTAACATGTATAAGATTGTATGGAGACAAAGCACTTAGAAATAAACAAATGATATAGATTTTGAAAATTACACATGGAAAAGCACATATTTTTTTAACCTATAAGCAAATTGACATTATTCAAAAAATTGTTTCAAAAAAATACTCTAATCTAGTATAACTACAATAATTTTTATGAAATGCAACTTTTATAAATAATACTAAGATTAAATCATGATGTTTATGCTTTGTTACCAGAATTGAACTTCAAGAAAAGGACCTAAATTGATAAATTAAAAAATTTCTCAAAAGAAAGAATGAAAGGAGAAATTCTGTTCATTCTACTAATTGAACTTTCATTTGTATAAAATGTAAGGGTTTAGTTGAGTGAAACAAAGTAGTCTTAGTTATGTTTAAAAACAAATATTCATATAGCATTGAATTTAGCAGAACACATGTTAAAATGTTCAGCATAGATTCAGTAATTCCATTTTAATTTCAGTCTGTAAATGTATATAACCCACATGGCCCCATGAATAAAGTTCAAGATCTGGTCAATGATTTATTCTCAAATAATGGGAACATGAAACTATAAAATATTTCTATTAACAAGATGTAGTAATACTGGAAATTCTTCTTCATCAATATTAGGTGCACAATCATTTAATGTGTTTCCGGTTTCCGAATTTGGGTTAAAATAATGTGTGAGCAAAATAAAATAAATTTAGCATGTATCAGAGACAATATATTGAGTATGCTATGTTAGTGACAAAGGAAAGCAATGAAGACAAGTATACTGTGATCATGAAAACTTGGTAAAGTCTAAAAGGAAGTTCTGTCAAATGCTTTGTTACCAATCAGAACTAAGAAATTTTTGTAATTCCTAAATTACTATCACTGGAATACATTAGATTGAATCCAAAATATGAAGCCTGCAATTTTTTCCAAGTGTTATTCATTGAAGGTAATTTTATTACAATTACTGATCCAGAAAAGTGACTAGAGAAGAACCTATTGCTTCATTTTTTGGTCTTCTGAAATATGATTAAATTTACATAGTAAAAACACCTGAAGATGATCACTTAAACTGGTCCCGTGATGAAGAGTTGAAAAATTATTACTAAAAGTAAGAGTCCATGTTCTATGGATGAAGTATATGATGCTCTTTCTAATGGCATAATTATGCTTACAGAATCATGATTAAAATATGGATTTAGTAGATGCAATTATTTGTGGATCTTTACATTGTATATACGAGGTGTGTGAGAAAAGTAATGAGATTGGTAACACTGCGAGCGATCTGGCAATGCTGTGTTTACCGGTCTGTGCTAGACCGGACTGTTCATCCCTTCCACGTGTTCAGTACAAGTTTCAACTCCGTTCAGTCAACACATTATTTTTGACAGCACCATCAGTGCTGTCAAAAATTGTATTTTTGATGTATGATATGAAAATGGAGCATTGGAATTTAGAGCAACATTGTGGAATTAAATTTTGTGTTAAACTTGGGGAATCCGAGAGTGTGACCTTTGAAAAGTTGAAACAGGCCTATGGGGAACATTGCTTTTTGAGAGCACAAGTTTTCCACTAGCACAAATCATTTTTGGAAGGCCGAGAACACGGTGAAGATCAACCTTGCTCAGGGAGACCTTCAACTTCAAAATCTGACGAAAACGTTGAGCGTGTGAGGGTTCTTGTGAGATCGGACTGTCGTTTAACAATAAGAATGATGAGTGAACAGTTAAATTTAAACACTTTCACCATATATCAAATTTTGACAGACGATTTGGATATGTGAAAGGTTTGTGCAAAATTGGCGCCAAAAAACCTCACAACGGAACAGAAGGACAATCGAAGAAACGTGCGTTGATCTTCTTGAGAGGATTGACAATGACCAAGAATTCTTCAATTGTGTATCACAGGATATGTGATGAATCCTGGATATTTGAGTACGATCCTGAAATAAAGCGGCAAAGTGAAGAGTGGCGCACTCCGCCATCTCCTCGACCAAAAAATGTCGAATGAGCAAATCAAAGAGCAAAACCATACTGATTTGCTTTTTTGACAGTAGGGATATCGTGCATAAAGAATTTGTTCCTTCAGGACAAACTGTCAACCAAGTGTTTTACAAAGGTGTCCTTGAAAGGCTCAGGAAAAGAGTGATTGGCGTGAGACCAGACATTGCAGACAAGTGGATACTTCATCATGACAATGTCCTGTGTCACACGCCCATTTCCATCAGGGAATTTTTTATCTCAAAACACATTCCTATGGTTCCTCAATCCCCCTATTCACCTGATTTGAGTCCTTGTGACTTTTCCTTTTCCTGAAATTGAAACATGTCTTAAAAGGATGTCATTTTGGAACCCTAGAGAACATTCAAAAGACTGGGACCGACCAGTTAAAAGTCCTACCAGTTCAAGTAAATCAGTTCAAGCTATTGTTTTAAATGGTATTTATTCACTGTTTCCTTATGAAAAGTATTCAGAATATAGTAATGGCTAACTAATGTCTCTCTTTAACTGGAATTTGACTGTTACTGCTTACCCTTCAGTCTATACGCAAGTAGCTGTTACTCCCATTTCAAAAAATAGTGGTAACTGAAATTTTCACAGAATTAAAAATAAATTATAAACATAATAAATACAATTATATTTGTAGATTAATTGCTCCTCTCCAGCATGGTTTTATGATGGGTCATTCTATATTTCCAGCCTTAGCAGTTTTCTTTCACTCATTGGTCCAATTGTTGAGAGGCAATATCAAGCTGATGTAACTTTATGGAGTTCCAAAGAGAGTCCTTAGCTATTTAGCTAGATCATTGGTAATTAATTGTCTTCAGAAGATAATTTACAATAAGAAATGTGCACCATTTCAGCATTTTCTATTAGAGATTAGCTTGTTATTAACTAGAGGTGACATACGTGGGTTACACCAACCCTGTATTACACCAACCATGTATTACAATTTTGTCATAATAATTTAAAATTAAAATTTATTAACCTGTTAGTTATACATTCTGTATAACAATATGAGTTCTTAACAATATGTGTTATTATAATTATTCAATACTGCATCATTGCCAACATACTTTTTATGGGCTCTACATAGGAAAAACAATACATAAAACTGTACCCTAAAAATGGTGATGCTATATACAAACTTGTTGATAATGACAACCAGCAAAATAACAAATTTTTTAGAGTAAATTTAAAATTATTTTGCACTTGTGAATAAAAGAACTACCTTAAGGTCTTCTTTGTTATTTATTATACATCTGAAATTTGTTTTAATCCGGCCATAAAGAGAAAGAATAAATCACTGAATATAGCAACACCTAATACACAACAAACTTACTTGAGCATGAAATAAAGCGTAAATAAAAATCAGTGAATCCTAATAACAAGGAATGTAATTAACACTTTTACTTTTTCAATAAAACTTGTAATACTCATAATTATTAAGTTATAAGATTCAAAATTACAACATTATATTTGTTTGCAGACTATTAATGTAACAATTTGTAGAAAGTGTAATTCTTAGTAAATGATGTTTTACCATCTATTTTGATTCAGAAAATCGCAAATTTCTGCCAAAAATTCAGAAATTTTCAGGCTTTTTTTTAAGTAGTGAAAGAGAAGTAAACTATTAGAATTTCATTGTTCTCAAGGTATCACAAATAATACTACTTTATGCTTTTTTAAAAATTGTTTTTATTCTTCACCTAAAACCTTCACTTCTAAAGGTAATCTAAACTTGCAAACTTATTTAAACAACAAAATTTTTGATTTAACTTATTAACAGTATTTAAAATCCCTTGTTCATAACAAAGAAGAAATCATAAATATGTTCTCAAAGACTGCAAATGCAATATTGTATTTGTTATTGTCAGTTTTCTATGTGTGTACCAACTGCAGAATCTCGTGCTTTAATGCAAGGTGGTGTTATCAAAAACAAGAGACAATTGACTATTACATAGCTTCGTCAAATATTTACATTCTGTAAATATTGGAAGACAAATCAAGCTCATCTACTGAATTTGTTTTCAATCAGAAAATATTAAAATGAAACTACTGCAGATAAAAAATTTGTTTTTAATATTTAGCTGGACAATAAAGAAACAATATTGTTTTTTTCAGTAATCTAGGAATATAAAGAGGACCAGATTAAGTAAGATATTTCTTCTATGGTTTAATAGCAACCCAGAAGGAAACAGACAATATGTTTTACTTTTTTTTCATTGAGCCTTCCTTTTCCTTTTTTTTGTTGATGTGATAATGTTAAAATCTTTTGAAATATTAAATAACTTCTGGGTTAAACAATAATAGACAAATATTTTAAATAACATTAGAGTAAAATAAGGAAGCGAAACAAAGAATTTCAGATTCTTCTTTTATTTCTGTTTTTGACTAACTTATGCTTAAATCCAAATCCTTCCAAATAAAGATTAGAATTTAACCTTCTACAGGGTTTTCTGTTTGATTTAATCAGAAAATGCCTCATAAAATTTATCACAGAATTTTGTGCATGTTGATAAATTTTGTCTCTAACCTATAAATAAATGAATAAAACATCAAAATTTGGAACTAAATACCCGATTAAAAAATAGTCCAAAATCATGTAAAAATTACTTATCATAATAGATAAAAAAAAAAATAAACATAAAAAATAAACATTGGTATTATGTTTTTAATATTATATAATAATATAGTCTTTTTATGTTATGAGCTTTAATGATTTAAAAAAAAAAATGTATCTTCTTTATAGCTAAAGCAAGTAAATTGTTAATATTTTAATATACTTTTAAATTAAATTTATATACTGAAATCACTTATGCCTTTTACTTCCATCTATTAGTATTGAATGCTATAGTTAAAAGCAGTTGTATTTTTTTATTTTCAATTTCTAAAAAAAAAAATAATTACTTCAATGATGTAATTATTGTTTCAGACTATAAATTAATAAAAAAAATGAGAAAAATTATATGCACTTCTTTATTATTATTTTATTTATTTATTGTTTTTATTTTATTTGAAATCTTATAATTGAAGAGTTGTTTGATTTAATTCATCTCATAAGTCTAAAATACTTATGTGCGAGATAAAATCAACAAGGTATAAAATTGTTAACCTTAGAAAAATATTAACACTGAAGAAAAATAAAACATTAAAACACATGTTAGTTATTAAAAAATTTAAATAGTTAAACTTCAGATAATTACCAACTAAAAAGAAATTACCAACTCAAAGGAATTTGAGTCTGAATTCATTAGGGTTTAAATATAATTTAAAATTCCTATTGCAGTCATATAAAACCACAAAATTTAATTTTAATAAACATAATATATGTTAGATATTCAGATGTTCCAAATTGATTAGTGTGTTCTAACAGATTGAACAATTTTTTTTCTATTAACAATTACGTCCCCAATCATTTAATATAACTATTATTAAAAATTATATTTTTACGTTACACCAATTTCTACGTTAGATTTATTAACCAATTTGTATACAACATAATGAATTTTAATTATGTGTTGGATTTAAACCTTTATTCTCCTAAAACTTAATATTACCTCGTATTTTTTAAATTATCAAAATTTTCCTCCATATTCTAATAATATTTAATATAAAATTTCACAAATAGGAATTACACAGTTTAATACACTAATTATTTGACAATATCATTAAGTTACTTTTCAGTAAAAAGCAGTGGTATCAGTGCAATTTATTTCCATTTTGTCAACTGAGTCTTTTTTTTAAGGTTGTTTCCCTATCCCCCTTGGCTGGGGAAGCATAGCACAGCCCAGGTGATTGTCCACTTTAACAGATAGTTTCAGTTGCCTCTAACCCCTAGGGCAAGGTATCCAGGCTGAATATGTTGTTTCTGAACCCCATCCTAGGGGTCAGGACTCGGTCTTGATACCTTTCCTCCAATGTGAGTATCCCACAAAGAGGGCCAACACCGGTCTTGTAACAGCTGCCTCACTAACGGCATACCATGTTGAATACACTGGTACTCATCAACTGAGGTTGATCAATTTTAAGTCAACTAGTTCTGAGATGATATCCTTAACTAGAGATATATATTAAAAATTAAAAACATGACTAAAAAAAAATTGCTCTTTAATATTGGATAATTAAAGCGCATGAGGGAGACAATTTTGTACATATAATTAATATATTGTATAAAAATATAATATACATACACACACACACACACCATAAAAATATTACTCTCTTTTTGTGTAGTCATGTAAAAATGAAACCATACCAACCAGTGTTTGTAGTAATATTGGAATTATAATAAAATTGAAAATATTATGTCTTTAAATAAATATTTTTATATAGTGTGACATTTTTAAAATGTTATTGATTTTTAAGTTAAAATTATATGAATTTGAACAGTATAATACACTATAATTTAGGCTTGATTTAGAAACATAATATTTGGTATGAATGTAATTTATAATACTCCAGTGTGTACTGAGGATTCAGGATATTATTTATTATTTTTTCTTTTTTGGATTTAATCTGTTTCATGAAATGTGTTACACAGTCAAATCATCTTTTGGGTAGCAGTATGATCAGTATAATAAATTTTTCAAAAAAATATTTTTACTCTCCACAGACATAATATTAAATAGAAGTAAAAATTCCTTTAAAACTCACTACTTTGCTTTTCCAATTCCCAAAGGAAAAGTTTAATTTTAAAACTGACTTTATTTCTACTTTAAACAGTATATTGCAGCAAAAAAAAAAATTGTACAATTATTTCTACAATTCAGAAAAAATTTCATTAGAACCAATTTAATCTTTTTTAAATGTGTGTACAAAACTTTTTTTACAAATGTAGCACAAAAATATAAATAAAATGGTTCACTCTTTTCTTATCAACATAAAGCAACAAATTTTTAAGATCAATTCTCCACTAAGTATTCTTTATTAATCATGGGAAGATACAAGTATGAACAAATTATAAAAATTAAAATAATAACTGTACGATGTAAATATTTCAGTAATAATAATAATCTTACAAATTATATTAACTTCATGATAATTGACAACCTTAAAAATTCGTTTATAAATAATTTTATGGTGATGAATTAGACATTAAATTGATTTATGTGAAAATGAGAGAAAGAAGTAATTTGCATGGATAAAAAAAATTGAGTAATACTTTAATGCGTTGTATTACTGTAAGATTTTATCATCTATTTTTCTTTTATGATTATAATGCAGCTGTCAGTAATTGGATGACCTCTTCCATTAAGCCTAATACTGCAAAAAATAAAAGAAATAACAGATTAATGTTCAGTTTCACAGATGACTTTGATATGAGACAGTTTAATCATCATGTAACTAAAAGTGGTAAAAATGTTTTGGATATTATGTTTTCTCGCGTCAAGTTTGATGTTCCCTGGAAGACTGATGATCATGTGCTCCTGATTGCCTTTATATTTACATAATGGCAGAAAATTAGTTTCATAAAAATTTTGAAAAGCCTACTTTTGATTTTCATTGAGGTGACTATTCTAATATTTAAAAATATCTAAGGCAATGGGACTAGAACACTATTTTCTTCTTCAAAAATTAATGTATCTGCTTGTTATTTCATGAAATGATTTAAAAGCCTCTTAAAAATCATACTCCTCAAAAAACTGCTCTAAAGATTTCCTACATAGTTCTCTATGCAATTGATATGATATTTAAATTTAAAATCATTAAAAATTCAAAACATCTGGGCTTGCTATTTACTACCAAAGATTTTCAGAATTTTGAAAAGAAGTCAAAATATATTTAAAGAAAGATAAGATTTCTAGAACTAGAGCTACAGAAGCTGATCTCGAATGCAGGCTACAAGTTTTTTTCAAATAAGTAAAATCTTTTTTAATGAAAGCTGTGGTGTGAGATCTAAAAAAGGTCAGTGATACTTCAGATGCAAAATCCCACATATGCTCAATTTTGTGATGGAGACAACAATACAAATACTATTGATGTGCCCTTTGTCTCAAATATTAAGTGCCTTCTCATTTCTTCGACTTAAAGCTACAACTGGTGTTGATGGCATCATATGACAAGAGATTGCCAGGATTCCAACTGTAGAAAATGTTTCTGAACATGATTCATGCTAATGTTTGTATAGCAGCTAGTAATGAGGCTTTTGAACAGAGACTTTAAAATTACATTGCAACATTTTAAACATTTAATTTTTCAAAAGCACTGTAATCAAAGCACTATAAATGTAAGGAATTTAATAATACTTTTTACTTTTCATTTTTATTTCCTGGGACCAGTTTTACTTGGCCCACCTGTACAATTTTTATAATCATAAATCTGGGTGACTGTATTCTCCAATATTTTAACAATTGTTTTAAATTTAAGTGTAATTTTTCCTAGTTGTGGGAAGGAAGCTGTGATTTTCCCTCTTTTAAATAATCTCTAATTAATTTCAAACTGTACACCTGTGTCAATGTGGTTTCAAAAATCTGGATAAATTTTCCATCAGTATTTGAATCAGAAATATTCAGTATTTATATTTCTTTCTCATATTATCTTCCTTATCAGCATGGTTTTATGTCTATTGAGATCTCAATGTCTATTGAGATTATGATTAATCTTAATGAAAAGATATCTTTCATAGGCCCTGAGGTCAAAAGTAGGAAACTTTAAAGAAGGCCTTTGTCTAGGTTCCTCATTATTTACTTTTGTCAAAACTAGCTCTTTTTGAATCAACGGTAGTATGATAAGGTGACTAAACATTTTTCCCTTTTAAGTGAATGTTTAAAGAAAGGTATTTGGTAGTATTTCTATTGTGTGCAAGTGTACTGCTCCAAGCAGTGATCCTGAGTTCTAATTTGGTTCCTTTGCTTTTCATTCTTTACATAAATGTCATGGCATTTTTATTTCTTGTAGGATTCTCTTGTTTGTGAATTTGCACTAAGGTGATAACTATGTAGAGATAATCACTTAAACAGTTGATTTTTCAATGACATTTATAGAACACATTACTGGTCTTTAGGTAATAGAAAACCAGACAGTCTGGAAGAACTGTTGTTATATATTCTAGAAAGACAATGAGTTAAATATTTGTATGAGGTTGGTCAGAGTATGTAGGAAATATGCAGTTATGGACTAGTGTGTTTTGTTTGATTACAAATTGTTGTTTAATGGAAATATTTCTGAAATAGCATCCAAAGCAGGGGGAACCCCTAGACTGCTGTTAGTGTTCTGTCCCTTATTTCAAGATGTTTGCTTGATCCTTCATACATATCAGGCCACTGCACACCAATATGGAATTACAATAGAAACTGCACTTCTATTTAATTGAAGCTATTCAAATGTCTATTTTCATATTTTATGTGTATAAGTTTGTGGAAGTGTTTACTAAGCCCAGTGTAGTTTCTGGCATGTTATTTCTCTGATCGATTAACAGTTGTTTTAGGATGTTATTGTTGGTATAAGGAAGTCTTTAGTGATATAAACATTACTGCTTTTTTAATACCTTACAATAGATCCAGAGAGTCATTGGATAAAGGCTCTGGGCCTTTATCTATCTTATTATTATAAATACATTTTATATTCTACATTGCACAAATATTATTGATTTTCTGTGAGTTTTTTACATATTTTTTTCTTATTATTTTTGTGCATCATATTAAGGTTTAAACTATTTTGTTGCATTTTCTCTCTATCAAGGTCATTCCAGCTTTCCAGAATTTATAAATATATATATATATATATATTTTTTTTTTTTTTTTTGAAAATTCAAATAATTCATTAATTTATTCACCACCATGTTAATATAAAATGAAATTTAAACCAAATAGATGACGTAAACTTGTTATATTAATTGCAAAAATCAAATTTTATTGGATCCTGCATCTTAAGTTGATTTTTTATTCTATAATTGTGTTAAAATAAATTGTTTTATAATTTATGAATTTTCAATTCATCAAAATTGTTAGTTTTATAAATTTTGAGATTAATTATGGTCATACATGCAAATTCTCTTGTCTGCAATGATGGACATCATTCCAATTTCACAAATCATAAAACAATTTATTTTAATGTAATTATAGAATTAAATATCATCTGAAGATGTCGGATTCCATGAAAATTAATTCTCAGAATTAATATGGTAAGTTTAACTTTTCATCTAATGTGTTTTTGTGGTTGTGGTTTAGATTTTGGTTAATAATAATATATATAAAAAGAAAAGAGTATGATTTTTATATAAACTTAGACTAAATTTCTTAACTAATATGAAAGATTAAGAAAATAATATACTCAAAATTTCCTTGATCCAT
This sequence comes from Lycorma delicatula, assembly GCF_047948215.1. Classification (NCBI taxonomy): domain Eukaryota; kingdom Metazoa; phylum Arthropoda; class Insecta; order Hemiptera; family Fulgoridae; genus Lycorma; species Lycorma delicatula. The sequence continues at coordinate 172,963,955 of NC_134455.1, read as the reverse complement.
TTCAATGAAAAGATAAATCTTGAAATATATATTTATTTATTATTATTATTAATGTTAATAGTAATTATTCGTATTCATTAATCTTGTGTAGGAGTTATTAAAACTAAATATATTAAAGTGAATATTTTAATGCTTTGTTTCATAGTTACACTATACAGTATCCTAAAACTTAATTTACCTAATTCTTTAGCAAAATTCTTTAGGATTCCTTGGAATTCTTTAGGAGAATTCTAATTCTCCAACTTTATCCTTTCACTCAGAAAATAGTTACAACCACAACTGACATTTCTCATGTTAGTAATGTTTATTACAGAATAAAATAAAATATTTAATCATGGCTAATGAATAATGTAACTTGTAAATTATTGCTTCATTTGGTTTATGTAAGGTTTTATTTAATTCATAATATACATGTGAAATTGTGAAATGTGTGAGACAAAAGAGAAGACTGACTTAACAACTAGCCTTCTACTCTATATTATTAGATGGCCAACTTTGTTTTCAATAAATTAATTACTTTCAACATTTACATGAAGTAGATATGTATGTAATAATATTTGTTAAGCTGTAGTTAATAAACACAAATAAAAAGAAGAAAAAATCAACATGAGTAGAATTATAAATATATATTTTTTTTTTCTTTTTTTGAAAATTTAAATAATTCATTAACTTATTCACCACCATGTTAACATAAATATAAAATGAAATTTAAACTGACAGAATTTATTTAACTACAGAATATATACCTGTATTTATTAAAATTAAACTTCAGAAAATTATATTTAATCTGATAACAAAATTACAGCAAAATAACATGTATTCCTAATGTCTTGCATTTTTTTTTTTTTTTATTAAAATAACTATTCTCTTTTATTACTGGTTAAACTAATGACTCCAAGCTGTACCCAAGAGCCTGTAAAAATGTTATTATTTAAAATAAATATTTTTAAAACCTCTTCCTTGGTTCACTAGTCCTTCAGAATAGAACTATGTTGGTTTGGTAAACAACATTTTTGATTACATTAAATGTATATATAAATTAAATTCTTATTCATCCATTGAGTCAGTTTTATCTATTCTTTATGATTAAGACTCAAGGCATTGTTAATATGCCAATGATTCATACTTCTAGCACTTTGATAACAATTTGTGTTTTACTATGTGTTAGTAGTTGTAAAAAAATTTCCTGCTGATGAGTACCATAAATTTTGCTGGATGAAGTAAGAATTTTCTTTACATATTTAAGAGCTAGGACAGAATGTGTTCTGGCAGAAAATCAAACATCTTCAGAAAAAAAATTTGATGTATAAGGACTTTTAGTTTTTATATTAATCTAGTTTTTATATTAAAGAGTGGATTAAAGAAAAGTGTTCAGAAGTGGAAAGAGAAATGAACATTGGTAAAATAGACGGAGCATACAGGAAAGTTAAGGAAAATTTTGGGGTACATAAATTAAAATCTAATAATATGTTAAACAAAGATGGTACACCAATATATAATACGAAAGGTAAAGTCGATAGATGGGTGGAATATATTGAAGAGTTATACAGAGGAAATGAATTAGAAAATGGTGTTATAGAGGAGGAAGAGGAAGAAAGGGGAGAAACAATACTGAGATCTGAATTTAAGAGACCATTAAATGATTTGAATGGCATAAAGGTGCCTGGAATAGACGGAATACCTGTAGAATTACTGCGCATTGCAGGTGAGGAAGCGATTGATAGATTATACAAACTGGTGTGTAATATTTATGAAAATGGGGAATTTCCATCAGACTTCAAAAAAAGTGTTATAGTCATGATACCAAAGAAAGCAGGGGCAGATAAATGTGAAGAATACAGAACAATTAGTTTAACTAGTCATGCATCAAAAATCTTAACTATAATTCTATACAGAAGAATTGAGAGGAGAGTGGAAGAAGTGTTAGGAGAAGACCAATTTGGTTTCAGGAAAAGTACAGGGACAAGGGAAGCAATTTTAGGCCTCAGATTAATAGTAGAAGGAAGATTAAAGAAAAACAAACCAACATACTTGGCGTTTATAGACCTAGAAAAGGCATTCGATAACGTAGACTGGAATAAAATGTTCAGCATTTTAAAAAAATTAGGGTTCAAATACAGAGATAAAAAAACAATTGCTAACATGTACAGAAACTAAACAGCAACAGTAATAATTAAAGAACATAAGAAAGAAACCGTAATAAGAAAGGGAGTCTGACAAGGATGTTCCCTATCAAAGTTACTTTTTAATCTTTACATGGAACTAGCAGTTAATGAAGTTAAAGAACAATTTAGATTCGGAGTAACAGTACAAGGTGAAAAGATAAAGATGCTACGATTTGCTGATGATATAGTAATTGTAGCTGAGAGTAAAAAGGATTTAGAAGAAACAATGAACGGCATAGATGAAGCCCTACGCAAGAATTATCGCATGAAAATAAACAAGAACAAAACAAAAGTAATGAAATGTAGTAGAAATAACAAAGATGGACCACTGAATGTGAAAATAGGAGGAGAAAAGATTATGGAGGTAGAAGAATTTTGTTATTTGGGAAGTAGAATTACTAAAGATGGACGAAGCAGGAGCGATATAAAATTCCGAATAGCACAAGCGAAACGAGCCTTCAGTAAGAAATATAATTTGTTTACATCAAAAATTAATTTAAATGTCAGGAAAAGATTTTTGAAAGTATATGTTTGGAGTGTCGCTTTATATGGAAGTGAAACTTGGACAATCGGAGTATCTGAGAAGAAAAGATTTGAAGCTTTTGAAATGTGGTGCTATAGGAGAATGTTAAAAATCAGATGGGTGGATAAAGTGACAAATGAAGAGGTATTGCGGCAAATAGATGAAGAAAGAAGCATTTGGAAAAATATAGTTAAAAGAAGAGACAGACTTATAGGCCACATACTAAGGCATCCTGGAATCGTCGCTTTAATATTGGAAGGACAGGTAGAAGGAAAAAATTGTGTAGGCAGGCCACGTTTGGAATATGTAAAACAAATTGTTAGGGATGTAGGATGTAGAGGGTATACTGAAACGAAATGACTAGTTCTAGATAGGGAATCTTGGAGAGCTGCATCAAACCAGTCAAATGACTGAAGACAAAAAAAAAAAAAAATATTTATCTAGAAAAGTAGGCTAAAGAAAAACAAAGCAAGTAAGATGACAAAAAATAATAAAAAATATAAAATTGAGAACTAAACCATTAACTATTTTTCATTAAACAAGTCAAAATAGAAAAAAAGAAAAGATTTTTAAATCTGAATGAGAGGAGAAAAATAAGGATTATAAGAAAATATCAGGTAGATAAGCTTTGTTATGAAAAGAATTGAGATCAGGTTGCAGCTTAAGCAAGTTGTAACTAACTGCGGAGAAAAAGATTAATTTAAATATAAAAGTTAAAAATAATGCTTTTAAAATAGAAAACAGTATGATTTTTATATTAACTGATAATATAAAATATTAACTAAAATGAATGAAGAGAATAATATACTCTAAATTTCTATGATTCATTTCTGTGAAAAAATAAATTTTAAAAATAAGTTAAAATAAATAAAGATAATGAAATGTGATATATCAGGGTATATATCATATTCCTGAAGTGAAATTGAACAGTGATCCTTCATGAATTCACAAACAGTATTTTAGTATACATAATTCAGTAGCTCTATATGTTGAATAAATAGTTTATTGTTATTTACTAAATAAATAAGAGAATAGGTTATAGGTTTGGTAAATAAATAAGAGGTTACTGATTAAGTTATAGGTTATTTATTTATTTATTTTTTAACATTAATTTATTTTTAATATTACAATTTTACAAAATATTAATTATTATTATTTATGAAAGTATAATTTATTAATAAACTTAGGTATAATTTTTATTAGTTCTGAATTGATAGTTTTTGCTAGAATAGGGTTATTAGTGATACTTATCCTAAGAAAATTATTAATATATATATTCTAAATTGTATGTTGCGAAAAATAGGAGTGCAAAAATCACTTTTTCATTTCTTCTAATGCAATGAATTTAAGCAATCTAATTTTTAATAGTGTGTTTTGATGTGTTATTCTGTAGAAACAATTTATTCAAAGTACAATTTGATAGAATACTTGTTCTAACATGAAAAATGTACTGGATTAAAATATGTTATGTTAAAATATGTTTTCAATTAAATATGTACTAGTGATCAGTTGAATTATTTTATTTGAAATATTATTTGGTTATAATAATTTGAGCAAAGAAGAAACTAGGAATTTCCTTTTCTGTTGCCTTGAGAAACATTTTAATAAATCTTCCCTTACTTCTATTAACACTAGTACTAAATAAAAACATGAATAAGTAAATTTCATCTGCATTGCTATTTCCTTGTTTAAATTAGATTATTTACTTCAGAAATGTTCTTTATTTATTTCTTATTCTGATGAGCTTACATATTAGAATATTATTTTGCAGTATTTAAATTAGATAAGCAGAGTAATGATGATCTGATTGAAATTATTCTAAGTGAATAAAGAAATGAGCATACCAAAATTTCAAAAGTTAATTATAAAAACCCACTACTTGTAATGACATTTAAATAAAAGACTGAGGGGACATTTAGATTGAGGGGTAGTAAGGAAACTTGCAAAAAAATGAATAAAATTAGTTAAGATGATGTAAAAATCCATAATAAAATAATAATTTGTGTAAAAATAGTTTGTTAATTTATTCACAAAATAAATCTAAAAACAAAAACAAAATAAATACCTTAAATAAATAATTAAGGTAAGAACCAAGTAATGGTTCAAGTAAAGACAAACATTTAAAGACGATTAGCGACTAAAAAATATACTAAAATTCATATTAAAGCTAAACAGATTTTAAAAATTTAATTAACTTTTTGTTGATATCAGCTAAAATACCATCAGTATAGAGTTATCACATTGATGTTTTTAGTGTGCCTCTAATCCAACAGTGTCCTAAATTAAAAAACCACACCAGAGACAACAAGCCTCTATATGGCAAGCCAGAATTATTTATACCATGATGAATTTGCCATCAATAAAATGCATTTTTTATTTTTTTTTTATTTTAGCCACAAAGCAGCATTAAGTAAACAATCAATGAGAATTTTGTAACAAACTTGTGTAGTGTTAAATGGATATATTGGAGTATTTAAAGATGATGTTAGAAATGAATGCATCAAATTAGGCATTTTGATGGAAGCTGCTATGTAATGGGTGGTAGGATAAATAAAATGGAAATCTGTGATTTGTAATGACCCAGATGTAATTTAAAGACTCCTTTAAACATAATCTATGAAGAATTTAGAAATAAAAATTTCGTAAAAACTTTTTCAAAATAAGAAGATTATTATCTTATGTTTAGGAGTAATTTTATAGTTTTATCCACAATAATGTATTATCTCACTTAATATTGAGATTATTGTGCCCTTTATCTGAAAGATTCCATGTTCAAATTCCAGTCAGGATTTGACTTTTTGGCTTTCATGGTTAGCTTTGAGCCTATGTGTGATAAATTAATCTAAATATCAAGATTAATGACAAAACAAATTAATTGTTAAACTTTGATTAAAAATTCATGAATAACAGTTTTTCTTTAGCTGAAAGTAATTATTTTTTGTCTTTCTCCTTCTTTTTTTCCTGTTTAGCCTCTGGTAACTAACATTCAGATAATATTTCAGAGGATGAATGAGGATGATATGTGTGAGTGTAAAGAAAGTGTAGTCTTGTACACTCTCAGTTTGACCAACCATCAGACACCGGTATCCACAATCTTGTATTCAAATCCATGTAAAAAGAACTGGCTTTACTAGGAGTTGATCGCTGGAACTCCTAGCGACTTCCAAATCAGCTGATTTGGGAAGACCCATTCACCACTAGACCAACCCAGTGGGTTTCCCTTTCTCCTTCTACATCCCTTTTTTTCTTTTCATATGCACAGAGGAAATGTATCAGTCTTTGTGTAGACACATGAATCATACCACGCTTTGAATACTTTTATTAGTAAATAAAAGGTAGTTCCTTTTTTGCATGGGTTCTGTGAAAGGATGTAACTCAATCTGTAGGATATTCAGGAACTATTTTCTAATCAGAGATTGAATAAAATTAGGAAATAGCATGCAGATTTTTCTGGCTAAATTTAAAAGTATTTTGGACCAGAAAAATTTTAAAACATTTTTGTCTTAGAAAAAATTTAAGTTACGTGAACTGTGGTAAACTTTTTGTCAGAATCACAAAATTCAAAAGTATAATAAACCTTAATTAGCAAAGAAATCTCATAAGTGCCTGAACATACCGATTCATATTATATTGATTTTTAGTAATCATTAGTGGAGGATTTAGTAATCATTAGTGGAGGATTTAGTAATCCATTAGTGGTAGAAGGATTTATGCCATAATATGTATAAAATTAAAAATATAATCCCTCGTCACAAGTGGTTGGCGGATGATGTCAAGTGCAGGATGATGTACAAGTGAATTTTTAAGTTAAATCACTTAACAATTTATACATTTTTAAGTGCCACATTTCACTATGGTGATTATCATCTACACTTATGCAGTTGATCTCTTCTTCCCTATATTTAGATCTACAGATTAACAGTAGTAGATAAATGAACAATAGATCAATAGTAGGAGATTTAGGAATTTGTAACCCTGTGCATCTTTCTTGTCATCATGTGGAGCTTTCTGAGTCTCTGATTCTGAGTCTCTTTTTTTAAAAATCAATTTCTTTCAATTACGTGAAATCTATTCTGTATAAAGTACCATAGAAACAGGATCACGGTTTATATTTATATTTATACTTCTTATAAGTTTTGTAAAAGGAAATGTGTATTGTGTTCATCTCCACACCTTGGAAGGACAGATTTTTATGATTTGTCTCTCATGGATGAATTTTAGTAAAGTATTTCTGGGAGACAAGAAAACATTCAAACAAATTTTGAAAAAAAATTTGTACAAATTATTATTTGTTGAAATTTTAATCGGGGATTCCCTTCCTCACAATGCAAAATGAAGCATGTGAAGAATCGCGTAGTTCAGTTTGTTTGTAATAAGAAGAGATGAATGTATTTGACAGAGTTAAATTTTATATTTTAATTTGGATGATTTTTAATATATCTTTTTTTTTATAGATAACAGTAGATTTATTTTGTAAATTAACTAACACTTCATTTCTTCAAAATCAACATAACAAATATTTATTAAATGAACCTTTCCAGTTCACTTAGTTACAGATGGAGCTGTAAAATAATTTAATCCTACAAAACATTTTTCTTAGTTATCAATTTATTCGTTGGTACAGTACGTAGTTGTGGCACTGGATATGTACATAATTATAATGTATTATTTCATGTATAATTTTTTTAAAAATTATAATATACATAATTTCACTTTGATCTGAGTAAAAAATAATCTTTTCGTTTTTTTATTCATATTCGTCTGGATGCATTTTTAATAAATGAGAATTCTTTCTGGAAGAATTGTTAATGTAAATTCAATAACTAGTAGTTCATGATTTTAGTAAAGAGAAGATCTATTTTTATAGCGATCTCAGTTATTGTTTAAACATGTTTTACAGATATGAAACAAATGTTTCGTCAATTATTGACAAAACACATTTTTTTTAATCAAATTAAAGAAACCATGATTATTTTTATTTTCAAATCATCTCACTGTTTACATTTATAATTTTTCTGTTCCTTACCATAAAGAGAAATAAATAGAAACTACCTATCGCCTTCATAGGTTTAGTATTTTGTGGGAAAAAATAATAACCGTAATTATAAATTGTAGTACTTAGAGTTAAATTTGGTATAATGAAACATTGTACAATGAATATAAGAGTATAATTCTGAAAGTTTTCTTTTTTTAGGTAGCATAAAAACTATAAAAATATAAATAAAAAATAGCAAAGAAAATTATGATACACCTGCTTATCAAGTGTATTGTCAGTCAGACGAAATAAAAAAATTCCTTTATTAAAAATAATGGGAAAAATTATATTGACACTTAAGTTAATTATTGAACCTTGAAAAGATTCCAAAAAAAATTGTTCACAATTGGGATTTAAAGACATCAAAGAAATAACATCGAACTTTATAAAAGAAGTATTAAAAATGTTAGATTAGAAAATAAATTTTTAAATTTTCCTGAATAAGACATCTAACAGTTTTTCACATACAGACACATTCGATACAGTAAAAAAAGAAACTTAAAGTTTAAAATTTTTCCAAATTAAAATATAAATTTAGCATTTTGAAGCTTTTCTCATTGAAAAAATCTGATGTGGATACCGACTTCCTTGTACGCCTATTAAATTGCATATACACATTATTCTAAAATGATAAAATATTAGTACATAAAATATTATTTCACTAATAACTTCAGATATTTTTTCATATTTTTTATTCTTATTATTGAATTATTATATATTTTAAAAGTTTGTTTACAATCAGAGGTAATAATTTAATAAATAAATTCATTTAAATTAAAATAAAAAAGATAAAAAAAAGGAAATGAAGTGTGATTCGAACTAATGTACCTTCCCCTTGTAAGATCCAAATATTTCATTAATTAAACTTTCATTCGGCTATAACTCTGGAACCAATGAAAGTAAGTATCATCTATGATATATCTTTGAAAAGCTGTCAATGAGGGTTTATTACTCCAGTTAAGAAAAAGTACAAAATCAAAATTTTTGGGATTTTGGGCTATTTTGGACAAGTCGATTGCAATAAAAAAGGGAGGTGCACAGCTATATGTTAAAAGTCCTAAATCCAAAATTTCATCATTCTGCGGCTAATCGTTTTTGAGTTATGCGAGATACGTACATACGTACGTACAGACTTCATGTTGAAACTAGTCAAAATGGATTCAGAGATGGTCAAAATGGATATTTCCGTTGAAATCTGATAACCGAAATTTTTCGTGATCACAATACTTCCTTTACTTCGCACAAGAAAGTAAATGCGTTTACCTCAACTTCTATTTCTATATTTTAAGTTTTGTTTTTCTTATCTTAATTATGTTAACGTTAAGATACAGGCTATCATTTAATTTTTTTTTGTTTCTTGATCTGATAATTATAAAACACCCATAACTTTTTTTTTATTAAAAACTTTTATTTAACTCGCTTTAGGAATAATCAAATCTTGCAACTGCTATATCTTTTGATCTACCGTAAGAAAATCAATGAAATTTGGTACACGTATGTAACTTCGATGACAATACAGCACTACGGTGTCGGAATTTGATATGATCCACCCACACGCCCCCACGCGCTACCACTACGCTAAATTCATGCAATTAGTTGAAAATTTTCATTTCTCATAAACTATCGTATGAAAATGATTGAAATTTGGTACACGTATGTAACTTCGATGTGTAAAAATAAATATTTTCACTTTTTTAAAAGTTTTTGTTTTTAGTCTTAAAAAATACAAAAAAAATTATAAAAATATATTTGATTACATATAAAAAATTATTTTTTTAAAAAAGCTTTTATTTAACTAATATTAATATTAACATTAACAAAAAAAAAGGAAACAAATTAGAAAAACCCGCTAAAAAGTAAAAAATAAGAATTAAATCAAATTGAGAATTTTAAACTAAAAAATATAATATATTAACAAATATAAAAATGTCCTGAAAAGTGCATTTTTATATAAATAAGTGTAATAATTATTAAATTTTATAATTAAAAGTAATGGAAATATTTAGTTAAAAAAAAGCGTGGCGCAGTTTTTATAATTTATTTAAAACAACACAACATTTATTTTTACAAAAATCAATCTTCATTCTCATTTTCAATAAAGACTCGAGGAAGCGGAAAGTTCTGCTGGAACCTCTACAGTTGAGACTGACTATCTAAAAGTAACAATCTGGAAAAATGCACCCACTCGCTTTCTTTGTACGTGTTCTCACATAGTTGAAGTTCATCTTCGAATTCTAAGCATCTGCAATCTAAGCTAAATTGAACGCACTCTTTCCGCTAAAAGTTTCATTTTAATTAATTATGAATTTTTATTTAATGAATTCATAACTACGATTACAATTATAACAATTATAATAATTAATACTTTTTCAGGTTACCGTCATTTGCACCTCGGAGCAAATTTGAACCATCAAAGAATTAAAACTTGAGTTATTATATTACAGATAAATAAAGTATATACATATACTAAACAACCTCATTAAACAAAAAATATATTTTAAAATACAGCAAATATCTATAAATACTTATTCGAAAACATTGTTATAAAAACTGCGCCACGCTTTTATTTAACTAAATATCTTCATTGCTTTTAATTTTAAAATTTAATAATTATTAAACTTATTTATTGGTTATTTATTAGATATTTATATAATTTATATTTAGTTTTCAGTGCATTTTTATATTTGTTAATATAATATATTTTTTTGTTTAAAATTCTCAATTTGATTTAATTCTTATTTTTTACTTTTTAGAGGGGTTTTCTAATTTGTTTCCTTTTTTTATTAATGTTAATATTAATATTAGTTAAATAAAAGCTTTTTAAAAAATAATTTTTTATATGTAATCAAATATTTTTGTAATTTTTTTGTTTGTTTGTATTTTTTTTCTGTTGTTTAATATCTTGTACCATTAAATATTATGGTTATTTTTAGTAATTTACATACTACATGTGTTTAAAAAAAAAAAAAATGTATTACATTTATAACATTTTTAGGTCTGAATGTTAATTTATATTCAACTGAATCCATATTCAGTTGAATATAAATTAACATAATTTGCAAAATAAAAAACTAACAGATAAAATATGAATGAACGAGGAGAAGTTTTTACATCATCTTCTACGCAAAGAAATTATTAATAAAAAGTGCTACAACATTACTTTTTTTCCACTTCAATATTCCAATTCATTTATTTTTTTCACTTACTATAGTTAAACTTTGTTGATGGTATATCGGATAAGAGAACCTATAAAGTAATAATTCAGCAGCGGTTAAGAACATTTTATAATATATAATAGATGGAATGGTTAGGGGAAATTGGCAAGATAGGGATGGCGGTTGGAAGATTGGTTACAGGTTTTAAGGAGAGGGATTTTATCGAGTGTGGACACAGTGATAAGTCCTTAGAATGAGAACCAGAAAGGATTTTGTGAATAGGGTGGAGAGTAGTAAGCAGTAAAGGTAATGGTGTAACAGTGCAGTACTAGGAAGATTTAAGGAACCAGGTGCAAGGAACCTAGTTAAGTCAGCTGGTACTGAAGCTTAAATACAGTTATACCGCATTTTGGTCGGATATACATGCTTGCTTCTATGTCCGGTGTACTTGTAACTAGAAGTAAGTTGACCTTTATATATGATAAATGAACGTTATATCATTCTGTAGTTTACAAGATAAATTCTCTACAAAAATAAATCATGCATGTAATCCAATTCTGTCCTTCCTATCTTTAATTTAGCACAATAAACACTGCTTCTTTATTTTTATATCTGAACATTAAAATATAAATAAACTGTTCAGCAATAAATCAAATAAACTTAAATTTTAGTATCAGAGAAAATAATATTATTAAATAATAAAAATACTGTATAATATTCAAAGGTTTTATAAAAACCATGTTTCGAAAAGTTTAAAAGAAAATCCCACTTCCAAACGTCATCATTAAAAATATAAAATTCTGAACATAAAATATTTTACCAGGATAAATCTCTAATGATTTTAAAATATAAGGAAAGAACATTTTTAACAGTTAACCGGTGAAAAATGACGTTTTATAAATGTTGCAAGTAGTATTTATCTAATTTTATGAGTTTATAATAACGTATATTTATGTACATAAAGTAGGCTTCATGTATATATATATATGAAAACCTTTTTTTTCATTCTCTCCATGTAAGTTTTATTCAAACATAACAATCTTTACTGAGTTGTAAAATATTTAGTATATTATGAGTATTATTATAATATGCCGACTTGTGTATTAAGATATATTAAAAAAAAAATTAGATTTTAACAACAAAACAAATATTTTTATAACAAATTTAATTCCGTTCAGATGAAACATAAAGTTCTTGGTTGCATCCAGAATGGGATTGTCTCCAGACATTAGTTGGGTGGCTTGGACTGCGATTAGAGTACAAAGCTGCTTCTCCCCAATCGCAGGTGGAACTGATCCGGAAGAAGAGGTAAGTTAATTATATGTTAAAATTATTATGATCAGTTTTAAAGTGTCATCAGGTCTAGTGGTGAACGCGTCTTCCCAATTCAGCCGACTTGGAAGTCGAGAGTTCCAGCGTTCAAGTCCTAGTAAAGGCAGTTACTTTTATACGGATTTGAATACTAGATCGTGGATACCGGTGTTCTTTGGTGGTTGGGTTTCAATTAACCACACATCTCAGGAACGGTCGACCTGAGACTGTAAAAGATTAAACTTTACTTACACTCATACATATAATCCTCAATCATCCTCTGAATAATACCTGACGGTAATTCCCGGAAGCTAAACAGAAAAAAAAGGTTTAAAGTGTACCAGGATTTAAAATAACCAATAAAGAGATGCTTAACTAATCTTCAAAATTAATACACATCGATAATAATAACAATAACAACAATAATAATTGAAGACGATAACAAGCATTAATTTCAAATATAAATATTTGAAATGGCAAATTACATTTACATGTAATATTTATTATTTACATGTAATATATATATTTATTTATTATTTACATGTAATAACTTAAATAGTAATTACATTATTTAATAATACGGATTGATTTTCTCAGTATATAGATTAGTTCGTTGTATTTTTTGTGTTTAACAGGCCCTCCATTTTTTCTTCATAATTTTTTTTTATTCAGAAAATTTAATTTGTTTTTTTATTTTTTTATTATTTTCATCTAGTACTTTTTAATTGCAACTTAATCCCACAGGTAGTTTTTGAATTCGTTTCATTTCACTTCATTTTCTGTTTAACCTCCGGAACCACCTTAAGGTATTTTTTAAGAGGATGGATGAGCATGTTATGTATGAATGGGAATGAGGTTTTAAGCATGTGCAGTACCTACCTGGTTTCGTATCCATTCATTTGTTTATTGAAATTGCTTGTTCCATTTTATTATTGTTTTATCTGTCTGTTATTTAATTGTGTTTTGCTTTGAATTAGCTGAAATATTATTATTATTATTATTATTATTAATTTTGAATAATACGTTTATTTGTTTTCAGTATCTTATAAATTGAGGGCTAGCCATTCCCATCTAAGTTGGGTTTTGTATTAATTTTTTCTGTAAGCCCACTCTGATTGAGCTTGCCATTTTTAATAAACGTGTTCACTCACGTTGCTTATTTCGTTCTCTTGTAATATTTTTTCTTATTCCCACTTTTACACACTTACACCCACTTTTCGACCACTTGCAGATTATAAACAATGAAAAACCAATTTGGAAATAGACTTTTACCATCTTTAGAGCTGGCGATGTGACGGCCAGGGTCGATTTGATAGGTGTAACAGAAATTTTCCGTTTTCCACATGATCCTTTTTCAGGCATAATTCTCTACGAATTGCTTATTTTATAATATCTTCTTTTCTAAGTTTTTTCTAATGAATTATTTTAAGCAGTAAAATGCTTCACCCAAAAGAAAACTTGTTTTCATAGTTTTCCAGAAAGATTTATTTAATTAGTTTCTTTTATTTTTATTATAAACTCAGCATATATTATTTATTCAATACACCTTTTAGCAATGGTACTGAAAAATTATGTTTTAATGAAATTTTGAATGAATGCAACTGGATGTATGATTGAGAAAAAGAAAACTGTTTCATCTGTTTTGTAAATGTTTTCACACTTGCATCAGTATTATCAAATAAATGCACGCTCGTTATTAATTTTATTATTAATAATATTATTATTATTTTTGATAGCTTATTTAATGTTTTAATTCCATGTTACTTTTAACGTTTCTTTGATTGAAGAGACTAAAGCAAATTCTCGTTATTATTATTGTGCGAGAGAGCAAATTTTTAGATTAATACTAAAAAAAAAAAAAAATGTATTAAAGATCATAATTGAATTACTAATGGTAGTATGATTATATTAACTATTTTATCTTACTGCAATCGCATATACCAGTAACAATACAATTATGGTGAAGTATAAATTTCAGTGAGCGATAAAATTCCTTAATGAATTTTCAAATAATAACAAATTCAAATTTTCACTAGAGGAACCATGTTGGGTATACTTCTGTAGGAAGCGAATTCTTCGTCGTAGTTCTATTTTGACCATTGATGACCATCCAATTCAATACAAAATACGATTATTGTTAGATAAATTCCTTACTTGAGGATAACTTATAGAGGATTTCAGTTGATGCAAGAAACCTTTAAACATTATTAAACCTTTACCAAATATCAGTTGGGGCTCAGATAAAGAGCTTATTGCTACGGTTACATAAAACATTCGTTCAGTCGAAGCACCACTACGGGTGTACAGCGTATTCATCCGTTAGAGTCCCATCTAGAATAGTTAGACATTGCACACAACAACAGAATCAAATAATCCAGAGGTGCTTTTCTGTATAAACCCTGGGAATAGTTTAATATCTGATATCATATTATCATTACATTATAGAAGAGAGATTTTTATATTAAGATATGCAGCAAACATATGGGTCTATTACAACCATATAAAATATAACATTTTTAATAACAATTCTTTGGCTGCTTTATATTGACACGTACTACCTATTCCAGACCAGCCGGAATAAAGTAAAAAAACACGAAATTGCTTTGCTGGATGCTAGCAAGCTCTACAAAAGAAATAACACCGTGGCTTTTGTCATCAATAAGCGCAAGATCTCTCTTACGGAAAAATAAAAGAGAAACCAGCAATTATTATCCAACGGGAACTTTTTCCATTCTTCAATTAACTATTAGGGATATATGATATTTTTTACTGACGGTTCTAAAACTGACGATAGTGTTGGGTGCTTTATTTTAAAAAAATGGCAAAATTCATTTTTGAAAGCTGCCACATATAATAAGGGTTTACACGGCAGAGCTCACTGCTTTACAGCGAGCTCTTCGCTAAAAGAAAATGTCTGCTAACAGAGATTGTTTATGTGCTCCGATTCTTTAAGCGTACTTATTGCTATTCGAAATAAGAACATTGAGGATATCCCTATCGCCAAAAATCCTATCCATTTTATATGTAATAAACCGAATGCGACAGCGATGAATATTTGTATGGCCTCCAGGACATGCTGGTATCTCAGGAAATGAAAGCAAGACGATGATGCTAAGGATGGAATCAATTTGTCATAATGCGGACATAATTTGCCTATTAGAGTGGCAGACGATAAAAATCGTCTAAAAATGGCTCTCACAACCACGTGGCATAATGAATGAAGAACAGTAAACATTAAACTAAATTCAATTAAAATTATTCCATTTAAATCGATGAGCGAAATGAAACTTACTTGCCGAGGAGAAGTGGCGTTGAACAGTTACAGAACTGGTCACATGCGACAAACAAATTCATATTTGTTGACCGGAAAAGAAAAACCAATATAGTCTACGTGACAAACCACTCACTCTTAAAACATCTACTGGGAAGATTTATAATAAACAAAAACTTCAGAAAGAGGCATGAATTAAAAACTAATATAGCTATTGACTTAGAAAATGGTAAGGAAGAGGAAATTGTTATTTTCCTACACGGCATCGGATGACCAACCCGTTTGTAGTAAGCCTTCGATGAAATGTGTATGTTATATTGACAATCCCATACTTGAGGAATTTTCCACCTAAAAGTAGGGTTTCTTATAATATAGAAGTTATTGTCCAAATTTTTTTTAATGTATTTAATAATCTTTTGTTTTTTTGTTTTATATAAACATCAGAGCCCTTTTCACTTTGCATATGTTATGTGTATGTTTTATTTAAATATCTCAATGGTAAGTATATGCTTCTGATTTTATTTGAAATATAAGAGCCCTGTAAACCCTTTGGGTGATTTTCTTTTTAAAAAATGTGACGAGAGATAATGACTTTAGAAATCGATATCCATACATCTCAATTTAAAAAAAATCTATTGAGAAGGCAACTGAACCTTATCGATATCAAGTTCTGTCAAGGTTTCCATTGTCATTTATTCCTCTGTTTGTAATCGTAACTTTATTTCAATTAAAACTTGATTGATCATGAAAATTTCTGAAGATTACAAATAAAAAAATAAGCAGCCTAACTTTGTGACCTTGTCTATATCTTGTATACATTATTTTTTCCGTTGGTGTTATACAGTTATGTACAAAGTTATGCCTAATATTTTTTATCCTTTCAAATACAGACTGATTGTTTTGTCCTATGTATTGTAAAATATTTGTTCGATAAATAAAACTACGTTTTAATGTACAATAGAAAAAATATAAAAGAGGCAAAGAAACGGTTAAATATTTATTTTGTGGGGAAACTCCGGAATTTGCAGAAAATAATGATGTTCAAGATAGATGCAGTGGCTACAGCAGCAAGCATTTATGTGAAATAGTGGAGTATAGCACTCCTTCACATTTCACCCCCGACCTTTCCTTTTCCATCGGTTATAGGAGCAGTAAAACAAACTCCCCTAGAAGGAAGAGCCTGCAGAATGATTTATCATAGGCTATGTCCACCCAACTTTTCTAACGCTACCATGACATTCATTTTTCGTATACAATATTTATTATGTGCGAAGTTTCTTAAGATTTTAACTCAACTGTATTTTTTTAACTTGGTAAATTATAACTTCGCTATTTGTTGCTTCATGTTTTCATCTGGAACACTAAATTCATAAGTAGTAAATTTTATAAAGCGATATGTTAATTGTCTAGGTTCTTTGTAGTTCCAGTTTTATTTTACTTATTGTTAGTTCCAATTTTGAGTAAGCATAAAAACATATCCTTATGTCCAACTTTGTGACTTTTAAAACAAATTATTATTCTTCCTCTCAAGCGTAAAATTTATAAAAGATCAACATTAATAAGAAAATTCATTTACCTCGTATGTTTTTTTTTTTTTTTAATCAGAGAATCTTAACAAAGAGTATATCCAGGTATAATATAATATATGCAGGCTTCATGCAAACTATACGCCTTTTGATAACAATAAAATCGATAAGTAATAATTACTTTTTTCAGTTAAGTAAAATTGTGCACTAATTAGTTCTAATACAGTAGAAAATAAATATTTTAAAAGTTTTACCTTTAATTTTGATCAGAATTACTTTGCAAGTAAAATTATTAACCGATTAACCCTGATAGTACCGATATGAGTTGAGAGATCGACCGTTCTACTTGGTAGCCAAAGATTATGGTAAGTCACAGGATCTGAGACTATATTGGTGTTGTAATTATACGCTACTTTGCATGTTACTAATTGAATTTTTGTGTATTTTCATTTAAAATTTGTTGGGTGCATTATATCACGATTTAACGGTTCTGTTGCACTTTCATCCTGTCAATCCAGCCTCCTTGGATTTCAATGTATGGCTGTGGTTGATTATTAGAGATGTGTAGGCAATAAAATTATTATTATAATAAATTTCATACTTAAAAATTTAAATGTAATAATTTTCGAAATATACTATAAATTTTATTTTTAAATAGGCTTTTTAAGATTTTCACCTAATTCCTCACTTAATGATTTTCAGAAAACTTTTTTTCTAAAAATCTCCGTACATCCATTACTACTCTCTGATTTAGACAAGTAATGCGATAGATATTTTTTTTAGTTATCACTGGTGGCGTGGGTATGTAGTTACTAGAACACAGTCACACAAAAAAATACAGCTAAACTATGTCATCTATATTATCCTCCACAGAGTATGTGGGTAAATTAGTATTACTGTATTTTCTGTTTGGTCAGAATTTAATTCATAAATCTTTAAGCAATTTTAAAATAATTTGAATCAAATATACTAAGTATAACAAAAATTATTTTCTGTCGTTAAAGTTATTATTGCATAAAGGTAAACTAAACGAAAATTATTATTGTTATTATTAATAACCGACTTTGAATGTTTTAATGTCAAATTGTTTACAAGATACGTATAATAATTGAATAATTGAAAATTATTCAAAAATCATATCAAACTAAAAAATTAAAAATTAAAATAAAAAATCTAAATGTAAATTATCTTTTTGTTTATTAATTGATTATTTAATGTTTTTTGTTGATTATGGTCTTCGTATTAAAGTTCTTTTAACGTGTGCACAGGTATCTATCCCTTCGGATATGCTGTGAGTGCAGTAAAATCTCAGGTGATGATGCTGGAATCGTTGCTGGACTTTCCCCCAGGAATCTTCTCATTCGTAAGATCTGCAGCGGAACAGTAAGACGGGTGTGGAGACATCGCCTATCCGCAGATGGCAGATGGTATCATTCGATGAAAGGCAGATGGACTTACAGATTGATCCCGGTCTATCAGAGATGACTGTGCCGAAAACACGGGTAAATGAGATACTAGTTGATCCAGTTACTTATCCGTCACGGGTGTTTTGAGGCATTCATCTGTGCGGACGCTTAGACCCTTCGCCAAATACGATCATTGCGGGTAGGAGGATACCAAAGAACAAACGGTGTTAGTGTGCGACCGATAAATAAAGAAACGGAATTTTAAACAAAAAGTTAAGTCTTGGTAAGTTCTGACAATAACAATACAAAAGAAAAAAATTTAAGTTATTCACAGGCACCCACTGAGCATTTTAGTAAACTCTTATTGTTTACTGCGTTTTAAGAAATATAAAAACATGTATTATATTTTCATTAAAATATTAAACTCTTTTGATGCGATTCGGTATTTACATGAATGTCAGTGTTATTTTATCCTGAAAATTTTTCCATTGATGAAATTTTGATATAATAAATAAAAATCGCTCTTAATAATTAAAGTTTCATATATGTCTCACAAGTTCACATAACTCTGTATGCTTTTTGTTTTAAAGTGCAGATAAAAATTAATTTTAATATGATTCCTATGAGAGTTTTATATTAAATATTAAACAACTAACTGATAAGGGTATACCATTAAATGAATTTTGAATAGTATAAGCTTTAATTTCGTTTTTAATTAACTTTATATAAGCAACAATATCATTCTCAAATTAAAATTTCTTTCATATATTAATTCAGTACGTAAAACACTGCCAGAATTTCAATTGAAATGCAACATCATAAACCAAAATATAAATTGTAAGATAATGTAACATAAATTGAAAATTTGTGTCCAATACTTTCCTTTCCATAGAATCAGTTTTTTATTACTAATTCGTATCGCTTGAAAAGTAATGCTGGGTCCTTTATGAAAAATATCCAACAAAATAAGGTACTTATTGAAAGTTTATTTACCATACTTTATTACATTTTATCATGCTAAATCCCCTACGGAGCAGAGGATTTAGAGAAATGCAGTATATTAAAAAAAACTAGATATTTTTACCAGTTACAGATATCTTTTAGAATTTCAAAAATAGGTACATACAAACATATATTAGCCAAGTATGTAAAGATGGTTGTGGAAAAGAAAAAAAAAGATTAAAAGTTGAGAGTTTTAAAAATGGTTGTCTCAGTATTCAAGCTAAAATTTACAGAAATCACGTGAAACACAATTGACTGGGAACAGCTTTCACACCCAACTCATTTTCAATATTTGTCAGCCGTTGACTTACCGCAAAATCTTCTACCTTTGTTAAGACTCAGGGTTATTTAAATGAATTATTATTTAATTATTAAATACACTTATAAATTTTTACTTTTTTGTTGCTCCTATTTAAATGTTAGAATTTTAATTTTTATTTAATATAGAACTTTTAAATTTAAAGATCTTCGGCTTCGGTCGGATTCACTTGGCTGTTTACACTTCATTCAGCTACTTTCGGATGGACTCGGTTCCTTACGATTCAGCGGATCCTTACACTTCACTCCCTCCTTTTGGATGCACTCGGCTCCTGACGAATCAGCGGCTTTCACCAAGAGTATATAAGCAAGCGCTTGAATGCATTAAGATCCATACCCAGTACTGAACAGTACCAGCCTATATCCACTGACGAATAAACTGCTCATTTTTTGGTTATACGTCCTGCCGATTCTAACATACGGTTACCAGGTATGGGGAGCTTTGTTAAACTACACGCTTCAAAAGAAATTGGAAGTCGTTCAAAACATAGCGTTACGGACGGTATTTGGAGCACCGCGGTTCGTCAGAAACACCACTCTTCGCCACGATGCGGGACTACAAACAATATCCGTGATGGGTGTGGCGCAGGGGTGCAGATTGTTCGGGAGAGCGGTCGTGTCCGAACACGGCCATGTTTGGGACATCTGCCGAGAGGACCCTACACCATAAGATGTAAGAAAACGGTCTCATGCTGTATCAGACGAGCCACCGTGAAGAGACGGTACGGGGGTCGACAAATGACGCACTAGGCTTTAGGAGCCCCTATATTGCGTAACCTATAACTGGAAACCGCGCGAAAACGTCGACTCTGCAAACGACCCTTTTCATAATTTTATTAAATTTTTGTCAGAAATTATAAATAAATCCGCACAACACTCCACACAGTCCCATTAAGTGGCCATAAATGGTTAGTTTTTGTTTTTTTTCAGATTCAAGACGGGGATCCGCGGACGGAACTGACTGAAAAGTGAAGAAGAAACCCACCGACTCAAATTTGGCGCAGAAATGGGCCAAACATAAGTAAATATTCGCGATCGTAAACTGGCCATAAAATGGACCAAAGAACAAGCGACCACCGATTCTGTTGTAATCAAGCGCCTTTTGTGTGTGTGTGTGTGTGTGTGTGTGTGTGTGTGTGTGTGTGTGTGTGTGTGTGTGTGTGTGTGTGTGTGAAACCGCGAACGAAAAATTAAACTCTATTGCAAGTTCCCCACTTCCTTTTACCTTTGAATAAAGAAGAACGAGCAGAGGAAACTAGCCAAGCAGCCACCAACCGAAAACCGCACAGTGAAGAAAGAAGAAACCTGCACTTTCCACCACTCCACCCTTCAGTGCCACAGGACTTTATTAAGGTTAGTGGCATGTAATTCTATTACTGCAAACTCTTGGAAAATGCAGGCCAAAGAAGAAAGAAGAAGTCTACAGAAAAATAAAAAGAAGAAAGAAGACCAACAACGCTACTCACCGCCACGGACTGGAGTCCGGTAGAAGAGCCCAGCAGAAAAACAGCACGAAGGGCAGCTACAAAAGAAGAACATGATCTATAATCCTCCTATCTACCTACCCACCATCCTTAAACTTACAATTTACACCACTCAGTACATGCGACTCCCTCTGGAGAAAGGGGCGCATTGCTTCTTTCAAATAACTAGGGCCCCGATAGGCGTATTCTTGCTAGCCCGAAAGTCGTTAGCACCAAAAGGACTTCAGCGCACGGACTGAAGAAGAATCACGCCGGTAGTACGAGGCTCAAAAGCTCAGTCTCCTACTGTCAGACCCAGGAATTAAATTTCACGCTGCTCCATACGGATAGGAACACAAATCACCAAATCCGTCTAAAAATAAAACTTAAAATTAATAACCGCCACCAATTAACACTCAACAACCCGCCCGATAATAGAAAGATACAGCAGCAAGGGATATTGTCCAGGCTCTGCGATCTATACAAAGAAATATTGAAAATCCCGCCATTCTTGCGTTCTGTTCCGTTTCAATAGGGTCCAGTCCTACGCCAGTTCAGTTACAGTTCTACAATTCCAGTCACTTCATAGTAACAGTAAACACCAGAGTGGACGTCAATCAGCTGTGAATACGTTCGCACGTGTTTTTCTCGTTTGCAGGTGCATCCCACGGGAGTTCGAGAATGGACAAAGTCGGCGGGTGTGCTTCTATGATCCATAAGGGTAGGTCGGACAAGTCTTACGGCGGTCCGTGGAGTACGCAAGGAGAAGAATGGGGAAACACCTTCTCGTTCATCTGACACGGACATCACCATCATCGATGCTGGCAGGTAAGAAGCGACCTGCGGGTCTGCCGACTACTACAGTTGTGGTCAAGGCAGCGGGGCGGACCTTTACAGATCTTCTCCGTTCGGTGAAAGGGGCAGTATCATTAGAGTAAACCGGAGTCCTCTTCATCCGGCAGAGCCAACGGGAGGACCTCCACCTACGGGTTCGGGTGGACAATGCAATGGCAAGGCGGAACAACTCAGCAAGGATATTGCCGAAAAGGTGGAGGGTGCTACTACGGCCCTGGCTGATAGAGGCAGCAGAAGAATCCACGTTCTGGTTAAGGACGTGGATGCCCGCACGATGAGTTTCTTTGGGAGCTTTGCAAGACGATAGGTGAATCGGTCACTATTGACGTCCTGTCAATGAATCCACTCAGGTGGTTACACTGGCAGTGCCGCCAATCCTGGCTGACAAACTACTATCTGATGGGAGAGTTCGAATTGGTTGAGTGACCTGTCGAATGATGCGGCGTACATCCGACGGCCTCTGCTTCAGATGTTGGAATCCAGGCCACAGGGTCAAGTTCTGTTCTGGCGCAGACAAAAGCGACCACTGTTTTACATGTGATAAAGCAGGCTATTTACGCACGACACTAGCTGCTTATCTTTCAAGTCATATGGTCATTCACCTGTGGGTAGGGGATGTAAGATGGCTCCATCGACATCTGGAACTGCTTTTTCGTAGGAAAATCATGGTGTCTTTGAAGGACAGCCCCATCCGGGAGGGGGTGGGAGGGTTTGGTCTCCCGCTTACGATGATCGGGTGGGGACTCCCTTGCAGTACTGTTAGCGGATCCTTTCAGTGGTTCCCCATTAGAGGCACGGCATAAAGACAGAGTCCGGATGCAAGGATCTTTTGGGGTCCCTTCATTAGAAGCATGCCGCCTAAACGACAGAGTCCCGGCTCTCTGGCGGGTAATTTGTTCTCGACGAGATAGTTAGAAGCTATGGCACCCCTCGGAGCCGAGTTTATGTTTAGTTGTGTGGATTTGTCTCCGGAGTGGTGGGGGAAAAAGGAAAAAAAATTCCAAACACTTCACTTACAGAAATATTTATAATTTCAATGAAACAGTTAAAATTAATACTATATTTCCATCATATTCAAACAATTAATGTTTTATATATATATATATATATATAAATAATATTTCCATTTTATTTTATCTTTTGAAATTTTCACAATTATTATTTGACTTGTTTGAAGAAATTCTTACTTATTTCTATTTTATTTAATCTTTTATGCTCGACATACGTATTGTAGTTCAAATCCTTAAGTGCTTTTATACTCTAATTTTTGTCTTCAAGTACAGATTTTTCTTCTACCATAAAGTTAATTATTACTTGATGTCTCAATACCGCTAAATATTTAGCATACCGCTAAATATGTCAACTCTTTGCAAGAATCGTCTCAAACTTTTCCACTTTTCTATACGTCTTATTTAATACTACATCCACTGTTAACTTTAACCTTCTCTATTAATATCACAACTCAAAGACTTCTATTTTTTCCTTTAAATTTTACCTTTTTCTCGAAGTTTAAAAACTGCACTGTAACACTTCACTCTACAAAAATGGTTTCAAGAATGCGTGGCTAATTCTTAAATTCGTATTTTATACTTGCAAATTTCTTTTTAGGATTAAAACTCTCTTTACTTGTACCAGAATGCTTTTATGTCTCTTAGTTTATCAGTCCTTTGTTATTTTACTACCTAAATATAAAGCTCTGCAACTTTGGATGTTATGATTTGATGATTGGATCCACATTAGGACCAAGGTCTCAACAAATTATCTGAAATAAATGATTCAATTTACGTAAATTTTTTTATCATGGTAAGTAATTGTAAAGAATGCTTATGAAAAGGATAGATCTGAAAAAACTTTGTACTTAATATATATGAGTTGTCTTACGGTGCAGTATACTCTATAGAGCAACTACGTTTCGAATAAAAGATTTAGAAAGTAGAAATAAAATTTGGACTGTTTTATGTAGTATTTAAAGTTAAAATAAAGGCTAAA
The DNA here is from genome assembly GCF_047948215.1 of Lycorma delicatula. Classification (NCBI taxonomy): domain Eukaryota; kingdom Metazoa; phylum Arthropoda; class Insecta; order Hemiptera; family Fulgoridae; genus Lycorma; species Lycorma delicatula. Next base: position 172,939,936 of record NC_134455.1, on the reverse strand, counting down.
ATCATCTACCTGACGACGTTTTAGGTACAGTAACCTATTTTGACCTTCAAATGCAACCCCAACAACATATTTTTCTTTAAAATTACTATTAATCAAAATTATACCACCAGATACAGTTCATAAAGAGTAAAAACACTTCTTGCCTATTAGTTTGTAACGCTTTCAGAGCTTACAGAGCAATCATCAACAGACCTTTTTACTTTTATAAATTACAAATAGTATGAATTTAAAATATTATAGAATAAAATAAATTACTAAAACATTCATTAAAATCAAATTATTTAAAATGGCATTATGTATATATATATATATATATAATAACATTCTATATATATCTGGCATGATACAGAATCAGATTTAAAAAAATATATATTAATGTTTTTTATTGTATGATTTAAAAAATCTTTTTATTTAACTGTTTCTCTGCGTCTTAATGCTAGTACAGTGTTTCTCAACACATAAAGCGCATCCCACTAGGGGTGGCGTAGTAACGCTAAATGGGAGGCGCAAGAAAAGAAAAAAAAAGAAAAATATTAATAAAAAATGTATTAATTTACTGAAAGGAAAGGAAAGCAAAACAAAGTCATTTTCGTATAATAAATAATAAAATACACATTTACACTGATATAACACACTTATAAATAGGATTTTATCAGTACTACACAATGTATTTAATAATTAATATATCAACACTAAATTACAAATAAGCCAATGTTTTATGGTTAAAAAGCTATTTATTACAAGTATGCAATAACTTGTTACAGCTTACAGCTTTCGATCGGTTTTTACGTATAATTACTGATTTTAAATTGTCTTCAAAAAATTTGAAGGTTTTCGAACATAAAAGTTTGTTTTCTGCATAGATGATATATATTTCTTCAAGAGTTATCCGTATTTCAACGGGAATTCTATTGAAAATCTTCCTCTGAAGATCCCGTTATTTCAGACAGTTTTAAAGGAATGATTACCGTATCAAGACAGACGATTGCAAGATATTTTTCTTTTTTCGCTATCATTGCTTAATGTTACAAGTACCTTTACGTGAAAATTTCAGAAAGTTTAATTGGAAACATAGGGGTAAAAATAAGATTTATTGCTTCGCATTCAAGAAAGTCTAACTCAACCTCATTAACAGTCCCTTTTGGTCATTGTCTAAGGCTTTTCTAATAGGTAGAATATTTTGTATCGGTAAATATAGTTAAAAACTTAATTTTATGCTTATAAAAAACAGTAATAAAATTACTTCTAAAACCTTCGTTAAATAAAATAATACTTTTTATTGTTTTTAAATGTAGATAGATAATTGGAAGTAGATCAAACAACAAGTTAATACATTTTTTTGTTATTTACAATTTAGGGTTAATTCTAAAAGTCTTTGCATTAAAGAAAAAATTATTATTCTATTCTACCAATTATTCTATTCTTTAATCTACCTTAAAAATAAAAGTGGAAGTTTCCGCATCGACCAAAAAATGTGGTTATTTTTTTCTTATTAATATTCTCGTCCTTCTCTTCATTAAATGGTCCTACTAAATGAAAATTTGAAAATCTATCCTTCATTCGATTTTATTAATTTATTAATCTACGTAACAACACATTTTGCCTTAATTATAGCTAAAGTAAATGATTAGGAGGTTTTTTGTAGCGTGGGAAAAATTCCATTTCTAATTTTGATTTGAACCCGTATCTTTTACGATGTTCTATTACTCTGTCACTTAGGTCGGCGAAATGGTAGTGTAATTTGTACTTTCATCTTTACTCAATATTAGGTTGTTACAGTTAAAATAATGTGAAGCCTTTTATATGATTTAAATTTTCTTTACATGATTATAAATACGAGTATATTATAATATAAAAGTACATGTATATGATATTAAAAGTATTTTCGTTTGAAAAATAAGAAAATTGGAGTAAAATATAATCCTTATATCTTGCATGTTAGAGAGTTTACGTTTCTGTAGCACTCTCTTAACGTCGTTTGTCTAACTTCATTTTCTTACATTTATAAAGTCTCAGGTTTTGTACTTTTGAATTTGATCATACTCGTCATTTCACAAGAGCAGAATCTTTTCAAGCGTACTTACTGTCGAGTACGTCTGCTGTGTCAACGCGTGTTACACAACGTGCAGTGAGTGAATTTAAACAGCGGAAAAAGTTAACGGTAGTGAAATACATCGTCGTCTGAAAACCGTGTATGATGATAAAATCTGTTGATCGAAGTAATATGACTAGCTGAAAAATAAAATTTCTATGTCAGATGCAGGTAAAGTGAATATTGCAGATAAACCTCGTAGTGATTCTAATAAGAATTTCATTCAATTTTTCTACAGAAAAATGATCGTCTCATCTACTAAATTTCTAGGTATGGGAAAACTCTTTGCTACAAAAATTTTACAAAAAAATTAAAAATTTTCAATTCATCATTAGTAAATTTTATCATTTAGTTATTTATAAAAAAATAAATAAATATTTATATGTAAATCACAGGTATAAAATTACTATTTTCAATGTAAAAATTGATAAATTAAACAATGACTGACTAATTTCTGCTACTGATGATAAGCACTAATAGGAGATGGATGAATTGATTCAAAATTTCAGCACACGACAACGCACTGATAGAAATGCGTACGAAAAGAACGAATAGGTGACATTATTTCACAAGTAAGCTACCAATAAATCTGTTCGTGGGGAGTACCGTGCAAACTCAAAGAAAATAGCAAAAAACAACGAAAGGAATATTGTAAACAGCTTCAAACCGTTATTTTGAATGTGGGAGGATGACATCCTTTGCAATAGTGTGACGGGAGACAAAACTTAAGAAAAATAGCAGAGCATGAAGTAACAACCGGCATTATGGTTCGACATAATCAAAAAAATTAAAAACAATTCTCCGAAAAAAATTTCTTGACAGTGTTCTGGGAATTCAGACACGTGACTGACTGAACTGGAATCTGGGGTGACTGTAAATTTTATGTGATACATAGAAAAGTTAAAACGTCTTAGGAGATGGCTAAGTTTAGGGTTTGACAATCCACAGAACCGAAAATTCTGCAAAACGTAATGTTCATCTTGCAGATTGCATGCAACAGCTGAGGCTCTGGTGAAATTAATATTTTAAGCTATTCCACAACATCCATGCATCAGATTTTGAACCCTGTGACTTTCACTACTTTTTCCAGTTAAAGGAAAACAATAAATGTATTCATTTCACTTCATTAGATGAACTGAAGGGCGTAGTGAGACTGTGGTTTAAGGGAAGCCCACTAGCATTCTTTAATGAGAAAATAGTTCACCGTTGACAGAAATGTGTAGCTGTAAATTGTGATTAAGTATAAATATAGTTGTAAGGTTTTAAGCGAATAAAATATATTTTAATATATTTGTTTCATATGACTACGAGTGACTGAGCACAGTCACTTTTGAGCTACTGCTGCTACTGAGTGACTGCACATTGTATTTCAGATACCCCTCGTAGTTTTACTATATTTGTAAAAATAATGAAAAAAAAAAATCTATTACTTTAACCACTACTTTTTTTTCAGATTACGCTTGTACTTATTAAAACAAAAACGTATTGTTACACGAACTTTGTACATCCTTTTATTCAACATACTAGAACGACTATAAAACATAATTCCTATTTTTAATTCATGTCATCAAAATGCAGTTAAGAAATTTCTTTAAAAGTGTAAAGCAAGTAAATTTCACACCCACAAAAAAGGATAACAATAAAAGTAGCTTGTTGGGTAATTCCTACAGTTAAATTTGCTTACTTGTACAATGATTAATTAATTATTATTACTTAATTTAAGGGGAAAATTTAATACAAGAGTAAAATTTTATCAGATGACAATAAGTAGATCTCATTGCGTGTATTCGATAATACCATTATTTACGAAATACTAACTAATTCACTGTCTCCACAGCAGATGGCGCACGCAGCGCTTTGACGTCATTAATCATCAGGTTGTCCACAACACCGACTGCCTGCAATTTTATGTTTTGATGAATGCCATGTCGTGCCACACCTGCTGTCCGCATCATTCCCACAGTTCACCCACCTTACCATATCTTACACCCACCACTTACTACCGTGCACTTCAACATCACTCTTATCGCTTGCATCCTCCTTTTTTTATTTTTCGTAACACTATTCAGACTGAATTCATATTCGTCATTCTATCAGTTGTCACAGTCGTTTTTACAAGTTTACCAAAATATAATAGACTGTATATTTGAGAAAACCGAAGTTGTTTATAAAATTAGAAATGAGATAATAAATTTTTAATTACAATTTTTTCAACAGGTGATAAAAATTGATGTAATATTTTCATTAATTTTTCGAAATTTCTGTGTATTATAAACTTTAATATAATTCACAACATAGTTAAAAATGTTATATTCTAAAGTTCAGGAAGATATTAAATTTTTTAATAATAAAAGATAAATCTAGCTTAAATTTTATTTAAGTAATATTAATTATTACAAATATTGTTTTTTTTTTTCACTTTAAAGTAGTAGTAAATTAAATTTTAAAAATTGTTTTGTGGTAAACTACTTAAAAATATTTTATTTTTAAAATACTTAATATATTTAGAAAAATGAAAACCCCACTAACTATATTACATAACTAAAATAAAATCACTGCAATATTATATGGAGCTCTTTAATATGTGATCTAGTTTCAAAGAGTCTAAGATTGAAGAATACACAAAGGGAATCTTTTTCAGGAAGTTAGTGGTTTTCGAATTTGAAGAGGCGGATACCTGATGCCCTCAACGTAACACTCCGTTTCACTCAGTTGAATATAAAGTTTATTGCACAAATTACACATAAGCTGTTGCTTCTGTGAAACAATCACGTGCAGTAATCATTCTGCTGTACAGAATATGAATAATTTTTTTATAGAAAATTCGTTTGATAGCGTCTTACCTTAAAATATTCACTATTTATTTTATTTTTTGCAGTCATCACTTAGTTGAATGGTTTGTTCTCTGCCAGTTTTTCACTTCATCTTTCCAGTTTTGCACTAATTTATTAATCGGAAAAATCTTCATACTTTATTATAAACCAGTATTTATCCGCTCACAGTAATTTAACTATCCGTGAAGTGCCAATTAGAGGTTTTAGAAGGGTAAATGTCTATGTTTCTTCTTAATCTTTTAAAAACTAATTTTTTTTATAAATTCCCACGAGTGGCAAAAAGTTATCTTTCTGGAAACTGATTAGGAAACTTAATTCAAAATAATTCAGTTTTTTGTATTTAATAATTTATTAACATTATGTAAACAATTAAAATACAATTAATATTTTTCCTAGCTTAGAAAATATAACTGAAGTAAAAGGAGAACGGATAAGAAACTTTTAATAACTTTTTTTTTTTTTATTAACAAAAGTTTAAACATGGGATTATGCTTGTTTAAAAGTAATATATTTCAGAAATAGAATTAATTATTTTTTTCTAAATAGCTGTTATTTCTAACAGTAGACGTTGTTTTAGGGAGCCCTCCGGGGTGAAATTATTTTAACTTAATTTTTTATAGGAGCAGTTCAAATTCACATTTTCTTTCATCAACTTATTCTGAACTTTAAGTAAAAACAAAAATCTAGCTTATTAAATATTTCATTTATATATATTTGTTTGACAAAATTATGAGTAGTAATTTAGATTATACAGACTATATGTGAATGAAATTTTGTCACATGTAAAAGTGCCCAGTGTGTATTGACATTAGAAAAAATTATATATTGTATTAACAACAATAGTACAATAGATAAGACCAGTATACTGTTCTCAAATTCGACAAGGACCCTTCCGGACAACCATGACGTCGTCCAACCGGATCGGAAGAGCCCGAAAGTTCTCTGAGACATCTTTCCTCGTCGATGCAATCAGGCCGACAGCCCTCTGTTGCTTTCGAGTCATCTTCTCACCGTCTTCTTTCCTTTATGTTTCGTCAGCAACCGACTCGAGCGCCGAAGTTCTTCCATCACCGCTTTCGCCAAGCTATCACTGCCACTACTCTCCGATAAGACTTCTTTCATCTGAACCCTAGAATACTCCGTCCTAGTGGATCGTCGCCCAACCACAGGAGAGAAATCCTCTTCGTCTGGTTGAGGCACTCCCTCTGACTGAGGGTGAGCCATAAGAGTAATAACAATATTGAAACAAAATTAATTTATCCAAAAGAAAATTAATTATGCGAACGAAAAATAAATTAAAGAAAAATTAAATAAATCAAAAATTAAACTTTAACTTAAGAATTCCTTCAAATACAGTTTAAATTAATAATGATAAATTAAAGGTTTATATATGTTGCCTTTTGATAAATTTTGTTTGAATGAGTTTAGAAAACTCATAGCAATTTATTAAGTTAAATTTCTTTGAAAGATAGAATGAGATTGTAATTAAAACTTGTTAAAATCTCCGATTAAAATGAACTTTTTTTAAGAATCCAATTGTTTCTACAACTATAAGGATCCATTTACAATTTTAAGAAAACAAATATTTCTGAAACTATATCAGATAAGTATCAAAATTAATAGTAGATTGTTTAGACCGATAACAAGAGTAAATTTAAACAAGACAGGAACACAACCGATAAAAAGAGATGTTAAATTTAATTACTAGGATGTACACTTTTTAATACATATCAATAACGAAGAAAATGCAGCTAAGGCAAAAAAATCAATGTGACCTTGAAGATGGGCATATATATATATATATATAATTTATTATATTATTTATTATTTTATTTATATTATTTATTTATATTATTTATTTTATTATTTATTTATTTTATTTATATTATTTTATTATTTATTTATTTATTTATATATATATATATTTATTTTGAATTATCTTAGTCTTTCTAATATGTAGATAAATAATTTTTTAAGCTAAAAAAAATTATAATATTAAAGTTATTTGTAATCTCATACAAAATAAAAAGAAATAAGATAAGAGAAAAGGAATCTAGAATACTGAGAAAAGAATTAGTAGGCTATAAATTACTCCTGGTTACCGAACGGTTTTTCCATTGCTTTACGTCTCAAACAATTCCGACTAAGCAAAGCTCATAAACTAAATACTTACTCGGCGTTTAGTCGGGGAAAAAGGAAAGTTGAGAGCAGAAATAAGTGGCGCATTGGTAAAATAAGACGGAATGCCTCTGTTAATCTTCTTCGAAGTCTAATTTGTTCTGCGATTATTTGCCGGTGGAGGGGGATTCTTCCCCGACCATTCCGCCATCATTCCATCCCTGCTGCTTGGGTGAAACGGTTTATTTTTAACTGTATTCAAGAATGAAAGGACTAATGCTCAGGTTCTGAAGGGATGAAAACACGTATACTTACTGCTGCTAATGGAGTGTACAGACTTTTCGACGAGGGTAAGCGGTAAGCTTTCTGACAGGTCAATTAAAGGAAGAAATTATTCATGAATGCTATGTGTAATATTATTCATGCTCGTGTTAGTTTGTATGCTGCGTGTATATGGATATTTGTTTAAATTTCTGTTTTTTAGAAGGGTAGAGTACAAGGGAGTGTGGGCTATGTTTGCCAAATTAATTGATTCTCAGTTTTGTTTCCTTCTTTATCCTTTTACAAAAATCATGAAATTCCGTTTGTTTCTTAATGATAATTATTAATGCTGGCAAGAAAAGACCTCATTACTTTTTACTCTCTTGTTTTTATGTATCTCTTTCCTTTTCTTTTAACGATATTTTACTCGGTTCATTAGCATATATTTTAGCACGATAATTCTCATTCCAATATTTCTGTAAGCAAAGCTTTCGAAAAAAAAATTTGCAAAATATTTTTGCTTGCGTAAAAAAAATTGCAAATATAGAAATATTTTCACATTTCAGCACTCAACTTTCAGAAACGCAATATTATGGCGTCAGTGATTTAACAAAAAAATAATTTATCGCAATAGAAAAATTAAAAATTCATACTGAAAATCAAATACCAATTTGTGATTTATAAAAAAGAAATTATTAACAAAAATAAAATTTAAAACATAGTCGTTTAAATTATATTATTATCGTTTTTGTTATTGTACAAAAAAAAGTTACAGTTTCTTATGTGTGGAAAAAACATACAGTTTTATTTTTTTTGATAATTCTGAAATGTACACGTGAATCTTGCTTGTCGTTTCATAAAGAGGCTAATTGATAACACCACAGAGCTGCTGTATTCATCAAATTAATGTACAAATGTTTTTATAATTAAGATAATGTTTCATTTTAATATGTTGTAAAATTATTATTTAATTGTAGACATATTACTTAAATAATTTAACTTGAACGTTCATATTAAATTTATGTTAACTCAAAGAAAACAGTATTTTAGTTAACTAGTCAATAAGTTCTTAATACATAAAGAGAAACAGTTAAGAAGAAGAAGCAGTTTTTAACCAATCAGATAAAAATAAATAACAAATATAATTCCAGATCGGAACATATTTCCGCCAAAAGTCAACTACGTAGTAAAGACAACTATTTGTATTTTAAATCACAGTACGCAACGCATAGAGTTTTAATTTTTTATTAGCAGAATCTCCCCATAAATTCCGTTAGTAGAGTACTGTTTTCAGACACAACTTAAATTAATCTATACGTTTTCTCTAAATCAGCTATAACAACACGACGATGAATCCTGACTCTAAGGAATATCGAATATAGATTTTACAGGACAATAGGGTTAACATATAAGGTATCACTGAGAAAGAGGTTGCTTGAAGATTTAGCAGAGCCACCAAACACAATTTGAAACTTAGTAGTTGATTTTGATTTCTTAACGTGGATGACGTGGTAAATAAAATACATTTGGTATTGTAATTAACCACTCATGTATGTTGAGTTCAGACATATGCCCAAGTTTTTAATATTCATGTGAGAAGTCAGTGTACGGTCATTTGAAGAATTATGCTTGTTTTATAAATCTTTGTTTTGTAATATTCATAGAATTGCCAAGATTTGTTTTCGTTTTACTTGGTAGTGTAACAGTGAATTTTCGACGTTCATTTCAACAAGTATTTTTTTAAATATTGGTTTCACAAATGTGATTTCCATGTGATAAATTATTAGACGTATTACACTCTTTAACTTTCCATAACCATTAAACGAGATATGAAAAATCAGAGTTATGCTTTTGAGCAAAGAATGTTGGAATCGGCTTGTTTTTAACGGATAGGTTTCCAGCCAGTGTGTAATCAAATTTCGTTTCCCGAATTGTTGAAAATTGATAATTGCGTATGAATTTATTTGGTTTTATGAGATAAATGTAGAACTGAGCACACATTAAAATGTCAAATCGGAAGGATGTTGAATTTTTTATCGGCTAGAAATAAATTCTTAGCCAGTTTAAAGCGGCTTACTGCAAAAAAATCAGAACGAATATGATATAATCAGAAAGATATGTTAGGTGTTCAGTTCCGTGTTCAGCCGGATATTGCTGCACTCTAGCATCTACTAGATCTGGTCAGCGAGTTAGTCTCGTTAGCGGGATTCGAGTGCCGAATCCCGCTCAGTCAGGTAATGGTTGTTTAGTCTAGGTGACTAACGGGTCTGAGGTGACCATTCGAGAGTCGGATCCCACTTGGAGCGGTCATGATTTGTTTAATGTAACACTTCATTCTAGTGCAGAATAGTTTTATTTTGTAGTCTAATGTGGGATTAATTTTATAGTGTTTATTGATAATGTCCAAATATATAATTTTGACTAATGTGTCATTTATTTATCAGTCTAATGTGACTTGTATTTTTCGATATTCAAAAAATGTCTTATATGACAAATTAAAATGTAACGATTCAAGAGGAATATTTTTGAGTTCATTTCATCATCTAAACCATCATTTCATAATACAGTCCATACTCGATCTACAACTTAACAGTTAGGATCTAATTCCTCAGTGGTAGAGGGCGTTGTGTCGTATTATTGAGAAAACTATTGTAAGTCTTTCAACGTAATATTTAGTTAATATTTGTTATAAGTTCCCGGATCAGAACTGTTGACAAACGTGGAATTCTATTTATAGAATTATCATAATTTTTCTTTTAAGTACCAGCAAACGTGAATGTATATCTCCTGAATCAGTAGTAATGATAATAATAATAATAATAATAATAATAATAATAATAATGCCCCAGAAAAATCCAAACCAACGTCCGTGCAATAACATTTACGCACACGTCCGGGGCGGGTAACTACGTGGTATTTCGGTACCTTCACTTATGTCGCTCAACGGGATATGGTCTTGTTCAGGAGCTCCCTGTAGAGTACGGGATTGGCAGTTCCGAGATGGTTGCGGTTGTGCTTGTCGGTTTCGCTGTTTAGAGTGGTGGTGGGAGGGCATAACCGTGATCTATTTTGCAGACATTGGGCGGAGTGCTGACAGGGAGTGCTCATCCCTCTTCTTGGTTGTGGAGCCGTTGTGTGCTGTGAGCTTGCTCTGCTGAAGTCTTGCGTCGTCTACCGTGTGTCACTCACTTTGACCTTTAGCAAGGATTGTCCTATTGGTAAGGGTATTGGAGTCCTTACTGCTAAATGCGAGCCCTAGGATGTCGGTGTCGTGTGTCATGCAGTACCTGACGCCTCGGTCTGGATTAAATTGTTGGGAGGAAGCTGACTGGGGGAACCCAGGCAGGATCTACCATCCGAGGCACACCCAATCGTTTCTCTATCCGCACCTTACAACATATTGACTGGAGAAAAATCTTTTTATGGAACAATCTACATCCACATTATCTGTGGAAGAGGGACCACACAAAAACCCTCGTCTTGGAGAACCTTTGGCTTCAGACCCGAAGCGAAGGAAGAGTTTCGAAGTTAGTGACAAGTAAAGTCGACTCGAACTAAGTTTCGACCGAAGAGTCAGTCATACCGATGTATTTGGTTGTACGAAGAAAAGAAGGAAATTTCACAAACGTCAGTCCTTTCGTGATTCCGCGTGGAATCACGGAAGCCACCGTAGGACCAGTCAAGGAAGTTAGAAAGACAGCAACAATAAAAAAAAAAAGATGAAACAAAAACAGAAGTTATTAATGAAACAAACTTTTATGTACTTTTCATTAAAAAAAAAATGTGTATATGTAATTTAATAGGCGTGTAAGTAAGTCATGTGTGTTATTCACATCAGATCTGGTGAAACAACTGATTATTCGTTTTTGTTTTCATTTTGTTGATTGTTACATCATAATAATTTAAAAAAAAAACACAGAATTAGATATATATAAGACTAACATTTAATTAAAGAGTAATAAAGGGACTTCTACTTTATTCTAATATTTCAGGTAAGATTGTTGGATTAATAATTGTATATAAATATTTGATGTTAATAAAAATTAATATTTTAGCAATTGTGTAATTGTCGACTTCATTAAAGAATTTGAGGATCTTATCTCACTTTCAAATGAAATAATTTTAAATGAAGTGCAGCAAAAAATTTGTATACGTAATTTAATAGGCGTACAAGGAAGTCTTATGGTGCCCATATCTGATCTTCATATTTATGAGGAAAATAAATTAAGGGGAAGTTTGACAAAACAGTCTCTTATTTATTCTAGGAAGAATCTGAATCTAATAAAAAAGGTGATGTTCATGTTTGGTGGGATAAAAACCGGTAGAAAATTATTTAATAACGATAAAGTCAAATTACTACATTGCAATTCTTATAAACACCTACAAAAAAAGTAAAAGTTAAAAATTTATTTATTCAAAATTATTTATACCTAATTTTTCAAATACTTTTTTTATCTAAATAAGTAAAGGATGATAATCCTCAACAATTAGAAAATAAATATGATATAATACAGGAAAAATACAAAATCAATGCACTAAAGTTTCCATACTAGTTAAAATTTTGTAAATATAAAGTTAACGAATGTAAAGTAAGGAGTACAACTTTTTTTTGTGTAATGTTATACATATTGCAGAAGCGTAAATTTTAGAATAGAAGTTGAGTTTGAAATTTTGGTAAAAACGAGAAAACGATATTTAACATTGTCGAACAGAGTGAATTTTATCACCATTTTTTTGTGAAAAAAGTAAAACTGTAGTCATTTATAATATAAAAAGTCAAGGAATTATTTTATATCCAAAGAGCCCAGGTTTAGTAAAGCACGATTCTAACCTAAGTTAAGAGTTAATATTTTTTCATCTAGTTCAATCTCCGATCTATAATGTATCACAAAACTTAGAGGAATAAGAAAAAACTAAGAGGAATAAAAAAAAATATTTAAAAGGATGCTTACTGATTCTTTGGGAGTTACTGTAATATGTTCCATATACCGGGTCATTACTTTCATTTCCTATTTTTTCGGTCTTAAAATATATTACACTTTACAATCTAACTGAATTATTGAAAAACTATCATGTTAACCACCTTAATCTAATCTTGTAAAATTAGGTGTGTTTTAGATTGGAAGCAGTCATCTCTTTTCAAAAACATGGTAATCGTTAGCTTTTACTTCCTTTTTCATGGGTCTTACTGAGGGATTTTTTTTATAATAGAACTATTTGTGGACTAATATTTTACACAATAAAATGCTATTTTATTTTCCTGACATCATAGCTATAGAGCTATCTGCAAGAAGCAAAGTCTGGTAATCAGTTAAAAATTGAATGTGGGTTTTTTAAATATCTTAACGTTTCATTATCTAGGAACCCCAAAAAACAAAAAAGAGTGGGAGTAATATTCGTACGTACGTACGTTTATTGTTGGCTTGTTTGAAGCTTAATAACTTTTGACTCTGTAAATGAATTTTGATTAAACGTTTTATAGAAACTTCTTTATGTTTGACCATTTCTTGGTAAAATTTTGAAGTCAATATATTCAGGAGGTATGAGAAACTTTGGTGGGAGGTGAGGTTAACAAACTTTACCCCAAAATTCCCCCTTCCACAGAAATCAAAAGAAGCTATCTTTTTTTATTGCATATTATTTAACCAAATTTTTTTGAATGTTTCCTAAACATAGTAGTAGGACAATCAGCAGAAGAAAAAATACTTTGGGCTAAATATAACGGGTGGGAGAACCGATAAAAGTTTAAAAATATAGATTATTTCAATTATTGAAATCTTTTTTGATTTATTTAAACTTTTAGTAATAATATTACAATAAAATCTCATCATAATTCACCTCTCACCAGTGAAAAAGAAATGTTAGGTAACCTTTTATTGGTTAAACATTTTTAAGTGAAATTACTTTTATTTACATCTATTTAACATAATAAACCTGTGGAAAGAGATTTCACTTACAATGAAAGGCTATTTTGGAGGTGGGAGAGCAGAAAAAATTAAAAAATACCTTCTTTTTTGGTTTATTTAAACATATAATGATAATTCTACGATAAAACTTCATCATAAATTGACGCCACTTCAAAAAATAAATCTTAGGTAACTTTTTTTTATGTAACGAATAACAATAAATAACCAATGTCATATTTTCTTAAATACGGCCATATATTATCTATATTAACATTTTAATCTACACAGATGAACAGATCTCTTTTCTTTCTATGGAACTAGCAATACATCCAAAGAACTCTTTTTCATTTACGGGATCCTGGAATTGACCTCGGAACATGGCAACTTGTATTTTCCATCTTTTCTGGAACTAAACGGCAGACTAATGAATACTTTTATTGAGAAAAAACGTATGAGAAATGGGAGCATAATTATTAATGTTTGTTGTGATATCAACATAAACTACTTGTACCGTATCACTTCTAGCTATATTTATTTTGAATACTTTCTCCAGCATCAAAAGTTAAAATTAAAACTACTTCAAATATTTCCCTCTCATGCCAAGCATTATCGGGTTTAAAAAAAATTCAAAGGTTCACAGATACAAAGGCCGGCCGTTTCAATATTTTTACAACGGATCCCAATTTGTTTATCGTTAAACTTGAAATCCCTTCTAAACACTTATGTGAGTAATAATTAGTACAGTAACTACGAATAATAAATTCAACTACATAAATAACTGTGTCGGCTGCAATGTGGGTTAATTAAATATAAAATGATTCATGATGTCAATAGTAGTGCTTCATTCCATCTGTAAATCCTTACTAAAACAAACGAATAATTAGCGACATAACATGCAACTAATAAAGCGTCAGACCCAGACTGGAGATCAATAACGTAGGTTACGTTCAGCTCTAACACTATAAAACAGAATTATATCACCGCATCTATTTTTAAAACAAATAGAATATACATTACGACTACCAGTGGAAAAGCCACCGGTCTAATCAAAACCTCTAAATACTGTTACATGGGAATTCACATCTGAGAAATTAAATAGCTGAATATTTAAACAATAAATATTTTATCATTTGTTTGTATATTCTGATATAATAAATTTATTATCTTGTTTTTATAGATCAATTAATTGAAATTGCAAATATCTGACACATCATGGATCCGATTTCAAGTATTTTTACAGAAAATAAAATTAACTAATATAAAATAAAATGTGTTTTGTTTTCAAGAAAGAGGAAAATGTACGGGAAAATTCGAGGTGAAAGAAAGGTCTGAAAAATTGCCAGGTGTAACCTATCAAATCTATGTTTAATTGCAAAAAACAATGTTTACGTTTTGTATATTTACATACAACACTAAACAAAAAACGTAAAAATAAGAAGTAAAACAAACTGTACAAATTTTAAGCATTTTCGAAATTAACAAATCTCAACGATGAATAAAAGTCAATGGTATTTTATCAAAATTTCCTATAGCTTGTTTCATAAAAATAATATAATTGTAATTAGTTATTATTAATAATTTAATTTTAGTTTTAATCTTCACTATTTTTCAAACTTAATAACATATTCAATCATCCACTTAGAAACTATCTTTAACGAGATACTCATATGCGAAAATACTCATAAACCAATTCTAATGATCCTTAATGTTTATCACGTAATCACTGATAATAAAATGGTTGACATCGGTGATGAAAATTAATAGAAAAATTTTACTGATCAAATAAATGCTAATGTTACAATAGCATCACTCCAGTCAATATAACTTTCTCGTTTAAGCTTATTAGCTTAAACGAGAAATGAGCTTCGGTACTATTGTACCGAAGCTCATTAATATTTTTTGTACATTTTTATAAAAATTAAAATCCAAATACTGTGTTCTTACACTGCATTTTTATCCCACGTACCTTAGTGAATTTATTGTTAGCTTTATTTACAACTGTACTTCTATGTTTGAATAAAGTGCTAGATTTATAGGTACCGTATTCTAAATATACAATGTTAAATTGGTTACATAAAATATAAATAACATATAATTATTTTTGCCATAATCTGGAAGAGAAAAATGCGTGAAAAATGTAATTTAATCATTCAAAATTGTTAAAGTAATTTGCAATTTATGTTGAGCATCATAATATTATGCTTAATTATTAACAATAAAAAATTAATGTTTAAAAAAACATTTATTTTTGCTTTAACAATAGATGTTTTGTAAACAAAATATATTTTATTGCTGCTATATATATTTTTACTATATCATTTTTTCTTTTATTTTATACACTGTATTAAATTTTATTTATTTATTATTGGTATATATTTATTATAATTATTTTCTGTATCCCTCAGAACAGGCTTTTCACAAAACGGTGAAAATCACCCTCAAACTATTCCCTAACTGTCTAAATATATCAGCATAAAATTTTAATGGCCTCTGTGCCCTATATACGTATAGAAGGCGTTGTGAAAATTTCAGATTTTTTGAATAATATGATGTTGAGATATAAAGCTTTTTTCAGAGGCGTCGAACACACACACACACACACGAATTATTTATGAAAAGGTTTTATATTTATAACTGTCCTCATTTTGAGGACATTACAACATGTCACCATATGAGTGGTAAGCATTACAACACAAATTAAACAGTGAAACCATTATTAATTTATAGCGGAATACGTAACAATTTTCTAACGGTGACAATTTTACATAAAGAATAGGTACCGATAATGTTTATTTTTTTAAGATATCTTCTATTATTGTAATTATTACCATCATTTGTAAAGTATTTAGTATCCTTTATTCCTTATCGACCATTAATACAATCTTTCTTCAAAGCACACAGTATCTTAACCTCTCATTCTCTTAATTCTGTAAATACTTCGATTAACATCTTCAAAAAACTCATATAATTACTCTTCATAATTTAGTCATTAGGGATTCTATTAATGTTAATTCCATTACTCGGAAGAAAAAAAAGCGTGAAAAAAATATAATCCAATCATGCCCAATTGTTAAATAAATTCAATTTAATTTGAATTTTATGTTGAATATCATAATATTATGCTGAATTATCAGCAATAAAACTTAATAAAAAGCCTTGGATAATAACATTGAAATTCTGACCTATATATTGTACCTACAAAATGGTTTAATGTTTTAAAGTTGTGCTTTTAGAATTTTATAGTATTGAAATAGGTTCTAAAATTTTACAGTTTTTTCCTGTGTTAAATTTTACAGTTTCTTTTTCTATTATATATAAAGAAATAAGTTTCTTTCCGTTTATCATTTATTTTGTATACTACATTATCAAAAATGTTAAAGGAATACAATCTTATACCGGTACATCATTTTTCTTTTTACAACGATTATTTCATTACACAAAGCTTGTATGTACAAAAAGTGCGAAAATTTTTTAACTTATTTTTCATAAGTTGCAAACAAACGTTCCAGGTATTACCTGGAACCTGGAACCTTTCAAATAAAAACTTAAAAAAAGTTTGTCTTTTTAATTAATCGTTTAAAACAAATTTTAATTTTGACCAAGAGATCACCTTTCTCTAGCTAAATTTTATATATATATATATATATATATATTAGTCACGCATAACTATTGTTGCATGTTATAAACGAAAATCCATTCAATATTCAACAACACAATTAAGTTTTGAAGGAAAGTAATTGAAACCCTCATAACATCATAATAAATTCTACTATTTTTTTTTATGTAACCACTATCGTAAGCATTATATAAAGAATGAAACATTACCTTTTTAAAAGTTCACAGAAATAAATGAAAATGAAGCTTTATATCAAGCTTGTAAAAAACATCGATATATTGATTGATAACTAATTAAGCAAGTAAGCACCGGACCGTGTTTAGCGGGTTTAACAGATTTTCTCCCGATCTCTTACGTCGAGCCAGAAATTGGAATCCCACTGTTTTTGTCACTTTTCTCAAATATGCTCGTTGTGTCTAAACATCTGTTATGGTATCAAAATTATGTCCTAATTTTGCCTACATTTCAAATATTCGATAAACAAACTTATTTACCCATTAGATTTAAAATTGAATAAGTTATTTCGCACTTATATAATTCGTTATTTCGCACAGGTTATAATTCGGACGAGCACAAGTATTTGGGTAGACCACGACCGCAGGAGTAGAATTTCTTACAATCAATTACATGACTTTCATCACAATGAATAGAGTGTGAGGTGACAAGCATCATAAAACAATGTTTGCATATGCACGGGGCAATCAACTTCAGTTTGTTAACCGATTCGGTAAAAGACTTTTCGATCATTATTACCATTTCAAATTTCATAATGTTTTGCATAAAAATAACATAACCTTTTACATATTCAATTCACTATTCGTCTTGTCGATTATACAGTTCATTTTTTGTAACTTTTTCTGCAACAATATATCCATATTACACTCGCTCACAATAACCCACAGGATTAAGTAAAAAAACTTGGCTTCGATATCTTGAATGTGTGCGATATGGTATTGAGCATCGGTCTGACGCATCTTTCCTGTTATTATATCAAGTAGTCATGTGATGAGGTTTTCTCCCACCACCATAATGGTTTAAGCATTTTTCAAATTACATAACCTTTTTTAATATTCGTCAGCGGAGTGTATGTGACGATATTATCGTGAATAATGAGACAGTAGGCACCTGTATTGGGTGGTATATTGTTATTTTGTTTCAAAAACTAAACGTACGTCTACGGTTTATAATTTAAGCGATTTGTTCTGCTTGGAACAATCGATGACGATCGACTGTATATTAGTTTTGAATTTTTCTAAACTGTAAGCAGGACATTCGTCTTCCGGCTTGTTGTAATAATAGGTGCGAAAGCTGGCGAACATTTCATACAACATATTTACATCGCCTTGTAGATTGTCGTACGGATAGTACTGTGAATTCAAATACAGTTGTACGTGAACTAACTCGCACATATCGAAATTAGTCAAAGTCTTTGTAGGTTCTCTTTTCTATCGGTCTGTAAACCGAATACCAGATATCTCAGTTTCTCTGTCTGCGAACACATTTTAACCGTTCAAGAATGTATGTTTGTTTGCGGTAGAGTCGGATACGCTTGAATCTGCCGTGTGTGTAAAGGGATCGCAAACAGTCTATCTCGTTCTACTACTTTCAGCAATTAACACCGCATGGTATCGGTGACGTGAACATATGGAATTTTCCTTGCTACCTTCGTAAACTTCAACTTGGAATAGGGGGCATCTTTAAAAGATAAAAGCACGTTTACGTCGCTGGAACATCTAAGCAATACCAATTCTTGTTTCACATTAAATATTATGTTCATATAATCCTCGGCGAACCCCATTAGCATACGCAGCGGTAGGTAGAAGCAAAATCTTCCCGTTTTTTCATCCAAAGTAAATTTATTCGACAAATTAAATATCCAACCAAAATTTTCGAAAATGTTTTCCTCACTTTTACGTAACTTCATAATATTATTTATTGTAGTAGTAATTTCTAACCTTTGAAGGAGACACAATTCTGTTCCGTTTACTTCATACCGTATTTTCTCAAACAGAAACGATTTTAGTCAATGTTCGTTCCTTCGCCTTCTTATCACCAAACATCGTAGTCAACGTACCTTCGGCCATTAAAAATCCCTTTACACGGTAACGTGTACACGTTCTGTAGGTGATTCGGTATCAGAATTTCATCGACGAAGCCTACGGTAGATGGGTGTGATATTCAAAATGAGTGATTGCTATAATAGAAAACACTTTCACCAACGACCAATATATCCACCATTTTTGCCATTACACTTAACTGTGAAACGAAGTTTGCGAAGAAACAGCACGTTCTGTGATGTTAACCAGCTGGTGCTCAAACGTCGACTAAACGTTTTGCGTACTGTTCCGCTACGGCTATTAACTCCATCTTCCAATTTACGTCTTAAATGTATCCTCACGGTTATTGTCTCTCCCCGGAAATTTAGCAGTTTTCCACTCTGATCGCTAAACTTTAAAGCGATGTCGAATACATTTTTGGATTAACCGGTAAGTACATAATGTTCTTTGGCGATTCGATTATTTTAAAACATGGCGGTACGCTTAGCGTAAATTCCTGCAACACATGACCTTCTGAACCGTTCGTATGGGACCTTTGTATAAGATTGCATTCGACACGTATTCATGTTCATGTTCATGTTCATATTAATGACGTTCATGTTGTTAATGACGACCGGTTTCGATGACGTGTGTCATATATTCGCTACTAGAATCGCCTTTTCAAATCCTAACAGCTATGCCAAGCTATCTTCTGACGTTAAGTCAATCGTTGTGGTGCATTTAACTTCACATTTCAACGAATTGTTATTCGAACGCATAAATAACGTTATTTTCAAATCCTAACAGCTATGCCAAGCTATCTTCTGACGTTAAGTCAATCGTTGTGGTGCATTTAACTTCACATTTCAACGAATTGTTATTCGAACGCATAAATAACGTTATTTCATGCTTTTCTTTTAATTCAACGCTTAAATTTTTAGCAATATTGTCTACTTCACACGATCCAGTCGATAGTGTGAGCTTGATCTTTTCTTTCAGAAAACGGTAAACGAGTTCTTAATTCCTTCTTTCACATTTGTTATCGAGTTTTAGGTGGTTAGATTTATTAGTGCTAATTCCCAATCACCAGTGGTTAGACCTAAAGCCGGGATGATTGTAGTATGTAATAACGATGTATTTCCACTTATGCAGAACATGATGATGTTTACAGGTACGCGAACGAACGACAACTGAGGAAATGAAGACATAAATATCCACAGATAGCTGCGTTTATACGCTACCGGGATTGATAATTTTAATTTACAATTGAGTGCGATTTAGATTCACTATCGCCGACTCGTTAGTTTTCGGTTTTTCGGGTAATGAACATGAAGACTCCACGAAAATCGATTATCTTTAGTCTTCTTTTCGCATACCATGTCAATTCGATATTCGATAGCGGTCGCACTGGAATTCCCTTTATCGGAGACGTCAAGGTTGACGATGAAGACGACATTTTTATTATTCTTATCGCCTCTCTCCAACCCTGTTAAAGGATAGGATTTAAGGTTCAATCCCTCCCCCCACACTTCTTGCTTTTCTTTTCATCATCACTATTAGATTCTTCTTCTTTCACCACCCTAACACTGTACTTCTCTTTGAATTTCATCGCGTCTGTAACGGCCAATGCAGTAGCCTTCTCGGCGATACTTCAGTCTTTGGCTTTCACTCGTTCCCAAGCGCGATCGGCTGCGGCTCTGGTTGCGTTATTACTGTGTGTAGCGTTTGCTATGTCGTTTTCTTTACAAGCGGAGTCCAACTTTTTTATACTCGGATTGCCTCTCTGTAAGTTTCTTTAATTATTTTTAATCGAATATTTATCGAGCACAGGATTTCCATTTTTCATATTTTAAGTGTCCTGCGCTTACAGATTACATTACCGTCTTCATAGGGGTGTATGCTTGACATCACCGCGCGTTGTTGATCTCTTTCTCAAAGACATCAAAGAGTAATCGATATCGTCCATTGTTTATATCGCTTTACTCTTCCGCACATAGAGACCTGCATTCTGTATTCCAAGCCTTCCCACATAGATTTTTAAACTGTTCAAATTTCATATCGTTGTTTACATGATCGTGATATATATGACGTAAATTGATATCGTCTTCTTTGAATACAAGTAGAAAATTGGTGTTGTCTCGATTAAGGGGCTTATCCGCATTATAATAAGTTTGCGTAAGATAAAAGCTACTGATGTTATTGTGACGTCCCATGGAAAAATACTTTAGAATATTATGTTGTTTTTTGCACGCTACATCGTAGAAAATCATCTTCGAATTCGGTTCCGCTTCATATGGAGCCATTACATGATCATTTTCAGAATATGCAAAACAACCGTTCTCAGATATACCAATCATCAGTCGTAAAATTTTATATTTTGGTTGGTATAGCGATTTGTAAAAAATATAAATGGTCTCGAATTGCAAACCGTCGGGCAAAAATAATAGATTGAATAAAACATTTGTTTTCTACAGTTAGATGATCCGCAAATAATACATCTGATTGTATTTCGTAAGAGAGGACCATGACGCCGTTTTTTTCCACTCCCTCCGCCACAGCCGCCGGTGTATTCGTCGAAATTTTGTAGTTATATTACCGGCTTGCTGACGTTCCAACCTCATGATTAAAACCGTCGTGTTCACCGTACCAAATCTGCCTTATTTATCCAACTGTTGTGTATTTTATCGAACCCTTGCCACTTTACAAACAGTTTATCACCTTTCCTTCGAAAAAAACTTCTTCACTAAATACAAGTTATTGTAAACGATGGATTTAACGAGTTCTTCACCCTAAAGGTTTCCACTCAACATTTGACTTTGAATATCCATCAGCGAATAAGTTCAAGGACGAGTATCAGGTGTACTTTATGCACGGTAATAATTCTTTTTTTTTTTGTGTAACCTCCGAGTCTACCGTTAGGCATTGTTTCAGAGGATGAGATGAATGATTTGTAGCGTGTGTGAAATGTGAAAATGTCTTCCCTGACTGGGATTCGAACCCGGGATCTACGGATGAATAAAAGATTCATTTGGCCAATTCGGTAAATATTATTTGGCAAAGGTTTTTTTAAATTTGCTTATACATACCCGATCACCGACTATGAATTCCGGTAAAAAAGGTTTTCGATACAGTACCGTATTCAGTCATTGTAATATTATCGCTTCGTTTTTCTCTCAAATATTACTACTGTAATTTATTAAAACTTGTATTCCGATGGTACATAACAGGTTTATATTGTTTATTTTATTAATATTATTTGAATAGTTCAAAATTATTTCATGAAAGAATGTATAAACATTTGTTTTTTGTAATATAACTTACAACAATAATAATTCCCTAAGGATTACGCTAGACATGTTTAAAAATATCAACAGTGACATTAATGAATCATTTTAAAATAACGTATAATTAGTTGTAAAATAATCTAAATTTAACAAAAAAAAAAAAACAAAAAAAATACCACCGTAATAAATACTGTAGTTACTAATGTTATGCAATTTATTGTAATGTATTTTACCTCAGGTAATATACTGTATTATCACCATTTCTAGTTTCGGTTAATTCTATGCACATAAATCAACCACTGCAAACGGTTTCTTTTCATATTTTGCATTCATTGAGCTTATATTATGCATATACACAGAGACACTATTGCAATGTTAAATAATTGTAATTAATTGCGGGTAGGCTTTTTTCGTATGAGGTTCGAGTTTTGTAGGACATAAGGTAGCACATACTGTAGATTTGCGGTTGCGCATGTTGAAATTACTTTAGATCTATCTACAAACACCTTCTAATAGATACCTCAAAACATTTACATGTCAAAGTGACAAACTCGCCCCTGACATACTACTCTGTAATCCCCGTTAAACATGGGTATAGGAAACAAGTGACATCTAGTGTAAAGTTCATAACCACCATAATGCTTGATATGTGAAACTTTATGTGTAGCTTTCCTATGACAGTAAAAATGTAAATCTGACCTTTGAAAATTATATTACGTAAATAAATACGTGAAGTAAATAAATTAAATAAATACCTTAAGTAGAAGTTTACCTTAAATAATTGTGCATATATTTGTATAAGAAACCTGCATTTAATTTTAATAATTTTTTAATTTATTTACCGATTAAACATTACTGGCAACATTAAATAATAAACTGAAAATTAAGTTGAAAATTAAAGAGAACCAAAGGTACAAATAAAAATTTATTTAATTTGAACATTTTTAACTTTTCTACTTTAACAAATTGTATCTCTTTAACCTTTTTTTACAGCCCATTATTTGTGTTTAAAATCTTGCTTCAAGTAGAATTACAATATAAAAAGAGAAGTTATCATATTTAAATGCAAGTTATGAGTTTCGATTGATTTCGCCTACAGTATTAATTATAAGGAATTTCTATTAATAATTTTGGAAATAATTGTAGCTTGCCGATTTCTATTTTTTCAATTAAAGCTCCAATTTTTTAACAGAGGTTATTTTATAACCTAATATTTACCATTTTTGTGTCGTGAAAGAGAAATGAAAAGACACTTTAAAAGAAAAATGTAAAACGTATTAAAGAAAATGTAAGAATTGGCAGTGCTAAATATAAAACCGTCAAATTAAACTTTTTATGTTTTAGCTTTTGAATTAGATTTGATAATTTTTTGGGGGGTTAAGAAAAAATAATATAAATAAATTCTGTTGCTTATCACAACGCAAAACTTACTTCATAATGTTTCTTGTGATAGTTAGAATTAATAATCTTTTTTTTATTTCTAATGTGTACTGTACAACCTGTTTAACTAGTGAACAGTAAGAAAACTGTCCCCGATCCAATGAGATGAGAATGATATGTACGACATATAAATTAAGTTTAATCTTGGTGTGGACTAGTGTAGTCATGGTTAGGCCAACCATTCCTGAGATGTGTGGTAAATTATACCCAAACCACCAAACTACACCGGTATCCACTGTCTCGTATCTAAATTCAAAATAAAAGCAACCAACCTTTAGTACGAATTGAACCTGAAAACCTTCGACATTGAAAGTCGGGTGTTAAATAAGTGATTTGCGACAGAGAGTTTACCATTACACAAGCCCGGTAAATTATAAAGAAAATAATAAATAAGTGATTGAAAAAATAGGTAAAGTAGCATGACTTCTATGATTATAACGAGTATACATTTAAAAATATAACATGCATATTACGTTCACGACCAAGACATTTTCTTTTGCTTTTTTTAAGTAACTGATATCTGACCATTATAAAACATAAAAATGTAAAGGTGAAAAAAAATTTGGTTTCTATGCAGTTGAATTGACGTTAAAAAAAACGTGATAAAAAAACCTTGTGAAACTGAAAAACTTAGGTTGGAGATTCTAAATTATCCATTTAGGCTAGCAATTTATATTTGTTGAAAATATCCTCTGAGGAAAGGTAGTTCGAAATTTTTAGAGTTCTGTGAAAGTTCCTAGAATGAAATGGTTAGAAAAAATAGTGGAAGAGATAAAAAAATATTAGAAATATCGGTGGAATATTTGAAAAAATATAGCAGGACTATCACAGGAAGTCGTTGGAAGTAGTGATTCACTGCTCACAGGTTAATAGATTAAATTTTATAAAAGTCGCTAACATAATTACTAAAAATAATTACTACAAACGCGGTAAAACCTTAACCGGTATTAAAAATGCGTTTTCTTTACCTATGTAAAGAGTATATTTACACTGCGTGTTAGAGGGTTATAATGATCCACTGGGTAACCGTTTATCGGGCAGAATCCTTCATGCATCAGAAGCCATACGTGGAACATATTTTTATCTAATTATTAAACGATTAATACCATTGGGATTTATGTTAGTTTCTCATCTGTACTTTTTCTTCACCAAAAAAAAAGGAAAACGTTAACTTCAACCTTTCCTTGAACCATAAAATTATTAGCATTAATTTTCTTAGTAACAACATAGTAGATATAGAAAAAAAATTAAATTAGAAAATGGATACTCATTTGCATGGAAGGAAATAAAATCATCAGGAAAAAATTGATATTATTTTGCAGTCGACAATGGAAAGGGAACTTTATGAAAATAATGTTGAGGACCTACTCTGCAATAATCAAATTTAAATTATTTAGATGTATGAAAAAATTTAAATTATTTAAAACGAAATAATAAAAATCGTTCATTATTATCATAAAAGTATTATAATGCAGATACTAGCAAAAAATGAATGCATATCTTTATAATAAAAATATTATGATTATTATTTTGAATCTTGATATTTTTTTATTAAATTTATCAAAATAATAGCAAATCTACTAGACTTTCAGAAAATTAATTGCATTTTACCGGCATTTCCAAATAAGAAATGAACAGTTGGTTATTTATTTATATAGACTGGAAGATACATGATACTTTCATTAAGTGTATAAACAAACTAAATTTGATTTCACTTATTTTCTGCAAAATTATATTACGAAATTCTGTATGCTGTTTAAATTTTAATTATATTTAAAACTAATAATAGTTGCTTAATCTGCTTCAAAACAAGTAAAGAATATTCTAGGTCTAATATTTATAAATCTCAGACAACTTTTATAATCCTAACCTACATGGCTGTATAGCATTCTACCTTAGAATTTGGAAAGAAAGAAAAAAATGAGATAAGGTCATGCTGTTGGTCGTAAAGTGTTAGACGAGTCGCCCTCCTAATCCCAAATATTCTACCCCCGGGACCAGTAGCAATACTCCAGATTGTTCGCTTTCCTGATAACGGAATATAAGATCCTCTCCTATCGAGAATAGGATTGAATTAAAATACCTCCTTCTACTTACTACTTACTTCCCTTTCATAGTGTCTTCACTCTTACAATCTTTTATTCTTCATCTCCCCTTTCTTTTCGTACTAGTACTTCCATCACACTATGTTTTTTTTTCGATTTACTTCAACGTTCTCGTAACAATTTTGCAACTAATTCTAGATTCTATATCTTTTCAGTACTTTTTCTACTTTACACTTTCTTAGTACTATTTTCTTCTTATATTGTTTTATCCTTCGTTGGATTATTTTAATTTTCTAACCAAATAATTTATTTTAAAATTGTTTAAACTAATATTAATTATATTCATTTCTATTCTATCTATTCCTGTAGTTTCTTCTTTTTGGTTTTCAATTACCCAATTCCTATCTGGCCACGGGTGTTTTTGTGATTACTTACAACGGATGGGTAGGAGCAACACCAACCAATGACATGATTGCGGGGAACAGGACACCGTGAAACACTTGGTGTTCTCCTCCCCAAGATCGCGGGATTTGAGAATCGGACTGGAGGAGCAGGAAATGGTGGGCACGAACAGTATCATAAGCGTAATACTCAGCAGTACGGAGAAGTGATAAAGTATTGACAGTAATCTCCACCATGATACATGAAAAGGCGCATGAGGAGAGAATTCGACAGAATATGGATCATCGGATTAACGGAATCACGGAGTCCGAAGACTTATGATCGTGAGGCCAGCGTCTGTGAGCAGGTGGCGGGGGCTCCCCAGAGTTGCCGTTGCCAATATACAAGAAAACCTGTATTTATCAGTTTAGTCGGGTTCATTACAAAGTAACGTAAAAAAAGAACTTTAATATAGAACACAATACAATTTATATAGGCTGTAATTTCAGGAAAAAACTGCAAAATTTGTAATTAGCAAAAATTAATTGTGGGTGTTTTTTCTTTACGTAATGAAAATTTAGTTTGTTTTGGAGACTGACAAAAAGATCCTATTAAATAAGTGTTACTTTATATCCAATAATTATTGGAAAACAATAATTTTAATTAATTAAATTAAAAGTTTTTTTTTGTGAAATTCTAATGTTATATTTCCTAAAACGTATACAGTTTCCTAGAGATTCCTAAAAACACTTCACAATGAAAAAAAAAAAATGAAAAATGATTTACAATTTCACATGAAATTGTGAATCATTTACCCACAGCACTAATTAAACTACAACCTACTCTGAATAGCAGCTCATTAATAAGTAAATATTAGCCATTATTTTAAACAATAAGCTTATTTTTAACACACAATGTATTTTTAACTAGGATATCACAGGTTTCATCTGTAATATGTTTCACTCTTCTCATCAAGTTTTTTTCAGGAATAGATAAAACAGATTGTAGAGTACAAACTGCAATTTACCCTTTTTAAATGTTTGCACTAGAATTTCCACACTATACATTATTTTCAAATATAGTAATAAATTAATTTTTATTTACACCATTTGTAGTTTAGTTACGAAGTTATCAAATACATATTTCTGGAAAAAATAAAATTTTTGTTGAATAATATTAAACAAGGGATCAAACCAAACTTCATAACACAATAACGGTTTTCCCAAAAATACTATATTTATTGAAGGTACGTAAATGTTTATAGCTAATAAAAATATAAACATTAAAACAATGCGTGAAATTTAAACAATATAAGAAAACGTATGATTGTGTAATCTATAATGACAAAAAAAATTGTAATTTATTTTAAACATCTTAATTTCATTACGATATTTAAAAAAAAAATT
The DNA here is from genome assembly GCF_047948215.1 of Lycorma delicatula. NCBI lineage: Eukaryota > Metazoa > Arthropoda > Insecta > Hemiptera > Fulgoridae > Lycorma > Lycorma delicatula. Next base: position 172,912,517 of record NC_134455.1, on the reverse strand, counting down.
AGATTAATAAGAATGTAAATAGTATATATAAAAGCTATAAAACATAAATGATTTACAAAACCCTGTTTAAAATCGTAACAGAATGTTACATTTATTTAATCTTATTGAAATTTTTTTATATACTACTTTCAACGACAATAATTTGTATCAAATCGGTGGGTTAAAGTCATAGGAATTATCAACAAAAAAATTTGTAATAAACAATTATGTAAACTTATATAATAACTTTACAACAATTTTTGATTAAAGTTCTTTAGTGGTCCGTTTTATGTTTTGTATTTTGTAACCTATCGAAAATAATAACAACAGTAGTAAATAAATAATAATAAAAGATACAATATATAAAAAAGGAAAGTAATATAAAAATAATATTTAGGTTCAATTATTTTCATTTTTAAATATTTTTTTTTTTAATTTTTCAGTTGGTGATGAGGTAAGTCATCGTAAAATATATGCTAACTACGATTTAATACCCCTTTTAAATTGTTGTAAAAGTATATACATTTTACCATTTATCTTTAAATGGATGTTTTATATAAAACTGGTAATGTATTAAGAGGAAGTGATTATATTTTTTAAACAAACTGAGTCCATCTTTCATTTAACAGTTAATTTTGTGCAACGTTTTGTCTAATATATTCTACTTGTTTAATAACAGTTACAGTGAAGTCATTTACTACTTTGATTGATTGGTAAAACCGCAGATATCTATCGAAAGTTTTGAAAAACTTGTAATTCAAGTACTTTATTATATAGGAGCTATACCGCAAGCTGATTTGAAAATTCTCATATAATCTGCTAGGACATTTATAATAGTTTTAAATAATTTTCTTCCGACACGTATATTGATATACGACTTTCAAAAATAATAATTCTACTTACATTTTAAGTCAAAAATGGTAAAGTTATAACTGGTTAATTTAGTTTTGTAATATAAAGATGACATATTAGATTCCGGAAACAACTAAACAGTAAACAGTTCAAGTACATAATCTTTCCGCTTGATATTTTCATCTCTGCTTCATTTTTGTAAGTAGTGGTATAAAAAGCAAAACAGTATTGTGTTTTAAAAGAATGAAAAAAACAAACTTAACCGAGTTTAACAGCCTCCACTATTCTGAAATACAATCATAATAGAAAAATAATTAAAAAATACATTAAACAATGAACCGTTAAATACGAATACCAAAAAATGAAAATTAATCCGACAGAATGTTGAAGCTTCAACTATCCACATTCACATGCTAACTGTAGGGGTAATTTTTCTTTCATTCAATTAATTAACTTGTTATTCTTAAATGAACCTTCATATCAGTCATGCAAAATGAAGACTCTTTTATATGCAAACAACCAGAAAGGACTTTATCACCCAAAAACCACAAAAAATTGTTAAAATTCAGTAATCAATTACACAGTTTTCTAGAAAACACCCACAAGACACATGTTCTGTAATCAGTTGAGTAATAATTTTAAATAAATAAGAAATAGATATTTTTATTAAAAATTATGTTGTTATACATTTCTAAAATAATACAAGGTTTTTTTTAAAATATTTAATTTTTACTGCTTATTTTTAATGTTTGCTTTTAATAAAATTTTTAAAATTATTCACAAAAATAGAAAGAATCAGGTAGAGAATTTATAAGTTAATGCCATCAAGAAACATGTAAATGAAGTTATTACAATTTTGTTGCTACAAAAGCTAAGCGTATCATACTTAAGCACATATCTGAGAGAAATGTGTAAAATATTCATAGGGAAATGTGTAAAAATTTTGACATGCGAAGGAATAGAAAACAATAGAGATGGTAGCAACACAGTAAAACATAACTACAATTCAATAAATATTAAAAATTACTTGAACATGGATATTATTTTTCAAACTTCATTTTACCTTATCACTAGACTTGATGAGTTGTCTTCTGCATCACCAACTTCACTGTCTTCGGTGTCAGCACCTTATTTTTTTATATTAGCTGGTTCATTGTCTGAGAAGTCCTATAATCCAACCAGTCTTCAAGAGCAGAGAGAAAATTTGCAGTCAACCTTTGTTCTTCATACTAAATCACTGTTTCTTTTCTCTTTTATAATTCCAATTTTATAAATAACTGATGAATGATCACTGGATGCAGTGATATCACTATCATTAACATCATCTTTAGGTTCAAATCTATAAAATGTTTTTTTATTAGACTAGCATAAATTTTCAAAAAAATTAACTTCAGTACCATGAAGCATTTGTACTGTAAATCCAAAAACTATCATCATTTGAGAGATTAATCAGTAATTCATTAGCTGACCGATACCTTATATTAGCTGTCTTATCTGGTCTCAGACATCCCTTGTTGATCTATACAACTTGGTGTTTTATATATTAATTTAAATTCTCAATAAAAAGTGAACAAAACAAATATTGAGATAAAAATAAATACCTTTCTTTTCATTAGATATATTTTGTTCCACAAGAAGTTATCTAAATTAAAGTAAAAACTTCTAACACTTACATTATATTCTTTGAAGACTTTTGCGGCGTTTACTAAGTCAAAAACTTTAATACTTACTTTTAATTTTCATTCTACATTGTGAACATAAACATGAAATTTTCTTTCTAGTTCTTCACAGAGACTTTGATGTTCTTCATGATAACTACTTATATAACAAAACACAAAATTATATTTTTTAGCAAATTATATTATTGCAAAAATATCATATGCTACATTATAATGTTAACGGTACAAAAAAGGGTATTAAATCTGAATTTACCTCAAAATTTCATCCACTTTATCACTTTACATCTTTCCAAAGTATGGAATTAATTTTAAAAAATCAAAAAAAAATATTTCCTAAGAAAGTTATCTAAAATTTTATTTTGTTTAAATTGCCCTCGAAAATATTATTTTCTAAAAGTTCTGCTATGGACTGATGCCATAGTTTGCAATTTACAAATACATATTTATAAATAAATTTACTTTAATTGTATTTTCCTATTACTTTTGTATTTGAAATGTTTTTTTCTAAAATTATTTAAAAAAATACAGTAAATTGATGCAACAACTCCTCTTATTATTTACATATTAAATGATAATTATTGGTATTCTAATGAATTATTAATAGATTACCAACACATGTAATACAATTAGACTCGGTATCAACTTTACCAGTCTATGGGAAGCAACTCATTAAATCTGGCCTTTAGCCAACATTATTTTACTCATCCCTTCAAATTTTTAAAAATCTGCACTCTAGAAATTTCAGGGGCTGATTAAAAAGACCAAAGCAAGGATTTTTTTTAAATAAACAGTTATATGTATAGAAGAGCTGTTAAATATTATGAAACTGTTAATGTTATACTATGCAACTTCCCAATCATTTATATACTATAAGAAAATGTTCTGTAAAACATTATATTCAGTAAAGTTGTCTTCCTAATGACAAATTTACAAATATGTATTGATTAATATTTTAATATTAAATAATACTTTAAAAACTTAATCAATGTTGTTTGCACGAATTGATGTGATGATGTGTAAAGGTAGACCAACAGCAGTACTTGCCGTTGAGTTATCAAAGATGTATTGAATAAAATCACACACATGCATTATGTAACAAATGTAAGTCTGTTTTGTTTTCATTGTGCTGGGCAGTTTAATAACCTCATAAAGTTGTATGTTAATCAGTCATATTCTGCATTATCAAATGAGAAACTGTGCAAGTGATTACAACACTTTTAGTTTTCGATTTTAAAGTAATAGATTTTTTTATACGAGTATTTTTCTTTTTACAAGTGATGTTTATTTCTTGTATTTAATCTAGTTTTACCGTTAATAGTCTACAATTATAACCGTATATTTTACCTTTTTTTTTGTAAATTTATTCTACTTTACTAACAAAGAATAAATTTTGTACACCAATATATATATATTTTTTTTTGTAAAATAGCACTAGAATAGTTACAAAGAACATCTAAGAAAAACTTACAATTACTCATTTTAGATATATCTTATCAATATAAAAAAATTACAAGGCAAAACTATATTTAAGTACAGAAAGTTTTGAACGTATTTCTTTTAATCTCTTATGATATTTTACTACAAAAATTTCAAATTTAACAGAAGAAATCAGGGGTATTACTCAGAATAAGGCCTTGTTTGCTGTAATAGTTGTCATCATTAAGTGGATTTATTTCTACGCTAACAAAAACTTAGAAGAAATTAATATTTTTCAGAAAAATTACTGGGGTTTGTAAAATTATTATATACGTAACTTTGACGTCTGTAATAAAAAATAGGTTGTTCGTTTACATTTTAAAGCAAAACGTGTTGGAAGAATTCAGTAAATCAATAAATTCTTATGTGATTAAAATATTTACAGAAAAATGTTTATGCTACATAAAATGAACAGAACATAATATGCAGTCTGAAATTTATAACATTTAAAGGTTCATCGCTAATGATTATGAAATTTAATAGCGTGTTTTATTTTTATGTAATAAAAGTAAAGATGAGCTGTTTTACTCTTTGGCCATTTGATCTACAGTTGATTATAGAAATTTCATTTAATTTTGAAATTCTCAAACCAGACTGATAATTTTCTTGGAGGTTTAGTGAACATTTTCCTTTTTGTTTCTTATTTATCTTGAATATGTAACTACGTAAAACGCACAAAAAATTTTGAAAATATTTTTTATCATTAACTTCAAACAAGTAATCATTATTGTTCTCTCTCATTTTAAACGTTTGCAAATCAATGACTTCCCGGTTATTGATCATTTCCTGTACAACAGATATTTTATAAACGGAATTTAATTTTTTTTCCATGAAAAAGCACGTACATTTTTGTGAATTGGAAAAGGAAATGCATGTAATAACAATATTTGATTATAGTTACAGCTCTTCCACAAAAGTATTTAGCAATAAAAATACTAATGGAAATATTTTTACATTAAGAACCTGCATGAGTCGTCCTTATATACCAAAAAATTCTATTATTTTTAATTAAGATTCTTAGGATTATTTTACGTTTAATTAAATATGACTGAATAACTTGATTCAATAGTGCAACTTTATTTTTTAACACTCCCAAAAAATTACTGATACATACGTATAATTTCAAATATAAAATTAGATACACCTGAGAAAAACCTCAGTGGAGTTACAGATTCAAAGAAATATTTATAAGGCTTATTAATTTTTTTTTGAGAATTTTGTCCTTGCTACTATGATTGGAGAACCAGTGTAAATTATTAAGTTCTGCATTTCAGTATTAGTTAAACAAGCCTTATTAGATATTTCATTGTTTCAACCTAAAATAAGGTTATAAGCAGTAAAAGTCCACGATAAAAAGAAACAGTTTTAAATATAATGTTTAAAAAGGTAACGTTAATGACACTGTCAAGAGCCTGAGTCTATCTATGAAATTTGTATTTTTTCAAGAATATTTTTGTATTTCAGTTTATTACGAAAAAACCGTTGCGTTGCATTTCTCAAGTAGACGTAGTTTGCTAATCGCAGGGGTAGAATTCCCGTTATTGATAGCAATAATATGTCTGTTGCCAACAAAGCAAAATCTCTGAAAAATTGATTTCCCTTTGTAAAAAAAATCAAGCAGTAATGTTATTCTATTAAGCGCCTTAATAAAACGGTTAAACTTGAATCATTATTAAATATTTACTATGCCTGCAGATAATAGAAGTGAAAAATGGGGCTACTATGTCACAACAAAATAGGATTTCGGGATTTTGATCATGTGATACTGGCTCAGCCTATTCATCAGTTTGTGCTTCCCTTCTTTCCTTGTTAGAAATTCTTTTTTACCTTCCCAATTTAAGTTGTTTGATAACTAAATTTTAATCTTAGAACTGGACTAGAGTTTGTCTGTTTGAAGCCAATATCTTATTAAGTCATTGACTGGGCAACAATTTAAAATAATTTTTCATGAGTAAAAAAGAAACTGGTCGGAATCGGTCCCTAACCAGGTCGCCTTGTAATTATAAAGATGGGTGCGTTAGTCCGCTGGTAACAACGTCTTCCAGACAATTCATATTGGATTTGTTATGCATAAACAGAGAACAAATTTCAGGAAGCATATTGTAACCGAAATAATAAACTAATTTAAATATGATAATAAATAAAAGAATATATAAAATACTACATGTAAGTTTGTATTTAAGTGTGTTTTACAGTCAGAGTATGAGTATTAGAATAAATAATTTTTTTAATATGTATAAAGTTTTGTGTGTGTGTGTGTTAACACACAAAATATAACAGTGACTTACTTGAGCATGTTACTGATCGTTATAGCCCATTTGGGAAGGCGAAATTCGCGGGGCCGCAAGAGTTGTACTGTCTCTGCGAATCCTTTCAGATAAATTAAGAAGTGAAACAGATGTTGCAAAATTAAACACGTTTAATTATGTGAAGGGTTCCAGTCTTATGTGGTTTTCCAAAATGTAAACACTACACCATATATTATTTCATCACTTGTGTTTTTGAAATCGTGCAGTGACGAGCAACACAATTTTGCGCTGTTTTTCTTGAATCGCATCACTTTAAACAATGATATTTGATAAGTTTTAAACAACTATTTTCCTTTTAAATTTATACGTAAAAAATTTACAAATTCAAAGAGAGAGGAAAATTTTAAAATATTTATCACAGAAGCGGTTCTTCCTAGCTCAATTCTGAAGGGATTTTAAAAATGTGAACACCAGCAGAGTACTATTAATGTCATAGTTAATTGGCCCTCGTATAAACTTCCTAATCCTAACAGTAACCGAAGTAGCTCTTAAGCGTACATAACATTTTCAGATTGAAAAAATTTGAATCGGAAGTCCGATTTTAAAAATTCAATGTTTTGTAAACTAAACTAAAGTTGATATCTGAAACGTAGGAAGCTCTATTCCTATCCATTTACTCAACCCGTAATATCTGGGTATTTATAACTTTCAAAAACTAACGTTCAGGGAATCCGATTTCAAAACTAAATTTTACAGGTTATAAAAATGTTCCAAACTTTTCAGAAATACATTGTTTTCCGCGCGCACTTTATTTTAAACTCCTTGGTTATTTAAAAAAGCAAGGAAAAGCATCTGCTGCCATTATTGTTGTAAAAACATGGTAGAGTTGTTTAAAGTAAAAAAAAAAATATTGAAAGCCTAATACGCAATAAAGAGATGTAAATAAAACTGAAAATTATGTTATTAAATTTATTACAAAATTTTATAAAATCAATTTTTGTATTCTTAATTAGCTTATTTAATTACTTAGAAGAATTAAATGTTTGTCCAGTGATTATCATACAAACTTAACGAAAAAATGTATAATTAATATGAGTACAATACAAAATGGATTTGATGTACCTGCGCGAGGGTGTGTATAAGTTGTGATAAACTTAATAGAAGTCTGTCAACTAATAAGAGACTATAGGTTGGTTATGGTATACACAATTTTAATTTTTTCTTGTGAATCCTACTGGTGAAATAATAATATATTATTATTAATAAAAATAATAATAGTAAATAATAAAACTAGGTAATCTAGTTTTCATGTATTACTCTGTAGCATACTCTTTTTATAAAAATAACAAATTCAAATATACTATTAGTATTAATGACTGTAGAGTAATTTTTGTAAATATTAAACTACATTTTCATAAGAGACAGAATATTTACTGTTTTGTCTAAAATAAAACATAAGACGTTATGTTTTTATTTCTATCTTATATCTTCATACAGAAAATTATTTTTAAGCACTAATATTGAAAATGAATCATCTTTATGCGAGTTCAAAGAAATATTTTAATTAAAAGAAATAAAATTTTGATAATGCAACAAAATAAGATTATTATTAGGATTCAATGGTGTAAGCGGAATTAAGAAATACTAAGAATTATTACAATAAGGGTATCGATAACAAAAAGGAATCGTATTTTAGAAAGGGAATGTACTGAGAGTGCAATACTAAATCCTGCCTCAATCAATAAGACTTTTATCGGTCGGTTGCAGGTTTTTTTTTGTAAAGCAAAATTGTTATAAATCACGAGATTTAGCACTGAACTTTACAAAATAATATTTCACGTTAAATTTACTAAACTTTGATATAGTTACTTTTTTTGTAAACTGTACGATTTTGTAATCTCTGAGTTCATTACCGCTCATGAATTAAAATCTATTAGAAAATATGGGAATGTGTATACAACAACCTACATTGATTCATAAAGTTCAGATGATATGAAACTTTAGTAAAGTCTTTTTGAATTGTTTTTGCACTTTTATACTAATCTTTCTGACAATATGTACTTCCATCGGTATTCAATACCTTTTGAATAATACAATGTTTTTCCTTGAAATAATCAATTGTAAGCGTATAGAGTGGGGCTGACAAGCTTAGTAATATTTATTAAATCAACATGTACGAAAATTTTCGGAGTGTTTGGCAAAAATCTATTTGTTTTTACAAAAACAATCCAATTATGAAATGATTATTAGATAATCAATACCAGATGTAGGAATTTGTGTGTACGTAATATTATTCTATATTTATATATACTTTATATGTATACATTCATTCTCCGGTTACTTAAGCTGATTACAGCTACCCTAATATTTCTTTTTGCCATGAAAACTACATTTTGTAGCCTGTGAAAAGTAATTTCAAGCTGACTGGGATTTAATCCCAGAACCTGCATGATGAAAAGCAGACGCTATTACCACTAAGCCATGGACTAAACTATCCTATCGGTATAGTATATTAATTATAAGTTATTATAGCATTATATTATATTTTTCCATGTGATATTTTTATGAGAGCTTGCTAGTATGTACATGATTTACTATTACAAAAAACACGTACATTTTTATTTGCAGTTGAATTATTTTGTATATTTTCGGCTCTTTAAACAAACGTTGTAGGTGACCTGACAGTACATAAAAGTTACTTCCAAGGTTAACATAACCTTTTCAAGAGTCAAGCATTCCAAAACATATTCCATAACAAGCTTATTAAAAAATAATTAGAAATGAAGCCATTTCCACTCGGCTTCTTCCTTTGCTAAATCCTCTGTTGTAGGTAAGCATGCTAAAAGTCGCCAAAATCAGGACGTACTAAGCTCCACAATTGACATCTTTTTTACTGATCACAATAAGACAGAAATTAGTAATTTTTAATAATAGTGAATATCACTAAAAAAGAGAAAACTACTCCAACTAGATCTTCTTTTACTTCAAAGTCTGTGCATGCATAAAAGCCACAAGACGGATGCAGATAGTGTCATATACACCTTCTGCCAAGAAAGAATGCATTATTTAAGATTGTTTATTCAAAGTAGGGTATTATTTTACTGGGTTTAAATGATATTTAAAATTGCATCCTGGAGCTATTTATAATAACGGTCTTTATTAGAGCCCTATTAATTTATAATTTATTTCCTAGATTATACCTACCTTTTGTAATTCATTATTTCTCAACTAGTTAAACAAAAGCTATATCAGTGTCATAAAATAAATATCTGTTTTCATGTAATATGAATGTTATTTAGAAATTAAATAAAGATTAAATGAATTCTATTCTTTAACAACAATTCACATAAAAACGGCCAATTACTAAAGTGACTAAATAACTTATATTCAACAAAATAATTTAGATTGTTATACGGGTCTACATTACTAACTTTTCATAAAATAAGTAATCAAGAATATGAAAACCACTGTAGATACGAATTTATATTCACTGAACTTAAAAATTCTTAGTCATAGTAATAAGTAGGGACAAATTATAGAAAAATTCTTTATTGATACAGACTTGGATAAATTTTTATTGAAGCCATAAAACATAAAGAATATGTATACTTATACAATTAGTTTAATGGTAACATTATTAAACTTGTACTCATTAAACTTACTTCTAATAAACTTAAAAGAGTTACATACGAAGGCAGAGAGTAATTTTTTTTCTCTAATAAATGTTTTTGATGAAAAGTGAATTGGTATATCATTATTCTTTTTTCCTCTGTAAAATGCTACATCGCTCAGAAGATAGACAATTTTTCTTATTTTTTTTTCGTAAGTATTTTTCAATTATTCTTATTTTTTAACTGAGATTAATTATACTTTATAAGATAGTATCCCATAATGCAAAATACAATAATTTTGTAAAATATCATATGTAACATTTTAGTGTATACTGTAAATGGACATCAATTAGCTCTAAAATCGCGCCGAATTCAAATGAGTGATAATGCAGTTATACAATTTACACGTAGTATTTTATATTATAAAAAATATTAAACTATGTTATAGTACTACTAAATATAAGTATAAATATACTTATACTTATTATACTTAAATATAAGTAAAGCAGAGTTGTGTTGAAATGGAAAGATTAAACTGCTGGAATGTGCTGTTCCAGTGTTAAAATTTCGCTTCCACTACTTAGTGAACCACAGGAGTCTTTGAAAACTATATTTAAGTGTTACAGATGAGTCGAAGCAATTTTTAGGTAAACGCAGAAAGCATAACTGTTGCTTCCAAATGACATCCTTTGAAGTAGATAAACTGATAAGAATGCCCGGATTTTCACCAACTTTTACTGTACAAGGACAGATATATAATCAAATTGGATCACTTTTTCCAGCAGATAATGAACAGCATAAATTTTTGCAGGTGTATTTTACGGGTGATGAAGAAAATGAAGATTACATTTTGAAAATTACATTCATCTACAAGATGCGATTAGCGCAGAAGGTAATATTGACCTAACGACATAGGCAAGATGGTTATTCTGCCTTCTACTTTTGTGAACAGTCCCCGTTATTGCATGAATAACTCAAGACGCTTTCGCTTATGTACGAACTTACGGCAGGCCTGACCTCATTGTAACTTTTACCTGTAATCCTTCGTGGCAGGATGTAACTAAAGAGCTAATGCCCGGGCAAAAAGACACAGATCGACATGACATAGTTGCTCGCGTATTTCGTTTAAAGGTTCACCGCGAGCGAATAAAAGCTAGTATAATATATATTATAAAATTAACTGGAACGTCTTCTAATATTTTTATTATTGTTCTTATTTTATTTTTGAAACAGATTATTTTGTATTGCAGGTTTGTTTTGAAACTTAAAACTAAGAAAAGGTGGGAGTTATTTATATGTAATAGATGGAATGCTTAGTGGTGAAATATGACATTCCTTGTGGATCACTCTTAGCTTTTTCTTTGTAAATTACAAATATATTTTTATAGCAAACAAAATATATTAAATGAAATACGATACAATAAAATGTGTCCCTCTTATCCTTGATAGCTGTTGTTTTAGTGAGTATAATTTACTCACTGTATTGTATAACCTGTGCACCCTGTACACTGTACCCTGAACTGTATTTTATACCCTGTTGTTAATAATTAGATAAATTATTATTTTTTATCATAATAATCGTTTAACTAAAAATTTTACATGTTTTTCATTCGTTAATTTTCTTTTTAGATGAAAATTCATAAAATCCTTTAAATATTTATTTGTAGTTACCACAAATTAAATGAATTAATCAGATATATATATATATATATATATATATATATATATATATATATATATAATAATTATAAATATTTCAATATTTTTTATTTTTTTTAATATAATTTATATTTTGAAAATAATTTAATACTTATTATATTTTTAAATACTTAACAATAATATCAAAAAGTTTTGAAAAAAATAATTTCAGATACAAACTCTGGGTAAAGAGAACTTTCATAATAATACATTTTACAAACTTTGTTTGCGAGTGAGTTGCTACAACTTACTGGGGTTCAATCAAACACGACCTCTCAGAAAGTTTTACTATTCATATTCTGACTTCCTTACTGGTATTAATAACTCAAGTAATGCATTCATTATATATTGAATAACATAAGCTAAATTAGCTGTATATTATGCATGTTGTAATTATTAAAATAAAATTCCTTGGTTTAAAATAATTTCGGAACATATAATACCCATCTCTAGACTGGAGAATTTCTAACACTTAAATTACAATCTATAAAATGTGCTGTTTTTTATTTGTTAAATAAAATTTTTTTTTTTATTTTTCCAGTAAGGCAGTAAAAATAACAATGAATTACGAGTGAACATTAACTATGCGCTTATTAACTATAACTTGTAGTTATATATTTTAGTTATAAAATAAATAATCTCTTTCCCACGAAGTAAGAAAAATTATGCCGTGTCACAAATACCTATTAATCTTGATACAATAATATAAATTGGTTTTATTATATTATCAACTTATAATAAATAAGTTTTCAATTTTTGGAATAAAAAATTCAATTCATTCCATTTGATGTTAACTTTTTTACAATGTATTTCGCAAAAAAATATTTAAAAACTGGACTTTTGGAAATGAAATTTTACCAATCTATTTTCTTTAATTAATAATCCCAATCTCTCCAGCCTCCAACGTTTGGAAAAGATTTTTTAATACGAAACACTAAAGTATATTTATTATTTTAAACGAATAACCTTTTGCAATGTATCTTAAACAATATGTATATGTGTGTCATTGTATAGATATATACATACATTTTATATATATATATATATATGCGTGCGCGCGCGCGCGCGCGTGTAGTTTTTTCTAATCCATAATTTTCTTCAATTAATTTCTAAAACAGTGGAGAAAAGAAAAAAAACTACGAACTTTATATTACGATTTAGCATTTTGTTTTATTCAATCTGTTATCTTCATCTGTAGTAGGTGAAAAATAAAGTTCATCATTAAATGTCTGCGATAAACGTTTGTTCAGAATGAGGGGAGTTTATTGACAGATAACATCAGTTTGAGTTCCGTCTTGTACGTTTTTTAGCTTAATTTTAATAAAAACGTAATACCTTATAAGGTTTAATACACATAGATTTCATTAAATAATCACGGAATGCAACAAATTAGATGACTTTCAGTTAAGATCTCGAATGTTTAATTTCTCATGAAAACGATTTTTTTTATTCTCGATTTATTTTGATTTATGTATTATTAACATATATTTTTTATTATTACTCAAATTGCATCTATTTTCATTTCAATCAATGGTGGTAACAGTAGTCTAAGGCAGAGTGCGCTTTTAATGGCAGATGGGAAGGTATATGGGGCTTCATAGAGCAGAACTAACTGATGCTTTGCAACATTCATTAAAACTTAGGTTCGCCTGACTGCCAGCTTCGCTGTTCGTACAGTAAACAATGCCTATAATTTTAGTAGAGCTACGGTGCCCCCTCCCCGACTTCACGTCACTCCTATGCTACACCCAAATCCCCCACTAACTGCAACCCTCTAATTTCCTATTGTTGTGAGACCTATTGTACATGGAGCTTTAACCTTCTAGACTAAGTTATGCTCTTGTCAATATCGCCCACCGTACAACTTGTTTCCCGTTATAACTTGTTTTGTATTCTCTTTCCCTACAATTCCAAAGTTTTTGTCATCTCGTCTATTTATTTTCTGGTAACAAGGGAAAATATTTCAGTTGTTATAATTTGTACTACTTCGTGTTTCATATTATCCAGACAAATTCATTAAACTTAAAAAATTAATGAAATTCTCTTAATTATTAGTTACTAAAATTAAACTTTCCAGTGAAGAGGTTTTTAAATTAAAATTAATTCATTTTATAACGTTTTTAATTCATTTTAATAATTAGATATAATTTAACGTAAGAAAAAAATATCATTGAAATTTTAAAAGTTATTAGTATATTATATGCATTTCATAAAAAGCATAAATTCAATAATCTAATTTGTTTTAATACATGTAATATTTGGCACTAGTAGAATTTCCTTTCATTGTTCAATTTCTAATAAGTTATATTTTAGATGTTTTCTTAGGATTAAAATTTTAAGCTTATACTCCATAAAGAGTAAATGAATCTAATGAATGTATAATTTGCATCATTATTTGCACTAAAACGCTCATAATATTCTTAAATCTTAAATAGTTTTGTTAATTTCTGGACAGTTCAGGTAATCTGTATTAGACATTGAGAAGTATAATAGAAGAACAATTTTGTTCTCCTGATTACAAAATTATAGTATTGTATACTTTTAAAAACCGATTTTTTATGTCAAAATAAACGATAAGAAAGAAATTTAATAAAAAAATCCCTGAATTTAACATTAAAATTACTAAAATGTAATTAAATGCATGAAATTTATAAATGATGTTTATTGATATAATGAAATATTTAAATTAATTACTTAATCAATAAATAGCTCTATGCCAAATAAACAATTTTAATTATGCAGCAATAAATTGTGATAAAAGTAAAAAAAATTATATAGCGTCAACAGAAAAACAAATTAACAAAAAACAAATAAACAGAGTTTAATGTGTACGTAGTAAATCGTATTTACCTTTCTCTTAAATAGTTTGAAAAAAAGTTAATTTTTACATAATAGGTATTCGAGATCGGTGTAACCTAATATATACAATGTATGTCGTTCTCTCTTAATGCTCTTGTCAGATTATTACATCCAAAATTAAATTTTGTTAGATACAATACAAAGTTTCATATTAGTACACCGTACCCACAATAGATATTTACATATATATATATATATATATATATACATATATAGTTAACATACATACATATGTATATCGTACCTTATCAAACTAAATTTTGTGTGAGTAAATTACTGTTGACATTTAATCTAACATAGAACTGGTGCAATAATATCTGTTTCATTGTCATCGCGTTAAAGCCCTGCAATTTACGGTTGTGATATGTACGTATAATCGTTGTACTCACCCCACCCTTAGTTTTCACGAGGTGAGAGATGAGTGACCAATGTGTGGTACTTTAATATCGACAACAACGCCCAGTTTCATCACAGAAACTCTTAACACCACATATCATGTGGTTATTAATACTTGCCGCTAACAAACAGTGTTCTATACAATGAATGTGAGGATGCTTATAGCGTCGCTATAGTTATCAGCATTTTACAATATTCTCTGTAAAATTTGCGTAGTATTATTTCGTTTCATTTGTTTATTATCTTTAACAAAATTTGATGACTTATGCTATATCACACGTTTAACCAAACATACCTTTTAAAATAATACTGAAATAAAGCATTTCTTTTTTACCTCATCCATAAAATTTTTCATTTGTCTTTTTTATATATTTGACGCTAAATGTATGATAATTTTTATCGTTTTCAAAAACATTTAAAAATATAATAAACAAATTAACCGTCTATATTATATCATAAAATTGATATATATCAGTTAATTATTGGGAAATTTAGTTTATACAAATATGTTTTAGTAATACCCAAAGTTAGGGTATTGCGAAACGATTTCATATCTTCTTACCAATAAATCTGGCATGGGAAGTTTGCTATTCTTGAGAATAACATATAATGCAGGCTTTTGTGAATGACTTCTTCCAGTATAATTAAGCCTAAAACCATAAGAATTTCTATATTTAATTGTTAAAAATCGAATATATATATTCGATTTTTAACTACATATATATATATATAGTAAAATAATTAAAATTTTCAAAATAATTTTTCAAATTTATTTAAATAAGGATTTCATCTTCCGAGTATAGAACCTTTAATTTCGTTGTGTATACATGTCTGCGCGCGTGTGTTTGTTATAGAGATACACACTTTTTTCCTTAATGAAAGTCGCCACATAAGCTTGTTGAAGCTTGTGCATAGGATATGGAAATAGAATTAATATAATTTTAATGTCCAGATCTATGCAGTTTATATTTAATTTGATGCTTGGGGGAAATAAAGGTCCGATACTCGAAAGCTGAATTTGATACTGATTTAAATACATTTGAAAACTTTATTTTGAAAATTTATATTATTACGCTACTCCTGATTCCCGTGGCTGTTGCTAGATTAGCTACTGGGTGCCGTTCCTGGCGGTGGGGTCGCTCGCCAACTACGGTTGGAGGAGACTGGGGATATTAAATACCAAGAGTGGACAAAAATCATTGAAGATGCTCAACGGCCTTGAAGGCGGAAGAAGACATTCCCAACTGCCGAGGGGACGGATGAGGCTAGGCAGATAACCCGAATAAAATGTAAGGTAGATAGATCTCTCTAAGCTCGGAAGAAAGTAATCATCTAGGAAAAAGGAACTCTTATAAGAAAATCCCCTGTTCCTCCAAGTTGGGCTATTAACCGCCCAAAAAAAAAAGTGAAAAGCCCAAAAATTTTTCAGTGAAAATTATCATGTTACGAAAGCCAACGAAAGGCCTTGGATTGGTAGGACTGTCGGAATAAACACTGGAAATGAACATTGCAATGGTTTATGGATACAGACATAATACTGACTACGTGGAATGTGAGGACGATGTTACAAACCGAGAAGATCTATGAAATCGCCAGGAAAATTTCTAAGTCTCAAGTGGAAATATTCGCATTACAGGAAATAAGAATGTTAATAACAGGGCAGAAAACACAAGAAGGAGTTTGTACTGTTAGATAATGGCTCAGACACAACAATGGGGAGAAATGCAGTGGGCTTTATGATTGCACGTGGGGGGAGAGATAGTATCCTTGGCTGGAATCTAATCAATGACAGACTGTGTACAATGAGTTTGAAAGGAATGTTCACAAATATCTCACTAATATCAATGTACGTTCCAACGGAAGGTCGTTCAGATGAAGAGAAAAATAATTTCTATAACATTATGGCTAATGAATGCGAAAAAATACCAAAGTATCTTTCAACAACAGCAGTATGATGCTGTCGTGCTACTTGGTGACTTCAATGCAAAGTTCAGAAAAGAGGACTCTGCAAGACTAGTATCTGACAAAGATACATTTCATTAAATAACAAGCGACAATGGAAGGAGAATTGATACAGTATGGGGTGGAAAATAACATGATTATTAAAATTATCTTCTTTTCAAATAAATCAATTCACACGGGAACACGGATATCTACTGGGATGAATGTTTTGAATCAGATTGGTCATGTGATTGTATCAAGAAGACATGTATCATCCATTATTGAAGTAAGATTAATGCTTGGTCCGAATTGTGACTGACCACTTTATGGTGAGAATACATATGAGAGAAAAATTGTCACGTGTGTGAATCGCAAGAGGAGGGAAAAAAGGAAATAGAATGTGGAAAAGCTGAAGCGTAATGAAAACGTGAAATTATTTGAGAAAAGTATGGCGAGGGGACTATTTTCTCGCCTTTATGCGGTATCGGATGATAAAAATATTGATAAGGCCTGGGAACAGATGAAGGATTGCAAGAGACAGGTGTTGAAGGAAGAATTGGTTGAGAGGAAGGAGGAGAGGAACAACGAATAATTCGACGAAGAATGCAGAGGCAGTAAATAGAAAGAACGAAGCAAGAGCGGGTGATGGAGCCGAAGCGGCATGTTGGGCAAGGATACAAGACAAAGAAGAAAAATCTATAAAGATTTAAGAAAAGCTGTTAGTAACACCTGCAGAAGGAAGAAAGAGAATGGCAGTAAAATTATGTCAAAGGCAAAGAGGAGATGGCTACTCAAAATAACAGTGGAGAGATATATAGGAGGATTAAGGAATTAGAGGTAGGTTACGGAAGCTAGACTTAATCTGAGAATCTTTAACATGAGAATGGACAGGTGATGGATAAAGAGGAAAGGATACTGGAAAGGTGGTTGGAGTTTTATGAAGAAAAGATCAATAACGAAATGGAAGCGGCGCATGAAACAGATAGCACAATGTCGGTGAAGCCGATTGCAGAATATCTGAATATCCAGGAGATTGAGGAAGTAATATCGAGATTGAGATATAATAAAACTCCAGGAATCGACTCCATTCCAGCAGATGTCTTCAAATACGGATGTCACAGACTGATCCAGTCAATACATGAACTTGTGACCTGGACATGGGAACTAGAAAAGTTGTGGAGTGATTGGAAAATGGAAATTATTTGGCCCATTTTTAAAAAAGGAGACAAATAAATGTCAATTTCTACATTGGTATAATACTATTAAACATTGCGTAAATGATATTCTACTCTTTTATTTTGAAAAGGTTGACGGTTTACGCTGAAGAAATAATAAGTGAATCACAATTCAGGAAAATCAGAAGAAACCATGAACTAAATATGTGTGATGTGACAGTTGATGGAAAGGTGTTACGAGAACATTGTTGACCTGCATTGCATATTTGTTGATTTTCATCAAGCTTTTGGTAGCTTCAGTGGAAAATGCTTGCCTGAGCTAATGCTCAAAAATGGGATACCAAATACATTGGTAAAGCTTGTAATGATGACCTGGAAAATTCCATGACTTGTGTAAAGGTAGGAAATAAAGTGAGTAGATCTTTTGAAGTGAACAATGGAGTGAGACAGGGTGGTGCATTGGCTGCAGTAATTTTCATTATAGCTATTGATAAGATAAAACCTCTGCAAGCAGATGGGAATCTTTTCTATAAAATGAAACGTGTGAGTGTTTGTGCTGATGATGTAGTTCTCATCTCAAGAAATGTTCAGACGGTAGTAGAATCGTTTAAGATATTGCAAGATGAGGAAAAGATAGCTAGTGGGTCTAGAAATTAATATGGAAAGACAGAATATTTTAAAATTGCGACCGAGAAAGTAAGAAGACTGGTTCGAAGGACATCGTTTGACGATATAACACTTGAAGGAGTAAAGGAGTTTAAATGTTCAGGAACTGTTCTGAATAATGAGAACAGGTTACATGTTGAAGCTTAGAGAAGCTTATGAGGATAAATAGGAGCTGGAATAAAGGTTATTTTGCCTAACAGAAAGTTTTCAGGTCAATGTTTGTAAGACGCAATGCAAAACTGAAACTGTGCAGGGTACGTATAAAGTCTGTAATAACATACGGGTCGGGTGAAAGACCTGGACATTAACTAAAAGATATGAGACATCACTACGGATTTTGAAGGAAAAATCACAAGAAGAAACGTGCAACCTATAAGCACTAAGGACGGCTAGTGAATAAGGAATAAGGAAGAGATAACCGGCTATATCGATGAAGAGGATCTAGTGTGAGATATCAAGGCACGCAGGAAAAGATGGTTGGAACCTGTGGCAAGGATGAGAGTGATAAAATGTCTAACGCAGTCCTTGGAGGGCAAATGTTCGGAACTAAAAGACGAGGAACACCTACAAGAAAGTGAATGGAGGATGTACAGAGCGATGTGCAAGTCCTGGATATAAGGCAGTGGTGGACAGAAGTAAAAGACAGTTGGAGACTTGTAAGATTTGGAGGCGTATTATCCGGGAGGCCAAGGTTCGCACTGGATTGCGCTAGTGAAAGAAAGAAAGAAGACATTAATCCTGATTAGTAAATTATAAATCGATTACATTGACTAGATATGACTTTATAAATAAAGACAGAAATTTAAATGAGGGACACTAGATGATCGCATTGTTAAAAAAATATACTGTTTATGAAGTTCAATCAACTTTTGCTAGTTTTGCCACCACCGGTTTATGTATAATTCTATTACATATATATTTTAAAAAGATCGATAATATCTCGTCTATTAACTGTGTGGCTATGCCTATCTTCTCATGCCAATATCTGATGCTGATAAGCAGGGTTCAACAAAAAAATCTATCCGTAAAAATAGTAACGTTCATCAGTTCTCAAAAATCTGTTCGCCCTTCTATGGATGTTATCCTAAAAGTACACCGACAAATGTTTTTTTGATAATTGTCTACATATATATATATACTACATGTATGTATGTGGTAAAATATTATTCCAAATTTAAATTAAACAGTGCATTTTGTTATAAACATCATGTCCTATTTGACCTTTAAATTCAAATTCAAGAATACAGAAGCAGTATTGGAAAAAGTTCACGTTACGTTAAACTGATCGGGAAATTAATTATATTATTGCCCTGAGGTAGGTAATCCCCACGTCCGAAACACAACATCTACGTTCCACGTCCAGGGCGGTAACAGCTGTACTTATCTACAATACATACAGCTGGCTAACGGGGATCCGAGTAAATTCCTCGGGTATGCTTTTCTTTTGACCTGTTTCCACCTTCAGGTCCACACATGGTTTGGATTTTTCGGCTACCTGCAGGATATGGAATAATAAACGAATTTGGAAATGGACTTTTAGAGCTGGCGATGTGGCGGCCAGGGTCAATGTTATTGCAGGTGTAACGGAGACCCTTCCGATGTCCACATGCCCCCTGCGATGGCAGGCATGTAGCAATGGTGCCCATGTATGTTGGTGCATGGAAGCTTTGAAAGCTTCGGTGAGTAGGAGCCTGGAGTCAGTGCAGAGATTGCGCATCCGCTCTCTGCCAGGACATATGCCGGTTCCACCAGAGTACCGGATCGAACCTCGTAGTAGCCCTGGAGTGGGGGTGTACCCCGGCGGCTAGCCTTGCTACAGAAGGGATAAACGTTCATGAATATTGAACAAACAAACGTAGCAGAGGGTGCACGTAAACACCCTCGTTTAGAAACCTCCGATTAGCCACAAGCGAAGAGGAAAAAGAGTAAGAAGTCAGACAAAATTAAGAGAGATGCTGACAAAATCAGCAAGGAATTGAGAAAGTCTTTGTTTGGAAACATTGCTTCCAAACTAAGATTTTTGATTATTGCCAAGGAGAATGGCAACTTTCAAAATGTTAGTCCATTCTTGATCGCAAGAGTGATAACTAATTGTGCTGGTGGTCCTGTTAAGGAAATTCGTAAAACCTTTAACGGATAACACGTTGAAACTATCAACGATATTCAAAGTCAAAAAGTCCAGGCATTGAAGAAGATCGGTGAATTTGCAGTATCAGTGCAACCGCATAGCACCCTTAATACATCCAGAGGAGTTGTTGTTTGCCGTGATCTTCTAAAATGTACAGAAGAGGAAATAGTACAGGAAATGTCGAGTCAAGTAGTGATTCAGTGTCGCAGACTCACAATGAGAAGAAATGGCGAAGTTCTTCCTTCGGCCTCTCATGTATTAACATTTAACAGGTCTACCCTTCCTGAAAAGGTGCGTGCTGGTATACACCGGCTTGATGTACGTGCGTTTATTCCGCAGCCTATGCGATGTTTCAAGTGTCAACGTTTCGGGCACACTGCAGCTAGATGTGAAGCGCAGGAAATCTGCATATGTGGAATGAAGATACATGAGGGTGAACCATGCAAAGACCCTCCAATCTGTATTAATTGTAAAGGGCACCATAACTGCCGATCCAGGAATTGCCCAGTTTATAAATCTGAAACGGCCATTCAGGAAGTTAAAACGCTTCAGAAGGTTAGTTATCCTGAAGCGAAGAAAATTTTTAGTCAACGAACACCTCGACAATCGACCACTTATGCTAAAGCAGCTGCTGCCCCTTCTTCATGCAAAATTAATGTGGAGCAGTTGCTTAATACAATGTCACCAAGCCTTGCAATAATGATAAAAAAATTATTGACGCTAAGATAGAGTCGACTCACCACACAGAACCATCTAAACATGAGAAGGCTCAATCCCGCATTGACATCGTTGATAAAAGAAATGTGCCAGCGCAGCATAAAAAACTAGTTAAACCTGCAATCATAACACCATCACTTGAAGTGGTAAATAAAAATCTTGATTTGTCTAGAAAAGAGGAAAAGATCTCGCCGTCGTGTAGTTACAAACCTAAGGAAATAGTGACAAGAAAATCCGAGTCTACCGAAATGGAGGTGCAAGTCGTTATTGAGAAAGCACCAGACGTAAACGATATACAAACTGTAACATTGGGGCCTCCAAAAGCTCAAAAAACAGCTTCAGCGAGAGCATCTATTTCAGCTGGACCCAGCACTGCTGTAGAGATAGAATCCAGCTCATCAGCCGCGGAAAGTGCATAGCTTGCACGTCTATATACAATTGCAACAATGTTAACAGAACCAATGAAGCTTTCATCACCTGATGTAAGCCGGCGAACGTGATGCCAAAAATTCGCATCAGAAAGAGAAGACGATGCCATGTCCGAGACCTCAGACACACTGTCATCGGATGTTGAGGCCGTTCGCAGAATGGAAAAACGGTGGAAGAAAGGATGGCCGAAAGGAAAGCCTAGAAAGTAATTTGTTGGATCAGAAGTTATAAGAAAATTTAAAATTTTTATCATTTCTTGACACATGAAAATGTGAAATATTGAACCCTTTTCTTATTTTTTTTTTTGAAGTGTGATGGGACTAATGACCAAAGTAGTCGATGATCCTAAAAACCTCAACAAAAAAAAAAATAGATACTATTTATTATTCTTTCTACTTATGTATTTATCCTTGCTGGATTAAAATACGAACATAACTAGCTGAAATACTGCAGAATAGTTATGGCCTTCGGAAAATACTGAAATCATTAAAAAATTTTGTTTTAATATAAGTAATTTAAACTGGTTAGAACTGGGTTAATGGATTGCAATTTTTTATTGTTCCATCAGTGTTTCAGCCATGGAGGAATAAGAACTACAACAGGTTTTCCTTTTATAGGTATTCTTTCCAATAGTGTAGCAATCCATAATAGCATAATTAAAGTTGACTCTTTAGAATAAGCGTTTTTAATGACTGTTTCTTTAGAAAACCGTTTATACGAGAGCTTATTTCCATAAAACAACATTTTTTGTCAATAAAGGTATTTCGGTGGGAGTTTGGCATCAATGAAATAAACCATACGATAATACAGAGTTTTAACTGTTGATATATTTAAGGACGAAACACGTAAAAATTAATAACTAAACCTTCTAAATAACTAAACAAATACTGAAAGAGGAAAAATCATCTAACTGCTTCAAAATAAAATCTTTGCAACAGAAAACTTTCTTGAGATAAATACTTTATGTACTCACAAATTACTTGCTCATTTAAATACTCATGAAGGTCTCTTGTGCTAATTTATAAAAATATTATGAAGACTTGATTCATTCGCTTGTAAAAAATATCGTAGAAAAAGGCAGCTTCTGAAAAACTTTCGTACTGTAAAAGGAGATTTCACTCATTTTAAGCAAATTATAGAATCATCTATTGTAATTTTAAAATTAAACTTAGAGTCAGTTCTTAAATAATTTTATAGATCCCGTGTTTACGAAACAAAGATCTGTATAATCCAAAACAAAAATCTTATCATTACCTATCTCTCTGAAGGCTTTTAAGTTCGAATCCTGTTCATGCTTGGCCAATCACTCCCATTATAAAATTAATTTGATGTACTAAAATATTAATTAGATAAAGGATATATTGTGTGTTTATATATATATATACACACACACTTGGGAGGTAGTGCAGGTTTTTCGTGGATAATTCTGTTTAGGGGGATGACTTGTCCATAATAAGCAGTTTACAGTTTTTACGAATTATTGTACTTTTGTATTTAACCATTAAAAAAAAAGTGTGTGTATTTTGTAAATTATAGTAACAAGATGGTGCTAGATAGTAATTTATAAGCTTCTGAACCTGGTTTGTCATAGTTTTTCTCTGGCTATAATCTCGTTTTCATGTACTTAAAAAATTGTTCTTATATAAACAAAATGAATAAATATATCAAAATTTAACTAAACAGTGGCTAAATTATTTAAAACAATTAATACCAAGAATATTTTGCCTTCTCTAGGTTAAATCTTTCGTTAAACTCCCACATCTAAATAAACATGAGAAGTTACGAGTGACTAATAACTTCAAATAAAAGCAGATTTACTGAAAAAATGAAGGAATTTCTTTAAAAAACTCCAAATTTTTATTTGGAGTTTATTTTTCCAAATTAAAAAAAAAATTATATTTACCTTTTTATGAGGAAATGCTGAAGTACATAACTAACAGGGTAAAACCAAACATTCTTGTTTTTTCATGTTCAAATATAATAAAATAGATATGAAATAATTACCCTATATCGATTGTAACAACTTCTAGTACTTTATTCTTCTTTGACTCGTTTGACCACTTCATGAAAATTTTAAAGTGCATTTATTTAATCGAAAAAATTAATAAATTGTTATTTTCTGTTATTATTATTATTATTTTTACTTATTTCTATTATCAGTTAATTAAATCAATTGAATTCTTTCTTCTGTAGTTGATAAAACAGTAGATGTAATATAACTTCAAAGCTGAACTGTACTAAGTTTTACATAAAAATTCAGTTAAGTTAAAAAATAAATGTCTTTTATGAACGCTGCTTAAAGTTATATCTGAATATTGTATATTAGATTAACCTTAATCTTTTATAAATGTTTCAATTTCTGACAGTAGTTTTGTTTCATTTCCATATCTGATTAAATATTTTGCACAAGTGCAAAATACACGGAGCAGTGCTTTTAGTAAAATCCCTATAGGATTTTCCGATAAATCCATCTAAACGAAAATTATGTTAAGAAATCATAATAACATTCTATGTATCTTAAACTTAGAATTTGATTTTAAGTAATCATTAGGAAGAAAAAATCTCGAATATTCACACATACATACAAAGTTTTAATTCCAACACAACAATAATAACAATTGATGTAGCAACTTTAATATTAGCTATTAAATTTTAATGTTCCGCTCATTACAGTACTGTAGTTCCAAGACTAGTTTAAAGTTCAAACTGAGAGTCATTTATCAAACGGGCAAGAAGAAGGAGGTAAGGGGAAGAGAAAGGAGTTTGTGTTCTCATCTATATAACCTAACCTCTTGCTCGCAAAACTTTGTAATTCGCCCATTGCCGTTCTTAAACCTCCTTACAGAAGTCTTGATAAGAAAAAGATAAATCAGAGAAATGTATAAAACAAATTTTTTCTCAAAAATTACTAATATATCACGCTGAGTGACTTATTATAATTTATGGTACGGAATTATAATGTAATTGTAAACTTTTCAATTGACATTTAATACTTAGTTCAAGAATTTAATAATTAAAAAAATAATTCAAAAACAAGTTTTTTATATTATTTATTTTAAATCAATGATTTCTACAAGATTAAAAATCTACAATAATTGGAAACTTAAAACAATAAAAATTTGTTTCGTCTCAAATTATAAATTACAATCAGTTACACTATTACGGAAATAAAAAGTAAATATGATCACATGCTATCGCATGTAGACAGGCTTCTAACAAATCTTCTCAAAAATGACACTAATATTCCTATAAAGAACAGTAAATCTAAGTTCACTACCTAAGTTAGATTAGAGATCAGTGCCATTGCAGATTAACCCCCCCCCCCCACCATCACCAACAAAAAACAATAAACAATTATAAAATTTCATAAACAGAGAAAAAAAGAACAAAACTGTAATTAATAATGAAATGATAATAACTAAAATTGAACAATGGGAAAAATGAAGTGAAAGGTAACACTAAGTTAATGCAATAACACGTCAAATCACATAAAATCATCAACGTCTAACATGTGTAGTCGTTTTAACCTTCTATCATCTTCACTATTGTTTATAAGCTTAATAGCAAAAACGTTTACGTGGTTGTTTAGCCGAAATTTATTTTTTTGTATCGAATCGCTTTGTTTCTTCTCGTAATGCTATAAACCCAGATATTACGATTATCCAGAACAGATTTACTGTTTCTCACGAACCAAGACGATGTTCTTCAATAATTTGTTTTGAAATCGTTGTATAATATCGACGTTTTCACTGCTTACTGAACCCGAAAGCTGGACATTATAAAAAATGTACAAAATCGGTTTAAGGATCGTCGTGTAAAATAATTCTTTGTTAGATAGTGAAAGCTGGTCAAATTCAAGTTGCAGTTTGAAACTGGATGTGGATCAGCAATAACCACCAAGATAGTCGTGTCAGCGGCAAATGAAGCGATGGTGTCATAATCCATAGTCGGAAGGTACTCTGTGAAGATAGAATATAAAACAGGTCCTAAATCGATCCTTGAGGAACACACCACTTAGTGCCAAAAAACACAGAGAACTCCTTATTATACTTAGCTACTCAGGATCAAGTACGATTGAGGTAGGCTAACTTCCAACTTCTGTAACAATACAGGAAGCCAGGCAGGCTATGTGGAAGGCCTGCTGAACATCCAAGAAGGAAACGGTACAGTATTTTTTCTTCTCAGGACACTTGCTGATAACCTCACACACTCTATGCGTTTGCTCATTAGTTGAGTGACCGACTCGGAAGCCGAACTGATGACAAGGAATAACATGTTCTATAAAACAGGCCACAGCCTCTAAAGAAAACTTCTCTCAAACAATTTATATAAAATAGGTAACAGATTTATTGACTTATACGAAGGTACATCATGCACCGGTTTACTTAGTTTGAGGAACATCACCATTTTTGAAACTCTCCAAACCAACGCTGAGCAAGTCGTGCACAGATGCCGTTAAATAGGTGTATTGTATAAAGGTTGGTTTTGAAAGGAAGCAAAAATGGCATTTTTTAAGCAGTTAATCCAAAACCTGGACCAAAGGTCGTATAACAAGCAAATGGGACCAGATCTTCTGAGTGACAAAGAGAACAATAAGTATAAAATATAAAATTTAAATTTAAATGCTGGTTTTTGGCGCTAAACAGCAAGAGGAATGTGAAGATGATGACATCACTGCAGAACGAATAAATTTAAAAATCGTGGCGGCGTACCGAATAGTATCAGCCGATGCGGCGAGAGTCCTGGCCGGGGTATCGCCGATCCAGTTATGGGCTACCCAAATGAAACGGATCTATGAGGGTATGGGTAGGGAAGATGCCATTAATCTCTTGCTACAAGGATGGTGAGAGAAATGGAACACGCTACGACTGCGGTGTGAAAAAGAAACTTATTTCTCAGCTAGGACCGTGATTAGGGAAGAAACACGGCGACGTCGGGTATACTACCTGTCATAATTCCTCTCCGGTCACAGAGGATTTGGTATATACTTACACAGGTTTAAAAGAAGGAAGCTCCCAAATTGTGTGTACTGCGGTCAACAGGACACACCCTGCCACACCTTTTTTTGAATGTACACATTGGGAGGATCTAAAAGCCAGATATAACATAAAATAGATTACTGCGGAAACTAAGACATGCATATGTTGAGAGGTAAAGACGAATGGCTGACAATAGAAAGATTCGTAGCTGAGGCTATACGAGCAAAGGAAGTAGATTGTAAGAAGTGAGAGGAGTTACTTTAGGAAAAATAAAGACCGAGACCCGGCTGCTGGGGCAGGGCCTGGGAACGGCATAGCCGGGCCCGATGTCCTGGCCTTAGCGGTGTGAGGCAGAGGCAAGATGAGAATAGGAAAAGATCCGGAACCGGTGAGCCAACCTGCCATGCCGGACTAACTGCTGGTAGGTAAGGAGGCTCGTTAGAGTCGCAAGGGGACACCCCCTGGGCTGAGTAATTCTTGATTGTTCAGCTGGCACAGGGGAACAGAAGAACACCAAAAAAATCTACAATCCTTAGAAATCAATCTCGCAGTATGGTTTTAGATTTTAATTAATGGCTCAATAACCGATTTATATGTACCTCATCAATATGTTACTGCATAATTGATTGTAGACTGCACAAGAGAAAATAAAAAAACATTATCATTATATAATTTCGTGATTTTTTTTATGTAGTACCGATTATTATGTAGTAATGAAGACTACGTTCAGCAAGTCTTATTTACAAAAAAAATAGGTTGTGACAAAGTACAGTCGATTATTTATCGTAACAATTTATTCGTAAGAAACTTTTTCGATGGAATTATCAAAAAAACTAATTACTAACTTTAGCATTGTTTTTAACATTATATTATTTTTGATAATAAAGAGCAATTGAATTTATATTGAAATATTTTATCCAATAATTCATAAGAAGACTATTTTACAAACTGCAAGAATATATATACTCACCTCTTGACGTATGATAAATTATTATTCAAAACCTGATGTTCAATTAACGGAAAACTATGATTTTTTTGGATGTGTTCAAAAAAACTCGTGGATTTCCTTCAAACTCTCTTCAACTGTAATCTTCTTCAGCTTAATATAAGAACGGCTTTCACATTTCTCCGTAAAGAATTCATTAAAATTATTTTTGCCGTAAAAAATAATTTGGTCTTTTTCTGATACGTTTTGTATTTATAGATTACATAACGTATTTTATTTTATTTTTTCAATTTTTCTATTAAAACAAAGCCTTTAGTAATTCAAATAATTCAGTTAAAAACAAGATAAAATATATTTTAATTACTACTAAATAAATAATAATTTAATCTCTAAATTTCAAATATACATTTTTTAAGTGCCTTAATTCGATTGTAATTATTCGTTATGCTGAAGTTATTAATATCAAATTAAGCTGCTTGGTAATTTTTTAATAAAATATTACATTATTTCAACACCACATATGCATGTTATATGTTAAACTTTATTTCGATATTTTTCTTCTACTGATGAAAACATGAATATTAACAACAAACGAGCAAAAAAGACTAATCCTGTTATCGAAAAATTCGTTATAAAAATATAAATATGCAGTTCAGCTTTTTTAACCTTGTTATGTTGTTAGTTATTTAGTAAAATAACTGATGTTACTCAATGGGATTTTATCGTTTTTACGAAAGCAATCGTTTTTTATTTTTGGTGAACTTAATAAGATTAAGAAAAGGATAATTTCTTTTTACATTTTTCCTTTTTACTAATAATTAACATTACTCAACAAAAAAAATTCAACTGACAAAAAAAAAAAAATTGTAAATGTGCGCCATCTGTTTTTCACTTAATTGTTTTTTTTGAATGCATGTTCAAGTTTTAGTTACCACTCAAAACAAAGATTTCGTTGATTATTTATTTTTTGATGGAAGAATATATGTATGATGATCCATAGATTTTTCACTGAAAATTTTCTTAGAAAAAAATGGTTAATTCGATACGTAAATGTTAAGAAAAGAAAATTTCCACACTTAATATTGGCAATAATATATCATGACCCAATAATGGCTTTATTTCATTGTTTGTGGTTGTTGCTTTCCATTCTTTGGCAATTTTAGCTGATCAATTCTTCTGGCTTCTCGTCTTTTGTTTATTGTGAATTGTATTTTTTAGGTAAACAGGTGTTTTTTTTTTTTTAATAGAGCTACCCATATTGTTTTTATAAGAATAAAAGTAAACACATTAAATTTACTTAAAAATATAAATGAGACCAACTTAATGATAAAAAATCAAAACGAAGTAAAATTTGAAATGTAACACTGTTCAATTTTTAAATTTTTTCATACTTTAATTATGCATTTTAAACAATACAAAGTACGCCTAATATGCAATCACCATTTCATTTTCATTTATAAACGAGTATAATAGAAAATAAATTACCTAGGGTTGTAAAATAATTTATTACTTAATAACAGTAATTACTTACAACTGTTAAAATACTAGCTTGAATAGACTAATTCACTAGCAATTCTGCTGCAACGTATGGTTTATTGAACTAAATCGTATTACAGAAACCGTACGCATAAAATTACTAGTAATTTTCGTAATCAAACGTAATTATGTTTTTCAAAAGGGTTGTTTTTTGGCGAAGTCAATCATGTCGATTTTATGAATATTTAGAGGGTAAGAAGTTTTTCTCTTCCCTTTGATTAAATTACTAACTAATTTTTGATATATGTGTACAAGTCATCCAAAACTAAAATACATGTTTTCAAAGAAAGAAGTTAGATCTTTATCAGTGCATTAAAATAATTTAAAATTTCATTTAATATTATTTAGTAAAAAGTAATAATTAATATAAATTCTATTTCCATTACTACTATTAAATAGTGGATTTTATGTCACCCTGCTTTATACTGCCTTATATAATTTATTTTAAAAGATTCCAAAACTTGTGGTGAATATAATAATAAACTGTTTATAACAACAAATTTTTTTATTCAAATTACAGAAAAACAATATCGCTCTGTTACATACAACCCAACATTTATTAAATCACTTTCTTTCAATAAAAAAAAAAAAACTAGGTTTTACTGAAGGTAAAATAGTTACATATTAACTACAGAATCAATTCTGATAAGTCGGTCAAGTACTAAATTAACTTAGAGATAACCAATACATATTGCTGACATCTGCGGTCAAGTAATAGCATCTCAAAATTTCATCTGGAAGACTCAGTGTTTGAATCACGATCAGGCATGGCATTTTACAAACGTTACAAAAATTCATAACGTATTATTTTCTAATATGTATTTTTTTAAATTCCAACTAAATATCAATGTTATAAAAACTGTATTGAAACGTCAAAAGTAATAAAGATGTAAAAAGGTTACCAGGCTAAAATATTGATGTTTTTATATAGATTTTTATACTTACAGTCCGTTCCACAGGAAAGGTGACTCATGTGAAATAAAATATAAGACTGTTTATTTTTAGTTTATATGACGTTTTATTCAAAATGGGCTCCTTATGAATAAATACACAACTGGAAGCGTTGGAAAAGTTGTTCGAAACAATTCTGATTCTTAACCTTTGAAATTGCCTGCAGAAACATGGTTGTAGCCCTCTGGATATCTGAAATTGTGACAAAAGGCTTTCCTTTCATTGCCATTTTGCGTTTTTTAAATTACCAAAAGTCGCAAGGAGACAAATCAAGCTAGTAAGGAGGGTGTTCAAGAACCACGATACATTTTTGAGTCAAGAAATGGCATACGATCTTGCTTATGTGCGCAGGTGCATTTTCATGCAACGAACACCATATTGCTTGATTCCGGTATTCAGGTCCATCCCAAACAATCCTCGCCCATAAACGATTTAAAACACCCAAATAGTAATCTGCATTCACCATTTGACCTTCTGGAGCGAATTCTTTTGAATAATTATTTTTGAATCAAAGAAAATAGTGAGCAGCGGCCTTGACACGGCTTTTCTGCATGCGCACTTTTTTAGATCTCGGAGATTCTGGACCTTTCCATTCCGAGCTATGGCGCTTTATAAGTGGCTTATACTGAAAACATCATGTTACGTCAACTGTTACTATGCAAGACATGAAGTCTGGGTCCCTAGCGGCCGATCTTTTCATGTCTCTGCAGTGTTCCATCTGCAATCTTTTTGAACGTCAGTGCGACACAAGCGACAATAAATCTTCATGTTGCCAAAATTTTCAGTTAGAATGCGATGTGTAAATGCGATTGTTTTAGGAATACCAGTGATCTCTTCAATTAACTTGGTAGATGCACAACGATCATCTCGAAGAATTTCAGCCACTTTTTGAACATTTTCTTCTATTCCAATTGTCGATGAGGATCCTGGACGCGGGTCATCTTCAATGCTCTCTCTACCAACACGAAACCTTGCATGCCACTTACAAACGTTTTTAAGACTCATTGTTTCTCTACCGTAAACAGTTGGCAATATTTTAAAAGTGTCTGGGGCACTTTTACCCGATTTAAAACAAAACTTAATGTTTGCACATTGCTCCTTTCACGATCGAGTTCAAAACATACAGTTAAAATTTTGGTTATTATGAGCAATGTGTAATGCCAGCGCTGTTAAATTTTAAACGGAAGGTATTCAGGATACCACGCTAGTTAATTCGTGCATCCGTTCACAGATCGCATTAGTAGTTACGCGAATATAAAATCGGTCACCTTTCCCGTAGGACGGAGTGTGTATAAAAAATTAAATATTGCTGCTGCTCCTGCTTTTTGTACTGCTATGTAAATAATACTAATATAATTAATAATAACAATAAATATCTCTCTCTGGCAGCAAGTGTGTGAGAGTGTACTAGCTTATGACCCACGTTGCTAGGCCAAGTACCGAAGACACACGAAACCGATTAAAAAAACACACACTAGCTTTCATTTAAAATTTGTGCGTACAACTACAGTTCGATCATTCAGTCTTCAATGCACAAATGTTGTTTAAGAATAGTGCGAAAACGATGAATACCATTAAAAAGACTAGGAGTTAAACAAAGACGTCTGCATGTTTCTACCACCAATTCAAAAAACCTTAAGAAAGGACTAGTTATTAACAACTGCTTGGGGATACAAAGGGGTAGCAAGGACAACCATCCAACGAAAAGCGATTAGTAGGAATCTTCAACTAGTTAATAGCATTGTTTAACCGACTAGCTACTACTACAAGACAAGTAAATACTAGCAGCTACTAGTGACTACTAGCAACTGACGTCTAGATCCTTCTAGATACTTAGAGCGCCGACTAATCGATAGCAACTGCTAGCGCCGACTAGCTACAACTGGCAACTAGCGACTACTAGCCACTAGCAAAGAGTGACAGACAAGCGACTGCACTCAACAGCGACTAGTGACTATTAAAGCTGGAGAGTACTAGAAAGTTTTAGGAGTGACTACTACCGTACTGGCGTTTGCTAGCAGCGACTAACGATTTTTAGTGACTAACGACTAGCAACTACAAGCAAATAGTGATAGGCGATTACTTGCAACTGGTGGGTGATGATTAGCGTCCAATAGCATACACTAGCGACTAAAGACTTCTAACAGCGAGAAAATTCTAGCGCCTACTAGAAACTACTAGCACCTACTAGCGATTAGTGGTTACTAGCGACTATTAGCAAATTCAAATTGCTAGCTAATACTCCTGACTAGTGACCACTACCTACTTACTACAAGCGAGTGACTTCTAATGACTGCCGGATAGTAGCAAATAGTGGCTATTAGCAATTATCAGCGACTAGTGATTAGTTAATACTAGTGGCTATTAGTGATAGCGACTAGCGACTATTAGCTAATACTATAGACTACTAACGGCTTTCGACTGCTAGGGTCTATTAGGAATGCTATTTTCCTAGTACTTGCTAGTAGTCTCCTAGTTGTTAAAATTTTCTACTCAATATTAAAATATTAATACCATAATTTTACTTTACTCTAATAATGATAATATTCCAAGTAAAAGAAAAAAGGGAAATAGTATATTATTTATTAGGTTTCGGTAATATATACACTTTTTAAAATGGAATTAATGTGTTAATTAGAAAGATTAGTTTAAATTTAAAATTAGTTAGACTTTTAGTTATTACTTGTATTCTTTGTGAATAAATCAAAATTTTAATCAATTAAGCAGTTTATTAATACTATGAAAATAAGTTTATTTTTATTATATTATAAAATTATGATTTTTTTTTTTAATTACTATATTTTCATATTTATTAAAATAATTAAGTTTTATATACATATAATATGTGGATAGAGGACATTTCAAACATGAGATCTACATTTTATCCGGTAAGCTTTGTCTTTAATAAACGGAAGCAGCCTTTTAATGAAAAAATATTGTAATTTTATTCGTCAATCTCAAGAATCTCAGTCCTAGAACATTCTTTGATCATCTATTATTTAATTATTGAACGAATATTCTTCATACTCAAAGAAGATAATATTTGGGTGATTTTAATTATTCTATTTTAGAATTAATATAACGATGGTGTTTGTTATGGATACATATATATTTTTTTCTAATGTGAACATTGCAGTTTGTTAAACTAGTAAATAATAAGCAACACCTCCTCACCGGCCCAATGGGATGAGAATGATATGCATGAGATGTAAATGAGGTGTAATCTTGTGCAGACTTGGCCGACTATTCCTGAGACGTGAGGTTAATTGAAACCCAGCTGCCGAAGTACACCGCCGGTATCTACCGTCTAGTACTCAAATATGTATCAAAGCAACTAACCTTTACTAGGATTTGAACCTCAGAACCTTCGTCTTCGAAAATCAGCTGTTAGACAACTGACTTGCTTCAAGTATATACAATTTTTCATTCAGTTTAATAATTACAACATTTAATTTCTTTGACTTCAGGATTTAATTTCCAATCAGGATTCGTGCTGTCGAAGTACATCATTGGGAGGGTATCCACTGTTCAACTATTGAACTGTAAGTAACCCCCTCACAGCCCTATGAGATGAGGATGTTATGTATGACATGTAAATGAGGTGTAGTCTAGTCATGTACAGACACAGGCCGACCACACGCAAACTAATTAATTAAATTAAAACTAATATGAAGGTTAAGCTAATCTTTCTAATTAACATACTAATTGCATTTAAAAAAAAATTATATATTATCTAAACCTAATAAATAATATGCTATATTCATTTTTTCTTTTACTTAGTATATTATTATTATTAAATTAAATTATTATTTGAAGCAAATTGTCTTAAAAAAACAAACTATTTCCTAAATCTTCCCTTAACCGTAGTTGGAGAAAATTTATCATTCTAAAAATCAGCCAGAATTCATTTAATATTATTTGTTTAACTATTATACTACTAATTATCATTTATAAATTCATTGTCTAAAACTGATTTTGTAATTTATTATTTTTAATTTAAGAAAAAATTGCATTTAACCAGTTTTACCAAGTGAAACATTCTTTAATCATAAAAATAGAATTCCGACAACACCGTCTATGGGAGCAAATTTTCAAACTCTATTAGTTAAATTTTAAAATTTGAAAAATAAATTAGTGCGGAGACCTATTTTTATCGACAGAAAATATTTGTACTAAGCTTAGAATAAATTTAATTAACCATTTATTTGTTCTAATTTTTTCTTTGAAATATAAATTGATAAAAGAACACTAGTCTTTACAGCTTCCTGTTGAAAGTTTTGAATTTATCATCATTAACTTAAATATATTTAAACAGTTATAAGACGAGAATTCCCTACATGTTTTATCCACAAGAATTTTGTTTTTCAAGAAAAATTTAAAAAAAAAATGATTAATTTAGTTTTAGAAAAGTGAATAGTTACGACGGATTTTAATATAAAATAAAACTAGTACAATTGCAAGTGAATAAAAAATTTGGGATTAAAATAAATTGCAATTGAAAATATAGAAATTAGTATAAATAAATAAATTACGTGATACCTTATGGACGATTAATTCTCTAGCAATATCTCCTACGTTAGCGTTTTCGACAGCGTAATCGTGCAGATAACAACGTTCATCGAAATGAAAACTGTTTTCAGATTTGAAGGAAACTCCAAATTTCTATTGCTACTTTTTTATTTGAGGTCTGTTCACGTAATAAGTATATGTGAAATTTATTAAATTCATGGATCACCAGGACAGTATGTATTTTAATTTAAAAAAGTGATATAATTACACGGTTATAATTCATTTAATACTTCTATGAAGTATTAAGGTAATAAAAACAAAGTGTAAAGTACTGATAAGAGATGATCTGTTGTTCCTTTATGCACGTGCAAGTTATGTAAAAAGGATTCAATTAACTACTCACTCTCGCATTCCAGTTCAACTCTCAACATCTAATTTTCTATTCCAGCAGCTAGTTCAAGTAGCAATTTTAATTCCAATTAGGTACTTTTTCCTTTAGCACTTCAATATAGTAACAGATTTGTAAAGTTTCTATTACGAAATTTCTGGCTTTATTATTATCTAACAAATGTTGCCGTAAAATTTTACATTCCTGAATACAATCGTTTAAATAAATTCTTCTCCAATTCCTTTATCTTTGTATTTATATTTCCAATAAAATAATATTTATTCCTACTAATTGCTCTGTATCATGTTCTAGTCTATTCTTTGATATCTTTATATGTTTTTATAGTATTTTGATTACTTATCGCAAAATTTTTAGCATTATCCTTTCTGTGTAGGTTTTCGTTTCTTTTAATTTATTACCGTAACACAAGTTTCAAATTTATTTGGATCCTAAGCAATAATTGGGGGTTGTTCAGCGCAATAACTGTTTTGTAATCGTTGTGAAAGAAATAAAAATTACTAATTTTGCTTTCGTTGCTTACTAAGTTCTAAAATTTTCCCTCAAATTTCGTTATTTCTTCTTGACACAACTTTAATGACGATCAGGTTAGTACTAATCAAATCGTAAATTCTACTCTCAGTTCTTTTTCAAAATGTTGATATATTCCTTTTTCATATTTTAATCTTTTTAATCCATTAGTTATATAATTAGTATTTTTAGCTAATGAAAACTTTTAATCGCTTAATTTCAATTTTCACTAAAGAGTAGAATTTTTTAATTATTGTGTATATGAAATAATATTACACATTGTTTAATAGCACTTTAAAAATTAAAGTATGTTATTTACAAAACTTAATTTTTCTGTGCATGAAAAGTTAAAAAAATATAATAATAGAAGTTAAACATTAAAAAACAAATAAACGAATTAATCTAAGTTTATATTTTGATGCAAAATATTTAATTTATTTTCTATTTTGTTTAAAGATATTACAAAATTAAATTTAAGATAGTTTTAATTTTTATTAATGCATATACATATATCATTACGGCACTTCAATATTTAGCGAAGGAATTCTTATTATTGTATTAATGCAGAAAATGGGATAGAATTAATAGCTGATTCGATTGGAAACTTTGTTTCATATTCTGGAATTAAAAGTTGCACAATGTTATGTGTCATCTACTCATATACCGTATAATATCAAAATGTATGTATTTCTTAATTAACTTGGAAAATGAATTAGTAGTTTGTATTTGAATAGAGAAGTGTGAAAGCAATTTTAGACTTTACATATATTACAGAGATAATAGCAACAACGATAGTATAACAACGAAAACATTTAACAAGATAAGTAGAATGCCTGAAGCATTTGCTTTCGTATGAATGGAAATGCGAATTATTGCTATATATTATATAAAGTATTATTTTGTATATATATATATTTATATGTATATAATACAGAAATCGAGTGAACAAGAGAATAATCGTTTCCGTCTTTCAGTTTATATTGTTTTACTGGTTAACTTAATAATCGGTTTAGTTACTTAGTCATACGAAAATTACGTACTAAGAATAAAGAAAATATAGACTAAGTATTCTCTAGAAGATACTTGATTGATAAAGTTAATGATTAATGATGGTAGAGTAAATGAAATATTCTTTTACAAAATATCGATATCTTTATTCTCAATTAAGTGATAAGTTGTATAATTATAAAAGAAATGAAGAAGTGGCTTTATAAAATAAAAAATACAGTAAAATCAGAGTAGTCTAACTTTTTACTCTGCTTTTCTTTATTTTTTACTGAGGAAATGAATGATTTAACTTTTCTTTTTAATTAAATATATCAAATATTAAACTTTTTAAGTAGTTTTTTCAAAACTTGAGATTCATTCTTTTTTTATTAGATCCTCGACGTCATATTACTAAAACTCCGTTAAAATAATTAAGAATATTGGAAAAATAATATTAGCTGATGATTATAATGTGATTAATTGAAGACAATTCATTAGAAGCAATTTTTAAATTTTAATATAAGATTTTTTACTGCCTTAAAAAATCATATCTATACAACTGGTAAAAGAGACATGCGGTTTTTTAATAATCAGAAAAAAATAGTCAAAATTGCTTTAAGTTATATGAGCATGAAATTAATGTCCTTATTTCAAAAAATTAGGTACGTACTTCACATAGACACACTTATACCATTTACAGAATTTATTGGTGAATTTTTTTTTGTATTGCTATAGATTTACATTTGAATACAATAAGAACGGAGGTGAAAAAATTATTTTCTTCTCCTGTTTTCAGTTTTTATATAAATAAATAAAGCGATCTAGTTATTAATACTGATCCTGTTTCCATCCTGAATTTGAGTAAAATAAACTCCCTTATCCTAGTTAGGCTAACAAGTTTTTGTAAAGTAGCATATAAAATAAAAAAAAAAAATAATAATTGCCAATAATAACAAAAAACTAAAATTTAAAACAAAAAGAAGAAATGTTTTACTTTCTATAATCTTTAATTTTAATTATAGGGTGATGTGTTCTATTACTGATTTTATTCATACCATATGGCTTTTAGAACGGGAAAGTGTAAGAAAACGGATAAAAATAATGTGAAAATATTTATTAATTTTTTCCTTAACTTTTCCTCAAATTGACGAATTTCTTGATAGGATCCGGAACACGTCAATTATTGAAGGAGAAATAGACTTGATTAAAAAATGGCTTTGAACAGGTCGGTTGCAAACGGAAAACGAAAAGAGAAACTTCCTGTAGGATTCTTGAAACCGTATCCTATATTCAAAGAACTTCTGCCATTCTGAAAAAAATTATCACCAGCAGTTTCGTTATGAATTAAATTTGAAACCTAATCTGTAATACCGACGTGAAAACTTAAGAGAACAATCAAAATGATACTTCTTATTTACAGCTATTGGCTTCTTAAAAAAATTTTCGATAGGTAGACCCGATGCTTTATTTCTTGTCAGATGAGTCAGCAATATATATTACAACTGGAGATTTTATATATTACTAGTTCAATACAAATTGCTTAATTTCAAGTGCATAATTTACGAAATAACAAATTGG
Source organism: Lycorma delicatula (assembly GCF_047948215.1). Classification (NCBI taxonomy): domain Eukaryota; kingdom Metazoa; phylum Arthropoda; class Insecta; order Hemiptera; family Fulgoridae; genus Lycorma; species Lycorma delicatula. The sequence goes on along the minus strand of NC_134455.1, from coordinate 172,874,260 downwards.
ATTAGATTTGTCTATCGAACTAATTACTGTATAATCTATTAAATTCACCATACGCTTCCTTAACTTCCTGGATAATGACCATATTATCCTGGAAATGTCTGTATAATACTGCGAATGATATAATGTAATATATGTTTAACAAAACAGCATAAATCTCCTATATTAGAAACGAACTGTTAAATTTTTTATTTATCATTTACTTATAAACAGCTATTATGTTGTTAGTAAAACTGCTAATTGAAAGCAGAAACATGTTAAATTATAAATAGAAACAATAGATTCTTTATATAAAATTAACTTTTAAAAATCTGAGATTGCTTAAAATATTACATACTACTGAGTACTAACTACTGACTACTACTACTGACTACTAACTACTGACTACTACTAATGCTACTAGTACTACTACTACTGACGACTACTACCGACTACTAACTACTAGGTAGTCATCTTAGTAGTCAGTAGTTAGTAGTCAGTAGAAACAGTCAGTAGTAGTAGTCAGTATTAGTATTAGTCAGTCTTAGAAGTACACAGTCGTAGTAGTCAGTAGTAGTAGTAGTTATAATAGATAGTAAAAGTAGTCAGTAGTACTCGTCAGTAGCAAACTTCAGTAGTAGTCGTCAGTAGTTAGTATTCAGGAGTAGTAGCCAGTAGTTAGCAGTTAGTAGTAGTCGTCAGTAGTAGCAGTACTAGTAACAGTAGAAGTAGTCAGTAGTAGTAGTCAGTATTAGTAGTAATCAGTAGTAGTAGTCATTAATTAGTAGTCACTAGTTAGTAGTCAGTAGTAGTAGTAAGTAGTTAGTCGTCAGTAGTAGTAGTAGTAGTAGTCAGTAGTAGTTGCCAGTCGTTGTAATAGTAGTAGGAGTCAGTAGTAGTCGTCAGTCGTTGTAGTAGTGGTAGTAGTCAGTAGTAGTCGTCAGTAGAAGTAGTAAGTAGTAGTAGTCTTCTACTACTGACTACTACTACTACAGACTACTACTACTACTACCGACTACTACTACTACTACTGACTACAGACTACTACTGACTACTGACTACTACTACTACTGACGACTAACTACTGACTAGTACTACTAACTACTATTACTGACTACTAGTACTGAAGTCTACTATTGACTACTAACCTCTGACTACTAACAATTGACTACTTCTACTGACTACTACTAATGAATACTAACTACTGACTATTACTGCTATTGACTACTACTACTACTGACTACTAATATTTCCGACTACTACTACTGACTAATACTACTGAAACTACTACTGAAGACTACTACTGACTACTACAACTACTACTGACTACTAGCACTACTACTTACTGCTACTACTACTACTTACTACTAGTACTGACTACTACTACTACAACTGACTACTAATACTGACTACTAGTACTACTACTGACTACTATTACTACTGACTACTACTACTACAATTGACTACTAGTACTACAGACTACTACTACTACTACTACTACTACTGACTACTAACTACTGACTACTACTACTGACGACTACTAGTGAATACTACTACTGACTACTCTAACTACTACTACTACTACTGACAAATAAGACTGACTACTACTAATACTCACTACTACTACTGACTACTAACTACTGACGACTACTACTGGCGACTACTAATGAAGACTACTACTACTTACTACTTCTACTGACTGCTACTACTGACTACTACTAGTCACTACTAACTACTGACTACTAACTACTGACTGATACTACTGACTACAACTACCGACTACTACTACTGACGATTACTCCTGACTACTACTACTTCTACTACTACTGACTATTACAACTACTGAATTACTACTACTACTACTACTACTACTACTACAACTGACTACTAGTACTACAGACTACTACTACTGACTACTACTACTACTACAATTGACTACTAGTACTACAGACTACTACTACTCCTACTGACTACAGACAACTACTGACTACAAACTACTGACTACTACTACTGACGACTACTAGTGAATACTACTACTGACTACTATAACTACTACTACTACTACTACTACTGACAAATATGACTGACTACTACTAATACTCACTACTACTACTGACTACTAACTACTGACGACTACTACTGGCGACTACTAATGAAGGCTACTCCTGACTACTACTACTTCTACTACTACTGACTACTACTATTGACTGCTACTACTACTACTGAATACTACTACTACTACCACTACTACTACTACTGACGACTACTACTGACTACTATTCCTGACTACTACTACTGACGACTACTACTGACTAATAGTACTGACTACTAATTACTGATTACTACTACTGACTACTGATCGCCTCCTCTACTACTACTACTACTACTGCTACTACTACTACTACTACTACTGACCGCCTCCTCTATGAATCATGAGACCTGGCCGTTGGTGAGGGGGCTTGAGTGCTCAGGGATACAGAGTAGCTGGACCGAAGGTGCAACCATATCGGAGAGGTATCTGTTGAGAGCCAGACTAAGGAATGATTCCTGAAAGAGGGCAGCAGCTCTTTCAGTAGTTGTTAGGGGCGTGAGTCACAATGACTTAAACGGCTATATCAACATCACTCAATCCTCTCAGTACTTCGCAGCTGAAAGCAATGGAAAACTACAGCTGTTTTTTTTTCCAAGAAATTGTGGCTCTCTGCATTTTCAAAAGCAATAATAGAGGCGCCTTCCTTGGTAAAATATTCCGGAGGTAAAGTAGTCCCCCATTCGGATCTCCGGGTGGGGACTACTAAGGAAGGGGTCACCAGAAAAGTAAAAAATAACATTCTACGAGTCGGAGCGTGGAATGTTAGAAGCTTAAAAAAGGTTGGTAGGCTAGAGAATTTAAAAAGGGAAATGGATAGGGTAAACGTGGATATAGTAGGAATTAGTGAGGTTCGGTGGGAAGAGGAAGGCGACTTTTGGTCGGGTGACTTTAGAGTAATTAACTCAGCGTCAAATAATGGGCAGGCAGGAGTAGGTTTCGTGATGAACAAGAAAATAGGGAGGAGAGTGGAGTATTTCAAGACGCATAGCGATAGAGTCATTGTAATAAGGATAAATTCAAAACCTAAACCGACAACGATTGTTAACGTCTATATGCCTACAAGCGCCCATGATGATGATGAGGTAGAATGTGTATACGAAGAGATTGATGAAGCAATTAAACATGTAAAAGGAGATGAAAATTTAATAATAGTTGGAGATTGGAATGCAAGCATTGGAAAAGGCAAGGAAGGAAATATAGGGGGTGAATACGGGCTGGGCAAAAGGAATGAAAGAGGGGACCGACTTATAGAGTTTTGCACGAAGTATAATTTAGTAATTGCCAACACCCAATTTAAAAATCATAATAGAAGAATATACACTTGGAAAAAGCCAGGCGATACTGCAAGGTATCAGATAGATTATATCATGGTTAAGCAAAGATTTAGAAATCAACTCGTGGACTGCAAAACTTACCCTGGAGCAGACATTGATAGTGACCATAATTTGGTGATAATGAAATGTAGATTGGGGTTTAAAAACCTGAAGAAAAGGTGTCAGATGAATCGGTGGAATTTAGAGAAGCTTGAGGAAGAGGAGGTAAAGAAGATTTTTGAGGAGGACATCACAAGAGGTCTGAGGAAAAAAGATAAGGTAGAAAATGTAGAAGAAGAATGGGAGAATGTTAAAAAGGAAATTCTTAAATCAGCAGAAGCAAATTTAGGCGGAATAAAGAGAACTGGTAGAAAACCTTGGGTTTCAGACAATATATTGCAGCTGATAGATGAACGTAGAAAATATAAGAATGCTAGTGATGAAGAAAGTAAAAGGAACTATCAACAATTAAGAAATGCTATAAACAGGAAGTGCAAACTGGCGAAAGAAGAGTGGATTAAAGAAAAGTGTTCAGAAGTGGAAAGAGAAATGAACATTGGTAAAATAGACGGAGCATACAGGAAAGTTAAGGAAAATATTGGGGTACATAAATTAAAATCTAATAATGTGTTAAACAAAGATGGTACACCTATATATAATACGAAAGGTAAAGTCGATAGATGGGTGGAATATATTGAAGAGTTATACAGAGGAAATGAATTAGAAAATGGTTTTATAGAGGAAGAAGAGGAAGTTGTGGAGGATGAAATGGGAGAAACAGTACTGAGATCTGAATTTAATAGTAGAAGGAAGATTAAAGAAAAACAAACCAACATACTTGGCGTTTATAGACCTAGAAAAGGCATTCGATAATGTAGACTGGAATAAAATGTTCAGCATTTTAAAAAAATTAGGGTTCAAATACAGAGATAGAAGAACAATTGCTAACATGTACAGGAACCAAACAGCAACAGTAGCAATTGAAGAACATAAGAAAGAAGCTGTAATAAGAAAGGGAGTCCGACAAGGGTGTTCCCTGTCTCCATTACTTTTTAATCTTTACATGGAACTAGCAGTTAATGATGTTAAAGAACAATTTAGATTCGGAGTAACAGTACAAGGTGAAAAGATAAAGATGCTACGATTTGCTGATGATATAGTAATTCTAGCCGAGAATAAAAAGGATTTAGAAGAAACAATGAACGGCATAGATGAAGTCTTACGCAAGAACTATCTCATGAAAATAAACAAGAACAAAACAAAAGTAATGAAATGTAGTAGAAATAACAAAGATGGACCACTGAATGTGAAAATAGGAGGAGAAAAGATTATGGAGGTAGAAGAATTTTGTTATTTGGGAAGTAGAATTACTAAAGATGGACGAAGCAGGAGCGATATAAAATGCCGAATAGCACAAGCTAAACGAGCCTTCAGTAAGAAATATAAGTTGTTTACATCAAAAATTAATTTAAATGTCAGGAAAAGATTTTTGAAAGTGTATGTTTGGAGTGTCGCTTTATATGGAAGTGAAACTTGGACAATCGGAGTATCTGAGAAGAAAAGGTTAGAAGCTTTTGAAATGTGGTGCTATAGGAGAATGTTAAAAATCAGATGGATGGATAAAGTGACAAATGAGGAGGTATTGCGGCAAATAGATGAAGAAAGAAGCATTTGGAAAAATATAGTTAAAAGAAGAGACAGACTTATAGGCCACATACTAAGGCATCCTGGAATAGTCGCTTTAATTTTGGAAGGACAGGTAGAAGGGAAAAATTGTGTAGGCAGGCCACGTTTGAAATATGTAAAACAAATTGTTAGGGATGTAGGATGTAGAGGGTATACTGAAATGAAACGACTAGCACTAGATAGGGAATCTTGGAGAGCTGCATCAAACCAGTCAAATGACTGAAGACAAAAAAAAAACTACTGACTAGTACTGTCTACCAACTTCTCACTACTACTACTGACTAATTTTAATAATTATTTAATAATACTTTTTATAAATATTTTTTAATAATTACTAACTTTTAATAGATATTTTTAAAGATTTAACTATACATTATTCTATTATTCTCATATTCTATATTTATCTTTTTTTAATTTCATATCGTTGCATGTACTTGATTAAACCATAGATCAAAATTCATATAAATTCACAGGTAAATAATACTTTAACATTGAAAATTGTATCACTTTAAATTTCAGTTTTGATTCGTAATCACTGAAACTAAAAAAAAGGAATGATCAAGACAGTAAACATATTAGCTTAGGTAGAGAATTGATGCTTACAGTTTGTACTCTGGAAAAAAAAAATTTATTAATTTCTGTTCGTTTCCTGATCATTAAATCAGAAGACTATGATAATTATTCTAATTTATTTTTATTTTTCTGTTTAGCCTCCTGTATCACCTTAAGGTATTACTTCAGAGGATGATATGTATGAATATAAATGAAGTGTAGTTTTATACAGTCTCAGGTTGATCATTCCTGAGATGTGTAGTTAACTGAAACGCAACCACCAAAGAACACCCGTGTCCATGATCTTGTATTCAAATCCGTATAAAAGTAACTGGCTTTACTATCATTTGAACCTACGAAATCAACTGATTTGCAATGACGAAATTTTTGCTAATTTATGAAATCAATGATTGCTGAAATGATGGCTGATATGCTGCCCGGTTGGCTCCTTTTGTATTTTTGAAAAAAAAATTTTCTGCTCATTAAATCGGAAGACTAAAATAATTATCGTAATTTATAACATGTCTATTATGCACCTTTGCAGAACCGAAATAATTTATAATCTGCCTTTAACTAACTTATTTTCTAACATTAACTAAATTAATGATTTAATTAATATTGGATATGTTGCCATTAATTACCAAAATTTTGCCCGTGTTGATTGCACTAGTGCTTCGAATTTATATTTCTTTTGATTGGTACAATTTAATTATTTGGTTTGCTTATTGCAAACCAATTTAAAAACGTATTTTTGAAGCTAATCGGTATGCAAGAAAATATAAAAGCAACGGACAGAGAGAGGAATTGTGTGTGTGTCTCCACACATACTAACAAAGGAAAAATGAAATGATATTGTTGCGTCTACCCATTCAGATTTAAGACAAATTAAATCTGTTAAAAAAAATTACTGAGTTTCTGTAATATTGTATTAGAAATTAACCAAATATAAGGCAAACAATTATTCGTAATATGGATAGAAAAATGTTTTAAAATTTAATAGTGCCTTTTCTTAAGTAGTCATTAATTTAAAATGGTATTTATTAGGTAATTTAATTTAATTTTTTGAGATCTAAAAATGTTATTTATTTAATAATTTTAATTTGATTTTGAATAAATTTTTATATTTTTTGTTGGACTTAAGTCTGCTCCAGCTTACTTTCAAACTTTCTTTCATAATTTCGTTATGCCTGGTGCAGATTTTAACCACACTAGTAGCCCCAGGTAACTTGTGGTGATTTATACACTACGTTTTAAAATTGTTTCATTGTGAATACTCAAAACCACGTGGATTCAGTCCAAGGATGAATCGACCTCCACATATTTTTCTGAAGTCGATGATAAACTTATTTTTTTTAAAACAAAATTAAAGAAATACATGTATATTATTGTAATTATTCCTATGTGCGGGCGTGTTGTAATTTTTTTCAGGATTATATATATTTTTTAATAAATTTAAATTAATTGTAAACTGTCTTTGTAAGGAATAGAATTTCCTCTAGCAGAACTTAATGTATGAGAGATGGTATCAATATCTGAACAACTCACAATACATTTTTAAACCACATACAAACTGTTAACATTTTATATATCTGTTGAAAACTAGATAATGTTAAAACGTAAGATTTATCTGTATTTGTCTGAATGATAAATCAGTAGACTGGAAAATGATTAAATAATTTTACGCTTCATATATGAACTTATTTCAATAAATAGTTTGTATAAATAAAAGTAGGAGTAAATGCTTTTATTTTTGTTTTCATTATATAGAGAGAGGAGGATTTCTTGCGAAAGAAGGGATATTGCATGAATTTTCTAGCACCAAAGGTATTTGCGGTTTCATGAGAATTGTCGTTTTCTTTTTGTAACCTATTTATTTGTATGATGTTTGTGCAAAGTTGTGAAATGGGTTAACATTTTTTACCATAAATATTTTAAATATAAAAAAAATTTTAATGCCATTAAATATTTTAATACCATAAATATTTAAATATTTAATGCCATTCCATGAAACACTTTTTCCCAGTTCATTAAGTTTGAAATTATTTCCGATGCATCCTTATAAAGCTCTGGTATCCATAAAAGTATTAGTTGCTATTTCGTTAGTATCATAATGATTGCCTGAACCTTTAGCTAGAATAAAGATTTGACCTCTGCTGTGGTGAATTGTAAATAGGTTGGCTTCTTAAAACTGTTTTCTTAATACGCTAAATTGTTGTGTGAATTGAATCACCGACAATTAAGGCATAAGACATATTAAGGCATGTTAGAGGTTTACTAATATTACTTTATCATTGGAAATGCTTACATAAAAACAAAATGTTTTGAAAGAAAAAGTTTAAGAAAAGGAATTGAATAATTTTAAATATATATATATATTTTTTAATTTTGCTTTAAAAAAAAAAAAAAATTGAAATGTAAACCAAAATAAACTAAAACTAGAATTAGAAAATACAAGAAATTACATTAAGAAAGATTTTGTCCAGATATTCAATGAGTTTAAAATATATATGAAATTCGGCAAAAACTTTATATATATATATCATAATCAAAGGATTTACCAGTGTAACGTTCAGTATTAAAACTATTTTAATGGATTTCGATAACTATCGGATTAAATAGGACCGGATTAATTTTTAAAATAAAACATCAACTTACAATTTATATTTATTTAGGATATTAAAATATTTTTATGCTTGATATCTGTATTAGAATATGATATCCTAACAGTTGGATTTCCTTTTATTACCGATCACATTTGACACACTATCATGTGTAAAACACGCATTTATTGAAACATGCACAAAAATTTCCTTTCTAGTATAATTAAGTACTATAAAAACAACTTGCATATTACTCAACTCTTGAAGTATTAAATTTTCTTAATAATAACCTTAGTAACTTAAATTTACGATTGAAAACTTTACTTGCGTGATACCAAAACCCGATATGACTTCAATTTAGGGAGAGGATTGAACTACTGTGGCTGTGTAATAACTGAGGGAACGTTTTAGAAGTCTATAAATTAAAATTTAGTTTTTCAACAGGGCTACACACAAGTTTCAAACTTTACACTGGCTTTCAAGTCAGAAACTTAGAAGTTTGGCGTATTTATGTCTTGTGTGCTTTATGAAAAGCCTAAGGGTAACAGAATATAGAAAGAGAGAAAGAATTAAAGAGACAAGAAAAGAGTGAGAAGGAGAATTAGTGAGAAATCTGACTTATATGCTGACTTATATTAGAAATGTAACTGTACTTGCCCTGTTTTAAAAGTTATTCTCCTTTTGGACACAACATTCTTCTGTTGGGTAAGATATCGATTTTTTTAAAGTGTTTGAAAATGACTTTTATCATAAAAAATGTATAAATTTTCAGAAACAAATTGAATAGAATAAACATAAACTGCTCAATGCCATGTAAAGTGCATAAAATATTTTTATAATGATTACATCTGAAAATAAAATTACAATATACAAATTATGTAATAAAACCAACAAGAAAGTTGTTGCATTGAAAGAAAAATGAGAAGGAAACTGGATTATATATTTTAATTACCAATAAATTAAAAGTTTTAATACAATATTAAATTTTTAACGAGTTTAAATATATGAAACATCTTTTTACTCAAATAAGGTAATAACATGATCTAAGTACATCACGATTTTTTTTTGTCGTGGTAAAAATGAAATTATATTGTGAAATTATCCGAAAGAAATTATGTTACACAACTTACGTAATGATTATTTGACAGAATACTAAAATACTAAAATAAATAATAAGCCAAATTATCAGGTGAAACTTATCTCCAAATCTGGTAAAACTTATCAAATTATTTTCTGGTAACTTATCAGTACTTTTCTATTAGTTAAAAGTTTCTCCATTTAATACAAATTCATCTGTGAAAATTAAAAACATTAACAAATTATTTTCAAATTCTGGTTACTTTAGTTCTTGTATTTTGAAATATTTTACTCCAGTTCATCTCTGGTGAAAAAAAATTAAAAACCCACTTTCAGATTCTGAGGATTCGGGTAAGGAAAAGGTAAAAAATTTCAAAAAAATTTGAAAAATTAAATTTTTTAGCCGTGAAGCAGATTTTAAAAACAAAACTACACACAATTTTGAAATAATTTTTGTCTTTTTTTTAAATTTTCATTGAAGTATTTGTATTGACTGAATAAATTTTCAGTTAATATACAAAAACTGGTAAGTTATCTGATGAAACACCGAATAACTTTTCTTATTAGTTATTCTTGTTATTGAAGAATGAACATTATTTATGCTGTTACATTCGTATAAAATAAAATACTAATGTTTCGTTACCTGCATTCTGTTGAAGCTTCTGTACAAACTCCTTCCTTCAATCTTTTCCGTCACCATCCAACAAGATTATCAAAACTTTCCTAACCACATTTCAACGCCTGATTGTCCTCATCTCTAAGAAATATTACCCAGAGGATGGCCCTTTCTCATAACTGAAAATTGTAAAAGTTTACTCTGTTCCAGTTTCTAGGTCTCATCTTCTGAATTGACGAAAATAATCAAGCCCTGTTTCGTGTCCAGGAGGGGGTGATAATGTGATGTCCCATTGATTATGTATATTCTGACAAACTATACTATTTGTTGAATTGTCATTAAACAACACATTTTTCTATAAGCTCTCAAAATAATAAACTTCCTAACCACCAAATGTATTCTACTTAGGTATGTGTATATTCCTTGTTGGCTAGCCACCGTCATGATCTTTAAGTTATTTTTAGTAGCTTATAATGTGTTAAATGCTTGGAGATTCGAAGGAAAACCATTTCTTAATTTTTTTAAATGTTTTCAATACCTTCATAAAATTTTAATACTTATTTGATTTCGTCAAAGTTTCTTTTCGTAGTCACCTCGAATATAATATTAATCAACTTCATTATCATTTTTAATGGTAATAGTTCTCGAGGATTTACCTCTGTAGCATTTTAGGATTAATAATTATTTATGCATTCTATCGCATTAGAAAAAGCACATCATTCTTTCCAGAAAATTCTTCTAACTTGTTTATTTTTTCACGAAGGAACATATTTCTTTGTTACAGTTCATTGCAGATCATTCAATAACATTAACTTTGATTTTTAAAATCATTTCTTAAATTTTAAAAATGTTTTTGATATTTATTTTTTGTGACAGATGCAAGATATTTCACGTTTTCTAGCTTAACTTGTAGGTTGTAAGGCTGCATTATTTTACACTGGGCTCACATTCATGTCAATCTGAACAATTAATTAGAAAAACACGGGATTACTAAACGTAAAAAAAAAATTCCCTCATAAATTATATAAAATAGAATAACTCATCACTTCAAGACGAAAAACAATGTGTAGATATAATTTAAAAATCTGATGTGAACACTAAATGACTTCCTTGTACGCCTACTAAGTTATATACACATATTCTTTTACAATCAGAGGTTAATAATTATTAATAAATTAATGTATTTAAATTAAAAAGAAAAATTAACGTTAAAAAAGAAGTGAAATAGGATTCGAACCGACGTGCCTTCCCCTTGTACGATCTAAATATTTCATTAATTAAAATTTTATTTGGCTATAACTCTGGAACCAATGAAAATAAGTACCACTTATGATATATAGTTGAAAATCTCTTAATGAGGGCTGATTACTACAGTTAAGAAAAAGTCCAAAATCCAAAAACGTTTTGATATAATAATAATTAAATGAACCGATTATGAAATTAAGGCTTTTTTGGACACTTTTAGTCCAGTCGTTTGCAATCAAAAGGGGAGGTGAATAACTAGATGTTAGAACAATCCTAAATCCAAAATGTGAGCATTCTCAATTATGCCAGATACGTTCGTATAGACGTCACGCTGAAACTAGTCAAAATAGATTCAGGGGTGGTCAAAATGGATATCTCCGTTGAAATCTGAAAACCTAAATCTTTTGCGATCACAATACTTCTTTAATACTTCGTACAAGGAAATAAAAAAGAAGTCATTTAATACCAAAACCTGTCGGTACGAGAAAGTGACAATTTTCATTAATTGTCGAAACCGTAGCGACAGCGAAATATATACAAACAACTCCAATTCCACAGTTCAATTGCAATCCACAATAGACAGGTTCATGACAATAATATAGGTCAATATAAACTAAACGAAAATAAAAATAAATTTCTTGCCTGATTAAAAAAAAAAATTGTCATCTCTTAATAGCGATAATCTAAAAATGGAAATTAAGTGCCAGTTTTAGTAGTATTCTTAAAATTACGCTTCAAGGAAGTTCATGTTTGCGAGCATGAATTCAAGACAGAATTGCTTCTTTTCTTCCTGCTTTTAACATTAGGTGTCCTGATATAAATTTTAATTTATTTGATTTAAATTTTATTACTTTGTTTTCCAATTTATTTACATTTATTCTTTAATTTTAAAGATTTGGTTTCTAGAAAATAAATTTATTTAGAATAAAGTTGTTACGTATGTAATATTTTAATGTGTATTACAATAATTTGTTTAAACAAGTGTGGGGTGCAGGCAAATTGTATTGGTGACAATGAGATTTAATTGGTTTTTATATGGCAAGTATATTTTAATAAATGCCGATGGTAAACCTAAAATATCTTTATAATTAATTATTAACAATATTAAAGACCTTTAATATTTTACAACTCAGAGTTCTATGATTTAGTTCTGTAGAAATAGCTAATTACTTTTACTGTATGCCGGTTGCTAAGAAAGAAAGTATACAAGTATTTTTAATTAAGAATATAATTGTAATTTATTTTAATATTATTTTAAGTAATTTTAAAGATCGCAGTAAAATTTTACAATTCAATTATTTAATTCATTGTTTATAAAATCATTCTTGTTCATTTTAATTTGATTATAATTTAGGTTCTTTAATAATGTTAATTCTTTAAATTTAAGGAATTTTTAATCCCTTTAATTTTTTAACATTTTTTTTATTCCTTATTTTAATAAGAGAGACTAATACAGAACAGTGCATTCGTTAAATAGTTGGTAACAATATTAATAAGAAAACACTTAGTTTACAGAATTCTTTACACAATAAAAGAAAAAATTCACGTGATTTCATATTTGAACTGTTTTATTTTTAAATGTTTGTTGATATAACGATAATAAGTATCGGTAACAATTGATAATCATTTCTTTAGCTGAGTCTTGAATAATAAGTTCTGTAACTAACAAAAGCATTTTCAACAAAGAGATCTTGAATTAAATAAATGCATGGAATAAATAAACTTTCAGTAAATGCAATCTTGAAATGATTAAGTAGGAAGAATGTGTAAATCATGAATAAATAAATACCATACGTAAAGCCCTCCAACAAATATAATTTGAATAAATGGATTCCTTACAAAAGTACATAACTTGAGTAAATCAAGTCTTAAGTAAATCACGTGATGAGATAGCTTGATTATATTCCTTTTATAAATGGATTTATTAAATAAGTAAATTGCTTGTATCAATGGTGGATATCTGTAATGGATAAGCCGAAGATAGACAAGAATTTACCATGTTAAACAGATACCTAGAATAGACAAAAATCTTTTAATGGGCTATTATTCAATGCTTTAAAATTGGTAACAAACAAAATTTGTGTATTGGTTTTTTCGATTGGCGTTTTGACATCGGCAACACGTACTAAAAATTGCCTGATTCTCTAGATGATTTCATGTTAAACCAAGTTTCCATTGTAGAGGATGATTATTTCGTCTGATATATTAACACGAAGTCTCCTTCATAGATGTTCCTCTTAGGAGTTTGCCATTTGTTACGTTATTGCAATTAGTTCCATTAATCCTTGTACCATTTATTCCCAAAGGATTGTATAGATTTTTTCATTAGTTGCCAACGGCTTAAGTGATCAATAGAAATTTTAGTGAAATCAGGGTCAGGAATTAAATTGAGAGCAGATCAAATAAGAAAGTATCTGGGAGATAACGGTTGTGGATCCTCCAGTCAGAACGTATAGCGTATAATGGCGTTAATTTAAAAAAGCTTCAATTTGCTTAATTACAGTGTATAATTTTCTTTTTCTACCACACGGCAAAGATTTTTACACTATTTTGCCACTTTCACACAACCCACCGAATTTTGGTGGGGAGGTGGGGGCGAAGGAGGGATGAATTTTTGTGCCGTGGACCGATCTATTTTTCGTAACGTGGCAAAGGACTTAACATTGTAATGGAAGTACTTTTGATTAAATTTTTCATGAAGAAAGTTGTTTGCAGTGTTAAAGTTTATTCTATTATCAGAAAACATTTGTTTTGGTATATTTCTACGAGAAATAAAGCAATTCAAGAAGGCAATGAAAGCTTCCGAAGTAAAATTGAAAAATAATTCCAAATGTATAACCTTAGTTAAAATGCATATAAATAAGCATATATAAGTTATTCATATGGTCTATGATCGCTGCCCACCATGCCGAATTATTAACTGACCATTATAATGGAAGGAAAATAATAGAACGATTGAGATTTTGTAAATAAATATTAATATCTAGAGCTCTCGTCTGAATTCGCGACGGTTATGGTAATTATCAGTTATGTCGCTCTATTGAACAGCGGATCTCTTTTTACATTAACAGCGGTTAAAACTTAAGCAGTCTAGAAACCCAGTTCCAGTAGAATCTTTTGATAGCCTTGCTTCAGATTCAAAATATATTGCATCAGTGGAAATATCTTCTAATCACACCGTCTTTTCGATGAGCATAACTTGTAATTTTTTATGAAAAATAATTTCGCGATGACTATTGATTTTAAAAACTGGAGTATTCCAGCAAATATTAAGCTAGCTGATCTGTTTTTAACATACCCCATAACGTAGATATGTTTGGGCGCTCAACTATTTCTAAAAATCTTACGTATGGACCGATTAACTAGCAAGGGAAGTTATCCAGTTTACAAAATACTGAATTAGGGTGGATTTTAAGCGGTGAATACTTAACGGATCAAAACAAAAATCTTTGCAGAATTTCAACCAAAACACCTGAACTTAAAACAGTTCCTAAGCTGAAACAAAAGATTAGCTTAGTTTCTACTTAAAGGAAGCCTGAATTAATTTCTAATTTGTCTAAATTACTGCATCTGCAGAGGAACACTGCCTATTGTTAAAGGTTTGATAGTAATTGTCGAATAACTTCGAGACTGAGAGCTTCCTCAGGCTTATTGATGCTCCTCAGAGTTAGACGCTGCTCTTTATGTATGTATCAAAATATGCCAGAAATCCAGCTACCCTCAAGAAATAATAGGCCTGGAAGTGGGAGAAACGTTACCAACTAAATCATCTATTAGAGATCTACATCCAGTTCCCAACAATCAAGGAATACTCCAAGTAGGGGGACATCCACAAAATTCATAATAACCTTTTGAATCTTTTTATCTCCAACCCATCACTTCTCGCGTCTCATCATTGCCAACTAACATCTTCGTCTTCTTCATGCTGGTCGGCAGTTATTAATCTCGTCTTTAAGGGAAACATTTTGAATTTCAGGTATACGACGCCTGACTAGAACTGTTCTTCACAAATGTGTGACCTGTTTTAAACTAAATTCTGTAACTCACTCTCAATTTATGGGAAACATACCATCGTATTCAGTGCATCCTGATCGCGTGTTTATTAACACAGCAATTAATTATGCAGGCCCTCCGTAAATCACAACTGGAACACTTCGTTCTGAAACCAAGGTTAAAGCTTACGTAGCTGTTTTTGTCTGCTTAGCAACGCAAGAAATTCATTTGGAATTAGTAATCGACCTACAGAAGCCTTTAAGGCTGCACTTCGTCGTTTTATGGCACAAAGAGGAAAGAGTCTAAATCGGTATAGGATAACAGTGAAAATTTTAAAGGAGCTCATCATGAGCTAAATGGACTATATAAATTTTTAAATGAGAAGAACAACGAAATATCTGAAAAATAGACATCGGAATCTTGCCAATGGATTTTTATACCACCATCTTCTCCACATTTTGAAGGCATCTGGGAGCGGCTGTAAAAATCTATGAGATACCCCCTTAAACGTGTTTCTGGAAATAGCAGCTTAACATCTGAAGAGATGGCTACTCTATTAGCTCAAATTGAGGCTTGTCTAAAATCTAGAACTTTGAAAAAATTATCTGACAATTCTTTAGAATTCCTTACTTCCTACCATACTCCAGGCCACTTCCTCATAGGTGAACCTCTGACTACGATTCTTAACCCAGACCTATGTGATACAGCTGTTAACAGGTTGGATCATTGGCACTGCCGAACGCTACATTGCTATACATGATTAAGATTACCACGCCTAAGATGGACATTCCTTGTCGCCAAAAACGGCTGTTGTCACAGTCCGTAGAGAAGACACCAGCTCTGCTGATCGCCTTAAACAGGTAAAGGAGGAATCGGAGATTATATGGCTGAGGACGTACTTACTATCTGTCTGTATGGGTCGTGTTGAATCTTGAGATTAGATGTCGACTTGAATCATGAAGATGTGAAAAAGAGGTTGGGAGGAACCCTACATGGAACTAGGGTAACGGACTGGAGTCCAAACCTCTGATTGGTTTCTATTATGTGTTAAAGACTTGGATATTGATACAACTCAGGAAGAGGTAGAACAGGCCGTTTGGTGGGAGGATGGCGAGGGCCTTATATGCGAGTCTCTCCTTTGAAGCCAGCTTATTGCAACGTGTTCCGGGCTACTGTCCGTCTTCTGTACAGAGAGGCTAGACAACTTGCAGATAAATCTCGAATGAAGATTGGTTGGTACTCGAGTAGAGTAGAATTAATGAGCGAGCAGAATAAATGCTACTTCTGTTGGGGTATTGGCCATTAGAGGGAAGACTCTCGTAGCCAAGATAGATATTTGCTCTGTTTCAACTGTGAAGGCGGCAGTCAGAAGGCTGTGTATTGCATGGAACCTCGAAGATGACTTGACTGTGGTGACTCTGGATACAGCACTACTGACAGGAAATGTAAACACTAATCGTCATGCTAAGAGTTCTACTCTCCAATGCTAACAGATGCTCGCTTTTCCATGATCTTGCGAGAGAGTTGGCTAAGGAGAAACAAGCCTATTTTCTCGTAACGATTGAATCGAACACGTCAGTCGTGGCCGGCTACAACTGGATACGGGCAACAGGGCTGACGTTGCATTACGGGATATCAGTAGACAATTGGTCTGGCAACTTTTGAAGAAGGGTGATGGTATCCTCTGCATCGACTGGCAGAAGAGGTGAACATGGGAAATTAAGTTTCTCGTAACTGCGACTTGGCCTATTTTGCGGCATTCCTGATATGACTGCATAACAATTAGTGGGACTAGGAAGAAGTTCTTGTTTGTAGGCGATTTCAACTGGATTTCTGTGGAAGCCGGTAGAACATACACTAACAGAAGGGGCGAGCTGTTAGCTGAATTAATGAGTATTTTAAATCTTTATTGAGTGAATGACTGTACACCAACATTAAAACAATTAAGAGAAATTAAACACTGAAAAGATGATAAAAAATGTTATTAATGCTTTATAAATAAAAATATCCATTGATAAAATATCCACAGCCATAAAAATACCTAAGGCCCGACAAACACAAATTACAATTTGTCGTACTTTAGTTATTGTTCTTAGCGATGGATATTTTTAATAATCAGAATAAAAACTTGATTAGCTGATCTATATTCAGTCTTCTAAACTTATTACTAAAGTTACATTAATCATATCTTAAAATTGCACTCGACGTCCAAATATAAACAAAATCCAATATCAGTAACTGTCAGTTTATTTGTCTGATATTCAGTATCAACACTAAAATTAGAAGACTTGAACTAACAAATACAGATAAATAAAAAAAGAAGAGTACAAACAAAAATAAAAGTACTTAAGTCAAGGTTATGATTTCTTACTATGAATATCAACAGCTAACCGACCGGATTAGCCTAGTGGTAAACTTGTCATCGCAAATCAGCTGAATTCGAAGACGAGAGTTCTAAGGCTCAAATCCAAGTAAGGGTAGTTACTTTTATTCGGATTTTAATACTAGATCGTGGATAACGATGTTCTATGGTGGTTGGGTTTCAATTCACACATCTCAGGATTGGTTGATCTGAGACTGTACAATACTACACTTCATTACATATACATATACATATCATCCTCATTCATCCTCTAAAATAATACATTACGATGGTTCTGGAGGCTAAATAGAAAAAGAAAGGAAAAAAGAGTATCAGCTTCATTTTATCAAATATTTAAGTCATTAAGAACTATTATAAATATTTATCTATTAGTAATTACAATGAGTTAAATAAAAGTAAACTATTCAAGAAAGTTCAATTAGTAAAAAAGATTTATGGTCAAATTTAAAGTTAAAATTTAAAACGTTCTGGCTATACTATAATTTTTTAATACCGGTTAGTAAAAGCAAACCATTAACTTTTCAATCTGAAGAAGGAAAAACAGGTTATGATTTCAAGAAATTTTATTTCCACAGAATTGCAGTAAAATATTATTTTCCGCAGTGGATGAATTATAACAAACAAATTAAAGTCATAAAAATATAATGTAATGTCCCATGACACCTTTTAAAATAAAATAAATTAGAGCCTTTTTTTTTAGAATATAGTTCGAAGTATTTCTTATATGTAAAAAATTACGAACTTCAAACTTTACGTCATGAAAAACAAAATTTTGTTTAATATTATGAACTTAAACATGTTTATTTTAGAATTAAATGTTGTTTTATTTTATTAGTACAGTTTAAGTCAACGAGTATTAATTGGGAGTTTATCGGAAGAGATTACAAAAGTAGATTTATCATTATTACTTTTTAAATATTATTGATTTCATATGTACTTGAATGCAGGTATTCGTTTAAAATTCTAATTTGCAATCCTAATTATTTTTAACTAATTTACTTATAGAAAAGAAGATTTACTGCTTTAATTATCCGCGAAGTAGAAAACTAGTTATTACAATCTGGCTAGCATTGACTGAAGTTATCGTATAACATTCTACTAATTTGCCGGTATTAGTTCTTAAAACAAATTATTACGTCAATATAATGTATAAAATTAAACAGCTAATTTTTTCAAGTCTTAACGGGTAGTATAGTGTTAAATCTAAGGTTATTCTAACAAATATTTTATGTAATTTTGTGTTTTTACATATTATTTCTAGTTTAAACACATAGCGCGTTGTATCAAGCTTTATAAGGTTGTTTCATTTGATATAACATCCGGTTACGAGCGATGATTCCCTCTTCAGAACTTCATTATGCTTCAGCCGATGTAAATGTATATAAAGTTTGGAAACTTGTTGGAATTTTAATGTTATAAAATTATAAATCCTTTGATTATAGAAATATTTTATATCAGCTCTTATAAGTTCTAATAACTTATAAACGGTTGTTCAATAACTGTGCAGGTTTATTTATCCAAATAAATGATTTTGAAAAGTTTTTTTTATGTATATTGATTTTAGACAACTCTCCCTAGATATTTTCTGTAACAGTTTTATATTCAGCGGTATGCTAGTTGAAATGAATTCATATCCTTCATATCATTTGGTAGTTTATTAAACGATAAATTCCAGTTTCACATGCAAATATGGGTTTAGACTGGTTACATCCAGGTATATCGTATTTTACGCAACATTTTGTCGGCTATTCCTGCTTGTTCAAAATGGAACAGTTATTTTCGCCTTTAGCTGAATTGACCTGGTTCAAAATGCCTGTAGCTAGTTGGTTGGGAGTATTTTTCGGATTGTATCGATTAGATTTCAAACAGTTCCGCTTAGTTTTAAGTAATTAGGTTTATAGTCTATATCAGGTTTATTTCTCACTTACAGATAATATCTTTCATACGATTCAAATGAAATATATCCGGTTCCTTTCTTATGTGTTCAGGTTAAAATAACAAAAATATTTTATTCTATCTAACCATTACACAATAGTACATAATATATATAGATCACATCAGGAATGAGTAGGTAATAATTCTACTCAGTGGCTGAAAAAAAAAAACTACCCCAGTATTTTTGCCGGATGATTCAAGGAAAGCAATGCTAAAACTTTGGTCAGAGCAATATCACAAAAACGCAATTAATAATGAAATAGTTATAGAAATTATTTACGATCATATTAGTTGCTTATAATAGAGTTACATGTAAAAATATTACTATAAATAAGTAAACATACTAAAAGTAAATAATAACTAAAATATAAATCACAATTCAGAAAGTATTAATTAAAATTGAGTAAATATTTATGTATTCATTGAACGGAGATTTAGAAAATTCTGGTTAATTTTTTTATTTTTAATTAGTATTGTGTATAAATTCATCAACCGAATATAATTTTTGTGTAAAAGAAAATTTTTTAACTCTGTTTTAGATAAATTTGAGGGAAGATTTAAAAGATTTTTGCTAATCTTTGTCTATTTTGAGGTAGGTATTGTTCTTTAACAATAAGCAACTATTTTTTTTATCTATGATTGAACATACAAATATGAGTCGTTAAAAGCATTAAATTGGATGCCGACCGTCTCCGTCAAAACCAAGAATTTTTACCTAATATTAAAACCAATGAATTCTGCTATTTCTACTTTTCATTCTTCCTATTATTATTATTATTATTATTATTTTTTTTTAATTAAGAAAATAAAATAAAATAATCCTTTACACTGTAAAAAAAAATCTGGTAGGAACACCACAAGACTTCATTTTACACCAATTAAATTACGTATTCACATTTTTTGCTGCACTTCATTTAAACTTATTTCATTTGAAAGTGGGATACGATCCTTTATACTTTAATACAGTGGACAGTTATATAATTTCTGAAATATTAGTTTTTATTAACATCAAATATTTATACAGTTATTAATTCAACAAACTGAGAAATATAAGGATAGAGTAAAAGTCCCTTCATTACTCGTATTACTAGATGATTATTATTCGTATCTTCGTGAGTTACTGTTTAACAAAGTTTCAGGTTTCTGGTGTGTCGTATAAATAAAAGTTAATAATAATTAAATGTTCCGTTTTGTGAACTCCTGTATACTGGTTACAAATGTTAATTTCGAACTTACGGTGTAAAATATTCAGTTTTTATTAATGGATTATTTGGTGAATAATAGAAAACGAAAATGAAACAATCATACAGGAAAAAGAAAGATAACATGAACAAATATATCTCAAAAATTAACGACAAGAAGATGAAGATGAAGAGGAAGAAAATGTTAAGAACAAGGGAAGAATAAATGTTTAAGAGATGATAAATATAAAGAGAAAGAAAATGATAAAATCAAAGAAAGAATAAGCTGGAAGAAAATGTTAAAACCAAAGTAAAATAAATAGATTAAGAAATAGAAAGAAAACGTTAAGAAGAAGGAAAGAATAAAAATATTAAGAGAGGATGATGAATACAAAGAGAGAGATAATTTGAAAACTAGAGAATACGTACACTAATTAAGATCAGAAAGAATTATATCAAACCAAAGAGCGATTAAATGATTGGCAACAGAAAACAAATAAACGAAATAATGATCAATTCCGAGTTAAGCAGAATATTATCCGGCAATATCAGAGGAGTAATGAACTAAAGATAAGAATATTTTGCAATTTTTTAAAGATCGGGTATTGCCTCAGTGTGTATGTTGTTTCTGTTAGGGTCTATTTTTTAGTCACTCTGTAGTTAACATTAATGTAGACATTCCAGAAAAATTCTAGAAAAATTAAATAAAATTATACAGAAATTAAACTAGAAAATTCAAAAATAATACGATTCTAAATTATAATTTTCAGTTAATATTAAATAATCACATTGTTTCACCAAATCTATAACATATACAGATATATAATAATGCCAATTAAATTACATACACAAATTTTTAAAAGTACACATAATTTTATTTCACTAATAACTTCTGAATTTTTCGTTTTTTCTTTTGTGGATTATTATTTATCGTAATTTTTTTTTACAATCATGGGGTTAATAATTATTAATAAATTAATAAAATTAAATTTAAAAAAAAAGTTGAAAAGGTAAATTAAAAATGATGAAATCTGATTCGACCCATGTGCCTTCTTCCCTTGTAAGATCCAAATATTTCACTAATTAAACTTTTATTTGGCTATAACTATAGAACCAATTAAATAAGTACCACTTATGATAAGTCGTTGAAGAGCTCTCAATGAGGGCTTATTGGTTAAGAAATAGTCCAAAATCCAGATTTTTTGGAATTTGGTCTTTTATGGACATTTTTTGTTCAGTCGATTGCAATAAAAATGAGGAAGTGCACAACTAGATGTTACAACAGTCCTAAATCCAAAATTTCAATACCTTACGGCAAATCGTTTTTGAGATACTTAATTAATACGCGAGATACTTACATACTTATGTACGTACAGACGTCACGCCGAAACTAGTCAATATGGATTCAGAGATGGTCAAAATGGATATTTCTGTTGAAATCAGATTTTTTTCGCGATCATAATACTGTCTTTACTTCGTACAAGGAAGTAACAGTACAAACAATCATAATGCAAAATCACAATTTTCATCAACCAATAACGAGGGAAATTTGGTTAAAAGTTTACAGAAATAAATAATTTAAATTTTAAGTCATTTCTACCAATTCTGTCACCCCATTCAAACATACAAAACGTATCATTCATACACCATTCACATATTTATGACATCAGGCTTGGTTTTTTATAATTTTGATTAATTTCCTCAGTGGCCATCCATGAACTCGTCAACGGTGTAAAACACCTTAGATACTGAATTACAGTAGTCTTGAAAATTATATATTTCGAATTTAGTTTTATATTCCATTTGCATGTTATTCTACAGAGTAAAATTTATAATGTACAAGACGCTTATTTTTATTAGGGTAAATGTTTGTAAATAAATATTTGAAAGGTTTCTGGTATGTGGGACTAGGGCGTAACGTAAATTAACCGGATTCTATATAATAACACTTAAAATAAAATTAAGTTTATTCCAGTAATAATATTTCTTCAATTAAAATATAATTCTTCAGAATTTTTGCCGTAATCTTCAAATCCAAACAATATGAAGAAAACATCATTACATGAAAAACGGAAGAAAATATTAAAAAAAAAGAACAATGATTTCCGAATAACTACAAATAAATACATAAAACAGTTGTATTTTTTTTTTTTTGTCTTCAGTCATTTGACTGGTTTGATGCAGCTCTCCAAGATTCCCTATCTAGTGCTAGTCGTTTCATTTCAGTATACTCTCTACATCCTACATCCCTAACAATTTGTTTTACATATTCCAAACGTGGCCTGCCTACACAATTTTTCCCTTCTACCTGTCCTTCCAAAATTAAAGCGACTATTCCAGGATGCCTTAGTATGTGGCCTATAAGTCTGTCTCTTCTTTTAACTATATTTTTCCAAATGCTTCTTTCTTCATCTATTTGCCGCAATACCTCCTCATTTGTCACTTTATCCATCCATCTGATTTTTAACATTCTCCTATAGCACCACATTTCAAAAGCTTCTAACCTTTTCTTCTCAGATACTCCGATTGTCCAAGTTTCACTTCCATATAAAGCGACACTCCAAACATACACTTTCAAAAATCTTTTCCTGACATTTAAATTAATTTTTGATGTAAACAACTTATATTTCTTACTGAAGGCTCGTTTAGCTTGTGCTATTCGGCATTTTATATCGCTCCTGCTTCGTCCATCTTTAGTAATTCTACTTCCCAAATAACAAAATTCTTCTACCTCCATAATCTTTTCTCCTCCTATTTTCACATTCAGTGGTCCATCTTTGTTATTTCTACTATATTTCATTACTTTTGTTTTGTTCTTGTTTATTTTCATGCGATAGTTCTTGCGTAAGACTTCATCTATGCCGTTCATTGTTTCTTCTAAATCCTTTTTATTCTCGGCTAGAATTACTATATCATCAGCAAATCGTAGCATCTTTATCTTTTCACCTTGTAATGTTACTCCGAATCTAAATTGTTCTTTAACATCATTAACTGCTAGTTCCATGTAAAGATTAAAAAGTAACGGAGATAGAGAACATCCTTGTCGGACTCCCTTTCTTATTATGGCTTCTTTCTTATGTTCTTCAATTGCTACTGTTGCTGTTTGGTTCCTGTACATGTTAGCAATTGTTCTTCTATCTCTGTATTTGAACCCTAATTTTTTTAAAATGCTGAACATTTTATTCCAGTCTACGTTATCGAATGCCTTTTCTAGTTCTATA
The DNA here is from genome assembly GCF_047948215.1 of Lycorma delicatula. NCBI lineage: Eukaryota > Metazoa > Arthropoda > Insecta > Hemiptera > Fulgoridae > Lycorma > Lycorma delicatula. The sequence goes on along the minus strand of NC_134455.1, from coordinate 172,850,390 downwards.
AACGCCAAGTATGTTGGTTTGTTTTTCTTTAATCTTCCTTCTACTATTAATCTGAGGCCTAAAATTGCTTCCCTTGTCCCTATACTTTTCCTGAAACCAAATTGGTCTTCTCCTAACACTTCCTCCACTCTCCTCTCAATTCTTCTGTATAGAATTCTAGTTAAGATTTTTGATGCATGACTAGTTAAACTAATTGTTCTGTATTCTTCACATTTATCTGCCCCTGATTTCTTTGGTATCATTACTATAAGACTTTTTTTGAAGTCTGACGGAAATTCCCCTTTTTCATAAATATTACACACCAGTTTGTATAATCTATCAATCGCCTCCTCCCCTGCACTGCGCAGTAATTCTACAGGTATTCCGTCTATTCCAGGAGCCTTTCTGCCATTTAAATCTTTTAATGCTCTCTTAAATTCAGATCTCAGTATTGTTTCTCCCATTTCATCCTCCTCAACTTCCTCTTCTTCCTCTATAAAACCATTTTCTAATTCATTTCCTCCGTATAACTCTTCAATATATTCCACCCATCTATCGACTTTACCTTTCGTATTATATATAGGTGTACCATGTTTGTTTAACACATTATTAGATTTTAATTTATGTACCCCAAAATTTTCCTTAACTTTCCTGTATGCTCCGTCTATTTTACCAATGTTCATTTCTCTTTCCACTTCTGAACACTTTTCTTTAATCCACTCTTCTTTCGCCAGTTTGCACTTCCTGTTTATAGCATTTCTTAATTGCCGATAGTTCCTTTTACTTTCTTCATCACTAGCATTCTTATATTTTCTACGTTCATCCATCAGCTGCAATATATCGTCTGAAACCCAAGGTTTTCTACCAGTTCTCTTTATTCCGCCTAAGTTCGCTTCTGCTGATTTAAGAATTTCCTTTTTAACATTCTCCCATTCTTCTTCTACATTTTCTATCTTATCTTTTTTACTCAGACCTCTAGCGATGTCCTCCTCAAAAATCTTCTTTACCTCCTCTTCCTCAAGCTTCTCTAAATTCCACCGATTCATCTGACACCTTTTCTTCAGGTTTTTAAACCCCAATCTACATTTCATTATCACCAAATTATGGTCGCTATCAATGTCTGCTCCAGGGTAAGTTTTGCAGTCCACGAGTTGATTTCTAAATCTTTGCTTAACCATGATATAATCTATCTGATACCTTGCAGTATCGCCTGGCTTTTTCCAAGTGTATATTCTTCTATTATGATTTTTAAATTGGGTGTTGGCAATTACTAAATTATACTTCGTGCAAAACTCTATAAGTCGGTCCCCTCTTTCATTCCTTTTGCCCAACCCGTATTCACCCACTATATTTCCTTCCTTGCCTTTTCCAATGCTTGCATTCCAATCTCCAACTATTATTAAATTTTCATCTCCTTTTACATGTTTAATTGCTTCATCAATCTCTTCGTATACACATTCTACCTCATCATCATCATGGGCGCTTGTAGGCATATAGACGTTAACAATCGTTGTCGGTTTAGGTTTTGAATTTATCCTTATTACAATGACTCTATCGCTATGCGTCTTGAAATACTCCACTCTCCTCCCTATTTTCTTGTTCATCACGAAACCTACTCCTGCCTGCCCATTATTTGACGCTGAGTTAATTACTCTAAAGTCACCCGACCAAAAGTCGCCTTCCTCTTCCCACCGAACCTCACTAATTCCTACTATATCCACGTTTACCCTATCCATTTCCCTTTTTAAATTCTCTAGCCTACCAACCTTTTTTAAGCTTCTAACATTCCACGCTCCGACTCGTAGAATGTTATTTTTTACTTTTCTGGTGACCCCTTCCTTAGTAGTCCCCACCCGGAGATCCGAACGGGGGACCTTTTTAACCAAGGAAGGCGCCTCCATTATTGCTTTTGAAAATGCAGAGCCACATTTTCTTGGAAAAAAAAAACAGCTGTAGTTTTCCATTGCTTTCAGCTGCGCAGTACTCAGAGGACTGAGTGATGTTGATACGGCCGTTTAAGTCGTCCTGACTCACGCCCCTAACAACTACTGAAAGAGCTGCTGCCCTCTTTCAGGAATCATTCCTTAGTCTGGCTCTCAACAGATACCTCTCCGATATGGTTGCACCTTCGGTCCAGCTACTCTGTATCCCTGAGCACTCAAGCCCCCTCACCAACGGCAAGGTCTCATGATTCATAGGGGAGGACAGTTGTATTACAAAGACAAATTTAACATAAATATATTTTTTGTGATAATGAAACTATAAAATTATTATTTATTTTTTTAAATAAAAAATAGAAGAATTATGTTGTAATAAAATATTTTATTGCCTAAAATATTTATAGAAAAAAAGGTTTATTGAAGTATTTTGAGTTGTTATGATGATAATTTAAAATTAATTTACTCCAAATTACTTTTAAAAACTAACTTCACAAAAAGCATTCAAAACTTATATAAAAAAACTGTTAGGAAGACGATCGACTGAAAGGTACCAAACGAAAGAGCAGACAAAGCTGAATGACTGACAATAACAAACAAAAATTCCCTTGCACGTAATTCCTGCCACATCTCATTAAATGGAACAGGAGTTAGAAGACGACAGGTTGTGCGTACGGTTCAACCTGTCAAACAAATCTACAAGCTTTTATTAACTAACGAATTTGTTTAACCCGTTATATATAAAACATTACATAGGATTATTAATATCCACATTTAGTTTGTTACTACAAATTTAAAATAATAGAAATCGATTTTTCATTGTAGCCATATTATTCTCTTTTGAAATGTAAGTTGTCGTTTTATTAGGTTATTTTCTATTATATCCTGTTTTACTTTTTTACATTCCGTTAAAACCTTTTATATCTGATTTCAAACTATTGAATATGGACTTATCAAGTTAAAATCACATTTAAAAAATTATAACCTCCCCAACTTGTATTATTAATTTAAGTTATTTTTTTTTTAATTTATCTGCTATATTTTTGTTATACGTAGCTTCGTATATACTGCTCCTAAAGTACAAATTTCTTTACACCTTATAGAAACCATGTCTAAACTTTTTTGCCGTTTGTATTTTTTAATCTGATTACTGCTTTAATTCATCCTACTATTTAAATCTGGTTGTAAACTATTTTCAGTTATGTAGATCTGGTTACATAAAATGTATTTTCGATGAAATTTGATTTTTTACGGTTATAGGTATTTGTTTTTAAATCAATAGATAGTTATCTCTATGTATACATCCGGACCTCCATAGGGAAAAACCCTGCCTTGTGACGATCCCGGTCGCCATACCATGGGCTTTACCGGAGGTCATCTTTTAGACCCTCTAAACTTGATAACAAAACACAGTCATCAGTTTGACCTCTGTCAAGATGCCACCGATGCAAATGCCTTGGCAGACAATTCTGTACGAGTACTTACACAACCTACTATCCCCTTCGTATGGCCTCTTTCAATCACAACCACCTACCATAACTTACAACCCTCAACTATCAATTTAATCTATTCTCGGAAGCGCAATCCCCGTACCTTCCCCTAACATCGAAAGTTTCAGACAAAAACTATTCTTTTATCTAACTTCAATTAGACTGTACACTCAGATCATTAATTGATTGAATCTTTAAATACAATAATTGCTATCCTCATACAACAGAAAACAAAGTGTTGATTGCAAATACAATTTTGTCCTACAATTCAATTTACTCAAAATGTTTTTACCAGTTATTTTGTTCTTCATTATCTAAATTTGGCTTTAACAGAAGTATTCAGAGCATTTCAAATTTTAAAATGTTGGATCCGATTTCACCAAAATTTGGATGATCACCAAAATTTCAGGCTATGTTCTATAGATTACAAGAATTATATAAGATCGTCATAAGTTGTACTTGACTTCAAGCAGTTTTAATATACATTATGTTATCGTTTACACAGAAACTAAGTAAAATCATGGTTGCATCACCAGTGGTTTACATATTTTACAATTCCCCCCCTCCCATAAATATATTTATTATTGAAGAAGTAAATTCATGTTTAATTGCCTATAACCGAATTCTAACTATTTTACCCAGATTTAATAAATTTTTTCATATGTACTAAATTTAACCTCTCTTGTAATATTACACATTAACTGATTGTATGCGTTGCCCTGTTTTATAACAGTAATATCAGTTATCAACCGGGTAGATAGACTACATAATTTTCATAACCAGTTATGCCTTTTATACTCGTATAAATGTATACATTTATATAAAGTGGTGTATATATATATATATATATATATATATATATATATATACGACTTTAATTGATTATATCCATAATTAACTTTATATTTAACCCTATGAAGGTATATTTGCAGAACGATTTTTGTTTTTATAAGTTACTTCCACTACGGGTTTAGTAATAATTTATCTGGTTGTAAATGATTTTATCATTTCATCCTCTTTTTTCCTTTTGTGTCATGATTAGATCTTTTCAGAATTTTAACGGAAGTACTATCTGATGTTTAGGTAATTCAGTTAAATTGGCTTCACCTAATTTTATATGCCGTCAATTCGTTTTGCCTAATTTAAATTGGCTGTATTCTGTTTCTGTTTTTGTTGGAAGTGATGTAAACTACACAAAATAAAACCCATTTCGTCTAGGTTTTGTTGTCATAGGTATATTTTTTTGAAATTTAACTCAGAATTTATGATTATAGCTGCTTGTAATTTGTCATTACCTTATAATATGTTGTGCTTATCACTAATATGTAGTTTCAACCTTTCGAATTTGGTTAATATTTTTGGGTAGTGTTATCACATTTCTATATCAGTCATTTTATTGACTGATTGATTGTATTGATTGTATTGACATTTTATTTCCAGTTAAACACATTTATCGTTGAACGCATTTAAATCTTCGTTTCTCTATCGTTACTGCACACGGCACAAAACCATTTCAAACAGTTAAAAACTAGAATTAACCAGTTGCAGCAGAAATATTTATCTGAAACCGGAAAGAACTAGCTCATATCAGTTGAAAAAAAAAGAAGTTTATATTGAAAAATCTGTCTAAAAAAGAAAAACCAGATAACACTACATCTTACTTGTAGAAATCTTCTTAATCGCTATATAATCACAATTTATAGATCAAAATCACTATAAAATTTACTCTAACCTTTTAAAATAAGGTACAAAAGAGATAAACATTGAGAAACCCGGTAAAACCGGTAAACATTGGCAAACCGGTAATAAACAAAATAAATTTATTTACGTTAAATAAGCAAGTATACAGTCGATTAAAACAGCTGAAAAGTATTCTAATAGGTTAAAACTACGTACAAAAAAATTCCAGACGAAACACGTTCGGACGGATTCGGTGAAACCGGCGCAAAATATATATAACATTTTAAAAATAAAATTAACTGGTCTCAAACCTGTAATAATTGGAGGATCAAGCCTTATCTAATCATTTAGAAATCAGTTTGAAACGTATTTTATTGCAGAAGTATACGTCAAAAATGATAAAACCCAGTTATAAATTCATCCAACTACAGTAAGAGCGATGAACTTAAGGATTAAATTTGAAGTGTTTGTATGACTTCCAAAAACAATCTACAAAGTATAATTAGACTATTTTGATCATAAATTTTTTCTTCCTAAATTGTACAAAAAACAACTCTGTCGTATTGTTTTATATTTTCCTTTTATTGCTATCATATATTTCTACATTATAGAAATAAAGGTTTACAAGATTTTCAGGACTTTTTTGGAAAAGTACAATTTATATATTTATTGGACATTTTTTATATAATTTATAAAAAATAAAAATAAAAACTGTTTTAAAACCGTACTAAAAATATTAGTACTAAAAAGTTACAAATAATTATCTTTTATTTATTAACTAAAGTAAAAGTGTTTACAACAAATACCTTTTTTTGAAGTCTGTGCCAACCGACACAAAAGTGTGTGACTGTAGCACACAAAGTTACTGTCACTGTTTCGTCTGTTATAATCTACGAAGACGTAAAAATATATTTTCCCCTCAACCTTAATTGTATAGTGATCCTGATGTGGGTGACTGATTTGCAAGAACTAATGTGAAATATCAGAAAAAGTTTTTAGCCTACATCTAAAATTATCCCTACGACGCCTCTAAGTTTCAATTTCGAATTTTTTTTTTGTTTTTAAAAATATTATCATTATTCTCAAAACTACAAATGTTTTAAAAAAATATGCAAGAAAATTTCGATGTAAAATATAAAAACGTTTCAGTCTATGGTTTCCAATTTAGAAAAAAATGTGCATAAAATAATTATAAAAATGAAAATATTAACTTTTCTTTACAGTTATGCATATTTTTTGTTGCCATTTTATTCTTTAATTGGTTTCAGAAGCAGGTTCTTTGGACCATACACATTGATAGTAGTAATTCCCACGACAAGCGATTGGGATAGATTGATAGATCAAGGTGAAAAGAATGTAAATTTAAATGTAATATTTTATTTTTAAATTTCTCTTTGTGATATTTGTTTACTGCAGCAACAATCTATACAATTTCGTAATTGACAATTCAAAAATAATATGCCTGCTTTTTTTTACTCAGACCTTGTTTGCAAACAACATCTAAAAATTCAGAATTTAGCGCGTGATATTTATTTATAATATTTCAACATTATATGTCAGGGTTAATGGCGTCAAAAGTAAGGAAGACCTACAACCGGTATATCATATCTACTAGTCACTACTTTACTGAAAGCTAGTAACTTGATAATCACTCACCCTGTAACCGATGCCTTCTTATTTTTGGCACATTTTATGTGCCAAAAATTTGCTTAATTTTATATATAGTTTGTAATTATATATATATATATATATATACCAGCGGATCCGACAGACGTTGTCCTGACGTGGCATTGTTCTGTAATAAATGCACAACACATAAATATAAGTAACTTATTTAAGTTAAAATTAGCAGGAATGTGGACGAAATTTCATTAATATGACTATTAGTATGACTATTATCAGTTTGTGATTGTAGTATTATTGTAATGGGTTTATTGATTAATTATGTGTAGTATGGTTAATATTTATTTTCACTAAATATTGAGATATCTGACGAAAATCTAAACATTGTAAAATTAATAATTAGTGTAATTAATAATTTTTGGTTCTTACGTATTAACGCCACCGCAGCTACAGCTTTATTTAAAAACAAAGTAGTCAATTGGATTTCGGTGGAATATGGGCCGATATAGAGTTTAACATAGATTCAAAACAGTCTCTTTATTTATTTTATAAATATAATATAACCAAACTTAACCTACGCTCGCTTCGCTCGCTAACTTTGACTAATTAACAGGAGTGTTTTGATTATTTAAATAATAAATAATTGCAATAATTACTGAATTTATTAAATAAATACTCTAAAAATTACGGTATTAATTAGTCAAGGTTAGCGAGCGCAGGTTAAGTTTGGTTAAATTATATTTATAAAATAAATAAATATAAATAACCATTTATTAAAATTAATACAGAGACTGTTCATTTTCCACCGAAGTCCGATTTACTACTTTGTTTTTAAATAAAGCTGTAGCTGCGGTGGCGTTAATAAGTAAGTGCCTAAATTTTCATCCATGTAACTTCTAATTTTCACTTAGATCATTTTAAAAAAGAACCTCCTGCATTTTTTTAAAATTTAATATATTTGAAGTTTCATAACCATGTGATAGCTTAATTAATCAATTAATAAAATATTAAAGCACTGTAAAAAAAAGCAAGTTGTTAAAATTTTAGTAGAAATTTTTAGCATTTTTCTCATTCTTTATTTTAACATCTATTTTACCAAATTTTAGATAATTGTAAATTAAAAACAATTTTAGAAAATTTTTTTATATAATTAATCAGCTACAAAAATTATAACTTCAATTTTTTAAATATACTTTAAACTATAATTATTATTCGTAAATTATATTTTAATTTTATAAATGTTATATTTTATTTTACAAACTGACATTTTTATTTTCAAAGAGCCGTTCAATACTTCATAAGTTACATAGAATCAAATGAGAACTGACAATTTAAATTTGTAGGTTAAGTTCATTGTTATGAATGCAGGTGTATACATCATTAAAAACTAATGAAAAAACATGTAAAATACTCACGTCAATACTGCATCTTACAAATTTGCACAATGTATATTTTTTAATTACACTTTAAAACGTTATTTAAATAAATAATATTCTCAATAAGCGCGCAATTCTAGCAGACTCGGTAATGCTTCGCTATTGCTAGATTTGAATATACATACAAATTAAATGAACACAATTGAAAGTTTCATAAAACCTTAAAAACAATGAACATTAGGAACTTCACAAAATTTAACTTTTTACTTTATAAAAGTCAGAAGGTAAATTAGTCCAAACGGCAAAATAACAGCACTACCTACCGGATTGAATTCACACCACTCTCTAATCACAGTATTCGGTGGAAAATTTTTTAACGAAAAGGGCTGTGGCTGCAAAATCATTACAATTAATACTCAACATTAAGAAACTTACAAAACATTACGGAACTTCATAAAATCTTACCTTTCACTTTATAAAAGTCAGAATGTAAATAAATCCAAATGTAAGAACAGCACTACCTATCGGATTTAATTCAAACTACTCTCTAAACACAGTAGACTGTTAAAAATACGAATTTTAATGTAATAACAACACTAAGCTACGACGCAAGTAACTGATATGAGAAAAAGCAACAAAATAAAAAAAATTCCTAGAATCCGATCGCACCACCAACTACCGGTTCTGACTGATATATCAAAAAAAAAAATTCTAAAACGCGTTCGCAGCGCTGCCTACCGGATTTAATTGTGAACCTTAACCATCGCAAGATCAACAAAAACACATAAATAAATTAATTAATTAAAAAAACATTTTCTATCGGATCAAATTGTGAATCTAAACCATTCTCGAATTGACTTAATCACACACACAAAATTTCATCAAAATCAGTTCAGTCGTTTAGGAGAAGTTCAGTGAAATACACACGCACAGAATACATATATATATAAAGATATATAATTTAGAAAACACGTTTCAAACGACAAAGAAAAATTTTCTGAGGCCAAAAATTACAAAAATGCAATATACGTATTTATTCCGTTTATTAATACGTGTGATTTTATATGCTACATCATATTAAACTACAGTATTTTTAGCACATATTTTACCCTATTTCTCCATCCTGGAGGAGCCACTTCTAGGATGAAAAACACCTACATATTATACCTAGCCATGGAAATGATAATACTCTTGTTATCGTAATACTCTTCTTCCTTTCCTTTTTTACACTCTTTAAATTTTCATTTGTTGTATTATCGGTCACTCCCATTCCTGCTTTAAATCCTAATTTGATACTTTTCTCCTTAGATTTCTTCCTCACGAGTTTCAAATAATAATTCCTGAATTTTTAATTTCCTCCCAACATACAAGTTTGGCCGATTTTTATGAATTAGTTAAGAAATCGCAATAATTTTTTCTCAGATCTTCACAAGCAAAAATTACTTCCAAAACAAGGCGTTTCATGAAATTCTGAATAATTCTGTACACTTAAATTGAGGAAACATACTGCATAAATCTTTTTGATTATTTTTTCACTTGTAACTTTCCTCTTATCTTCTAATTAACCACAAAAATTTTTTTTTCGAACGAATGTTATTTAACTTTGGTTCTTTTATTAAAAGATTGTTTAATTATTTATTTTGCATTTCAAAATCTTTAATCTTCTTATTTACTACTTTTATATATTTGTATTTTAATATTTCTTTCTTTTCCAATCGTAAGTCTCTTTAGTTTTTCATTTTTAAAAGCTTCAGATAGGTTCAGATATAAATCTTTATAAGTGAATATAGATCATGTTTTTGTAACATTTTGTGCAAAGGCATAAAATGTTACAAAAAAAAATTATCCATAGAATATACTATAGTATAAATTAATATTTACCGCAACTTAACATTGTTAATGTAATAAATACATTGATCAAGTTTTTATCAATGGTCATTATACTAAGCTTTTGTGAGTAAATATTCAATTTTTTGCTTAATCAGTCATACTTAATTTGTATAAATTGAAAATAAATTATTGTTTCTTAAGAAAACACTTAAGCTAACACTGGAGAGGAAATTTTTCTCTCTTTTGTTTAATGTAATGTCCCGTACATACAAACGCTGAACTCTTTACCCACTCTCTCCACAATTACAGAAAATAATGTACATCCTGCAAGCCAGCTGGAAAATACAAGATACGAACAGTGTTTTATAAGAAAAATAAATCTTAACTAAAAGAAAACCACAAAAAAGTATTTTTTTTTAAATTTTAAATCCACCTCCAAGTACACAAAACAAGAATTATGTCAAATTTCATAAAAATCCGATACGTATTACTAGTGAAATAAGTAATTTAAAATAGAGAGATTAATAGATTTGTACTCGTCAAATGCTTACACTCAGATGAAACTCATATAATACGTAATAGAAATTAATTTTTAAAGCCAGTCGGCTGCAATAACTTCTTGAAAAAAATTATTATGTTTTTTTTAAATTTATTTATTGATACTCAGTATTATTACTACTATATAGTATTTTTAAAAATAAAACGCAGATATTACTTCTTCAAAACGGTTTAAATTAGAATTACATTTTAAAACTGAAAAAAATTATTTAAATTTGTAAATAACCTTGTATAGGTAGACGTAATCTGTTGAAACCGGATCAAAATATATTTAACATGAAGAAAGCTTCTAAATCTATCACCGGACATTATCCACCATCATCAACACCGAAAACATATTTAGCTTGTTAAAATCAACTAAACTTGTACATATATGCCAAAGACTCATAAAATCTTAAAATTTATTGAAAATAAATTTTCTGTAGCTAAAATTGAATTATTGTTAATCTAAAATTGCAAATAAATGTATGTAACCCTTTACATGCGGTTGAAAGTAGACCTACCTGGCTTTATTTGAAATAACTGTCTAAAACCGGAAATAAACCTGTCATAACTGTTACAAACCAATACAACCGGTTTAAACGGCATCTGATAAGTTTATAAGAGATCTTGAAAAAATTGTTCATGGAACATGATAAATTCTTTTAACTTGATATCTTCTGTAAAAACATGAAAAGCTGAAATAAAATATGTCTAACTACATACACATTTTGAAACCGAATACTGTAGGTATAAACAAAATATTAACCTTAAGGACTAATATCACAGTTTAATTAAATAAGATTTTTTTAATTTAGAATACTAAAATAAAAACTAGAAAATTATCTTTTTAATATCGAATAAAATTATACTATTAGAAATAATTTTAGTAATAATATATCATTCAAAGATGTCATACAACATTTAAAATAATCGTCAAAAGTTGCAAAAAGAAGGAATAAATATGATTAAACTAAAATAAGGGCGTTATGTAAATTACAAGGTGGTAAATATTTTCTTTAGTGGCGTATTGACTAACTTGCAGGATCAAGTAGTTTCAAGTGATTCTGCTAGATAGCACTTGCTGTACTCGTGTTCTCGTTTTGATTGTACTCTATATAGTTTTATTAATTCTTTATACATATACATGAAGTACAGTACACATATGTAGTTAGTGTTATTCGTTATTTAGAAATCTGTTTAACCAATGTTTTTGAAAGTTTATTTTGAACTAATATATATTTTAAAAATATATCTTATATAATTTACATGTAGGCCACATTAATTAACTGAATGTTTTTGTAGATAATTTTCCTTTTCCAGCATGCCTACCGATAATATTTATAATAATTACTCTGAATAAACATTCTCTAGTGTAAATCATGTATCAAAATTTACAAAATACTTTTTCGAAAATTGTTGTAATTGTCATTTGCTTTAATTCTTAGCCACTGAAATGTTTTAAGATAGTCCATGGATTTGAAGAGTAAATTCCAGAATTACAAAATAAATTTTATTTTCTAAGGAAGTTGGAATTATTTTACATTATGTTAAATCTCTTTACTGTGAAATTGTACTATAAAATATTTCCCTAAATTTGACCCTGAATCTTGTGCACATATTTATATTAAAATTATAAATAGAGAAATTAAATCAGAAAAATGTTTTTTTCTAAGCTCATACCACAAAATTATCATTAAATTAGAAGAGCTTTAAGCCTGTTTACAAATGAAAAAAAGCAGTTATACAAAATTTTATGAAGGTTAAATTTTTCTAGTAATTTTATTAACCTGAAAATTTCATCATGATGCAAATATATATTATTTTTGTTATAAAACACGATCAATTATTTTTTTCTAATATAATGAATTAGTCAAAATTATAATTATAATTCTATAATCCATTCTTTAGACGTCGGTTATATCATATTTTCTTGATGAACAGATAAATCGTGAAAACGAATAATCCCTTAATTTTTTTTTTTTGAAACCGAAATATGTTTTGTGAAGAAGCAAAGTATTATTACGTACAGTATTTGTAATGTTAATATGTATTATTTATACATATATATATATATATACCCACACACATACATAAGTTATGAAATACATATCTATAATGAAATACGTTACACGTAAAAATATACATAATTTTTTTTTTTTGAGCAATTTATTTTTACAATTTGTCGCCAAAAGGATTGAGACCACAAGTAAAATGTTTGGCTAAGAGTACCATGTCCGGAGACCATCCTAATGTAGCTCACCTCAAATACAATATTGACAATGTGAATCACCTCTCATGACACAAACGAAGAAATTAGTTAACAAAAACAATCAAAACAGATAAAGATAATAGCAGTTAACAAATAATAAAAGCAGAATAGTAGAATCACAAAACAATAAAATCATTCAAGTAGTCACAAATATTATGTCAGATAAAGGCATATAAAAGCAATAGAGTCACGAAAAAATAATAAACGCTTCGAATTCTTAAGATAGAATCAGATCACCGACTAAGAGTCAATCATCAGTTTCAACATATATCTCATTCCACTATAATAATGTTTAAACTATCTTTAACATATTAACCACGGTATCATTCCCCTGGTCATGCAGTCTAATGATCATCCGTGACCTCAGTGAACAGCGAGGTCCAGTATATGTAGCCTCTTCAATTGTCTTACTTGCCAAACATTGTCAAGTAAATTCAGCGCCAAATGATTCATATGCTTGTCCAGCTTTCATATGTAGGCCCTACTATTCTCACAAACACGTGCACTTAAAGATACTTGTGAACCTCATCGATCCTAGCGAAACATGGAATCCTGATACCATCCTGCCCATGTAAATTCGTGCAAGTTTAACATTCAGTCTCCTCTTCTTTCTGACGTGATCCTTCTAGGTCAATCGGGAATCTAGATTTAACTCTAGATACCGTACCATATTTGGGTTGGGAATGAGAGTACTGTCCAGTTGAACCGGAGGGCAATTATTCCTCCTTATGGTAAATGTCATTTGAATCGATTTGCCAGAATGGACTTTCACGCTCTACCTAACCACACATTCGTCGATAAGTTCAAATTGAGCTTGCAGTTTGCCCGAAGCAAGGTTGAGTACACAATCAACCGCCAAAATTGCTGTATCGTCTGCGAAGAATGTAACTGTGATATCTTCTGTGTAGGGAAGGTCTGCAGTACATATGAATGTAGAATTGGACCTATAACTGAAATCTGTGGAACTCCTGATAGATTGTCTGTGCAGACAATTTCTGGAAGCATATGGGAAACAGGCTACCCAGGAAATAAAGATCTCTTTATCAACATTTTCCGAACCGAGTCGCTTGAACAAATTGCATAGGTGATCGGCAAAAATTTCCGCCTTTTGGGTGTCGCTGCCGTCCATCCACTAAGCGACTTTATAGGTGAGAACGGCACCTAGCTGCTTTTTGGTACTCCTCGTAGCCCTCTACAACGAATGTTCACCTTCATCCCAGTGGGGTAACCCTTCGACATAATGTCTAAATATTTGGTATCCCACTATCCTCAAAAACCTCTTACGTTTATAGGGAGATCTCTGAAGGACAGTTCTGTACTCAGGATTTCTGTAGTGTTACCACCTCTACCGAATTCTCCTTTTATCCTCAATGAGTTACATCATCTCCTTTGGAAATTGTCTATAAAAAAATACTAAATATAGACAGAAATCGCATTAAAAGTCTGGTTAAGAAAAATGTATAATATGTATAAATGTATTTAATATGTTTTCTTTACTACGAATAATACCTTCCCTTGAATGGTATATTTGATTTTTTGCAATTAATTGCACAGATTATCTTGTAAAGTGTAGCAGAGAATTATTATAGTTAATGGGAGAAATATATGACTAGTTCTGAAAGGATTTGCTACCTTGTAAATCTATTATGTTCGGTTGGTTCCACTGTGTACAAATGCTTTTGAACGTATTCAAATGATATCTTTGGTATAAAATAACATTGTTGCGTATAGGAGGAGAATACTGGGAGAAAATTATACGTACTCTTAATGTTGAGTCTGAACACCACTAACAATTGAGTTGAAATTTTGAAACTTATTTAGAATTTCTACTTTGGAAAAGCTAGTGTGATTTGTTCATATGAAAACGCTAAGTTTTAACTAATAACATATTATTTCCTGTACCAGTAGTAGTTCTTGAGCTGTTGCAGAATGACAAACTAAGATGGCTGCCACTTCAAAATTTATAAACATAAATTTCCATATGTGTTTATTTCTCAGAAATATTAAGTTAAAAGAGATGAAATTTAATATAAGATTGCTCAATCCACTCTAGAGATAAAATAGCGAGCTGCGAGCTATAAAGCATAACTTAATCAGCAACGCTGCGCCGGTCAAGTAATACAATTAATTTTTTTTTATTTCTAGCCACGCCGCAATTTTCTAATCATTTCAAGCTCAACGATTTTAAGTTCCTCTATTTATGTATGATAAAATAATTCTTTTTGATATAGGTTTTGAATATTAAAGATTTAAAATTACGAAGAATTTTTTTTTATTTGTGGACTCCTGCGCTCAAGGGGAAGCAGTCAGGTAAAATTAATTTCATCTCTAAGCGTTGATAATGAATTTACAAAAAAAGTGTTTTTTAAATTGTTAAAAAAATTCTAAAATACAGCCATAATTCTATATAAACAAAGTTTTAGTTTTGTAGGAAAGGGTGAAGATTTCTGGGTAATTTTTTTTTTCAAGAAATAC
This sequence comes from Lycorma delicatula, assembly GCF_047948215.1. NCBI lineage: Eukaryota > Metazoa > Arthropoda > Insecta > Hemiptera > Fulgoridae > Lycorma > Lycorma delicatula. The sequence goes on along the minus strand of NC_134455.1, from coordinate 172,835,191 downwards.
TAAAAAATATAAGATTTTTACATTTTAACTTGCAAGACGAATTTAAATTAATTTTTTTTTCTTTTAATTAAAAAAAAGTATTTTTGTTACAAAAGATCTCTGGAGTAAAAAGGGTAAAAAAAAGTATAGTGGTTTGAAGGCCTATTGATGAAATGAATATATATTCAAAAATTACCATTAATTCTCTTTTCTGAAGAATGTCCTAGCTAAAGAAAGAAAAATGTATAATGTCATTTTTTGGTGATGAGATAATATGAAAAAAATTATTTGGTCATTTAGACCAAAACACACTCGCCCCTTTTCTCAGGTTTTTCTAAAATGTATTACATTCTTTACCCCCAAATGTAGTAACTACTTACTATGTTAGAAGAAAATCGGTCGAACGGGTCAGGATATATAATACCAAATCCAGGCATTGGCCTGGATTTGATACGTGCATATGTACATACCACAAAGTCCTTATTTAAAATTAATATGTTTTTTTTTTTTATTGATTCCTTAGGATACAAATCTAAAAAAGACAAATTTTTTAGGTTTTTTTTTTACCAAACTATATATTTTCCCGTTTTAGCCATTAATCTGTATCAGTATATATCTCCATAGCCAGGAAAGTAAAAATATACATTAAAAAAAAACAAATAAAGCCTTCTGAATATGTATATATAGGGTCTTTTTTCTTGAACTTGTTAGTATACACTACCAGAATATTGGACGGCTTTTTCTGCACTCTGTTACTATTATACGTATTTAATGTTTAATTATATATTTTATATAATATTCAGAACTTTGTTTTTTTATTCGTTTAGCAATATTAAAGAGAAGCCATCATTATAAGTATGTTTTTTTTTACTGTTTTATATTAATAAATCTACGCCAAAAAAAAAAAACATAATTTCAGAATTTATTACATTAATAATATGCTTAGAAAAATATTATCAAACGGAATTTAATTATCTCCATAAAACGCTGCGTCTACTTTAGCTAAAATAAATAGCATTGAAACTTTTGTAAAGTTTATTAAAAAGGAGACTATTAAATAGTCCTAAACAAAATATTTTAAGCAATAATAAAAATTTATTGTATGTGTAAATGTAGCGGGAAAAAATTCTAAGAATAGGAAAGAAGTTAAACAGAATAAATATGTTACGCTTAATATTGTAAATTGCATGATCTATTTCCATTATTATCCATTTATATTCATTGATATAACTGGACTTAGAACCACTGGCAATCCCAAGGGAAATTTATGGAAACACCAAATCCAGTAGTGATCCCGTAATTGTTATTAAAATGAATAAGTAAAGTTACTTTTTTATTTAATATAAAATCTTATTCTAAAGGTTATGACCAAGAAAGAAATTTCTTTAGCCTCAGCTAGAAAAAAATACTGACGAAAGTAGTTTTGAAAATGTAGTGTACATATACGAAATTGAAATCTGATTGTTACTCCAGTAATTTATCAAGAACTGATTTAAATAAAAATAAATTTGTTCCAACAATTAAAAAAAAACTGTTAAACAGGAATTTTACACCTTTAAATATTCATTATTGTAACATTTTAATATCAAATGGAAAATGTTCAATATATATACATATATATAATTTAATATATTAATCATGGGCTTTTAGATTTTCGTTACAATATTGATTATCGTCTGATAGCCAATAGTTTCTGATCGTCAATAGTTTTGGTAATAAATTCTGGCATTTGATAGTAAATCGACTAGAGGTTACAGCTAGCATTTTATTCAAATCGGAGACATTTAAATATCGGAAATTTTTAATTTTCTATAAATTAAATAGATTAAAGCGGAGATCATCCGCTTTTATGTCGAAACGATCACTTTTTATCTTCCCACAATTATTAATCAATATATACACCTTCGGTATTCTAAAAAAAAAAATATAAAAAAAAAATAATTTCATTAAATAATATGTGTAATCAAGTAATGAACTAATATTTCTTATCCAATTGAAATAATGTTGATACATATTTTTATTAAAATAATTTTATTTCTATTTGGTATTTTAAAAATCCCCTAGTCTACATTATTGTAGTAATTATACGGGTTCGTTGTACCTTGTACTGAAATTTAGCCGAATTGTGTGTATAGTTGTTGGGGAGAAAAATCTCAAGAAATAAGTAGACTATTAATGCGCTTAATGTACTACACATAGAAAATTTATAGCATATTTTTCGATCATAAATATAATTATTTCCTAGTAGGAAGGAAATTACCACAGAAAGTTTGAAATAAAATGATAGCAACACACTTATCCACAAGGAAATCAAAAACTAACGTTTAATTTAAAAAAAAAAAGAGAAAAAGTCATATTTTTAATTCAATTAAACTTGTCAGTGGAATAAAAATTTTGAAATATATTTCACAAAACACCAAAAAATTATTACTTTCTTTAAAAATAGTTTTAACTTTAAATTTACTGTAATTTAAAGCGTATTGTTAACGATAAATAAAGCTAAATTGGTGAAGATAATTTTGAACAAAACTTTCTACTTACCAAAAGTTATTGAAAATAAAATATACAAGCCAGTTTATTATAAAAACCACCAAACTTTTGCGACCAAACTAATAACCTGATCGTAACGAATTAATGTACATTCTTTGAGCGTTGGGTACTCGTATAGATTAAATATACATAATAAAGATCAACTAAGAATTAACTTACTCATAGAAAATAAAAGAACTTCCCTAACGTTCACCAGGTGCAGACCCCAGAAGATACTCTTTGATCGTTGGAGACAAAATTACGAAAATTATTTCATTAAAATATATCAGTGGTTAAAACTGCAAATATATAAAACTTGTTAATATATAAAACAATAAAAAAAGCAAATACGATAATATGATTAAATAAATGAATCGTACATTGTGATCTGATTGAAAATATTACAATAATAGACAAGTTTTATAGAATTCTACTTGACACTGTCTAATCAGCAGATACTAAAGACAAATTTAAAATGAAGAAAAATTTACGTCCAAAAAATTAAAATGTTAGACTTAAGTAAGGGTAAGTTTTCTTAACGAAAACAAGTGTAGTAAGTCTTCCTCGGTAATTTTCATAGACCTTGTAGAAATACATGATCATTTAACTTAGCTCATCTGTAACAAAATAAAGCACTTTTAAATATTTTTTGTGCTGTAGCAATACACTGTTGTTTAATATGTAAAATGTATTCAAACGTACCTAGTTGGTTCAATTGCAGTCTCCGCGAATGCTAGTACAAAAGATATGTTATATACTTTACACAATTTCCATATTCGTTATATAAGCGAATGAAAATTCAGATAGGATATATAATTTTAAATAATTTATAAAATCATTTACATAGCTATTAATATTACTTTGTATCAATTCTATGATTATTGTAAAACATAACCGCACTCATTACTGATTCATTATAAATATTTTATCAATAAATAGCAGCAAGTTATTTATTAATGCTTATAACACATGAATATTGCATTTTAAAAGTTATATCACTTATGACAATATTTTAAAAATCAGATGTGAACACCACATCACGTCCTAGTACGCCTATAAAATTACACATGCACATTTTTTTTTAAAATGAACATTACATAAAATTATATTTCATTAAAATCGTCTGATATTTTTTTCCGTTTTTTTTTTTATTGTTATTATTGAATAATTATTTACTGTAAAAATGTTTTTATAATCAGAGGTTAATTATTAATAAAGCAATATATTTAAATAAAAAAAAGGTTAAAAAAAGGAGATGAATCGCATTTGAACCGATGTGCCTTCCCCTTGTAAGATTAAAATGTTTCATTAGTTAAAACTTTATTTGGCTGTAACTCTGGAACCAATGAAAATAAATACTACAATATATCGTAGAAAAGCTCTCAATGGGCTTATTACTCCAATTAAGAAAAACTCCAAAATTAAATTTTCTTTTGAGTTTGGGCTTTTTTAAAAATTTTTGGACCAGTCGATTGCAATCAAAAGTGGAGGTGCACAATTAGATGTTAAACACTCCTCAATCCAAAATTTCAATATCCTACGGCTAATTGTTTCTGAGTTTCGTGAGATACATATCTACAGACGTCACGCCGAAACTAGTCAAATTGAATTCAGGAATGATTAAAATGGATATTTCCGTTGAAATCTGAAAACCGAAATTTTTCGCAATCACAATGCTTCCTTTACCTCGTTGAAGGAAGTAAAAACGGTTTGCAGATAGAAGGAAATTAAAAAAAATTTTGAAATACCAACGGTGTTTTTTTTCAATTATTTATCTTAATAAAAAAATACGTATTATGCAACGACTCAAAAGAAAAAAAAAAACAATTATAAAAAAATAATCAGCGAGAAAATTATAATCTTACTATAATAATTATAATCTTGAAGAAAATTAATTTTTCTGATTTAAATAATTTAATATTTTACACAAACTATAAAAAAATAAAATTTTATACTTTTTTATACCACAAACTGATTTGAAATTACGTAATTAATTATGTATCATATTTTCTTGTGGAATAATCTAAACGAGAAAAATGTCATATGAATACGTAAAAGTGTACGGAATGTCACAAAAAATGAACTTGGGTATTATTCTTCTGAATCTATGTGTGAAAAATGTTCTACAAAAAAGATTTTAAATTTCCCCTACGTTTTCCTTCCGACTGCCATTTTTTTTTTTTTTTTTTTTTTTTTTTTTTTTTTTTTTTTTTTTTTACAGTAAAGGTTTATATCAAAAGATTAGAATGTGGATTGTGTAATATTGATACTTTAATTATTCCTTAAGTTGATCTTTAGATTTAAGTCTTTCGTAAAAAAAGCAAAACAGGCCGAGAGAAAGAAAAAAAGAGAAATGCCACTTTTTTCACTGTATGATTATTAATTTTTTATGTGTGGAATACGAAAATGGTTCAGTGTGTATTTATTGTCACCACGGGTTTAGGACTGATCCCTTTCAAACGCTATGTTAACTGTGTTATTTTGCATGCCGGATGTGTTTAAAAACTTATTAAATAAATAAAATAAAATTTATTTTGCTACCCATTTTTGACAAAATTATATGAGTTTAGAGAAAATCAGAAACTTTACAATGAACTAACTGAATCAACGAACTAATTTTTGTTCAGTAAAAGCTGATAGTACGCGTTTGTTAAAATATATTTAAATTCTTTTACTAGTAAAAAAAAAGTTATAAATAAGTGTGATTTTACTATTTGTGAATTATTTGAATACCATTCAAAGTAATGCAATAACGAGTGAAGTAAGTAGTATATCATACACGGACAAAGCTATTATTGCATTGATACCGATAGGTGTCCACTACCTCTCAAAATACCATATTAATTTTTAAAAAATTCCTGGTATGTTTTATCCAAAACACTGTTACTCTTTGTTGAATTTCCACAAATTCAAATTTCAATTTTTTTATCTATAATAAAACTTGTATTGCAAAATTTTCAAGTGATGACAGGCAAATTTTTAATTTTTATAACCTTTAATTCATTATGTTACATCCTGTCTAGCCAAACAATTTTAAAATTGAAAATATTTACTTAGCCCCATGAGTTTACATAGTGTCATTATACTTATAATAATATTAATTCTGTTAATCATATGACTATAAATGAGCTCGTACAGTACTAAAAAGCGTTACACAATACGCGTGGAAGACAAATTCACTTTTAATACAGTACACGGTCTACGTAACCTTTTACTAGGAGTCGCCAAAAAAAAAAAAATAATGAATGAATCTGTTACGTCTATAATATAACCCATTATTCCTTTCAGATAAGGTATTAACAATTAATCGAATTATATACATTTTACAATCTATTTTAGTGCATCAAGTAATATACATTACAATAATCGTGATTTCATTTTTTCAAGTCAGTCGCAGTAAAAGTTATTGCATTTTTTAGAGTTGGCCAATTCTTTGCCACAGTTAAGTAAAGAAAAGAAGCATAATTTTCATTATCCCCTAAATAAACAAATAAAATTTTGCAAAACAGTTTTCGAGCTACATTAGTCATGAAACAAGACGACTAAACTATAAGGTAGAAATATATTTGCCTTGCATTAAGTTTGTTTAGTAGAACTCACGGGAAAGGCATTACTTTGAAGATCATTCAAGAACTACCCTTATTTTAAAATTAAAAGTACTGTGAATAATGTCAATAAGGGGAGCACTAGCTTGCAATAAACATTTTGGAATCGTATTTGTAACAAATAAATATTATCTTATTTTCTTTTATATTAAGTTCGAGTTCTAGAGATATTTTCAAAAATATCTAAAATTAAATTTACTTTTTAGACAAAATATTTAGTTATTCAGAGTTCATCACATTCAGTGTATACAATACCAAACAAAAAGAAAATATTACTCTCTCTATATTTTTATAATAAAAAGAATTGAATGCTAAAAAATAATTTAGTTCGTATAATTTACTGGTGAAATAATATTTAATATTTTTCAATATTTCGAATTTTTTTAAATATAATTGATTTATTAATAATATTTTCCTTATTTGTGAGTATCTATGTACAAGAGCTGGCTGTTGGCTGATTAATATTTGTTATAATAGAAAGACGAGAATTGAAAAAAGTTTGGGAATTACTGATTTATATGAATAACAATTTTTAATCCGATTATTTTGTTTAAAGGTTGTAATTGCGTAAAGTATATATTTAATCAATTTTTCAATTCACCACTCTATCACCTCCAATCTGTCTGTCTTTATTGTTTTATAAGGATCATACAGAAGATCATACAGAAGGGAGCCATTCACTGTTAGAGAACTCACTAATCTCAACTCCAACTTTCTCTACAGAATCTTGCATAAAATACCCATAGGTAGTCGTTCTTATGCCATTGTACATAGAAATTTATTCCTTGCAATTTAAAACAATTAAGATTAGTTACGAATCTAGACCTGAAGTTCATTTAAAAAAAAAATAAAAATTAAATGGATCTAATATCAGTTGGATTTCCCAGTTTTTATGATAATCATGTCTCGACATTTCGCGAAGAGATCCCGGATTCGAATTCCGATCAGACATGGCATCATTTAAAACGCTACTGACCAATGACCACAGTGACTACAGCTGTTCATACCCGCTCTTTTGTAAAAAAAAAGAAAAAAAAATTATGATACAAAAACACGGCATATTAATTTTTTGTTTTACAAATCTTTTTTTATGAAGGAGCGAGTATCAACAGCTGTGGTCACTGTGGACATTAGTCCGGTGGAAATTGGTAGCGCATAAAAAGATGCCATGCTTTACCGGAATTCGAAACCGAGATCTCCTCACGAAATGCCGAAACACTACCTATTCAGCTGTGGAGGTGGAGAAAGATGTTGAATTTGTAGTATACTGAAACTTCCAAACTACACGTCGATTAAAACTAATCCGTCAATTTCGCTAAAGTGATATGTAGTTAATATCACTAGATTTAATGATTAAACTAAAGTTTTTACTTTTCGATAAGAATAATAGGAATGGATTGAAAAACAATTTTATTGATATATGATGGTAATTCTATTGAATTACCATCATATATCAATTCCAGTTAACAAAATAAATTATTTTTATTTTGTTAACTGGAATTATACTCACTCAGTACATCGCCAATTCCTTAAGTAAAACTTTGCGTATTGGAAACAGGATCTTACACCCGAGTCATTCAGGTCTTCAATAATTGGAATAGTTTGATGCAGCTCTCCAAGATTCCCTACCTAGTGCCAGTCATTTCATTTCGATATACCCCCTACATCCTACAACCACAAAAATTTATTTTAAATATTCCAAACGTTACCTGCCTGCACAATTTTTCCCATCTACCTGTCTCTCCAGCATCAAAGCGACTATTTCCGAATGGCTTAATATGTTGCCTATAAGTCTGTTTCTTCTTTTAACTATATTTTTCCAAATACTTCTTTCTCCAACAATTTGCCGCAACACCTTTTATTTGCCACTTTATTCACCCACCTGATTTTTAACATTCTCTTATAGCACCACATTTCAAAAGCTTCCGATCTTTACTTCTCATGTATTCCGATCGTCCAAGTTTCACTTCCATATAAAGCTACACTTCATCCTGACCCCGTACGGGAAGACATCCTTCGCCATCCCCTCCATTCCGAGTCCTTATGGGCTTTACCGAAGGTCATCTTCGAAACCACAGCTTTTGACATATTCCAATCCGCCTCGGCCAGGATGCCACCGACGCGAATGCTAGGAGTGACATTCCCATCGGTGTACTACTATTTAATGAACTCAAAACAAAACACATCTCACTGAGTCTTAAGCAAGACTGAAAATAACTAACCAAACAAAGGAATGGAAATACCTATCCGTCGCTTCAAACATATACGTTCAAAAATGTTTTCCTGACATTTAAATAAGTTTTTGACGTAAGCAAATTATGTTTCTGACAGAAAGCTCGTTTTGCCTGTGGTACTCGGCTTTTTGTATCGCTCCTGCTAGTCTATATTTAGTAGTCCTACTTCCCAAGTAACAGAATTCTTATGCTTCCATAATATTTCCTTTTCCTTGTTTTATATTCACAAGTCCGTCTACATTATTTCTACTAGATTTCATTACTTTCTTTTCTTTCTTTTTTATTTTCATGCGGTACTTCCTGCGTAGGACTACATCCATTCTATTCATTGTTAACTCATTATAAGATTTTAATTTACGTACTAAAAATTCTCCTTAACTTTTCTTTAAGCTTCGTCTATTTTACTAATGATCATTTCTCTTTCCACTTCTGAACAATTTTCTTTAATCCAATCTTCTCTCGCTAATTTGCACTTCCTGTTTAAAGTATTTCTTAATTGACGATAGTTGCTTTTACTTTCTATATCATTAGCATTCTTATATTTTCTACGTTCATCCATCAGCTGCAATTTATCATTTGATATCCAAGATTTTTTACCAGTTCTCTTTGTTCCGCCTAAGTTCGCTTCTGCTGATATAAGAATTTCCTTTTTAATATTCTCCCATTATTCTTCTGTGTTTTTTACCTTATGGTTTTAACTCAGATCGCGATGTCCTTCTCAAAAATCTTCCTTACCTTCTCTTCCACAAGCTTTTCTAAATTCCACCAATTCATCTGATACCTTTTCATCAGGTTTTTAAACCCCAATCTACATTTTATTATTACTCAATTACGCTTGCTATCAATGTCTGCTTCAGAATAAGCATTGATTCGATAAGTTGATTTCTAAACCTTTGTTTAACCTTTAAATCTTTGTTTACATGATCTATCTGATTCCTTGCACTATCACCTGGCTTTTTCCATGTGTATATTTTTTTATTATGATATTTAAACTGGATTTTGGCAAATACTAAATTATACGTGTAAAACTCAACGAGTTAGTCCCCTCTTTTATTCCTGTTACTCAGCTCGCATTCAACCACAATATTTCCTTCATTGCCTTTTCCAAAGCTTGTATTCCAATCTCCAACTATTATTAAATTTTCATCCTCTTTTATGTGTTTAACTGCTTCCTCAATTTCTTCGTATACACACTCTACATCATCATTATCATGAGCACTTGTAGGCATATAGACGTTAACAATCGTTGTCGGCTTAGATTTTTATTTTATTTTTATTACAATGATTCTAGGTTGAACTTTTTGGAATACTCTACTCTCTTCCCTATCTTCTGGTTCATTACGAAACCTCTTGCCTACCCTTTATTTGAAGCTGAATTAACTATTCCAAAAACATTTATCCAATAAACGTTTTCCTCCTCCCACCGAACCTCGCTAATTCCTACTACATCTACATTTAACCTATTCATTTCCCTGTTTAAATTTTCTAACCTACCAACCTTTTCCAGACTTCTAACATTCCAAGCTCCGACTCGTGGAATGTTTTTTTTTTAATTTTCTGGTGATCTCTTCCTTAGTAGTCCTTTCCCGGAGACCCGAACGGGGGTGTAGTTTATCTCCGGAATATTTTACCAAGAAGGGCGCCTCCATCTTTGAAGTGAAAATGCAGAGAGCTTCGCTTTCTTGGAAAAAAACAGCCGTAGTTTTCAATTGCTTTCAGGGGCAGTATTCAGAAAATTGAGTGATGTCGATATGCCGTTTAAGTTCTCCTAACCTACTCCCTTAACAGCTACTGAAAGAGCTGCTGTCCTCTTTCAGGAACTATTCCTTAGTCTGGGTCTCAACAAATACCTTTCCGGTATGGTAGCACCTTTGGTCGGTGATAATCTGTATCACTGAGCACTCAACCCCCCTCACCATCGGAAAGGTATCATGATTTTTTTTAAATTAATTTAATTTGTATTATAAATGTGTTAAAAATACTCACTAAGCCAAATTTTTTTCGTTTTTTATTCATGTGATAAATAATTAACACAGACTGAGGCTGTTGGATCAAATGATATCACGGTACAAATCGTTGAGGAGTCCGTTGATAAATTGACGTTAGATCTAGAAATTATTTTAATTATACTAATCAGGTTTTTTAACATGGAATAAACGATTAACATTAACTGATTATTGTGCTATAAAGATAATTGAAATGACATCCTTCCGGTTTATTTATAAATTTTTAATTGTAAGTAGTGTTATATTTTTTATACTTTATTTTTATATACAATTTATTTTGTAAATTTTTGTACTTCATTGTATGTAGCAAAGGAAGTATTATGATCACGAAAAATTTCGGTTTTCAGATTTCAACGGAAATATCCATTTTGACGATCCTTGCATCCATTTTGACTAGTTTCGGCGTGACGTGTTTACGTACGAATGTATGTACGTATTTAACACCATAACTAAAAAAAACAATTAGCGATAAGCTGTTGAAGTTGTGGATTTAGAGTTATTGTAACATCTAGTTGTGCGTCTTCCCTTTTAATTGACATCGACTTGTCCGAAAGTGTCCAAAGAAGTCCAAAATAAAAAAAAAATTGATTTTGGATTTTCACTTAAGTGCAGTAATAAGCCCTCATTGTGAGTTTTTCAACCATATATCATAAGTGGTACTTATTTATAATCGTTCCAGAGTTATAGCAAAATAAAATTTTAATTTATGAAATATTTGGATCTTACAAGAGATCCAAATTTTTAATTTTTTTTAAAATTTAAATATAGTTTTATTTATTAATAATTATTAACAAAAATTATTTATTATTATTATTATTATCATTATTTATTAATAATTATTAACCTTTCTATTTGTAAAAAAAAATTACAATAAATAACAACTCAATAATAACAATAAAAAAGAATATATGAAAAAAATATCGTAAGTTATTAATGAAATAAAATTTTATCTACTTAAAAAATGTGTATGTGAGATTTAATAGGCGTACAAGGTAGTCATTTGGTGCCCACATCAGACTTTTTTAATTAGTTTTAATTTAATTTTTTATTTTACTTTTAAGTAGAATTCATATCAAATTTTCTTGTACTGTTTAAAGGAGTCCTAGTATTTTGTTTAGCTTATACTAATAATTGAGAAAACGCTACTAACGATTTTATTATTAGTATTTTTTATCCAGTCTCCTCATTCCAGGGTGATATTTTACTGCAGAGGAATGTCGACGACATTCTGATATGGTCTCAGGTTAATCTTGTTAATCTTGTTATGGCCCTTTAATCTTGTTAAGATCCAGCTTAGTTTTTTATCGAGGAAGATGATGAATATTTCATTGTTCATCTACCGCTTAGCTTCTTTCATCATTCGTCGACATCATAAGGTCATGAATCGTAGAGTTCTAGATGAAAAATTATATTTTACAGATCATGTTATAATACTAAGAAAAGACTAAATATAATCGCAGCTTATTATAATGGTCAGCGAGATATTTCAACCATCCTTTAAAATTTCAGACATTATATAAAAATTTTGTGTGCGGTCAGCTTGAGTACTGTACCTGTCGGTCAACTTGAGTACTACACGCGCATTTGGAAGCAAATGTGGTGTTTGCGTAACGAATAAGGTTGAGGGTTTTCAGAACAAATTTCTACTTTTGCTTGTGTTACAAATTTAAATTTTGAAGGTTTAAAATTCTCGGCTTACGGCAAATTTTTGACCACGTCATCTTACCAGCTGAAAGAGATTTATTTGATCTTTTATAAGCACCTTTATGGACTCGCTGAATCTTTTTTTCCTGTTAACCTGCGGTTAATAGGATGGGAATGTTGTCTCTGTTTTACTCAGCTTCGCTCCAACTGGCTTTTTGATAGGTGTAATATTTCTACTGTTAAATGTTGGAAAGATATCGATGTTTTCGAACCGTTTGCAATTTTTTTTGCAATTCTTTCAAACAATTGGTGTTGTGGTGATGAATTACGGATATTTTAATAAATAATTAAATTATTAGAACTATAATTAAGTAATTACTTGTAATTTGACGAGATCTTAATTATTTTGTACCGAGATTTTACGTAATTTGATATTTAATTTACTTTATTTTATTTTTCCTGAATTTTATGTACAGTGCTTCTCTGTAATTTTAAGAATCTGTAATGTTGTTTCTTTTTGTAACTAAAAAATTATTTACTACGTTTTATATTATAGGTTTAATGTATTCTCCTTTGTTTCTGAAAAATAAAAAAAAAAATATTTTAAATAATATTTATTATAATTCTTTGTGTTTAATTGCATATGTATATATATAGTGTTATTTTTATATTTTTAAACAACGAAAGAAAGTATCATTTGTAAATATTTCGTTATACTTAAAGAGCACATTTAAACAGAAGAAGATATTTTATGATAAAATTTAATTTTTTTAATTAAAATATCATCAGTATTTTCTGTTATTCATTTTTATACTGACTTCAAGTAAAAAAAAAATACCCTGACGAAACTTTGCTGTTTCATGAAATGAGATTTACGAAAGAAAGTATACGTAATCAAAAGAGAGTTTAGTGATATATACTGTCATTTCTTTTTAAAGCAACTTCAAATTTTATATTTATGATTTATCTGTAATTCATGTTTATCGGCTCCCATTCTTGTTTACCACAATGACTTATCTTAAATAAGTCAAGATATCTTCAATATCTTGAATAACAATGTTATACAATATAATATTGTATGTTATGTCACTCCTTGTTTATTAATAATACTTTATGAATCAATCACATTTAAAACTATTTGACTAATTCTACGGCTTATACATACTTCTTAGTTGAAAAGAATCTAGGCTAATATGTTTCAAAACTATTGGTTTAATATGTATCATCAACCTTATCTAATCTTTAATCGTAGAACAAAATATTTGCATGAAGTTCAGTTTCCTTATCCTCCTAAAACTTTATTTAATTCAATCTTAAATATCATTCTGTCGATTATTCGGGTACAGTAGAAATTACTTCATAGTGTCTACATGATACTGTGATTAAAAAAAAAAACAATCACATAACTATTTATCAAATTGGTCTTCTTCAAACATTATCCACGCCCGAACAAAGGGATTCATAGACTACATTCTCTAACAAAAAGACTAAAAATTCAGTCTAATAACTTACTACATACTATCTATTTATTGCATTTTTCTTTTCACTATTCTACCCGCTATTCTGCTTTAAAGCAATGCAAGCAAATATGATAGAATACTATATTTAGGTTTTTATCACGTTTAGCAGAAAAAAGTAAAACACAAAAAGGTTAATTTATAATCGCAGGAAAATAAATTAACATCATTCTCAATAGTATACCGTCAATCTAAATTGCTTTAAATCGACCTTCTACGTAGAACGCATTGTATATTTCAAATTGGTATCAGCTGTCAATAACATCATGAAATAAGTGCGGCAACCAGATTGACAACCAACGATCTTAAACATTCATGGTTGAACTAAAGGATGAAAGAGAAATCAATCTGTTATTTGTGGAGTTTATTTGTATTTTCTACAATAAAATTTTGTTTTTTATTTGTAAAATGCTATATAAATTAAATATTTTACAAAGTATTAACTCATATCTAATTCAAATACTAGTATACAATAAAATATTATTAATATAATAAATAGTAGAAAACCTACCCCTGGATTTGATATTTTTTTAATGAACGACACAAACTTTTCTCAAGTTGTGAAATAATGTGTGATATTTCTTTTTTTATAAAGGCAAAGTAAAGAATGATTATTATATGTTATAATAAAATTTTCTATTCTAACAGTTATGGTCCGATTAAAATTATAAAGAAAAGCGACTCTGGTAATTCCATTTTGTTTTAGTATTTGATTATGCAGAAAAAAGTAGTATTGAACAGGTAGATTAAGTGAAATAGCCTGCAACTCTTATTTCAAAGTAGCACTTGGAAGTTTTAACTGGTTTTTCTTGAAATCCGATCTATAGAGATTTCGTAGTTCTATATTAAAATACCTTTGCATGAAATATAATTAAAAAAATGTCATTTTCATCAAAATATTATTGTTCTTCAAGTTACATTCTGTTGTTCAAGTAACCTTTGAATAAAACGTTGACATGGATCAAAACAATCTTTTAGGTAATAACAGAATATATATATTTGAGGTCTTCTGAAGATTTTTTAAAGTTTTTAAAAACTAATTTTTTATCAACAATACTCTAAACACTTTTTTTTAGTGTTTCTGATTTTTTTGTTACATTAAAAAGATATATAACAATTAACTGAAATTGTGTGTATGTTGTTGTTTATATACTACAGCAGTATAATGTTGTTAATAACTGCATACTGTTACCATAATTTTTCAACTTTATTTTTATTAAATTCGATCGTTTAACTTAATCTTCTAAAACTAACAGCTTACTACTAACAATATTTAAAAAAAAAATAAATAAAATAAATGAAATACAAAAGTATTATTTTGAAGCAAGAGAAATTCCACTTAAAAATTGAAATCAATCAGTTTAGTTAAACTTCAAGTTTAAACGCTAAATTTGAAATGTTTCCTAGAAAAAGGGGTAGGAGTTGAAATAGTTTTTTTTTTAAATTATGGAGATATTAAATTTTAATTTAATTCTGAAATGATCAGATTGATGAAAGAAATCTGTAATCAAATGCATTACATAATAATGTAAAAATAAATAAATAAAAACATAAACTGTAATTTGTGAAATTTTTACTTATTCAAACTATAATATAAAAAAAGACATTTCAACATAACTAGACATTGTTTTCAAAGGTTTCCTGTATAGAGAAGTGAGAATATTGAAGAATAATAAGTGCACAAAATACATCTGATTACTTGACAATAAATTATTTGTGAAAATCACTAATAGTTTCATGCCTTTAATTAAAAAATCTAATTAAATTAATTTGCCTTTAATTTAAAAAAAAAAATTAATATCTTCTTGACACAAGACAATAATTCTGGATTATCTGGAAGTTTAAGATTAAGAGGGTGGGGATGTGGATCATTTAAATTCATAACCACAAGGTTAGAGAAAATTTTTTTTTTTTAAATTTAACACATGTCTTCTTTTTTAGTATAATTCATAAAAAAAATAATAAAATAGTCGATTTAATGTTCTATTTAAAATTTATTAATTAAATAAAAAAAAAAACATTGGTTAATTTTCAAATACTATATTTTTCATAATCATAGGGGTATCAAAACCCACACAATCGATCTAGTGGTTACCTCATCATCACAAGTCAGCTGATTTCAAAGTCGAAAGTTCCAAGGTTCAAATCCTAATAAAGGAAAGTTACCTTCGTCTGAATTTGAGTACTAGATCGTGGATACTGCTGTTCTTTGATGGTTGGGTTTCAATTAGCCACACATCTCAGAAATGGTCGACCTGAGACTGTACAAGACTACACATAATTTATATTCATACATGTGATCATCATTCATCCTCTGAAGTAATACCTTATGGTGGTTCAGGAGGCTAAACAAAAAAAAAGAGAGAGGGGTATCAAAAAACCAGATTACTTCAACTTTTAATGAATTTTGAGTTATTTATGATTAACTAGTAAATAAAAATCACTGACGAGTTTAAGGGACATTATTGGTTTTAGTTAACAAAACTATTTTTAGTGAGTAAAAATATTGTACAAGAATGACACTTTATTGAATTTCAAGATGACTTTTCTAATAGGCTTTTATTGGAGAATATTTGCTAGTGGCCTTCAAAATAAGTGTTAGATGCCATAAGTTATTCATCATTAATTGGATATGACTTTAGTTAGTAAATAATAAAAATAATTAACTTGGTAGATGACATTTTTAGAGCTCAATATTGATTTTGAATAGGGTTTCTCTTCATCAAGTAAGGAAGTTATCTCTTCACCAATAAAGTGGTTAGGAAATTTATTGAGAAGATAAAAAATAATGTTTTTTTTTTATCATCAATGGAGGTCTATTATCTGATTACCCAAATTCATCTACTAATATATGAAATCAAAGTTTTGGAATGATAAATCAAATCTAGGGAAATTTTACTTATGTTAGTGTTATTAAGGGTTTTTAGGTAACCAATTCCTTGAACTCACCAAATCAGTTCCCAATTCTCGTTCTGTAGTAAAGATTATAATCATTTTTATCTTAACAGGAAAGCAATTGAAGAAGTAGTGCCTGAGTTTAGAAATGATTAAGGTAAATAGGTATTAGTAAATGTATGGATTTATTGAAGAAACCAAACTGTTCGTTTGGTGAGATTACTTATGTGTTAAATTGTCATACATTATTTAGAAAAAGTAAAGCTTGAAACAACAATAAACTTTATGAAAAAATTCACTTGTGCAAGGAGTTTTTATGTAAATTGAGAAAATTGAAAAAAATAAAAGTGTAATAAGTGTTTAATAATTTAAAATCTTTTGAGTTTTGATCAACAGTAAGAAAATTATTCCATCCTGAATTCTAATATATTAAGAATGAAATATTCTAAAATACTTGGTTTAATTTATGAGACCATCACCCTTAATATCAAACTTTACCAGTACCATTTATAACATTAACCAGCAATTTAAAATGGCAATTTCCATGGTAAAGTTTATGAGGAATTAAATAAATATAAAAAAAAAAATCTCCATCAAGGGATAATATAACTGAAAACTTTTATGAGCTCTCTAATTGGGAACATTATTTTCTGAGTATGTTTAATTTGATATTGTCAAGTGAAATAATTTAAATCACTCGTCCATGGTAAACCTAAAAATATTTTATAAAAAAAGAGGATGCTCTTAAATGTGCGAATAACTGGAGTATTGAGTTATTAAACACCCCCAAAAAAAAAAAAAATTTTAAAGAATGGAACCATAGGTAATAACCTTTTTGTTCTTTCAACGTTTATAAACATTAGAGTACAATCTTCCTCTTTTTCAAAATTTAAGAAAAGCCTTCGATACGGTACACCATGGTTTGTTGCGGCATAAATGTTGTGATAAAGAATTAGATAATAAAATATAAGTATAAGTAAGTTTAAACTAAATGCTGTCTAAGAAGGTAGTTCATCAGATACTGATATACAGCAATAGTCCCACAAAAAGAACCTCTGTAACTGATTCTGTACATTCTTTCTATTACCAAAGCAAATTAAGAACAGAGCAAATTCATATATTATTATTTACATAAATATTATGCACAATTTGTATATTTTGATGATGATATTGAAATCCTTTATTACCAACATACTGTAGAATTTTATTTTATAACACGAATGGTTAATACTAAGAAGGCCAAGGCATTCTGTTCAAATAAAAAAAAGAAAAAACATTTGTCCAAAAATTTATCAGACAGTTAAAAATAATAATTATAAAATTAAATGGCTTTTATGGTAACTTATCTTGCTGTGCCTTTGATGGCATGTGTAGTAAAATATCTTGGTGTTCATTTTAGTTCCACAGGAACACTTAGAAAAGTATATAATTATTTTATTATGAAAGATAATGGGAGAAATTTTTATGTTCAAATACAAATTCTTTTACTAAGAAAATGTGAGAAGTTGACGAAATCAAATTTATTACATGCTAGCAAACTATGGGCTTATAATTATAATCGTGAGTTAGACTAATTCTTTAAATAAATTTATGTGCTTTATAAGAATAAAAACCAACAATTTGGTTTGAGTATGTTGTAATTTAATTAATATTAAAAACAATGAATTTAAAGTAATGTTTTTTTATAAGCAAAAATTGTAAATATAAATTCTTCTAGGCTCCTAAAATTTGTTATAAATTTTTTGTAAAATCTGGATTAAGTTCTAAATAATTTTAACGCTACATGGCATTCAAAATTTGTAGTTAAACTTAAGTAAATTAAGTATTAAAAGACTGAATTTCAAAGGACTTTCTTATATATTTGGTAGATGCAGTATTTGTATTATTTTAATAAACTACCACAGGACTCTTCATTTCATAGAAAATAATTTTATAGATTTTGCAAGTCTAAATTCTATAAACTAAATTACTCTAATTTATAGTTTTTTGTTTGTTTTATAAAGAGGTTAAGAGCATTTATTTGACAGATTGGAGGCTGTTTGCATTAACGCGGTTAAAATTATTTATATTATTTTTTTTTATTTGTGATTCATGATGTTGCATATAAAATTTAACTTCTGATACTTGTTTTTTTCTCTTAACATTTGAATTTTTATTTTTATGATATTGTGTTGAAAACTTGTCCATTGATAAATTTTGTGAAAAGCCTTACATCCTAACAAGAATTACGTTATGTTAATGGTTAATATGACAGCTTTAGTTTTTTTATTGCTGTAATTGGACATTTAAATTGTAATTTAAATTTCAGTTTTAGTTCCATTTTGTGTTTTGGGGCTAGCTTATGCTAATATATATATATATATCTTAAATGCATAAATTAAATAAATAACTCCTCCCTGTCTCTCTAACCACCTACATCAGCGTATCTTGGAATTTTATCTTTCTTCCTCTTTATGAATTTGTCCACTAATTACACCTTTCTTCAAATTTTTAACTCAATAATTTATCGTTTCTCATAAAAAATTCTTTTATCTTCTAACTTGAGTCCTAGAAACTTCTTTACCACCATTGAAATTCTATACCTCAATCAACTAGGTTTCTTATATTTGATATAAAATGTGTATACGTATCCTTTGTGGTTTCATATTTCTTAATATTTCCTTTTTGAACAGCTAATGTTTTATTTCTTTTGCCTTTGCTTATACCAATATCTCATTGCCGTATAGCATTACTGTGCGACAGGAAAGTATATTAAAAAGTAGCGTGGTAGTCAAGAATATTTATTATATAAACTTCATTTTGATTTCCCTTTTTTGTATTTAAAACCTTGTATCCTTGCTGATTTTTAAAGATATTTTTCTATTCGTTTAGTAACCTTCATCACATTATTTCCTAAGATATTCTCTTTTTATCATTGTATTCCATGTATTGTAATTGTGTGATTCTATTCTAAGGAGATAAAATACATGATGTGTTTAGTAATTTTAGGTATTGTAATAAATTTTTTAGGTATTGTGCAATTCACATATAAATACTTCCTCCCAATTCACCAACCTGTTTTTCCTAATTGTTCTTATATACACTGATTTTTTCCTCTATTAATGTCTGCTTTAACT
Source organism: Lycorma delicatula (assembly GCF_047948215.1). Classification (NCBI taxonomy): domain Eukaryota; kingdom Metazoa; phylum Arthropoda; class Insecta; order Hemiptera; family Fulgoridae; genus Lycorma; species Lycorma delicatula. Next base: position 172,815,666 of record NC_134455.1, on the reverse strand, counting down.
AATACAGCAGAATGAGTTAGAAAGGCTCTTTTTAATGCATTAATTAATTCCCTCAGGTTTTTCTCATTTTTATCTGTTTGCCTGATTTCATCAGCATACGCTACTGTTTAAGTTTCCATTTGTTCTTGTTTTCCTCCAAAAGGACACTTATTGCACTTTCAAATATTAAGCAGAAGAGCAGCTACAATATCCTGACCTCTTGCTTTACACTATTTAATTTCTTTAACAGCTCCATCTCTCCTTCTACTAATTTGACCTTATATCTAGTGACATGCATGGATAGTGACTTACAGGTATCATGGTCAGAAGTAATATTATTTTGGTTATCCAAACTTCATTAATGGTCATTTGTTTTTTTCCTAATAATCCTTTAAAATCATTTCTTGAAATCAACCATTATCAAGTATGTTTCTTATGTTTAAAACATTTTTAAAAAGTTTTCTTCAGTTAAATAATTTGATTAAGGATTGACATATTTATAACTCAACATATTAAAAATTAAAAATGTACTTGAATTGGGAGAGAAATATAATGAAGGGGCATACCAAAACAAGAAGCCTGAGACATCCTGCTACAGAAGAAGCGTGAGAGGAGAGATGAGGCTACATCCAGATGATGGACTGATAAATTCATCCCTGGTATAAAAAGGTAGTTGGTTGGAGGTACAGGAAGTCAATAATTGGCTGACTCAGCTTCTGACAGGACATGGTGCCTTTAACCCTTACCTGGTGGCCAGGAGCAGATGGGATGATGCTGGGTGTGCTTACTGAGGCCATGAGGACATACTCAGACACAACTTCTTTGATTTCCCCAAGTGGGCGAATGAGTGGCAGTGATGTGAAACCGTCACCAGAAAGTGATCATTGACAGCTTGCTGCTGAAGAGTGAGACCACATAGAGTGCAGTAGCCGAATTTAGTAGGAGAATACTGCAAGTGAAGATGCTAGAAGAACGGAAGTAGCATCTGGCTGGGTGGGGAGACTGTCGGGGACCCTTACGGATCATCGCTGTTGTTGATACAGAAGTCCACGATCCATCCAGAAGGTACTCGCACAAGTGCAGCATGCTCCTGAGTAATACCAAAAGGTAGGCAGCATCAGGCACGCTGTTGCTCTGGGAGAGATTTTAGTCTGTGCCTTTTGTGCGAGGACTTTCACGGTGGCTGAAAGATCTTTCCTCTCCTCTATCAAAAGAAAAAGCTACCTATCTTTTGAGTTAAAAGAATTATAAAATAAGGAATTACAATTATTAAATTACTGTTACTGTTTATAAAAGATTATTTTATATATTAACATAAACAGTTTTTAAGATGAATCCAAATTAGTAATATGTTCTGGAAGTAAAACAATTAGTTTGAATTGTTGAAAAAATACTTGTGAAAGTAATTTTTTAGGAATATATCAATTGTATAATATGTCTTCCAAACAACCATAAAATATTTATGTTAAATTTTACTGTTTCACATTATAAAATATGCTACAACTACATTGTCTGTTCAAGTTATATCTTTTGAAATATTAATTCAGCTAAGTTTATGATTCTTCAGGGAGCTTGAAATGTATGAATGCAATATATTTATACATTTTTTTTTGACTGCTACATTATTTAGTTTTAGGAATATTAAAAATGGTTAAAAATTAGGGGAAGATAAGAATCTATATATAATAATTAAAAAAATATATAATTAATAATTACTATAATTTATATTATAAAATAAAATATATGTAATTAATGATAATAAATATTTACGATAACATATATATTCAACATTACACAAGGCACCCATGTAGCTTGATATTTGTTTACTAAATTAATAAACACACATGAAACATATTTTGCAGTTTTAACTTAGTAACTTACTGCTGCATTTGATTGTAGATCATTGGTTGTATAAACTGTATGAATTACAAATTTTCTTTATCTATAAATAATAATTAATAAATCATTCAACAGTTTTAAAATATTTCCAAAAAATAAAAATCTATATTGTCAACGTACAGATTAAGTTATTGTTTATGTTTATCTACTTTCAGAAAATATACAATTTTTTAAGTGAGAGAGTGTGAGTGAGAGAAAAGATATTTGTAAATTTTTCCAAGGAGAACAGAACAGCATCAAAAGTAGGAAATGAAAATAGGGAAGCCTGTGATTCAGAAAAGAGTAAAAATAAGGGTGCAGTAAATCAACTAATTGTTTTTTTAATTTACAGATAGAAGAAGCAGTTCAGAAATTCAGAAAAATCGATGAGAGCAAAGTAACTATCTAAACTGCAGAAATTAAGGATTCAAGATTTGTTGATGACACTGCTATTTTAGCAGAAATCAAAAATAAGTCAGAAGAAATTCCTGATAATTCTTCTTTCTGTCATACTACATTAGTTTAGGTGTAAAAATAATTATCAAATTCTTGCGTATGTATAAACAATATATGCATAATATTCTTATAAGAACATTTTCTTATTTACATTAATATTACTGCAATAGAAACGTATCTTTACTTTATCATAGTATAGAATAGTATAATATAGTATAGCATTATAGTATAGAGAAATACATTAAACGGGTTCAAAAAACTAAAAATACAATATCAATTCTTTGAAACATACTTCGTACTGTAATTCATTACCACGTTAATGGCCAAAGTAAATGGAGAGAAAAATACTGTGATGGTTTATATCCACACAACTTAAAAAGTAAATCTTCTCACAAAGATTACTGAAGTCATTTTCTTTCAGAGAAATTTTATATTGATAATAGCTGAAAGCAATTCCAATGATTTGCTTGTCTCCTTTGAAAACTGATACCGGGTATTTTTATATCAGGGATTTTAACTTTGTGCTGTGTTTCAAACAGAGCTGTAGGATTTTTTATAGATAAATATCAATTTACTTGGTAATTTTAAAAATATTTATTAAAAAAAAAAAATATTGTCAGTATAATTAAAATTGTGATTTTTTTCAGTTGAAGTTAACATAATAAAATATTTTAGGTAATGCTAATAATAAACAATGATGAAATAGGGTAAAAAAAAATCATTAGAAAACGATTAGGTCTCAAGCATTATCTTATGTAAGAATAGAAGGTAAGCTGTATTATAATTATTAAAATGTGAAGAGTTCTACTTCAGGTGTAATATGGTATACCGTAATTTCATTTCTAATATCAGTGCATGCGTTTCACTTATTTTAGAATTACTAAAGTTTTTCTTACGTTTTTTTTCCTTTTTTCCGTCTTTATGGTACTTTGATGAGAATATTGAATCAGATTCTTCTGTTATTATTATGGAGAGCTCTTTTATAAATAACAAGGTTGGAATTTTCTAGAAAAAACAAAATTTATAAACCATATTTCCACTTGTTTTGAATTAAATTACTTCAGGCTTTCGTTGTAAATTGAATCATCTAGAAAAAAATGTTTGTAAAATAAGCTTTTAAAGTGAAGTTTTCGTAATAAAATATGTTTCTTAACCAGAAATAAAAGAAATTAATTATCTAAGAGAATTTAAAAAGCTCTTATGGAAAAAACATATCAGACTAACATAAAAAAATTCATAAAATGATTAAAAAACATGAGAATAATATTAATAAAAACCTAGAGATGAATAAATGAAATATTTTTACTTTTATTATTACGCAAAAAGGAAAACTCTTAAAGCTTTCTTCATTTTTCTGATTGTATTAAAATAAATACATTTCTGTATTTTGTGGTATAATCATAAAGTACAGGCCAAGATCAAGAAACCTAAGTAAATCTCGAAGCCATCAAAACCATTCTAAAGATAAGTAAGCATCTCACGTGTGGTTTAGGGAAAGAAAGAAGTGAAATAATTTTCCTTTGCCACATACTCTAATCTAGATATTCTTTTAAACATCGGTTTACCAAGACCATCGAAAGACGGGTGGTTTATTTCCAAAAAGCACTTTTGAGACTAGTAATATCTTTATTCACCTCAGGGACTGACTCTGTAATGAACTACGTTAGTTTTAGAATAAGCAGCTCTTACCAGTGTAACCCAACGGGTTGGTCTAGTGGTGAACACGTCTTCCCAAATCAGCTGATTTGGAAGTCGACAGTTCCAGCGTTCAAGTCCTAGTAAAGCCAGCTATTTTTACACGGACTTGAATACTAGATCGTGGATACCGGTGTTCTTTGGTGGTTGGGTTTGAATTAACCACACATCTCGGGTATGGTTGAACTGAGAATGTACAAAACTACACTTCATTCACACTCATACATATCATCCTCATTCATCCTCTGAAGTATTATCTAAACGGTAGTTACCGGAGGTTAAACAGGAAAAAGAAAGAAAATAAAAAGCTGCTTTTATTTTCTTGTAATTTATATGTCATTTAAATTTTGTAAATTTGATGTAGAAACACTAATAGAATTTTTGGTTTTCATTAATTAAACATATTAAATTTTTTTTTTTGTGAAATTTTATATTAATATTTAAAATTAACTACGGATGTTCTTCTTAATTATAAAAATGTGACTTTAAAATATTACTTGTATTCTTTCTCAATAAATACAATTTTACTAAATTAAACAGTTTACTAATACTCTGAAAAGAACTTTATTATCTTTATATTATAAACTTATATTAATATTTTGTTTAATCTTTTTTTTCAGTCTTCATATTTTTAAAAATAATTAAGTTTTTTGTTGACAGATAATCAATATTTATGTGTGTGTATGTGTGTTTGGATAGGAAGAAATCTCAAATATGATATTTATATTTTGTCCAGTAAGCTTTTTCTTTAACTAAATGAGAACAGCCGTTTAGTGAAAAGATATTGTAATTTAATTCATCAATCTCATAAATCTCCTCCGCCCCAGAACATTCTTCAATTATCTATTAATTTATCAATAAGAGAATCATCTTCACACTATAAGAATATAATATATGAGGCCTGTTCACAAAATAACCGAAAAAATTTTATTTACGAGCCAACGGAGATATTTAGTGACGTGCGGTTGGCAGCAATGTATTTCGCATAACTTCCTCTGTAACTACATGTCAGTTGGATTGTTGATATCTCGTTTAGTTTTCGTGTTATTGTTATTTCAGTGCAACGTGTTTAAGTGTTAGTAGCGATTTTATAATTTGCGATTTTAGAGAGCAACGATACAACGTAAATTTTTGCGTGTAACTGGGAAAAACTTTCATAGAAACGTTTCAACTTTTGAAACAAGCTTACAGAGATGATGCTCTTGGTTGTACGCAATTATACGATTGGTTATCACGATTTAAAAGTGACCGTCAGTCAAGTGAAGATGACCCTCGACCAGGAAGGCCTTCGACTTAAACTGATGATACCCACGTTCAGAAAATTAACGATCTGGTGCGCATAAATCACTGATTAACTGTCAAAGAACATTCAGAAGAGGTTAGCATCTCAATTGGATCATTCCCTGACATTTTGACTGAAAAATTGAACATGCATTGAGTTGCAGCAAAGTTTTTTCCTCGTTTGATGACAAACAGTAAAAAGAATATCGAGTGGAAGTTTGTCATCAACTTCTTGAACAAGCGGATGACGATGAAACACTAATGCAAAGGGTCATAATGGGAGATAAAAGCTGGGATTCCGGCTGCTACATTGAGACAAAAGCTGATTGGTAATGATTGGTCGAGCCTCGAACAAGTTACTCGCATCACCTCAATACTCTAGTCTCGCACGCAATCCCCATGGAAGCCCAAAATTTTTTATAAAATTATTTATTAGTATTTTATTTTATTTAACGTAAATTTAATTCTATTATTTTTGTATTACTCGTATTGTTCATTTGTATATTTGATTCATTCAGTTCAAACCCAGCTAACACAGAGATAGAGGCTAACAGTTCACAGTTCATTAATTCAATTCATTAAACTTGTGTTTCAACCGACAAATTTCCACTACTACTTATATATATATAAATATATATTTATATACCTATGACAAGGCGGGTTATCATACATCTAAATCAGTTTGGCTGTTGAGCTGTTACGGTAGAACAAATATATGTACGTATACCCTAAATAAACCCTAAATTTAACTCCTTTCTAGACAGTCTTGTAAATATATAATAGCTTAGAGTTTTTAATAACGCATGAATAAAACTAAAATGCTAAATCCTTTAAAAAAATCCTTTTATAAATGTTTTTTTTAAGATGAAAATATAAAACGTAATACGAAAATAAATATTTAATTATACTAAAATGCAGAAGCTATGCGTTTGAAATATTTATCCAGTTACATAAGAGACTGCTACGACGTCTTTCCACAAATTATACCTTCTAAGAGCTTTGATCATTCCAGAATAAAAATTTGCCCTAGGAGGGGTATAATACTTAATATCGGTTGGTCAAAATTTACGTCAGTCCTTTAATTATGAAAATTTTAAAATTGCACTTTTAAATGTTTAATGCGTTAGAAATTATTATATTTTAATAATCAGTTGTAAAATTTCAAAAATGGTAATATTGACGATATTTGCCAAAAGTCAAAAAATTCACAAATATTAAATAAAAAATATCATTATTATTTCACCATTCAATTTATTTTTTTTATTTCATTTATCTCAATATTCTACCTTGGTTTTACCTACTTTCGGTTCGCAGGTAGAACCGTAATTATATTTCATCACAATAAGCAAATGGATGGGAGATTCCTTGAAACAACTTAAATAATTATATTCTAAAACCATCAGTAGTAAATCAAAGGTAGCTTATGCAATGATAAATTCTATACAACTAGGCACTAGAATTAATAAAAAGTCCACTAATACGAATATAACCCCAAGTTAAGAGAAAAAGTAGCATAAGAAAAAATGTGGCTAGAAACATATACAATCGTAACCATAAATACTTAGATTCAATAATTAAACCTACACTCAAGAATAGAAGACTCGTTCTGAGTATTACTATAAGGTTCTTATGCCTAATACGTGTAGCTTCTTTAACTGCCTCATATCTTTGCCTGTCCAAGAAGTTAGCAGCTAGATAGTTTGTGTGGTCATTAAGATTTATTTTGTACTTGGTTGCCAATTGACTGACATTTTTCTGAACATACGATATACCTAAGTACGCATGGGTTTTACTCATGAATTTATTTAGGAAGCACTGAGTAGTCTTAACATTGCTGCCCTAAGGAATACCTGAAGAAGTGTCATAAAATCAGATAACATCTACTTATACTTAACGTGGGAAAAGCATCTGTAAGTTGTGCATCATAACTACGCAATATCAAAGAGAATGGGTGAGGTAGACTCAATTTTAGTTTCATGTAGGAGGGTAGCCAACCTATCAAACGCTTGCTGGACATCTAGAAGAGGCAGAACAATTCTTTTCTTTTCTAAACTCATTTGGTGATAACACAAATTATCGTGTGAATCTGCTCAAGTGACCACCACGGAAGCCTTAACAGAGCCATTAACCACGGAGCATTAGCCACGGAGCATTAACAAGTGATTCCGGTGGTCCGGAATCACTTGTTAATGCTCTAAAACTGGCCACAATCTCGAATACCTTAGATTTATTTGCCTGTACGAGGTCACCTCAAGCGCTGATTGGAATGGATTAGGGATCATAACCATTTGAGACTCCTAACACTCTAACGTGTAGCATGTCGATCGAAGGATAATATTAAAGAATTGTCATAAATTACGACCTTAGATAAAAGCATAGTAAGCATTTTGTTAAAGTCAAAGCCAGATACATTCTGTAAAATTCCTTGTTTCTCAATCACCTTTAGCACTTCCCTAGATGTGAAGGGCTTAATTGGAAGACTCACAGAAGCGAGCTCTTTAAAATGTTCATAATATCTTGTCTAGTGGGGCTGTGAATACAAAGTGGTTGAAAGACCAACCGCCTTTGTTTAGCATACAAGTTGGCTTTCTCACTGTCACATTTAGCTCATAATCAATCTGATTTTTAAGTAGAGGGAACCAAAGTGACGGTCGTTAAAATTCCTCATGATCTTCCACAAAGTAATCAAAATAATTTGAAGGTGAAAGATTACTAAGGTAATTTTTAAATATCTTTCTCTTGAAAGCAACAATTTTAACTTCCGAACAGCCCTGTTTAAAGAAGTCCTACCCTCGGGCTTTCTGTAACACTGTCATCTCCTCCTGAGACACCACTTTGTTGAGGTGAGATCCGTTTTCTCCCGTGGATAGGCCGTCTCGCCTTGCCACTCATACTTATCTCCAGATGTTGAGCGCCGGGCTTACTCCTGTAACGCCGAGGTCCGGTATCCGGCAAGCGATGATGTCATACTGCATTCTTCATAAGCCGCGAGTAACCCCATTTGCCCTTTCATGCAGTTGGTTAGTCGTATATATAGAGTAACCCCTAAGACGAATGTAGTTTCCATTAGTGAAGTGAATAACGCAGACTACTCTGCGTTATACTCACAGAATCGTTAGGTATTGCCCTATGGCAATACCTAACGATTCTGTGAAGATGAACGTCTCTAATTATTATTTGTGGGAATCATGTAAGGAAACGCAACCCGAGAGGACGTGGTATTTCGAACTCCGTGAATTTTGTGTTTTTTTGGTTTGTTTTGTTGGTTTTACTGATTTGGACGATTACAAACGAACGGTGGATATATACTGGATGTGTGTACAAGTTTATATTATTATTGGCTGACAGATTACTTTTTTATGAGATATTTGTTGTATACGGGTTATACGTGTATAAGCCACATATACTGGTTTTAGGTTAGAATTTTTCTAAGTGCAACGACAGATGAAGTCCAGCAATTGACGTGTCATCGAGTATGGTAAACAAGAACTTAATAAAACTTTCATATTTTACATTGAGGTGAGTGACAATTATTCTAAGTCCCCAGGTCAGTTTTGTAGGGGAATTCTTTTTTCCTTCTTATCTCAGGAACTACCCATTTCCCATCCCTGTCCCCTAAGATCTTTACGAACCAGTTCTTTAAGAACTTACAACATTTTTACGAAGTAAGACTGTCGCCTGCAAGCCGATGTAAAAACGAGGGGACGATGCCAGAAAAGAGTGCACGTCAAAGACGTGGACATGGAAACTTCAGAACAAGAAATAAGAGACGCCGTAATCCAAATAATTGGAGGTACTGAGATATTTAAAATCTCATCAATCAGACCGGCTTATTTACAGAAAAAACGTGACCCTGATTAAAACTAGTCAGGCGGCTTTAAAACTCACTGAGTTCCGAGTTCGAATTGGATGGGTCCACTGTCGGCCCAAAATCGGCGAGGCCGAGGACAGAGTTTCCGCTGTTGGGGCTTGGCACACAGATCAACCAACTGCAAGGGTTGATAAATCAAACTTACGTTTCAATCCGGACAAGCAGAGCACAAGCGAGCACAATGAAATAATAAAACGGTATGTTCGATTTGTGGGCTGGAGGGCTATAGAACGGAAAAACGTAATGAGAAATCATGAAATTTTTGCAGATAAACATAGATCGAAGTCGTCATTCCTTAGACGCCACTTGGGATATTTCACTGAACCAGGATGTGGACGAGATGATACTTTCACAACCACACCCTTCTATCGTGTCGGGCCCTCCCTGTGAGGTCGATCGCGGCGGAGTTGTGGCCATTGGTTTCCTAACAACCGGGGTGCCGGTGGTAGCCAACGGATCCGGATATGGTTATGTTTGGGTAGATCTTGATACGGTAACAGTTTTCTCATTTTACCATTCACCGAATACAGTATTAGATGAGTTCATCATCTTCTTGGAGGATCTCAAAGACACCATTCGAAGACACAGAGCTGGCAAAGCCTTGTGATAGGATAATTCAATGCGAAGTCCCCTGACTTTGCTGGAAGAGCAGATAGTTCGAGAGGCAAACATCTTCAAGAAAGGATAAATCCCCTTGGGCAGGTTTGCCTAAATCAGAACATCCCAACTTTTCGAAGTGTTTTTTCAGTCTTCATGGTAGATCTTACATTTGTATCTGAGAGATTGGTGCATGAGTACGTAAGCTTGTGATTCTTTTTATCTTTTTTTTTTGGAGGTGTTGAGGCTGTCCGTCAATTCCTCGCCGTCCTATTCTCCCTGGGCTTGTCCTGGAGTATACGTGTCACAAAGTCAGTTACTTTACGAAAACAGTCTGCTCCTGATAATATTCAGTTTATGATTGTGTCAACCATAATGGGGGGTAAATAAACCAGGACTGGTTTTTATAACGATACGGTAAGCGAGATAATATATCAAGTCGTCTGTATAGCTTGTTTTTACCAATCAGACCCAAATTGGCTTTTCTTTCTAGAAATAAACATTTCTTCTCAGGTCTCCAAGTGAAAATTAGGAATGAAGTGGTTTTCCCTTCTTTATTAAAGCGAACATCTTTCTATATGGCCAAGCCAATCTAGTAAAATGTATGGGACACCCACTGATTTAAGTGACAACTAGTTTTCTCTTCAATAAACGAAGTAATTGTAAAATGAACAAGAAAAAGAGAAGCTGTGATTAGTTGTACTGTTATCTCATTCTTTGTGTGAGTTACAGCAATAAAAGAGGCCGATAAGATGATCTGAGATAGAAAATAAATCTTTTTCTTTCTGATGAAATCAGGACGTATCTAGTATATAAAATATTTCTATTTAATATGCAGAATTGTAAATTATGTTTTCAATTTTTTCCACATTAATTTTTTTGTTACATCTGGTTAGTATAGCACTAGAAGATAAAATGCAATGAAAAGTTTTTCAATGAACGTTGTTGTTCAGCCAAATATAATGGTTTGGTACCAATTGAGGTCCTTGCTCAATTGAGGTCCTTACAAACCAATCCAGGTTTGACGACCTTATAGTCCTCAAACGTTTTATGGAGAAGAGATCCACTAACTCACCACAGGTTAGGAAAATTTGTAGAACTTAAATTATGTAGAATGAAGGAAGAATAGCAATAAATATATTTTGTATATTCATTCTGTAATAATAATTGTTAAAAACAAAAGTCCTATATATAAATCTTGGTTTTTTAAGTTAGCTACGTTTAAACTAAGATAAATTTAATGATTAATATGACGTTGAGATAAGGCTATTTAACATGAGAGTTATTTAAGCACGTTTATTGAAATCGATTTTTTTAATTTTTTTTTTTTTAACGTGGAGCTCAAACAAATATAATATTAAACAACCTAATAAAGAATAAACGGAGTTTATGAAGTTTATTATTTTCAGATACTACAAAAGTAAAGTTATTTTGTAAAGTGTGAAGAGAAAACTTTAGTTTTACGTATTTTTTATAAAAACAAATCAAATAAAAATATTCTGATATTGTTGTATTATCGCAGAAAAGTTTTTCTATTATAAAACTACATACAAAAGAAGTTCAATTTAATGAAAGTAATATTTTAATCAACAGAATAACACTACTTCATTTCCTCTTTATAAGTTTCCAATTATAACAATTTGAGTATGAGTTATTCTGATAAATTTGTTTTATTTTAGGGAATATAAATTATTGCAAGAATTTTTTGTTGTTGAAAATTCTGCATTTGAAAATCTATTATAAAATTCATTTCACAAATTTCACTTTTGGTAGAAAATTTTTTTCACAGTCCTGCACCTTATGCTAAATTAATATGTTATTATCATTGTGTTATACCATACAAATACATAACTAATTAAATATTCACACAAAAAAGTGTTTTTTAATCATTTTCATCAGTGTTGACATAAATTCATATAATGTACCAATCAGTTAATTAATTTATCTTAATATTCGTTATTTTACTCGTGGTATTTATTTATTTTTATTTTTTTTCAAATCTTTTTACGGGAACATAAAAAATATTAGATAGAGAAAGGTTTTTCAACCCACGGGTAAAGGATATAAACAGAACACCAATTGATGATGTATTAAATACCAATTTAAAAATAAATTTCTTCAAAATTTACTAATTACCTACTATTTCCGTGTACTAATTATTTTAAAAAAAAATTCATTTAAGAATTAAAATCACCATATTTTTAGTAAATGGCTAAAATGCATACTAAAGTTCTACTCAAAAAAATATTTCCATGTTTGCTAATATGAACAAGTTGTAAAAGCTAATTTAGATTTGGGCTTCAGAAATATTCTTCCATATCACTATTAGAAGGAAACTCTTTAAAATTGGCAGATTTCAGTGTAATGAATGCTACAACGGAATTCCTATGGTTAGATAGTGTAAAGTATATTAGAAAACTGTGTGTCTGTGTGGGAAAACTACTGTTTTAAACATAATATCACTGATTTGATAATGTAAATAAAATAACTCTGAGGCTTGAATTCAGTGACGTTCAACGGGTACCTTCTTATTCCCTAGTAAAAGCCACCTGGGCCTAGTAGACTACAAGTAGATCGCTTAAGGTTTCTTTGGTGATATTATCGGCTTCGGGTTCAAAACCGTATAGCTCGAGATAAGTGCTCTGAGTACAACACAATTTATGCAAGTCATCTTAATACCTTTCAGAGTATTATGCTCTGAATATTAACTGCTTCATGAGCCAGCTGTTATAATGTCTTTGATAAATAAGATCTTTTACAATTTATTTCATAAAATTGAAATAAATTAAATTGTTCAATAAAATATTTTAATATAAATTGATGAAAATTATATTAATACATTAACAACAAATGAAACAATTTCTATAACATAACAGAGAGCATGAAAGTAGACACGGTTAAAGTAAGAATTTTAGGCAGTCTAGGAGTATTGTAACACTTACTGAGAAAATAGCCTAATTCTGATTATTGGGTAAATGAAAGATGCATGATTTCCGTCGCATTCCATTCAAAGATTCCATTCAAAAAAGAAACATGTAACTCGACAAAAATTGATTTTATTGGTAATTTTATTAATCATTCCGGTTAATAAAAGCATAATAATAAAGTTGTAAACATTATTTTCATCGTACTCATTCTTAATACCTGTTATGCAAACTTTCTGGAACTCTTCATCGTCTTTTTAAATCTTACCAATCAAATTCATTGACCCATGTACATTTTTGTTCACGATTAACCATCATGTTGCAGTCTTTAACTATCTATTGATTATAGATATAGATGTCTATTATCTATTGATTAATTTTATTTACTAAACCGTATTTCAACTGATGATTTTCCGGACACAAAGAATTTATTTTTTTCAATAACAAACTGTTTAAAAGTGATAGCTTTTTTTTAAACTAAAATAAATTGTTCGTTGTAAGAAGATTTATAAGAAAATGTGAAGAGTAGTGAAAAACAACAAGTATAATATCAAGGATGAATAATTATTATAATTAAAATATACCTAAATTTTTTGCACTACTATAGTAAACAATATGCAGTAACTCCAGCAAGAAAATGACTAGCTCTTACATTGCCTTACAGACAGGTTTCGTTGTATAATTAATTATCTAGCAATAAAATATTTAAATTATCTTCCTCAACAGCTATTTAAATAAAACTAATTCCTTATAATCCGCTTCGTAATTATTGTCACTTTTTATTATTAAAATAATTATTTTTACTGAACTTTTTCAAAACGAACAAACAAGTTGGAAAAAAGTAGTACTAATGATAATAAAACTAACTAATACATTTATAAAACTACTTTTATCAATGTATTAGTAAAACTGACTGAAACTGTATATTGGCTGATACCTGGAAAATCATTTTCTTAATACACCCAGATTTTCGAGGACGATGGAAATAATATCAGTTATTAGATAATTAGTAGTCATATTTTTTAGAATTTTTTTTTGCTAGTTTCATGCGAATTTAAATAGTATTAGGGGAATATAAATAAAAAGGTTTATTTTTCTTTAATTAGTCTTTGGGTTTTGCAGAGTCAAATTTTAATAGCGAAATAAAATTTCATATATACAGTATGTAAGCATATATATACATATCTTATACAGTATACATAAATGTAAATGTACGTGTGTACAGTAAACATATACTAAACGTAAAAAGTACGTACAAAGATGAATCCAAGGACCACTATTAAAGTTCATATACAAAAAACAAAGAAAACAACAAAATATAGTTCTATCAATTAAAGAAAAAATAAATAATCAAACAAAGAAACAGTGACAGAAATCAAAAAACCCACTTAAGTCGGTGGTGAATGGAAATGAAAACTTTTGACGATGCACAACACGCTAGGACAGCTGATTCACCTCAAACTTCGAGAACATATAGATCTAATATATGTAGTCATTTTAGTTGCCTTACGCCCCTGCTGTTTTCCAGGAGGTTCATCGCGAGGCAGTTCACATGTTTGTTCAATCTCGTTTTGAATCTAGTACCGAATCGCCGTATCTCCTACAATTGGCATTCCAAGATAATCGTATATTTCAGTGTTTTTCGCAAACCACGGCGCTTCTATAATATTTTTCAATAGTTTCTTCTAGAATCGCTGTAAAACTTCGATGTTACTCTCAGTTATTGTGCTCCATAATTGGATTCCGTAGTTGTTAGGTAATTATAGTTATGCCCGCTGCCTAACGATCAGTACTTCTCCCTGAACTTAATGTTAAGCTGCGTCCTTATCTCCCTGACATGAATCTTTCATATCATACGGCGATTCAGATGCAGTTCAAAGTAACGTACGCTGTTAGCATTCGGGATGAAGAAACCATTAAGTTGAACTCGAGGGCAGTCACCCTTCTTCATCGTTAACGTAACGTGCGAGACTTAGCCGGATTAACCTGCAACATCCATTTAGCTAAGCATTCGTTAATCAGATCCAATACAGTTTGCAGTTTAGCAGAAGCTACGATAGGGTCAGCATCCAGACCTATTATATTCTTTTGTAACCTCAGAAAACAAATTGGAGCATAAAATAATATTATCCGCAGTTTTTGTCTTTACTGAAATGAGTTTACTAAGCTTCAAATTCTTGAGAAATTAAAGAAAGAACCACACATGTAAGGGTATTAATACTTTCCTTCAGCGTGGTGTGTGTGTGTTTATTTTTGTGTATTCCATCAAGTTCTTAATTGAAATTATTATTTGTATACTAATAGGAAGAATTTCTCAATATTTTGGCATTATGCTCTAAAAACATTTCAACATTTATATTAAATCAGAATGTGTTACTTTGTAGTGATCTTTACTTCTCTAACGGAAGCTGATTGGTAGATCTGATTGCTTTAATCTTTTTCACTACAGTTGAAAGATTACAGTTAAAGATCATTTTAAACGTAAATGTACCTAATTGCATATAATTAAAATCTAAGGTTAAACTTAGAAGATCTCTATTTTACAGCTTTATTTTTAACGTTGTAAAATCTTGAATTGTTAACAAAATTAAGTTCTGTTATTAATTCTCGTTAAAATAATCTGGAAATTAAAATTAATTTTTTTTGCTACTAAATTTATCAAGATAGGATGAAATGTTCCACAGATATCAGAGATTTAATACAAAATTGTTTCAATTTTTGATGGTAGGCGAGTTGCGTAATTTTTCGTTGAAACCTATATTTATTAATCTTACACAATTAACGGTCTTATTAATCGTTAAGAATGCGTTTTCACGTTACTTCGAAATTCATAGAAAACTAAGTCAATTTTAATTATTTAAAGTTTAACTTTGGAATATTATTTCAGTTTACGCTAATTATAATGCTAGCCCGTTTTCTCGATTTGTCTTTTTTTATCGTATGATATTGCAAGGAAGGCTATATTTTCTCAATGAAATATTAATTTTCATTTTTACTTTGAATATTTTTATAATAAAATTATGAATTTATAAATCCATGTTTACACTAATCAACGCCATTGCTTTAGATATTTAATAATTTTGTTAAATTGAGTTACTCCGCGCACTTCTTTCACTATTTATTTTACAATTTATGAAGGTGGATGCAGTAAAAGCAAACAGAATTGTACAATTACAAATGCATCTTTACTTCAAATATTATTCCAAAATTACATCCATAAACAATTAAAAGATTTAATTTAATAAATAAAATTGAATCAATTTTGGTTTCGAAATATTATTTAATTTTTAATAATTCATTCCGGGTCACTCTAAGTAAA
Source organism: Lycorma delicatula (assembly GCF_047948215.1). Classification (NCBI taxonomy): domain Eukaryota; kingdom Metazoa; phylum Arthropoda; class Insecta; order Hemiptera; family Fulgoridae; genus Lycorma; species Lycorma delicatula. The sequence goes on along the minus strand of NC_134455.1, from coordinate 172,799,666 downwards.
ATTTCTAGAGATAATGGAAGTCATTGTATTTTAATTTTCTTATGAAAAATACATTCTGAAAAAAAATATATTTTTGAAAAAAAAAGTTTTAATGCCGCTATATTTCAAGTTAATTTAACTAAATTTAATAATGCATTTCATGTTTACCGAGTATGAGGCATTTGAAGAAGAAAAAGTGAAACCCAATCTTCTTAAAATTTTATTTTCAATTTTTTTATGAAGGTAGAAGACATATTGGAAAAAAACTTCGAAATATTTTACTTTTTCTTAATTTACGGGACTTTTAGAAAAAAGTTATTCTTAATTGAAAGTGGAAGAACATCTTCTCTGTTATGAGATTTTTATTTTACGTGAAGATTGAACACATATTGAAAAAAAAATAAATTGAATATCTGAATAACAAGATTTATTAAATTTTTACTGGAATAAATCAATAGGTATAGCTGTAGAGGGTTAATGGAGTTTAAAATATTTTCAAACCTAGTGGTTTTAGGTTTCAAGTTTCTGAGAATCACAATATCTGATGTATGGCTTTTTTTCAATAGGATTATTCTTGATCTACTTATCATCATGAAATATCGAAATTTAATAGGTGATAACGGGGTATTAAATAATTATTATAAAGCTTATGATACTTGAAAATGAGTAACCTTTGAAACAGTCTAGGAATTTTTCATTGCGATTTTGTAATTATCGAGGTTTTCTTTGACAAAAAACCCCAACAAATTTTTGTGTTCTTGAAAAATAAAATTTATAAATTTACGATTTGTATCGAATATTATATATGGTAAAATACCTATGGCTTACAAAACTATATTCAGTTTGGCTTGGATATAAAATTTATTTCTATTTCACAAGAGATAAAATACATTTCATGTTTAATGTATTTTAAAAGATAAGAAAAAGTTTTCAAATTGTGAAAAAAAGATGATTGTTATAAATGTACATTCGAATTCTTCAAAATCAGAATTTATCTCAACAAAATTTATTTTTTAACCAACAAAACCAGGTTACTCAAAGTAAATATTGAAAATTCCTGTTGTATTTTATGGAGACAAATAGTAACTAGAGTTTTGTAACATAGTGTTGATCAATTTCTTCTTCAAGGAGGTTGCATGGTGACACAGGACTGCTAATTTAGACTGGTAGAACTGATCGGCTACGCTTCGATAAAGCGTTCATATATTGCAAGTCATCGAATAAAATTCTCGAACAAATTTCTGCAACGTGGGTTTCATTACTGTCTTTTACTGAACGTTGCCCATTTGATGTAAGCTGTAATTTAGACTTACCGAAGTATTTTGTTGTTTTTTTTTTAAACTTTCGCTTGTTTTATTTCATGCCTTAATTATTCAAGTTTTAGCTTTATTTGATGATCATGAGTTGTTCTTAAAATTTTTTTGCCGAAAAGTACTATACCACAATTACACTAAAATTTAAAACAAAATAATTTACAGCAATGGAAACTTCATTACACTATTTTACAATAAGAACGCGTTGTAAAATATTAACTGGCAGTAAATAGCCAAAGGTAATACAGCATATTTAATCTGTCCATTAAAAATGTCCGAAAATTATGACAAAGCAAAACAAAAAAATTAATGTTTTTAATTAAAAATTAAGTAAAATTGTTTCATATTTAGCAGGTTTTCTTACATATCCATTAACAATTATAGTAATTTTAATAGTCAAAGATATTTTCTAATTAATAAAAATAGTAAATGATGGACGTGAACTAATGTCCTTTATCCACTAAATTTTCTTATTGTAGGCCCTAGAGAAACCCTAGTAGATAACTATTATTTCATTGTTTTCGAAAATTATTGTTTTTTAAAAAGTATTTATTTTATATGATCGATAATGTTTTTTCTACTTTTCCAATTTACTACATTGAAATCAGTTTTTTTTTTGTCTTTCAGTTGACGGATAAACATAATTATTAAGAATATCTTTAAAAAATATTATTCAGATTAATAAAGTAGTAAGTATTAGTTAAACCTTTATTTAATAAACGACAAAATGTTTATTGTAAGTTACAATTTATTCAGTAATAAGATATATTTATGTTTTTAATTTAATATTATCATATGTGTATATATATATATATATATATATATATGTTTTACTTGTAAAAAAAAGTAATGCAAATTTTATTAATAAAAAAAAATTTTTTTTTTTTACGAATAAAAGATAAAATGATTGCAATAAATTAGTTTTAAAATATATGAAAATGTATATGTAAAAAATTATTCGAACTTTAACAAAAATAAATTAGAAAGTAGTTTGCGTTTTATCATCTCTGCCAAATGAAATTTTGTTAATGTTATCAATAGAATAAGGTATTAAATGACGTAAAAAAAAATAAAAATTTTCAGGAACAATTAGGATTTTAACGTAACACCGGATTTATAAGAAAAAAAAAGATTTTTAATTTGTCATTATATGTAATTATTTCAAATATTATTTTCAACATCATGGAGGAGAAATAAATACATTATATTTTCTAATCTAGGGCGTCAAAGTAGTTTATTGAAATGAATTCACGTATTTTAATATATGCGAGTGTACCATTAATATACTAGGTTTCAGTGAACTTAAACTTAGTTTATACGACCTGACAGGAAGTTAGGACACACAGTCGTAATTTATATTGAGTATAGATTCAATTTCAATAGCAAATATGAGTAGATTACAAGAATATTAAAATAAGGAACTAAATATAGTTCCTTATATTTCTGTAAATTACTGTATAATAATACAGAAATATGATTTCTATGAAATATTAAATACATATTTATTCATTAACCTGTACTAAAATTATAATAAAAGATAACGTGATCGAATATTAAAAAAATAAAGTTTCTTTAAAAGCAAAAATTATAAAACTACTTACGTTGAAATTTATTCTTAAATATGTTTATTAAGAAAAACATAAAAAATTGAAACAAAGGGGCTAGATGTCTGGCATTTTGGCAACTGTATGTAATTCATTTACAAATATTTTAATTAGCTGGCTGACTGAATGGAAAGTGCGGACAGGCCAGATAAATAACGCAGAGGTAGAAATCAGAATGTAATTACTGTTTGCCTAAAACTCAACACGATGTCTGAAATTATGAATGGTATTATTAACAGTTTATTTAGTTAATTCAGTACAGTTAATTAAATAAATTATTAATTTATACAATTATTAATAATGACATAAATAATTAAATATTATTTCTAAACCGTGGCACGTGACAAATAAAATTGACACAGTGTTAGTTACATCATCTATTACTTTTTTTTACGAATATACTTACGTACATATCTAACTTCGCTGTGTTATAAAAAATACAAATAATACTGTTACGTGCCCTTGTGGTGGTGTGGAAGGCTAAGGAGGGGTTGGCTAACGCTGCGAACGATGCTATAGCTAAGATCCAAAAATGGGTGACGGGAAATGGGTTGCAGCTGTCCTGAGGAAAATCTTTGTTCTTCTCGCTGGTGGGAAGACGGGTGCTGGCACCCATCGCAATCAACATCGAGGGAGAGGTGGTCCAGTCGCGGGAAACCACTAAGTACCTGGTAATCTGGTTGGGCCACAAGCGATCGTTCACCTGCCATGTGAAAGAGGTTAGCGAGAAGGAAGGGACGAATGGTGAAGGGTCTGGCTAGGTTGTTCTCAAACATCGGCGGATCACGAGCATCGAAAAGAAGGTTATATGGTCAATGTAACACTTCTCTACGGCGTACCGGCGTGGAAGAGGGCCGTGGCCGTGGGGCGCAACAAGAGGATCCTAGGAGTACAGCGTTGCATGGTCATCAAGGTGGACAGCATATGCTTCGGTGTCGACAGAGACGGTGCTGGTGATCACAGGGCAGCCACCTCTTCAGCAGCTGGCAGAGGATCGAGTGTTGGGCCACCGGGGAATGCTCAAGGGCAATATACATGTGGCCCTGTTCCGAGATTGGCAAGCTACGTGGAAGGGAGTTTTATTTATTTTATTTTATTTTTTTATTGTTTTGTTTTATAGGAGAAATAGGGTGAGGTGCACCCATATATGTGTGAGTGACAGAATGTTATAATTAAAAAAAATGTGTCGAAGCGTGGCGACGTGTAGGGTCAGAGAGGTAGTCTTTTTGGCTAGGGTGTTCGGGTCTGCTCACATTTAAGCGTGGGGGGGGGGGGTCGGGACTCCCCGATGATGGCATAAAAAACCCTCAGGTATGAGTGGTCGCGAAGTGAAGGATGTGGGAAATATGTAGGTCTGGAACTGTTAGAGTAGGGATGGGATGGGTAGCTCCTTATCGGTTGGGCATATCGGCTATCCGGGAGAGGAAGTCGGTATGTCCTGGTAAAGTTGAGAAGACTCCGGTGGGAAAGCTCCAGAAGGAGGCTAGCTGGTGTGGGCAGAGACTGCTGTCACGATTCTCTGTGACTATGTTTTGCTTAACGGCGAGGACCGGTTGCCTTGGAGGTGTTAAAGAAAAAAAAATTACAAAAGACAGAATAATTGTAGCTATGGTAACTAAACCACACACACACACACACATTTGACAAGAGAAACTAATGACTTATTTCTTTTCCGTGAGGCAGAAATATAATAATGAAATAAAAGGATTAATCTTTTTTTTCTTTAATGAATGTCTTAAATTTACAACTTCACCTTCCTTGGGACTGAAGAAATAAAGAACGTCTTTAATATGTTAACCTTCAAGAAAGCTAGGGCCTCGGTGGATGGCTTTAAACCTTTCTTGGGATAACAGGAATGTATCCTTCACATTTTAAAGTAATTGGTCGGTTAGTGCTCGCGTGATGCGAATAACCACGAGCTGTTAGATCGAGAGTGTACCTGATGCATGCAAACCTACTAACAAATACCCCGTTTGAATTTTGAAAATCGGACGATTTTTTGCAGAGGTATTATAAGAGAATTCCATTGCACTTCCCGAAACATTGCCCCAGCTAGCAGGTTATTTGTTACTAGTTGTTGGTGATTGGTCTATCCTCCCACGAGGTGTTCGCATATCTCACCACTATAGTGTCAGACGCAGTTCCCACGAGAAGACCATTACTATTAATCGGCGTTTTTTTAAAAATGTATTTAGTATTATCTTATTTAACGAAAATTTAATTATATTATTTTTTTAGTATTATTCATTCGATCGATTCAAAATCATTTAGTTCAAATCCAGCTCAAAGAGACTCACAGTTCACAGTTCATTAATTTAATTCATTAAATTGTGCTTTAACGGGCAAATCTCCACTACTATATATATATATATATATATATATATATATATATATATATATATAGTAGTCCTTTTTTTTGAGATGAAATATATCTAAAAACCTCAGTTTCTTAGTTATGCCAAGAAGCATGGGTAAAATTTTGGCTGCGATTGAGCGAGTAGTATTTTGTTTACCCCAAACAATCAAAAACCTTCTTTACTTCCTTTTTATATAATAGTATAGATTTCTGAATCTATTAGAAACCACAACATTAAATAAAGTAACTTTTGATGCGGGTAGTTGTTTGGCTTGAGTTCAAAAAAGGTAGTTAATTATTTAGATTATTATTACGAACTATTATATTCTACTAAATTAAGTTACGGAACTACCACATACATTTTTTTTTAAATTTTACTTCTAAACTTTTAAACTGCCTTTTTCGCCAATTTATTATGATAGAACACACTAAATCGGATTATAGACTACTCATAGTGGAGTTAAAAATGAGTTATTCTTAATGCAATTAATTTAATTTAATTTTTTTTATTACGATTTTTAAGCAAAAATTTTGTGTTATTGATACCTTTTTTTTTGCAACCGAAAAATGAATTTGCAAGAAAATCCATTTTTTCTAACCTTTCTCTCAAATATTTTTTGTGTTAACGTAATTTTTTTTACGTATATTTTTATTTTTTATTTTTTGGTAGAAACAATTAATTTGCCATAATGTTAATTTGTATTCTACAAAAAAAATCTTGAGTTTTACGTACGGTTTCAAAATATGTTTTTTGTCAAAAAAGGAATTATTTTTAGTTAAAAAGAATTTTCTTTCTTATAATGCTAAAAAAAAATAAGAAAAATGTACAATTTTTCTCGGAAAAACAAAATAAAATTAATTCATATATTATTGCAAAAATTATTTAAATTATTTCAATGTATTAAAAATATAACCAAATTAAGATTGTTATTTTTAACAAGATATCTATCTGTATGGTACATACATAATGTATGGTACATAATCTGACACTTGAACATAGACTTCTATAATTTAACGTAGGTTTGGCGGATAGCAATTTCTTATGTTCCTGTTGTATTTGGTGTGATGATTTTATTTGTATGATGTTTATATTGTGAGACTTGTTTTCTTGAGTTTTTCTTCTCTTGTATTTGTATATGTTGTGTGACATATTTGTCTATGTTGTATGTCATATGCGTATGTGAGTGGGCATGTCACCCTCCTCCAGAAGGAATGCTTCACTAGCGGTTCCAGGAAGGGTGGTAACTACGGGTGGTGGTTTAGTCGGTAGTGCGCAGGTTTACATACGCATATTAATAACATGTTGCGGCACATGTTAGCAAGCCTGACACTGCTTAGGAGTCCGTAAATAGGATTTCCCACCTCTTTAACAAAAAAAAAAAAAAAAGGTTTGGCGGTTAACATCAGTCTTAAGATGGTTAGACCTTAATAAAAACAATTATTTTTAGTTCTCTACTTAGCCATTCATAAAACTCTTTCCCTGCTCCTTTATGCATCCATAAATATATATTATATATGTTACACAGATTTTTGAATGTCAAGACTCAGTCCCCGCTTCATATTTTCACTAAATTAAATGCCGTCAGCTTGGAAATGATAACCCCATCTTGAGCAATGTGAAAATCCAAATATTGCTACACAATTTATTTTTATACCAATATTTTACATGTTTAATATGTAATTGAACAATGATGTTGTAAATGTTAATATGTAAATACATATTTAATATGTATTTAACATATTTGTAAGTATGAGTCTACATATTTAGTCAAATTTAGTATACCAAAATGTCATTGTACATAGTCAATTATTTCTTTACAATACTGTCTCTAATCTTGCATTTACTGTTTTATTTGTTATTATTGTCGTATCATCATTCCTTCCATATTGAGTGACAATACTGTAATTAATATTCACTCAGTATTTGGATTTGCAATGATCACAATTTCCTTTAAATTTTGTCTAAATAATATTTCACGGAATATTTAATATATGCTTCGTAAAAAATATTAAAATACCGTGCATGATTCTGGAGTTAATAAAATTTCTCCCCTTATCGAGGCTGTTTTCAAAGAGTATGTTATTATTACTAACGACGTAATATTTGAGCAGATGATTTTGTAAAGTAAGACTTACCATCTACAGGATTTTCAATAAAAAATACATATAAGTAAATGATTTGGTAATACTTCGATAGATCTGATGATAGTGACTGCGTCGTTTCATTAAATTAATCACCTACTTTGTGAATTATTCATTTTTAAACACGAAAATGTATTTATTTAACAGTTTGCCTTGGTATTAGTAAATGTATGAAATCGCTGAATATAAATTAAAATACGTGAATACAATTCTACCTCTACGAAATTCATGAAACTAAAATATTTTAAAAGTGTTTAAAATATTCTTATCGGATATCGTAGATTTTACTCAAGTTAACATAAAAATGATTTAGTGGAATTATATCTTTACTATATGATTCAACTGCAAGGTTCAACAAAAATTGTTGTATATAATTCTATACAAAACCTACTACATACAGCACTCCAAACCGTACAGATTTATTATACGCAGACCCAACTTACTCCTTTCCCACACATTATACTTTAAATTTTATGATTATTTATTAGTATATATTCTGAAACTTTTGAAATAACAAGTTCAAACACTGCAAACAAATACCCTAAAATAAATTAACTTTAATAATATTGAAGGTGTGTATTTATTTTACTGCTGTTCACATTTAGGATTTTTACTATATAATAGGAAAAATATTTTTAAAAATTTAATTTGATATATTTTAAGTGAATTTTTGTGAAGAAAATAAATCGTAGACCTGAAAGTGATTTAATTTAAATAAATAAATTGCTCTGGATAAGGTATAATTTGATCTATTTTGTACAACTACAACAAATTACGGTTTAAATTTATACCGTAAATTATACTGAATTACTAGATTCAATAGATGATTTTGAAAAGATTTCTGCTCCATTAAAATATGTAGATGACTTTGTTCTAATAGTTAAAATTAATGAGTATTGTTTATCAGTGATGTTTATAAAATAGAATAAGTTTTATATTTATGAAACAACTGCGTCATTTTACACTGAATTATGTAGTTTCACATAAGTTATTAATTGATCGCAGGATTAGTAACATAAGATACACACCTTTCTCAATATTATGGATTTCTATAATTATTTAATTATTTTGTTGAAAAAGTTACTATGTTTAAACCTGTTTAACCAATAATTTATAACATTCTCTTATATATATACATGCGAGCGCGTGCTTGAGTTAATGTGTATTTGTATACATGAACAGACTTCGTTTAAAAAATTGGATATTTGTTTTTTACTGATATAGATATCGTAAACGTAAAAACCTAATAACATGACAAAATCTTAAATCGTCAATATCGTAATATTGACGATTTAATATATCACAGGTAAGATATAATAAATTCAACCTTCATGATATAAGATTTTGATTTTATTTTCATAGGGAATCCAGGATGTTCTTTTAATCTGTTAGGGAATATTTTTGAGAACTTAATAAAAACCAATAGCTACCAATAATTTTTCAGTTTTTAGTTAGTGACTGATGTATTAAATTTGGTTTCATTGTATTTAATTCCTTGTTTTAATACAATATTTAATAATTTTATTGACCTCTTTTTTTTTTTTATTATTTCCTATTTTTCATTAACAGGACGAGATATACTATCCTTTATAAACTTTTTTGAATCTTTTACGAAATATCGTTTTCGTCTTTAGAAAAAAAAATTATACATGTGATTTATATAAAAATTCATATATCTAAAGTTTTAAAAAGAATAAGACTTTTTTAATTTTTAATTTGGTACCGAAATTATATGTATTGTTTTTTTTAACAGATAAAATATAAAATGAATAAGAGTCGAAAAAACACAAATTCTGAATATCTCTTTTTATTAGAAATCTTAAAATATATTGGTTCATTCGTAACTTATTTTGCTGATTTAAAGGGAACTAGCATGTAATGTAGAAATAGATATTTTTCTGCTGCTTTACTAAAGCGAAAATGATTTAAAAATACTATTCAATACTCCAAGTTTCAAAATAGTATTAACATTATCATTACGATAATTTTTATACCACAAAATAAACAAGTTAGAAAGATGATTAAAAAACGATTATTCATTTGAAAGTAATAACAGATTCCGAAAAACTTGTTCATTCAGTGAAAAGTAAAGGAAAAATCTGGATTCAATAAATCTAAAGAGGATATTGAATTGTCTAAAAGTAACCGTAAAAACAAAAAAAGTCGACAAAGTTAATAGAAAGACAAATTAAAAATAAACTATGAACATATGGTAAAAGTTAATGTAGCCTTTACTGTTTCGAACCATTTTATTTTAGGTTACATATTTTAGGATGAGTATAAAAAATACATGAAAATTACACTACCGTAATACACATATATTTTGCCTTTCATTTTGTGTAAATTTATATATTTTTTTGCCATATAAGCCATAAATACTTCTTTGCCAATGTATAATGCAAAATTTAAAAAGATTTCTAAAAAAATATATTAAATAAAAATAGAAATGAATGTATCACACAAAAACTTCAAAGAATATTGCATACAGTACACTTTAAATAAATTACTTTATTAAAGGTTATGGGGTGAGGATTGACGTTGCTATGACACTATGGGTGTGTACACAACCTGGTTAGTCCATTTGCTCAGCGGGCAAAACAAAGCGGTACTAATTTGTAACACAAATTTACCCGAGAAGTACCTGAACCGTTACATGCATATACTGTCTCTTAGCCTTACGAGCTCTATTTCAGTTACGACTTGTCAGAGAACTTAAGTCTGTTTGTATATACGTGCTCTTCTTCTTGTGAACATAGGAACACGAATTCCGTACTTAGATTTATCCTTTAAGTTAGATTTGTTTTAAAGTTGTTCCAAGAAAATTGATTAGAGGGAATTAACAAATTTCCTGTAAGCCAGAAAAAGTACATTTCTCTAACATGCTCATATCTGATGAACTTGTTTTCCAATACTTCTGTTTTATCTTAGATTACTGGGGAAAAGATTACTTTATTTAATAGTACAGATTACTAGAAATACCTGACCTGAAAACGATGCGAGTCTGAGAATTTTTTTTAAAACCTACTTCAATTCCGTTTGCGAAACAATAACCTAAAAATTAAGTCATAACATGATTTAAATCCCTTTACGTTTCATATTCCAACGAAAATAATATAAGCGTAATAAAGAAAAAGATTTAATCGGTAAATATTTGGCAAATATTATATTTACCTTTTAATATCCTATGTAACCTGACCCGTAAGTGAAAAAACTAAAAAAAAAGAATTTTCTTTATAAAAACTATGAAAAAAAAATAAAATAAAAAAACAAAATTTAAAACATAGTAAATTTAATGCAATTTTATCAGACGTATTCAGAAATTATAAAAAAAAAAAAAATAGTTTTAATTTAGAATACAAAAATTAATAAAATATTTAAAATATCTCTCCTAAAAATATAAAAACATAATCTTCTTTTATAAAACGTATTTACTGAACTAAGGTAATATATTTAGAAAATAAATCTCCAATTTAGCAAGTGACGATAATTAGATTAAATGTATTTTAAAAATAGAATACCGCATTACATGATCATTTTGTAAGTTAAACAGATTAAATACTAATTTATTATTTTGCTCGGAAATATTGTTTCATTTTTTCACATATCTAAATTATTTTATTTTTCCTTTATAATAACATACAGGATAACATTTAATCAGGAAAATTTACTTCCCTGTAAAAAAATCATAAAATTAAGTATTTCATTAGTTTTTTCTACTAATTAATGATAAAAAAATGTCTCAAATTTTATTGACTTTACAGAAAATCTTATTTGACCGTGCTTAAATCTTGCAATAATAGTTATTAAATTTTTCTGGGGACATAAGTGGTCCAAACCGCGATATGATCTCTAAAACCACCTAGCAATACAACTCCAAAGTTTCCCCAACTATTTGCCTTTTTAAAATTTTCTAAATGTAACACGATTTTATTTCTAAAATTCCTTTTATTCTTGTATCTAAATCCATTGATTTTACTTCGTTGTATTAGAAGGTAACTCTGGAATGCGCTTGGAATTACTTTTTTCTAGAGAAATTGATTATTATTATTTAATTAAACATCGACATTAATGCTATACCATACTTTTGTACAACGTCATTAGTGTGTTTCAAAAATGTTTTTTGGCTGCAACATTGTTTAAGTTAAAGTGTTTTGTTCAAGGCAATAGATAGAATGTTTATGTATAAATCAACTATTTGAATGAAAGCTTACAGCTGCAATTAGCATTAGAAGTGGATTTAATCTGCTTCTGTTATTACCTAGGGAAAGGGTTACAGATAGTGATGAAATATGTTCCATTTGTTCGGTGTTTGTGTTTAGTTTGATTAAACTAAATTGAATTATAAAAAAAAAAATCCTCTTTATTAGCCTAAAAATTAAAAAAAAAATATGTATATATCTAATATGTTGTTTGGCGTGACTGCATTTAGGGTAGAAATTAATTGTAGTGGACCGATATTATTTTCTAATTTTAATACTTTTACCAATTTTACTTCCATACCAAAATGTTTAAATCTTGAATATTAAAATTAAAAAATCTATCATAAAAATTGCCTTTCTTCTGATTAAACATCAGTAGAATTAGTCAAAATTATGTGTAAAAGTTCACATGAATAAAAAAGAAATCGCTTGGCACATAATTGTTGTTGATGAACTTTATATTCTTATATTTTCTATTTGTAAAATAATTTTATATTTTGTTAGCGTAAAGAGTAAAATTTTCATAATTTTCTAGTGATTATATTTTCAGTAACCCTTAACTTATGTTCGATTTTTATATTGGTATCTGAAACTTTGTAAAAATATTGTGAAACCTTCCAGTTGTTCGAAGTTATTAATTATACTTTTAATGAAATAGACCAATTTGAATTAATTACCTGTAACAAAAAAAATAAATACCTAATTCGTGATATTCAGATTTCTTATGACATCTCATTACTATGCGACGCATCAATTTTTCATTCTCATAAATTTATTACTTCTTCATTGTACGGAACCATAATATTGCTGAATTTTTCAGTTTAAGCCTGTTCAGTTTAAAACATACAGAATAAAATAGCCGAGCAAAAGTTCTCTTTTAATTGCCAATTTACTGCAGCAGTAACTCATTCCACTCTATGAATATTAATAATACTGAGCGTAATAATGTCAGTAATGCCGGTTGGCAGTATACAAAATGCGTAAGTCATTACGAGTAATGTGCAGTTCGTTCGCCAACGTAACTCGACATTATACTTTTGTTATGGTTATAATACTGAAGGTTATGATAGCAAAGGGTAGTCGCATTTATTTATTTGTATTGTTTTGCGCATGTGCTGTATGATTATTAAAATCAGCATGTCATCATAATTCATTTTCAACTTAATACTAAACGGAAATGCGTTTCAAACGAACTTTCCATTCTGTTTGCAGTTATGTTATTAATCAAATTGCTGTTAAAAAATAATTTATACGTAATTATATTGTATAAGTGTAAAGCAAAATTTGTTTTAGTTGACATGTAACTACAGCCCGCAAAGTTGGTTATTGAATTCATTTAAAATTTTAAAAAAATATTCTAAATAATAGCCTATATAAAATAAATTTTCTCCACTATAATCATTTAAACTCCCTGTTCTGTATTATTATATGAAAAACTTACTATATTCTTGTATAATTTTTTCCTTTAATTTGATGGAAATATTATTAATAAAATATTGGTTCCAAAGCAGATCTCTGTAAAAATACAGAAGAAGCAGTTTTAAATGGGCTAACACACTGTAGTATGTTACTCGAAAATTCCTGTTTTAAAGCTATTAATAACTGGAAATAAAGGTCGAGGTAACTTAATTTTCAGCAAGAAATTGCTATATTTAAAAAAAATATTTAAAAAATTAAATATTTTATGGAATAAAATAAACACAATATATTAAATCAATTTAAATGCAGTAATAATTCTAATTAAAAAATACTCTGAACTCATATTTTTCCCCCAACATTATAAAATAAGGATGCAGAAAAAAGTCAATGTCTATAAAATATAACAAAATAACCAAAAAATTCAATAAACAGAAAAGTAATTGTAAGAGATCATTATTTTTATTTTTCTAGTTACATCTCTCTACTTCTGCTGTATCGACTTTTTCTTTTGTGGACGTATAACGATGTGTCGTTATCAGCACTCGGACACAAAATTACTACAGTAAGCAATTTAGCCAAACAACATCAAACTTAAAAATTTAGATAACAATAACAAAAAAATAAATAAATTAAAATTAACAATTAAAACCAGGCTTAAAAATGAAATAATATAATAAAATAAATAAAATGAACAATTACAACGTACAATATCATAACGAAAAATATTCCTCATACTGTACAGTATACGGTATAGTTGCAAATTGCGAATGGTGTAAGCTTAATGCTAAATAAAACCACAATAAAGTACAATATTAAAAATCTAAACTAAAACGATAAAATTACCATTTGTCATAAGCCAAATGGCATAAACTGATGAAACACGGTATAGAAATAATCAAATATTTGAATATAAACAGCCGGCCTTAAGAAATCTTAAAATATTCAACAACACCCTCTCATCGTTCCTTAAGATATTACGGATGTTATTCCCTAGTTTAAACTCCCGAAGAAATGCCACAGACACATTCGACAAGTATGTGGTGTACCGTTATTTGGCAGTCGCAGTGAACATAAACGGGTTCATCGGTCTGAGTCTAAAGAATCCATTTAATTATGCAAAACCTTTCAATGAAAGTTTTATCTTGTAAAAAGTCTACTGTACACTTTTCGTTCAAAGTTCAACCTATTTATCTCGGTAGAAATTCAAAGTGGTAATCGAAAACTAATAAACGAAAATATTTGACTTTAATGGCTGCGGTTCTCAAATTGTGGTACGCGTAATGTTGGTGGCATGCAGAACTTTTCGAGTTCGTACCCAAATAGATACAGCAATAAAACACCCTGTTATAAATACAACCCTATTAATACAAAATTCGATGTTATAATTATTATATTACAAAATTATTACTACAATTGATATTTAATATTATTAGTATTTATTTACTATTACTTATACAGTGGATCAGCAGTTCTTGAACATATTTTGATGATCACAATGCAAAATTATTTTTTATCAAACGCTTCTTTTTTCCTTAACATGAGGAAATTATTAGTTTATAGCAACAAAATAAGAGTATCAGTTTTTTCACTAGCAAAAATAAACAAGCAAAGCTAACGGATCGTTACATGCAAAAGCGCAAGTAGAGACTTGGCTGTCCTATGCATGCATATGTATGAAGAATTTCTTAATGACCACTATAAAAAGGTAGTCGAATTTTTCTCCAGCAGTTAAACAAGTTGATCGTGTCTTCCCCTACGAGTCAGGATGATCGAGGCTATTCTACAGATAGACAGATACAGTTGCATCCGTTATTTTACATATTTTGTGATAGTTGGATTTGAACATAATGTTGTTGTGTATACTTTTTCGTTTAGTAAAACGTATGTGCTAGTGTTGGATTACATACCTCGAAAAGGGATTGATCTCTTCTGTAAAAATTTATTTACGTACTTTTCTTGAATTAATTTATTTGCTTTAATTTAGTTAGTTTAGTGGACATCGAATATTAAAATCAGAAAGATTGAGCGGCTTAATAGAGCAATGACAGACAAAACATCGCCAGTTAAATCCATGTACTATCGAGCTCTACTATAGAATCCAAATTCTGAATTTGGAGTGAATCAAGAGCGTTTTCCAACTAAACTACTTTTGTAAGAAAATATGATTCTGAATAGAATAGTATTGGGTTACTTTCACGAACGTAAAGAAGGAACTACGGCCTCAACGTGTAAACTGCTCTGAGATTTTTTCACAGCATACTATAAAACCTTTATTATTGCCATTAAACAGCAACTTAGTTTTAAACATTCAAGTTAGAAAACAAATTAAGGATTATTTTCTTTGAAAACTGTCAAAGATCATTTCGTCTTTTACAGGATTTACTTAAAACAGTTGAGGCATCTTTATTAACGAGCTTAAGCATAGCAAAGTGTGGAAAAGCTCGTAGAGTCAATGGTGTTGTTATCTGCTGCGAAAAATATGGTGACCTGCATGTCGGGTGAATCGTCAGATAAGTAGATATTACACTGTCAAATGATACCGTGAACCGCAGAATTAAAAGCATGACTTGAAACATTAAAGAGAACTGAGTAGCTCCAGTAAATAGTTGAAAAATGCTAAACAGATTATTTGACCTACTTACAGATGTGTTAAGTGTTCCTAACGTATTCCGATTTTGAACTGCGTGATCGACAACAATAACCTGCCTGGATCACAACAGTAACGTAGGTTTAGAATACTTTCAATCGCTTCAATGACTAAAAATTAAGTTTGCAAGATGAAACAACAAATCGATTTTCAATAGACGACAAAATAAATGTGTTTATCAAAAATATCACATGAAGAATAATTGTGTATGAATATGCAATCTTCTCCAAATTGGGAAAAGTTTGTAACAATACACAAAATTGAAATGAAGAATATCTTCAACAGTAATAGAGCACGCTATTACCTAATGATGCTGAAACTTTTAAAGAAGACCATTATGAATTCCTACGAATCCTTTCATGCAGGATATCATTTCTGGAACACTACCTAACATTTAAACAGAATCATTGATAGAGTTATCTTGCGATGAACGTTTGAAAATGAAATTTCCTAAATTAAACCTATGTGAATTTTGGTTAAAAATGAACTATCGCTGTTTGGAAAAGCATTGTTATTTTTAAATCTATTTTCTACCATATACCAGTACCTTTGTGGAACCGGATTTTTTGCCATGGTGACAGTAAAAAATAAATTTCCTATTAAAGGCAAATTTGCGCCTAAAGTTTAGTTCAACTGAACCAGTTATCTCTTCACTTGGTTCAAGCATGTAGCACTTTATTTCTTACTAAATGTTATGTCATTAACAATATTGTAATCAGTAATGTAAGTAAATATATAATGTAACATCTCTTTGTTAAGTAAATAAATGTTTTTGTAAAAATAAAAAAATAAAAAAAATTGTAATAGATAAAAAATAATAATTTATGTCTTCTTTTAGGTAAAACAAACAGATTCGTTCATAAAAGATTATAATTTTTTATTGCTTTAACATACTGAGATGTCTATCGCTATCCTAATGATAAATTACAAATTTAATTATTCAGTGGTGCGCTATAATTTCTAATTCACATGAGCGGTACGTAAAAAAAGTTATAACCGCCGTTCTAGGGATTTGTGACTGGTATGTTATATTGAAAGTTTTATGAAACACCGTTTTTCTGACTATGTCGTTTCTATTTGTAAGCCAGGTATCTGTACTTTATTTTAGTGAAGTACATAGAATATTTCATCAACTAAACTGTTCGAGACTTCTCATTTTATTGTTACAATTGTTAATAGGATGTTAATAAGTGATTTTCGTTTAATGAAATATTCACCGTATAGGAGAAAAAAAGTAGTAAAAATATTTTTGCATTCAAATCATTTCAAATTAAGTCATAATCGGACTGATAGTGACGCAAGTGTGTTATTTTGAGATGGACTGTGTAATTTTATTCTATGTAAAGGGTTGAAAAAAATATTTTTCAAGGATCTATTTATATATGTACTTATGTGTAAATATATATATATGTATACATACTGTTCTTTTTCCAGTGTTAAATGCTCACTAAGAAAGGGTTTTTTTAATTTCCAAGTATAAAAGGTTAAAATGGAGTAAAAATGAAATATTATTTGTTGAATTCCTCGGTAAAAGATGAAAAAATCAACTTTATGTTTGATGTGTGTAATTTTAATGTAAATACATAAAAATAAATTAATGTTATAGATTTTTCGAAATTCTATTTTGAGAGGAGTGTAAAAAGGTAAAAAATATTTGAACAGTGATGGCAAATTTTCCCCATTTCCAATTTACTAAACGAGATATTCAGTAGATTGGGGCTTGCAAATTACTCTTCAGATAAATATCTAAAAACCATTTTCGGGTGTTTTGAATTTAGATTTTTTAATGGTTACGCGGTGTACGGCGCGGCGGGTCATCAAACACAGCTACTGCCAATATTACTATACGTACGACGCAACTGGCTGCACCTGCCACCGGTTACATGAGTAAAAAACATAAAATAAAATAAAAATTGACCGCGACGAGAAACGCAAGTAACCATATAGCGAAGCTGAGACGGAGATGCTAGTACACACACACACACACACACAAATACATTATATATATATATATATATATATATATATATATATATATATATATATAGAGAGAGAGAGAGAGAGAGTGAGTGAGAGCGAGCGAGTGTGGGGCTATTAATATTTCAATCATGTGTTAATGTACCGGTGTGTGTGTGTGTAGGTCGTGTTTTGAGTACTACTGACGTATATATTGCCAGTTCATACATATACTCATCAGAATATCACTTCAAAAATAATATTTGACATGTTAAATAAATCTTCAGAAACTATGAAAATATAATCTTTGTCATTAGTTATTGGTTTGAAAACGTGTAGATGTAAAAGTCTAGATGTTAAAATTGATTTTAATTGGAATGCTTAAGATTGAAAACAGCTTTTAAAAGAGAGAGAGAGACAGAGAGAAAAAAAAATTAAATATACAGAAGAACCTTATAAAAAATGATAAAGTAAATTACAGATATTATAATTTAAATCAAGAATGAAAAAACTAATTGAAATTACATATACAGGATTACTTCATAATATTTTAAAAAGTTAATTCGTGTCGTGTAACTTTATAGATGAAGAGATAAGGGCAAAAAATTAGCTTCTACATTAAGCATAAAAGCAGTCATCAACGCCTCTTACAACTACATTGTTGGTTGATTGAATTATATTACTTGTTATTCTTCATGAAACAGATTTTCTATGCTCTTCCAGGTATGTTTTCTTAATTGAAACAAAATATTTGTAACACTTCAAATAATAGCCATGTACATTATCAGTTACTTCAGGCAAAGCAATATGTTTATATTTTAGTTTGAAAAACAGCTGCACTTAATATTTAAGACAAATCTTTAGTTTTTCATTATTAAAATGTGTTGTGGTCGAACTTGTCGAACTTTCTTCGACAAACTCAAACACATAAAAACGTGTATCATTTTCACACTCCATTATTAATAATTAATATTAATTTTAGAGAGAAAAAATGTTTATTTGGGACGTACAACTTTACCCGGTGATTTTCAACCTTGAAACTTTTCCAACTTTCACCCGCTACAACAGTTTCTATCTTCCTCACCTCCATGAGTTATTTACAATCAATACAAGTATTAGTACTACTTTCGATCATTTTTATCGATAAAAATATTAAAGTAAAAAGATTAGAGTAAAACTGGACCCTTATATTTTGAACTATAAGAGTAAATTTTGGATACAAATACTACAAAAATTCAAGGACAATTAGTTGATATTGACAAGACGGAAACATAAAAATCAGCAAGAGCAGAAAGGATATGAAGAAATGTAAAATAAGGTGTAGTAAAGTTCCGTCAAAGTTTTGAAAATATTAATGATTGAGGGTGTTATTTATATCCCTTAAAATATACCTAAAATATTACCTTAAGGCAAGTGGTAAGATTCTGTTTATAATCTTATTATTTTTTACTATTCAAGTAGGATTAAATATAACACGTATATTTTAATAAAATGATACAACAAATTAAATTTCTTAGAAGTGAATTATGAAATTAAAGGCAGCTGCAATAAACAAATAAAAACCGGTAGAACTTTATAGGTTACAGTTTAATTAAATTCATAAAAAATTTCTATTTAATTTGTTTCACTGTCTATTTCACTATTGCACAGCGGATATTTAATTTGTTGAAAATAATTTTTATAATATTGGAAGGTTTATTAACAGAACAATAAAATAATTATAAAGCGGAAGGATATTAAGGTAATAGAAAATTTTATAATAGGAGTTAGTATAAATAAAATTATTTTTAATATAAACTGCAAAGAATGTCATACCCTGGATTCTGTTTCAAAGATTTATAAGTTTTGTTAAAAAAATTACCATTGTTTACAATATCGTTTTATATGAAGTGGATGCTAGAAGAGTATGAGGTATTAGAATTCTGTGATTTTTATTAAATCTTTGTGAAGCTGTCGGGCTGTCAGGATTGGAAACTGTATAACCTTTCTTCATTTATTAGATGAGATATCATAATATAGTTTTAGATCGTCTTCTATTTTAAATAAGTATAAATAATTTATGTGAGCATTGAAAGTTTAGCATCTGCATACCACAAAACTCAGTTTTCAATGAGTCATTCTCTTTTTTACTTTAGTTTATTAAAAACCCGTTACTACTCAATATAATTAAAATAATACTTTAAAATTATGGTTTTCAGGTCAGTTTTTCAAAAGAATCTGTCCACCAAATGTGTTTCTTACTAAATAGTTATAAGTAAAGTGTTATAAAACTCTCTAATAAGTTACATACTTGACTTTGTAGTGTTAGATGTCTTATTTGAGTACCCAAATATTATATTAGTATTCAAAATTATTTTTTCATAGATGTCGTTACTATAAGTACACAGGTATTAAATGCACACTATGGTAACTTTATACAAATTTAATCACATCAATGTACTGTTATTTCTTTTCCGACATTGTGTGAGACTCTACTACTAAGGTAACCTTACAAACAATTTTATTAATTATAAGATACTTCTTCAATATGTAAGTAATTTACGCTACTTATTAATCTCATTTCATGTTAATGGTTTCTTCACAATTGAAGTAAACCAAGTTTAAAATAAAAAAAAAAGATTAACCATGAAGTTGCCGCTGAATTATTATTTACTAACTGATTAATATCATCGGATCTAATGTAATTTATGTTTAACTTTTACTTATGAAAACGGTAACTGTTACAATTAGGTTACCAACTGGAAGTATGAAGGTACTTACAAAACGTTTTTTATTTTATTTCTTGCGTATAGATTTGTTATTTTAAAAGTTAAAATTATCAAAAATATTTCTGAACAAAGAAATTGGTTTACAATGGGATATCCAATTTCTGCATTTTTATTAAACTTAAACGTAGAATATTTACAAAAGAAAATTATCTATATAATAAGCTTTGATGTTATGTTGAGTTTTTTTGAAGGGAAAAGTCCTTTTTATAATTATAAAAAAAAATAGATAATAAAAGTTTAAAGGAATGAAATTTTAGGAAAGAAAGGAGAAAAACAATGAAGGTTCAATTAATCTTTTTCAAGCGAAAACTATTTATATAAATATATGCATGGAATTACCACCAAGGTAAATTACCTTAACTGTAATATAATAACAAAGAATAATTCTATAAATTATTTACAACAAACGAAAATCGTCTTTCATAGAATTTCAATCAGTTGTCAAAAGATTTTCAAAAGTGTAACAAAAAGAAACTATAAAATAAAAGAAAAACTTCAATAATTAATTATAATTGTTATTAGTTTATCTTTTTAATAAATAGTTGAGAGATGGTAGGTCCATTAATCAACTTTATGCTTGATTCCCATATAATTACCTAAAATGAAATAATAAATATATACATCTTGAGTTGTAAGAGTATTTGTTTAAGATAAATAACATCTTAAATTCACGCGTTAGCAAGTAAATTATTATTCTTTTTAAAAACAAATGAAACAGTGGGTTTATTTGAAAATATAAATATTTACTCAATAATAAGAGAGTCTGTTGTTGGTCTACTTTTAAAATATTATAATAGAGAAATACGATTTTATATTCAAAAGATTTAATAATGAGTCCATATTTTTGCCAAATATCGGAGAACGGTATTCTAATTATTTACTGCAGTCGTAAATTCAGCGCATGAAATACTGTCTCACTCGTTACTTATTTTCTTTTTTATATAAAGGCGTTTTATATATTTTCATGAAAACGGATTACTGTTTTCATTCTATTTTCTCCAGCTGAGTACGAAGTAAAGTTGCAGTGGTTTTCAAAGAAACGATTTCAGCAATCTTCCACCTAATGTAAGCTGAAGTTACTAAATTACATAATATACAAAATATAAATTAACATTCTCAATTTTACAAAGAAAGTAAATAAAATGTTCGAAAAGAAATCCTTTTTTCTATTTTGATTAATTTAACATAAAATATTAGCTGAACTAACTGCTTTAACAATTACAGTTTTTACATAATAAACTGAATACTAATTGAATAAATTTGCTGTGGTATGGTTTTCGAACCACAGCAACATCCTTTCAAATGTTAGTATGTTCAATTCCTTGTCAGCATTAGGTGTTTAAAAAAGCAAAATAAATTTTTTGCCTTTTATGTATCGATAAAGAGTTATAGAATATTTAGTCAGTTCCTTTTTAACTTAAAAGTATACCAATGAGTTTTATATAAACCAGGTAAAAAATCTAATCGGCTAAAATAAACATACTGCCCGGTATATCCTCCTAACTTATACATTTGTATTTAAAATAGTTAGTCATGTTACGTGGTTGGTCACACACGTAAATTATCCAGCCATATTTTTAGCTTTAGGTCATAACTTGGCTGATTAATTTAATTAAATAAAAATGTATTAGATTGGACGTACGGGAAATATTTTTTCATTGGTAGATTAAATCTTTAGCAGTTTCTTATAAAACTCATTGATATAACTTTGAGTAAGAAAGGAAGTGACAAAATATTATATAAATATTAAATTGATGACTTCCATATCTCTTCGTATATTCATACACAACATCCACTGAAGTTTAATTTCTGAGGACCTGGAACGACTAACGTACATAAATGTATAGAAAAATATACTAAAATCGTCTATGAACTAAAAAAAAATAAACAAAAAAGGTCCAGACTTAAGATAATTTTTCAAGAGACAAATTATTTTACCGTCTGATAGTTTTGATGTTTGCAGACAAGGTGTCAACAGTAATATCAATTGAATTAAGAAGATGTAGGTTGTTTTCTAAGAATTGGCTGACTGAATCAAAGAAGCCGGCAGCGGCAACCAGAGAAAAATGTTTTCCTAAATCTAAAATAAGGGACTCGAAAATCAATACTGGATACATAACTTTTCAAACTCCCTTTGAGTAACTTCCCTCAAATATAAATTCCATAATCAATATCGATCACTCAGGGAACTTAATCCTAAGAAAAAGCGCTGATCATTACAATCAGAAGATACATAAGCAAAACTTCATTCAACTTTCCTTTACTTTCAACGAAACCTCAACTTTCAAAGCAGAAAAAATTCTCAGAACAGCCTTGAATTTATTAAAAATGTAGTGCCTATTACAATACTTTATGGAAGTGCAGGTTGGATTGAACTAAACGTTTTGTAAAAGAATAGACTGAATAAACCTTAGAAAATACAGTCTAAGGTTTCTCCCTGCCTAAATTATTGTTCAATAAACAATAATTTATAATCAAAAAGAACATTTAAGTCTATCACTGGTTCTTCCCCAATGTTTGACAATGTGCGACCTCAAAGAAATATTTATATTTCAAGGTCTTTGTAATAATATGAAATATTATCTTAAGTTTAAATTCCTGCTGAAAATATAGGACCTATCCAAATTAATGTAGTACATATAGCCCCAAATCAAGCAAGGTTTATAAAAGTTAAGTCATGAGATATCTCGTCAAAGGGCTTCCCAAAGCCGAAATATACAATATTACTTCTTTTCTACCTTCAACCTCCTGACTTAGACAGGAAAATAATTCATTCCGATTTGTGAAAGTAGGCCTTATAGTCACAACACTACGCTGATGTAGTAAGATAATGTATGGCAGAGCTGAATATAGGAACTAATGGATGGTTAATACAATCTCCTAGTTCCTTGATTATAAAGGGTAAAATCCTATCAACGCTAGCTCTATGTCTTAATAATATAACGACTTTAATCCGTCATTAAATGTTTTTCTAAAACAACAGATAAATCAGTAACATTCGTTTGAACCTCTATCCCAATCTACAGATTATTGGAAACTTCATCAGAAAATGCGGAATTATTCGTCTGAAATAGAGATTAAAAAGAAATGATGAACTGGAATAAATTCTATATCAGTGATTATTCTGTGTTCTGTTTTACTGGTCTTTCAACATGGTTTACTTTTAGAAAGGATTTAACGTGTTTGAAAAAGTGAAAAGTGAAAAAGTGTATTTAAAATCAACCTGTTTATCTTAACTCTAGAAAATTTTATTTTTCTTTAAAATTATTTAAATTGCTTTCCTACACTCTGAAGATCTTGGATATTGTATATTATTCTTAATCCTTTAAAATACGTTTGCCCAATGTATTTATGCTTCAGACAGATTATCAGATTCTTTGAGGAATATATAGCATACTTTTTCAGTAGTGATCTTTTGTAAGGAATATTCATTTCCATGTAGGTATAAATCAGTTCATCAAAACGAGAAGAGGCAACAGTAACAACTGGAAAAAACTATATTCCAGTCCTGTTGATAGAATAGACAGGCCTAGAAAATCAAAAGCAAAATATGCTATTTAAAGAACCTTTGGCTATCATATCAATTCCAAGGAGATTAAAATATTAGGTTTAATGGAAATAGTCCTTCGAACTGCTCGTAAGATTACTTCCTTTTCTAATATTCACGTCATTCCAAGTCCATTTAGGTACAGGTTCTTAATCACTTTTACGAAAACTTTGA
Source organism: Lycorma delicatula (assembly GCF_047948215.1). Lineage (NCBI taxonomy): Eukaryota > Metazoa > Arthropoda > Insecta > Hemiptera > Fulgoridae > Lycorma > Lycorma delicatula. The sequence goes on along the minus strand of NC_134455.1, from coordinate 172,775,562 downwards.
ATTGAAAAAATAACTGCAAACAGGAAACCGCTTACAAATTTCTTACCAGAAATATTTTTTTTTTGAAAATCAACTCCATATACAATAAAATTATTTGAAAAATAATCAAAGACACAAAACTATCGTTCAAGGACGATTCAGTAATAATATAACAAAATCACTATTCGTTACAGAAATAAAAAATGTTTATAAAACTGTTGATACACTGTGCAGAGGAATTTAAAGACCATTACTGTAACTAACAATATCGGCTTTCTAGAGTTTCTTGGCATTGATATCAGAACGTAACAATTGGTAAGATTTCAACAAACCATAGAATAAAAGAATCAACATTTCAGAAAGTCCTGTCATAAAAGCAGAAATTTTATCAAACTTCATCTATTTCACCAAGAAAATATCTATATATAATTTGGTCTTTTGGTAGTTAATTTTCATGGATTTAGTTAATTTGAAAGTAGATCCAAGAAAATTATTTAAATATATAAAGCGATAAAAAATCTTTCCTTTTAGGTATTGCCAAACTTACGTTTTTGTTATCACAATCAACTATAAACCCTTATTAATTTTCTTTCTTGTGAGCCTTTTAATCTAATTTACTGTTCAACATTTAACATTCATCATCTCCCACGTCCTTCATACTATATTTAATAGGAGAACAAATTTACTTTTTTAAGTAATATTAAAATTTATTTTCTGCAGGAATTAATAATTAGGTAAATCTTTTTCTGTTTATTATTATCAATCTTTTTCATATTTTCTTTTCATTTTCAAACCATATTTTTCTAATTTTTTTCATTTTGATGTCAATATACTCAGTTTACTTAGCATTGATCTTTTCAAGATGAGTAAAGGTCATATTTTTCTTAGCAGTCATTAATTGAAATCAATTTTCATAAGAATTTTCTGATGAGAGTTTAACATCCAAAATCGTTGTCTAAGGATTTTCCGATCAGTATTCAGAATCAGTTGAAATATTATGAAATAAAATATCAGAATCAGCTGAAGCAGCGTTATCAGTTTTGAGTTATGCTGCTATATAAATAGCCCTACTAACAGTCTAATTATTATTATTATTATTATGTTGTATAATTTATTCCGTTGTAAAGATTTATAATTGGTGATACATGTCACTTAAAAATAATTAAGTAGACTGAAGAGAGTAATTTTTACTTTTGTGATAGGTGTTCCAATATATCCTGTAAACTTTTACCAAAATACTTTTTCAGAACTATTAGTGATGTAAGCTGATTTCAAAGTCGAGAGTTTCAACGTTAAAATCCTAGTAGGCAGTTACTTTTACACGGATTTGAATACTAGATCGTGGATACCGGTGTTCTTTGGGTGGTTGGGTTTCAATTAACCACACATCTCAGAAATGCCGACCTGAGACTGTACAAGACTACACTTCACTCTCAGACTACACTCATACATATCAACGTCATTCAACCTATGAAGTTATACCTGACGATGATTCCTGGAGGCTAAACAGGAAAAAAGAAAAGAAAGAACTATTAGTAAAGATCAATAGTTACTATATTAAAGGAACTACCTAAAATATCCATGCCAAAGAATTACATACACAAACGTCTCAGTTAAATCGATGGCATATTAAACGGATGGTCACTTACTAAAGTAGTTATTACACAGATTTTCAAAATAAAAACAGGTTATGTTGTGCTGTATTCTTGAAGCACTTGAACTCATTTTCCAAACAATTACATCGGTTAGGAAGTTAATGTTTCAATAAATAAAATTATTATTTTATTCAATATGTTAAGTGCAAAACGTTTGTATTATTTTTACAATAATCGTTAAAAAGCAGGAAGAGCACATAGGAAATAATTTCTAAAGTAGTAAAATCATAAATATTAACTCTTAAATTAATAACAAAATACTAATAATAACAATGAAGATCATATTTTTTAGAGTGTCGATTTAATTACCACTTAAAATTATTATTACACTTCAGCACTAAGCAATTCAATTATTCGTACCTAAACCACTGTTCGTATAATTATAGTACTCTATAGTTCAGTAAATAACAGAAGGTTTTCTTTTCAGTTACATTGCAATAGGATTTTGTTATAAGTAATGGGGTACAAAGTGTACTAGCACGCAATAATTCTTTGAAATTAAAGGTTGTTGCTTTTGTTTTTTGGTATTGGCTAAATGCCAGAATTTAAAACTACCTCAGTTTGTCTTACAAAATTATCATTTGTTTATTTTATAATAAGCTCAAATATTCATTTATAAAATTGTTATTATTCTTTCATATTTAATCTGAAATTAATCAATAATTAAAAACTGTGAAATACCAAATACAATCTCATAGATTTTTAAGTTAAATAATTACGATACGTTAGGTTGGCTTTAGAAAAATGTAAAAATTTCTAACATTTCGATTACTTAGAAGTCAAACATATCTTTTTTTATGATTAAGTCAATTATTGCAATAAATTATATTATTTTTAGAGATAAATTTTCTAATTAATTATATACTGAATAGTGATTTAGGATTTTAAAAACTTAAATTTAGTTTTAAACTTTTATAACGTTATTAGTAGTGAAATTTACATATTTATAATCACATCAGTTTTATCTAGACAACTATTTTAATTAGATAATCGCAAACTTCAGCAAATAAGCTAATGAAGGTATTATTTCACACGTAAGTCAATTTAAATGTTTATTTTATAATGGATATTGACAGTGAGATAATGTCCTTAAGCCATTTTATTAATTAAAATGATATATTTTGATTAATTAATTAATTAATCTAAATTAATTATTATAAAATATAAGGTAGAGTAATGAAAAATAAATGTAATATATTTTATGTTACATAACATTAAGTAATGTTAAAAAATACAAAGTAACGAAATAATGGTAAAAAAAATGAATATTTAAGATTTAATGGAAAGTTTCCAAGTTTAATTCTTACCTATTTGCAAATGTAGTCTAAGTAAAAGTACATAAAAAAAAGAAGTTTATTAGCAGATGGAACAATTTTGTGGAAAATAATTTTAGAACACATAAATTCATCATGACATGGAAAAATTAAATGATATGGTAGCGATAGAAAGATCCTATAGCAATCAATCACCACTTATCAAAATCATTCTCAGCAATATGAGAAATAACTGGTTATCTTATCTTCAATAATAGCACACAAAATATGATGTTATATAACTTCTTTCCTGTTTAGCCTCGGGGAATCACCGTCAGGTATTACTATAGAAGGTGATATGTTTGAGTGTAACAGAAGTGTAGTCTTGTACAGTCTAAGGACGACCATTTCTAAGATGTGTGGTTAATTGAACCCCAACCACCAAAGAACACCGGTATCCACGATCTAATATTCAAATCCGTATGAAAGTAACTGCCTTTACTAGGATTTGAACGTTGGAACTCTCGACTTCAAAATCAGCTGATTTGAGAAGACGTGTTCATCAATAGACCAACCTGATGGGTTATTATTTAACGTAGGTTTATTTTGTGTTTGTTTTCCTGCTCCCTTGTGCTGGCTCAACAATCAAGTATTACTCAGCCCAAGGTAGTGTCCTTGCGACTCCTGAGCCTTCCCACCTGCTGGCAGTACGTCCGGCATGGCAGATAGGCTCGGTTCCGGATCTTTTCCTTATTTTCATCTTGCTCTGCCTGTAACCGCTAAGGCCAGGGACACCGGGTCCTGCCTTAGCAGCCGGGTCTCGGTTGTTATGTTTTTTCCTTTGATTATATAATCTCAGCTACGAATCTCTCTATTGTCAGCCATTCCTCTGTATCTCTCAGCATATAATTTTTTCCGGGGTAATCTCTTGTATGTTAAGCTTGTTTTAGATCCTCCCAACGTGCACATTCAAAACAGGTGTGGCAGAGAATGTCCTCTTGACCGTTGTATAAACAATTTGGGAGCTCCTTCTTTTAAAATTCGAGTTACGGTCGATGGGGTTAGACTAGAAACAACGCCCTTTGTGAAATATCTCGGAGTATGGTTCGATCAAAATGGGCTATACAACCGACACTTCAATGAAGTATGCCGTAAAGCGGAGAAGATATTTAACGCTCTGAGTAGACTGATGCGCGCCAAGTGTGGACCAGAGCAGCTAAAAGAAAGCTATTGATGATAGCAACGACTTCTACAGTATTGTATCCAGTGCCTCCCTGATTTTCGGAATTAAACAGGAAGAAGAATGTGAACATCACTGCAGAGACGAATGAATTTTACCTGGTTTAACGAATATTTAACCACCACCTGGTTTAACGTATATAAGCTCACCATGGATAAAAAAAAATTGTTTTTATGTTTCAATAAATAATTTTATAAGGGTTTTATTTGTCATCAATACCATTATAACAAAATTTATTACAACTAAACTATTTACTTTACACACCTGTAGTAAAATGTAAAGCAGAATAAGATATTTATAGTAATATAATATTGCTTAGGAATACATTTTAAAAGTTTCAATAAAGAATATTATTTTTTAGGGGGATTGTAGTATAATTAAATGAAGAACAATATGAATACTGTCGAGAGTGAGTATAATATTTGTCTGTGTTTTGCAAAGTATAGGGTGATGATAATACTACCAATTATCAGATACAAGGGATAAAATTATGCGTAGGGATTATAATGAAATTGGAGTAAAATGAACTTTGTGTTCCGCACTTAAACAAGCTAGATTCATTTGTAATTAACCAAGATATGAGGATTAAAATTAAATTATGGCCTAGTTATAACTTCAAACATTATTTCAAAATTATCAGTTTTAAAAAGTTTTATTTAAATTATAAAATTGACTACTAGTATTTGGATTTTCTGTTGTGTTTTTTTAAGAAAAAATCAAAATTAATTCATTAATGTTCAATTTTCCAAATTCTGCATTTTCCAATATTGTAATTTTCTACTGTTTTTTTTTTTTTTTTTTTTTTTTTTTTTTTTTTTTTTTGGAACGGTTATTTTTATAAAAACATAGCTACTCAAACTCCGTATTTTCGTTCATTACCCGAACTTGACATGATTCACGTTTCTATTCCTTTCTATTATTATGAAAAAAATGCATTTTTTGTAGACTTTTTCGTTCCGACTATCTCACTTCTTGTTTTATGTAATTTTCACATGAATATTTGCAGTCCGATCGCGTTGTATACAGAAAAAAAAAAATAGTTTTAAGTTCAATATCACAACAAAAATTTCTTGAAAATTTAAAATAAAAAAGAATTGGTAATTTTAAGATAAAACAGAATTGAACATGCAGTATTTTATTACAAGAAAGTTTGAAGTTAATGAACATTGTTGTACTTAATTCAAAATTAGGAACTTTAGTTAAAATCAATGAGTAGTTTCTTAGAATATTTCTTTTTAAATTGCAATTTTAAGAAACAAGAATTATAGTCATAAAAATAAAAATATAATTGCTTCAAATTATACCGTCTATATATATATATATGTATATTGTGTGTGTGTATTTTTTTCTTTTTCTTAATTTAACTATTGAGTTCTTATTTTTTAAAAATAAAAAAATTAAATTATGCTAATTTTCAGTTTTACACTTTGATCCAATGTCAGGGATTTCTGATTAAATCCCACTATTTCAGAATCTACTTACTGGGAATTTTCGCTATGTTGATAAAAACATTTCTCTCGGTAATCATTGAATTTATATTAATAACATAAGACAAATCTTTAAAGGGCTCTACACATATTTCATATAATATATTTAAATAAAACATGAAATACTTGTTTTTTTTTTATTATTATACAGTTACTTCAGAAATAAAGGAAACCTATGAGTGTTTCCTTACAAAAAACAGAGGTTAAAACTTATTAAAACGTAAGGATGTATATATAGTATTTGGAAACGTTGTTTACTGATTCTTTGTCTTTTTGTTATTTTCTCAAAAAATAATTGAGATAATTCATTAAAATTCAAAATATCTGATTTTACCAGAACTCCATTGGAAAGGCAAAATAAGGCATGCACCAAAATATTTTTATTAATTAGACCTAAAGAACTACAAACTTCTACAAATAGGTTTCATATTATTTTTATGGACTTTATCTTCATTAGGATTAGTTATGTAAATGAGGATTATATGACAAGGAAACTTTTTAAAATCAAGAACAATTCCTATATATTTTTTGATAATGATTTAATAATAGTTTTTAAAACGTTATGAAATATTGCTGCTTTAACTCCTATAAGTTATTTTAAATAATTTGTTACTGAATAAAAATTTTCATTAAAATATTATAATGACTGGTGAGAAAATTATATAAGTAGGAAAAAACGAAGGATTTCGTAGCAAAATATTTTTCTTAGCTATGCAGTCATTAACTTATACATATGCCTAATAGAAGAAACACGTTAATGTTACTTTATTTAATGAGAAGCGAATGGTGAGGATAACACCTCATTCCGCCGTTCCTGCAATTCTTTCATCCCGAAAGCTAAATCACAAAAAAAAAAATGTTAAGCTACCGACTTATCTTTCCACCTTATTAGGCTACTCCAACATTCCCTTTTTGTCTTTTCGTCTATTTTTACTAAGGAGATTCTTTAATTCATCCTTTAACAGCTATATTAGAAACTTTTATCTTTAAACGAAAATCCGTACGCTTATTAAATACCTCGGACTTAAGTGATGCCATTTAAATCTTAGTTTATGTTTTCTTAATCTAATAATACTTAATTGGTGGCTTTTTTACACTTTTCCGATATCAGTTTAAGAAGTCAATGAATTACGTCAATATATTTCTCTATAAGAGATTAATGATTTAATACTTTGCTTTCAAAGAAAGAAAAGTCTAATTTAAGATCAAGTAATCTGTGAAAATAAATCTTGTAGCCTTCAAGAAAATTATTCTATTAAAAATTGTATCTTTAATTACAATAAAGCATGATTATATTTGATGTTTTCCTTAAAATACGGATTGAAAATTTAAGTTTATCTACAGAGGTTATATTACCATGTGACATGGTAATATATATATATATATATATATATATATATATAAATAAGAGTATTAAAATAAAAGTATGTTAATTAAATATTTAATTTACTATAATTTTGGGAACACTAAGCAACTATGGAAATTTCTGGTAAAAGTTCCACTGGTATGTAAAAGGATTTTAATAATTTGATATGTTATGAATATAATGTCTCTCAAGTTGAGTTGATAGTCACGTCTTACGAATTAAACTGAGAAACCTTCTTGACTTGGAAGGCAAATATGATTCCATTCAAACGCAACTTGAGATGGAAGCTAATGAGGATATTTGTTAAGATCATAAAAAAGTTGGAAACGATTTATGCAGTTTTGAATGTAAGTTACAATGTTTGATACATAATAATATCAAGCAAACGCTAATTGATCAGGAAGTCCATGCATTTACAGCAAGTAAGCAAATACAACTACATCCGATTAATTTACCATTTTTCAAATGTAATGTTGTTGACTGGTAACATTATTATAGTATATTTAGCGAATTTGTACGTGATAGAAACAATTTAAGTAATTTTTGTAGATAGTGATCTACATTTTTTCATAAAAGACGAAGCGTTAGCTATTATTAAAAACTTACCAATCACGAATTAAAATTATTCAATCGCCTTAGATTTGCTCAAAACAAGATGATAATAAATATTTAATCGCATTTCACAATGCTAGTTGCATTTCAAGATTAGATTCCATTAAGAAAGAATCCCTAGATATTCTATCTAATTTTATTAATGAAATGTCCTCACATGTACATTCACATGAGGCAATGCAGCTTCCCGTTAACACCTACGAATTTATCGTAGTCCAATCGTTAACATCAAAATTGGATCGTAACACTTTAAGACTGCGTAAGGAGAAATTATCAAGTCAAAGGTTTCTTACGTTGAAAGACTTTATAGAATTTCTTAACACAAGAAGACAACTTCTCGAAAACATTAACGTAGTCGCTTCAAACACGCAAGTGAAAGTAGAAAACGAATCTAAAGAACAACTGAATCCTGATTATCAAAATAATATTAAAAATACAAACAATAATATTGATAGTAATAATAAACCTAATGATTATCAAGATTTAAGGCCACAATCAAGAACATTCAAACGGAGAATAAGTTCGATTACAGTGATGTACTACCATTACCGCAAACAAAATCTTATCAATCTGTCCAATAATGATTCCTCATGGCGGATATAGAGATGTAGAACCTAACCTCAACAAGATTTTAGTCGGATACTTATTATTACAATTTCACTTAATTTACATTTGTTTACATATTATCATTGTTACAATTTTGTTTACTTGAGTTCATATTTCATGTTACCATTGCAATATTATAAAGGGAAGATCATTTTTATTTTGACGGACAGTATGTTCATTTTCTTTTATCTTTTCCTTCATATAAATAAGAATACTCTCTCGTCTCCTTCTTCTTTATGTAAAATACATAAAGTATTTAATTTAGTTGGCTCATCACCAGCTGATAGTTTTGAAATTTTTTTCTATTCATTATTTTTTATTTTCCATTGTAATTCACTATAATTTAAGTTCACGTACAGTCAACATAAATTTTTTTCTTACTTCTTAATGTAAAAGAAAATAATGTATAAAATACATATTAATCGGCTATTTAATGTAACGATCGTTACGGTTAATAAAAGATTACACATCAAAATATAATCCGTGAGTTACCATTTAATTAGTGTACGTATAAATGCGCCTGAAGGTTAAGAATTCCATTTATAAAAAATGATATTCCCTTTTAGGAATAAATAATACACTTTATCATTCTAATTACCGTGTTGTATTGGCATTACATTCTTTTTATATGAACTTTTCATTCCAATCGCAATGTGCTATTTTAACAGAAATAACAGATAACCTACCGACATACAAAGGTGTTTGAGGTAAATCAAGATATGAAATATCAGTGATGATATTTCACGTCTTGATATACCTCATAATTTGTTTTTTGCACATCCTGAATCTAAGATAACAGATGAAACTGACATCTTTATTGGAGCCCAATTTATATTATCTAGGAAATTTATTCGAAACCTTAAATATCGTGTTCTTCAACAAAGCAAACTGGGATATATTCGCAGTGGTTGCTTTCCTATTAATTCTAAGGGAAATAATACCATTGCATCTTTTATTTCTCGTAAGGAGTCTACAAATCTTTTAACTGTACTTCACAACATTTGGAAGAATGGGGAAATCAATACCGATATTCCATTTAAAGCAAGTTCTACATGTGAAAAACATTTTCAACTTAATTTTATTCCAAACAGTCAAGGCAGATTCGTAGTTTCATTACTACTTAAACCCGATAACATAAGACTAGGCGATTCTTTCGTAAATGCAAAGAATAGATTATTATTGTTGCAAAGGAATGTTCGCCAGTGAATACACCTGTACGTGATAAAGACTCACGAACAACATTTTTAAAGAGATTCTAAATCCCTATGATTCTAGGTATAATAAACAAGCGGTATAGGTTATCCGATTTAACAGTAAAGACTATTGTTAAATTATACATGCACTTACATGTTATAGAAAAATATGATTGATAAAGCAACTTAATATATATTTGAGTTCTTTGATTATTATTATTTTTTTTTTAACTGAATTTTTACGGGCATCGACTGCTAAGGTCATTAGCTCTCGTCACATTCTTTAAAAGAAATTATTATCTCCATCAGGATCGTCATATGTAAGGGTGTAAAGGGCCCTTACATTTTATTTAAAAACACAAACTTCACAATAAACATTAAGACATAAAAGACAAGGACAATCACAAACACTTATGGGGTGTAAAGGGCCCCAATATTAAAATTTGAGATAGGTTCTCAAAAAGAACATAAAATTAAAATTTCAGCTTATCAATACCATATCTTTCTTTCTTTCTTCTACGAGTCTCATTTATAGTTTGTTTAAGCACCCTCGGGGCGACCAGAACCACCGTTGAGCAGTATATCAGTCGCACCAAGGTGTCGTGGCAGTTGAATCCTTCTTATAAACAGGCTATAGGAATGCACGGCATACACCCATAGCCTCGCGCCCTCAATCCACCTTTGAGGGTCCTCCATGCCATCATCGGATACACCCCGACTCACTGCTCTTGAATGCAGGTGAGCCAAAATAGCCTAGGCAAGAGGGCTACCTCCCGTCACTACGTGCCACGCTTCGAGACTCCCTTATATGTATATATAAAACTACCGCTTAGAGATTCTTTTGTCACAGCTTTAAACATTCATTTTATAGACTTTTAAGAAGTCCACTGGCGTGTAAAAATGCAACTATATTTTCTTAATTTCCATTATCCAGATCAGCTCTAATATTATTTGTAACACGGAACCTCTTTCTGAGGTCCTCATATATGGTACACTCTTCTATTAGATGCTTGATAGTGAGTGTTTTATTACATTGGTCTCACATCGCCGGTTAACAAATATAAATTTATTAATTGCGTGTGACCGATTCTAAGTCTGGTCACAGCTACTTGTTCACGGCGAGTCAACTTAAAGTCGCTTTTCCATTTATAAGGATAAGTTTTTACTGAGTTTAATTTTGTGTTTAAACTCCCCCATTCAGCGTTCCACTTATTTCTTACTATGTTTGTTAGACGGTTTTTAACATCTGCCACTCTTACAGGAAATGCATCCAAATCATCGCAGACTGTTGCCTTTTTGGCAGCTTCGTCTGCGATTTCATTACCTGTAATACCAGCATGCCCCGGAGTCCATACAAATACGCATCGCTGTCCTTGTTGTTCAGCAAGCTCTTCGCTTGCTGAATTGCAGTAAGTTCTGCCGTGTAGACACTGGCCACATCTGGCAGTTTCCAAAAGTGGGCTTCTTCATTTACATACATTGAGCATCCAACACCATGTTCGGTTTTAGAACCGTCAATATAAATTCTAATATGTTCTTCGTAACTACTGACGATTGCCAAAAATTCCTGTTGGATGATCACTGCTGGTTTCTTTTTTATTTCTCCTTGAAAGAGATCCAAATTTGTATTTACCGCTGGCAAGAGCCATGGCGGTATTTCTCTAGTAGAAATTGCCAATGTATCTGGAATGGCAATTTCATATTTACTTCTTAATTCGTGATACCTAATTCCGGCTGGTCTGGAATAGGTAGCACGACGTTCGTATAATGCAGCCATAGGATGGTAGTTAAAAAGTTTATTATTTATATGGGCAAGATAGGTCCATATATTTGCTGCATATCTTAGCAAGAGGATCTCTCTTCTATAATGTAGTGGCATTATTCCGGCTTCAGACATCAGACTAACCGCCGGACTTGTCGGAAAGCGCCTGTTGCGTATCTTATTCCGCTATTATGAACTACGTCTAACTTTTTTAAATGCGACTTTCTAGCGGATGAATATACGATACATCCGTAGTCTAGTTTAGACTGAACCAATGCTTTATACATTCTCAATAATGTCTCTTTGTCTGAGCCCCAATTAAAGTTCGATAAACATTTTATAATGTTTAGGGCTCTTTTGCATCTATCACTCAAGTCCTGTATATGTAATCCCCATGTAAGGGATTTATCCAATACTAATCCTAAATATCTTACATTGTCTTTATATTGTATTAAATTATCATCAATTGTCAACGCAGGACTTTGATGAGGAATTCTCTTCCTACAAAAGTGTACACAGCACGTGTTTTCTGGTAAGAATTGGAATCCGTTATTCTTTGCAACTTCATTCAGAGCATTGATCGCTCGTTGCAATTTGTACCTCACCATAGCAGTCTTGTTGCTGGCATACACAATTGCCGGATCATCAACATAGACGCTTTTGCTGATTTCTGCTGGAATAGCTAATATCAATTTATTATTGGCAATGGTAAACAAGGTACCGCTCAACAGCGAACCTTGTAGTATGCCGTTTTTCATATTTCTTACAGATGAATATTCGCTACTGACTCGTACTTGGAAAGTACGGTCATTCATATAGTTGCTCAGTAAGACTGGCAGATTGCCACGAATGCCCCATTCATGTATCTGGAGCATTATACTATGACGGCAGGTCATATCGAAAGCCTTCTGAAGATCAAAGAAGACTCCGACACAATGTTTCCTTTTAATGAAGCTGTTATATATAACGTCCTCTAAGCTGATCATTTGATCAGTGGTAGAATGGTATTGCCGAAAATCTGCTTGATACGGCGATATCAGGTTTTCTTTTTCCAAAACCCAGACGAGTCGATTATTAATCATTTTTTCCAGTATTTTCCCCATAGCACACGTCAAAGAAATAGGACGATAGCTATTGGGGTCTGTTAAATTTTTATTTTTCTTTGGTACTGGAACAACATGAGCTTTTTTCCACTGCTGCGGGTACGTTCCATCCCGCCATATTTTATTATAAAGTTCTAATAATCTGCGCTTTGCAGTGGTATTCAGCTGCCTGACCATATTATAGTGGATTTCATCCGGACCAGCAGCTGTGTTACCTGATTTTTCCAACGCTTTCGCGAATTCTTCCATTTTAAATGCTACATTATATGAGTAATTATACTCAGTTCTAAAATTTAGTAGACCTTCGAGTTCTTCTTTTTTGGTTCGAAAACCTTCCTCGTAGTTGGCCGTTCTGCTGCCCTTTTCGAAGTGATTGGATAACAGCTCTGCAATTTCATATGGAGTGTCTTTTATTTCATCTTCATCTTGAAGGCTAGTTATGGGAGCATAATCATTACGCCTACAAATCGCCTTCACTTTCCTCCAAACATCTGGTGCAGTAGTAGTTTTGTCAATGGATGACACGTATTGTTGCCAGGATCGTTTTTTCAAGTCTATCATAAGACGTTTTGCATACGCCCTGTATTTCTTAAAGGCAACAAGATTTTCTATACTAGGACGCTTCTTAAAGGCGTTATACGCCCTTTTCTTTCTTTTTATAGCTTCACTTTTTTCATCGTTCCACCATGGAACGGCTTTCTTCGTAAGTTTCCCAGTTGTTTTGGGAATATATCTCGATGCCGACTCAATTATTGCATTTGTTATGGCGTCGACATCGTCTCCGATAACTCCAGTTTATGCTGGGAGTATCGTTCTAGCTGTGAAGCTCGTCCAGTCTGCCTTTTCAAATAACCATCTTTTAGGGATGGGATATATTGTTCTTGTAACATCAGTTACAATTTGCACCGGGAAATGATCGCTTCCATGCAGATCGTCTATGATATGGAAGCTGTACCTCGGCGCTATCGATCCGCTTATAAGTGCAAGATCTATACAGGACGTCGATCCATCTCTGGCATTGAAAAAGGTTCCTGATCCGTCGTTTAAAATAATAAGTTCTGAATTCATCAGGAACCCTTCCAGTTCTCTTCCACGGGGATCTACTCGATCCGATCCCCAAAGAGAATTATGAGTGTTAAAGTCACCCACCAGTAAAACAGGTGGGGGAAGCTCGGAAATTAGTCTTGCTATGTCATCCTTATTCCAATCAAAATTCGGCAAGTATATGCTGCAAACAGTGATCTGAAGCGGACGCTTCATTCTAACGGCGACCGCTTGTAGGTTTGTGTTTAGAACAACCGCTTCGGTGGTAGCTCTAGTCGATGTTAATATAGCTACTCCACCTCTAACTCTTACATTTGGCGGTTGATCTCGCCGAAATATATCGAATCCTTTTAATTTAAAATTTTCATTTCGGCGGAAATGCGTTTCTTGCAGACATATACAAATCGGGTCTACATCATGTACCAAGCGTTGGAGCTATGGATGTTTGAAAAACATCCATTGATGTTCCATTGTACAATCGACTCGCTAATTTTTAATTAAATTATTGTCTGGGTTTGCCTTTCGGCCATCCTTTTTTTCTCTTCTTCTCCATTATGCGAACGGCATCAAGTTCGCGGTGAACGTCATCGCCGGCGTAGCTTCCGGCCTCCGAATCGGAGACCACTGAAGCCGCCGACGACGACGGGCATGGATCGGCGCCGGTTTCAGGCACCGATTGAGAGGCGGCAACCTGGCCGCTCCCCGACACGGGGGTCGCACCGGTCACCGCCTGTGGACGGGGGGGGACACTCGTCCCCCCTGTGAAATTTTTTGTGGCCTCTGAGGCTTAGAGGCCACTTCAGTTACAGGAGGCTTGGGAACCTCCATAACAGACTCTGTAGCTGTCACTTTCTTATCTTCAACTAAAATCTCACTAAGACTTTGATTATTATTATTATTATTATTTTAAATACTAACCAATGTGAATATAATCTTAAACTATGTATAGATTCAATAACTCAATTATAAACGAAATACACTTGTTTAATATTCATGTTATATTGTACAATGTATATTTATAATTATTATTATAAGTTTATTAGGATTATAAAACAATGATTATTTATATTATTTTCATGTCATTAATTGTAACCTTTGTTTGTTATTTATGTTAACATACAGCATCATAGATTATATTTATTATCTATTCATCTCTCATTGTATAATACATATTTACAATTGTATTGTTATAAAACCTGTTAAGATAACAAAGATTATTTATAATATTTCATTACAATATTATAAAGGAATGAATTTTTTTTAGAGCAGCTATGTTCAGTACAATGTTTTGCTGCCTCTTTATGTGATGGTAAACAAACTAACTGTCTGTCTTTTCTTCTTACTTCATAAGGGTATATAAATTTTTTATTTTGAGTTGACGAGTTCAACAGCTGCTTTATTATATTACCATTTCCTTATTGTATTGTTAGTCTAATTTATACATTCAAACATGTAATTTTACTCTTAATAAATATAATTATATTATTCTTATAATAAATACATAATGATTTACATGTACACTATTTAAACATAACATAATCTAATATAAAACGTAAAGGATATTATTGTAAATATATTATAACAAACATAAATATGTGTTAAATTATTCACAAAACAAACGTATTTTAAACAATACTAACAATCAATTTATTTAAAGATATAAATTGACCAGCACCGTAAAGTTCAGCAGAATGTTAGGTGCATTAAGGCATAGTTATTCGAACAATTTTTTGAGATTCTAGTCAAAACAAATAATATTCCATAATTTTAACCGCCATTTCTCTGAGAAATTTATTTTTTATATAAACGAATTGGATAAATGTTTAATAAACATAATATATAAATGTTTAACACTTTATTATATTTTATGATTTTAATAATTTTTTTAATAATGTATATTTATTTTAAACATATATAGCTTTAAAGGATATAATTAAACCATCTCTTTCTTTCTCTCTCTCTCTCTCTCTCTCTCTCTCAATATATATATAAAATATTATTTGAACCATATCATTCTATTAACAGATATTTTATGATAACAGTAATAAAATTTCATAAAAATTTATGGTTGTCGTTGAGTACTTTACTAATATACTTGTAATCAATGGATATTTAACGATATAAATATCTTATTTGGTTAGGGTCTAGCTTCTGCTGTTTTTCTTCCCATTACACAATGAGACCCATTATATACTAAGGCTTTGAATATCATTAACCCTAAATATGGTCATTTCCTTTTTTGTAACGACTCGTGTAATGTCTTCAAACGTTAGAGAATTTTTATTACAGGCATCGTACTCTCACCGAAATTTACAATTCAATCGTCGAGTTGTACCATCGCAATACACAAATGCGTTTCTGCTGGATCCGTAGCCACGTAGGGATTCCGGGTAATGAAATTGCAGATTCCGCTGCAAAAGACGCATGTTGTCAGCCATCCTTCACTACCCGTGTTTTTACATCCAACTGTATTAACAATGTCAAACTTGCGCTTTGTGAGCGGTGGCAAGATGACTGGATTGCCACGGTAGAAAACAAACTTCGAGATGTTAAATATACTGTGTTGCCATGGAATTCTTCCCATAGAAAATTTTGCTGAGAGGAAGTGGTCCTCTGCCGATTGTGGATAGGACATACGAGAGCTACTCTCGAATACCTGATCTCAGCAGAAAATGTACCGATATGCGTACGATGCAAGTGCCGCTTGACTGTGCGCCACACCCTTTTGGCCTTCCGTTGTAAATTTAAATTGTTCAGGAATTTTCGTCAAATCCTGGACGATAATAAAGAGATTTTTGACCTAGTATTTTTATTTTATTCGAGCTGTTAGTATTTTGCATACCTTTTAATTTTGTTCTTAAATTTTTTTGTACGTTAGTTTTTTATTTTTTTGTGTTAAACCTTTTAGTTTTTTTATTTTGTCTTTGTTTAATGTTATAGTTTGAGTTTAAATTTTGTTTTCAGATTTCTACTATACGTTTTTATTTTATTTTAATTTCTTCTTAGTTAATAAGTTCGTTATTTTATATTTTAGTTTAATATTCCATATTTTTTTTCCGGGCGATGGTAACACGAAATTATTTTTCACCTAAAAAATTATCATTTAGACAACGTTTTTTGTTTTGTCTTAGTTTTTCATATTTTTGTTTATTTTTATTTTGTTTTTATATTTCGTATACGGGCGATAATAACGTCGGAGCGTTTTTCGCCCAGCAAAAACTAAAAAAAAAAACTTATTTGGTTATGGCATTTTTTAATTCATCCCTGTTATGGATGGGTCATTGTCATCAGAAATTCCTTATATCAGCTACATTAATAGCTAATTTCGGACTTTTCAGAGTTCTAATTAAGTTGGAAAAATAATCCTTTTAATACTTCACTTCATGATTGACTTACTTTGAACGATGGAGTTTAGTTAACATCAGTCTGTGGATCGATCCATAAACGGTAACTTAACAAAATCTGAAATTGGATACAATGGGATTAATTAGGTTAACTAATTAGGTTGTTTAAAATATCGTTTGGTTTAGAAGATTATCATGGGTAAGAAAGAAAATAGTTCCCAATAATCAAACTTTTTAAACCTGATATATATTTAAGTTATTTTTAAAATCTGACCAAATTGATTTATTATTTAACATTACCAGTGCCGTAGCCTTAGCATGTACATCACAGTACATGTGTGCGTGCGTCCTGGGATGGAAATGTACAGTCGCATATATACATCAAAAGAACCAGCTGGCGGCTGTTCAACAATGCACCGGCTGCATGTTCTATCGCTTCTATTTATCAGTAAAGAGGTTTGTTATTTTAATGGCTCATTCGCAAGGAATGACTGTTCTTTATAGTCATGATTCTCAAACTCTTCAGTAGTGGTGAACTCGTCATAAAAAACCACCTGATATCGAAATCGCGATTTTAAGGTTCAAATTCTAGAAACAGCAGTTAAGTTTGTTAGGATTTGAATACTACATCATGGATACCGGTGTTATTTGGTGGTTAGGTTTCAGTTAACCACACATCTCAGCAACGGTCAACCTGAAATTGTGCAAGATTACAACTCATTTACGTTCATACATGTCCTCATTCATCCTCTGATGTAATACCTTACGGTGATTCCGGAAGCTAAACAGAAAAAGAAAGTCGTGATTCTCAACCGTTTTAGCTCCACGACCCTCAAAATGAAAAAAAAAATGTATAATGAATATTTTGCCTCTCCTCAGCCCCAACCCTATGAAACCTTTTTTTAAATTCTTTTTTAAGCACCTACGAAGCAACCGGCAACATCGTGTGGTTTAGCTTCGGTCGCCTCTAGGTGCCACGGCAGTTGACTGCTCCCTAGCTACATCCATAAGGACGTATCCCTTCGGAGTACCCCCTCATCGTTGAAGCAACCCGACCTCCTGTTTAGGAAGGCCGGAAAGCCTCTCAGAAGGAAGACTACCCGCCTTGGTCCTATACTACCAAGCTTCAGGAAAGCATCCCCCTTGGCTCCGCACCCCAAAAAATAACCCTCAAGGGTCACCTACACCATTTTTGGACACTCTCTGACTCACCTGCATTGCTACTGACGAGCCAGAACGTCCCTAGATGCAAGGGGTGCCTCTCCTTTCCTACACGAGCCGTGATTAATTTTTTTTTCTGTTTATATATGAGGTTTTGGGAAATCTCCTCATTTTTCCAACGTATAATATTCCTCACCCAATGAAACCTAGTTAAAATTATATAGACTAGCTGCATTGATGGCGACTTGTATGAAGATGCAGGTATGAAGTATACTAATATGAGCAGTTACAGGTTCCAAATTGATGTGGACATATCCCTTGTAATTTGATTTGCTTGCATAATATTCTCTGTGGGAGCGTCATTTTCGAACATGCATGTGATATTTTGAACAAGTCATGCTCTCAGCATGTAAAAGAGGCGTGAGGAATTGCAGATTGTCAGTTTAGTTTCGAATGCGAAGCGTGCGTCTGATGGCTTTATTTTAACGGTTTTAAAAGTTTTTAAAAGCGTAGTTTCACTGAGAATAGTAGTAATTTCGGGGGTTTAAAGGCGTTGTCAAACGGTGTAACTTTTATTTTCATTTCGATTCTTATGCAAATCAATAAAGTTTAAAAAAAAAAGTGAGCCATCTACATTTATTTAATGAAAGTTATTTAAATTATGGTTTTACCTTATTGGATGAAAAGCCACAGTGCTTTGTTTGCTTCCATCTCCTGTCCGATGAAAGCATAAACCCACCAAAACTAATTCGATACTTGGAAACTAAACATCAGATCATAAAAGGAATACCTTTAAATTTGTTTAACGAAATTTACGTACTTTGAGAAATAAACAAACCTCAATTTGTAAATCAAGCCATACTAATATAGGTACACCTAAATTATCGATGAATGATACTGATTATGAAAGATTTTTAAGTAAATAAATATTGATGTCGTTTTTTTTGTGTTATGTATAGATATGTCGATACGCTTTTTATTTTATGCTAATAGATCAATGATTTAAAAAAACATTTTTTCTACTAATAGCCCTTTCGATAGGGGAATACGAATTGAGTTTGAAATGGTTGATGACAGCTCCATTTCATTATTCCAAATGTTGTAAAAATAAAAATAATAAATTATGTTTCGCTTTTGATGAAGACGTGAAAGAAGATGAAAACAATAATAATAATAATAATAATGTGCTAACCTAAAAAAACATTATATAACTATACCGATCAGGTTGTTATGAAATTGAAGATAATAGTGAATATACACAGACTGAAATGAAAAACGTTAAACAATCTATTGTAATTAAAGCACACAGCAATGCATTATATGCTGAAATTAAAAGCACGGTGTGGATCGATTTTTCAGATAAAGATTGCAATATCGGTAGTCTGATGGTCTATGAATCGAGACTGATAAAACCGAATGTAACTCTTGTATCAGAAAAACTGATAAATATTGCCGCCGTAAATAAAATATGGGTGAAATAATTGAAGAATATCCATTTTATATTGAATTTGTACCGGTAGAGGTGAAACAAATTTATGATTTAGTGATACAGTTGACTGATGAAAATGATAATTTATCATTGTGGTGAACGAGCGTTCTTGTCATTGGTACTGAAACAATGTAAATAAACTATTGTAATTGAATTTCTGTTTTGCTAAAGATAGATAAAATAATGCCTCTTACGATATTCGATACTGAATGTGTTTGTGAGGTTTTCGTTACAAAACGTTACAAATTGACTGAAGAAAGCATTAAACAATTAAAATCTCTAGGATTTGAAAACGTTGATGGGAAATTAAAATCTTAGAGCAATATATTATTGAAATGAAAAATTAATTTTTTTATATAGATTCTATAATGAATTATTTAAACGTTAAAAAAGTTGCGCATTCAGATGAAACGTTACATACTAACAGCAGCACAAATATTATCCATTTATATATTACTTTGATGTGGGTTAGGAGATTAGAATCGCTATAAATCAACCGGATGTACTTATTGTTCCGGCTTGTAGACGAAAACGAGAAAAAATCAACAAAATTAGTTAATTTTGCGGGTGCATTTTTATTCGAGGAGATACAGTATCTTATAAACGGGTAAGAAGTATCCAGCAAAAGAAATGTAGGAGTGAAACGATTATATATAACGCGATTTCAATGACAAATTCTTTAATTTCATCGGCTGAAAGAGCCGCTTGGTTTAATGGTAAAAATAAAATTTATATAGATGAAGATGGTAATTTTACTTAATGTATATCATTATCAATGTTGATAGGTTTTGCCGAACATTATAACAAAATAATTATAAATAATAGATAAGAATTAGTGTTGAAACTTAGTAATAACATCTTAAACGCGATAGGTGCTACAGTTTCAGATCATAAATCTATACTTAAATTAACAGACATCGATGAGTTTACCATACTGGAAAGCAGCGTCTAAATATCAATTGGAATTGGTTAAATTGAGAGATAAAAATGAAGAGTTGCGTATGGGATTTAGAAATTGGAAACTTAATAAAAATCCAGCAGTTCCTCAAATAAATTCTATGACATGGAACGAGAAAGCATCATCGCAATTAGACAAACCGCGATATGGTATTGTAGGGTTTGAAGCCGATAGGAAAGATAAGGTTACTAATAACGCCTCACAATTTGATTCTTGTAATGAGAACAATATTAAAGTAATGATAAATTCAACTCAATATCTACGTGAAGATTTACGGCGGAATCGGATATTGATGTATAATATAATACAGTTTCAAAAAACATATTATAAAAATATCAATTCACTATTAACACTTTCAGAATATAAAAACACGTAACCGTTATATGAGATTGATTGTACGCGACAAGATGAATCTATAATAATGGGTCGATTTGAAAATTAAAATTGAAACCGAAGAGAATTTCAAGCTCAATACAATTGCGTACTCTTTATTGATATATGACAATATATTTTCTTACTCACCATTAACTGTTAATGGAATAAAACAACCCATCGCTGAATAGATAGATCATAGGTCAAATATAGTATTACTGTCTTATTTAATTTGTATAAAAAGAGGAATGAATGACCTACATACAGATAAATTTATCATCAAGGCCGCTGTTAAATAATTTAGTTTTTATTTACATTAACATTGAAAATTATTTTATTTATTTTTTGTTAAAATGCAATGATAGACATCATCGACAGTCTGTATTAATAAAACGTATTAAATAAGAGACTACGGAAATTGATGTAGAACCTGGACGCATGTTCCGATAATGAATGTGCGTTTGTTGCTGAATTTATTAATAAAAGAATGAATCTATTGAAAACATATATGATAAAAGAGGGGTCAAGGCGGATGTAAAAAAACACCCATTAAATAACAAACTACGGAAATTAATGCAAAACCTGGACGTACCTTTCCGATGAAGAATATGCTTTTGGTTTTAAATTTGCTAAAAAAGGAGTGGATTTTGATGTAAATACAAACATAAAAACATCGTAAACCATCATAAACGAATATAAAACTACTTAAACTATCATTAATCAAACATGATACAACGTAAACAAGCATTAGAAAAACCTAAAACGAACATGATAAAAACATAATTTGGACATGATACAAACTTAAAACAATGTATGATTATTCTAACCTCGAACGTTAATTAAAAATGTTATAACGTAAACAAGCATTAAACAAACATGAAATGAACATGATACAAACATAATACAGTATAAACATACATAAAAACAGTATAAACCTTCATTAAACAAATATAAAACGAACATGATACAAACATATGTGTACATGATACAAAAATAAAACAATGGCGTCAGTGGTCTAACCACGAACGTAGTCTTCAAGTGATTTTTATGTTATACTTAAAAAGAATATAATTAGAGAAAATTATTAAAATATTGTTTTTTTGTAAAGCGCAAATGATGTAATCATTGATGTAGTTGAACCAGATCCAGACCGTATTTTTTGGACCGCTTGCACTACTAATACGCCTAAGAAGATATAAATAAACATAACTTTTATCAATATTTTTTGGAGGGGAAATTTTGTGGCTAAATTTGTTTAAAAATGGTAAGATATGCATGCTGATATGAACAGAGCTTAATATAGAGTGGATTTATATATGCCAAATTTGAAGAAAATGGACCCTAAAAATCTCCCTTTCCAGCAGAAGATGTTAGCCCCAAAGTTTTACCAACAAATTGCCCCTTACATACATGTCTCTGAATAAAATTTCATCGAAACGGTTTATCCAAACTAAAAGTTAATAAGGTTCAATCCCACCAACACGGTAGATAAGTACCTCTCTTTTATTTTGGACAGAGGATTAAGAGGTAATCAAGAAAGCTTTTTATGTTTAAAATTCGTTCAGTTGTTAGTATTTGGTTCCTTCCACGATATCTCAAAATTAAAATGTAACCAATATTCAAGTCAGGGGTTAACATTCAGAGTAATAAGAAAGTAACTAAAAATATCAAAATAGCAAAAATCGGATCTGAAAACAGTTTTAAACTTCTTGTTGAAAATATTGATGTAATATTTTCACTAAAAAACCTGACAACACAGTTGTAGGACTTTCCCACGAGTGCAGTTTTTCTTATGCACAACTTACACGCACAAATTAATTTAAAATATTTATTACTTTACTGAAATATAATAATTTTTTGTTTAATTCAATAACTTTTAGTAACACTAACTATTGTTTACAAGGGGTTTTAAATTAGTTTTATTTCGGGAAGTGTCGGGAGATAGCAATGTCGATGCGATATGTCCGATGTCAAAGGTGGAATATAACAATGGTGAGGTGGGTAAAAAGGAAAACAGAACCTATTTTTAAATTCCCATAGTTATTTAATACTGACGGTGGTGAATAAAGTTATATTAATTTTCCTCTTTTTAAAAGTTCAATAACAAATGATGTAATCGTGCACAAAGTAATTCGCTTATATAGCTTTTATCGTAAATGATGAATCTAGTTTTGACAGAATAATGATTATATATATGGTGTTGGTTTACTTAGCTGATGTATTTTGGCATTTAAACGACTTGAGTGTGAATTTGCAAGGATTTGCTGCAAACATTATTTTAATGACAAAGTTCGTGGTTTCAATAAGAATCTGACATCTAGATTATTCGCTTTCAGAGCAAACATTTTGATATGTTCTCTACTCACTTCCAATTATATTGAGAAAAATGGGGATAATGAAGACACTATTATTCACTACAGTTTTTTATAGCATGAAGATACATTTGCCTGAACTAAAAAGTTAGTTGGCGGAGCATTTCCCGCCAACTGAATTAAAGATAAATATGATTTCTGGAAATGATGGGTACTGAATCCACTTAGTGAAAACGTTGTTGCTGCTGCTAAGTTACCAGTTAAGACTCACGACCAGCTCATCCAAATGTGTGCCTATAAAACGTTAAAACAAAAATTCACATCTGAAGATTTAGATACGTTTTGGCTTGCTCGTTGAAGTGAATATGGAAATTTAGTCACAGAAGTATTGAAAATATTAATCCCTTTCGCCATGTCTTACCTTTGTAAAAAGGGTTTTTCATCTGTGGTTGGGCTAAAAAGTGAGTTCAAGAATCGTCTTCTATCACTTACTTAATTTGTTTTTTTTTTTTTTGGTTTTCTGTTTTATTCCACGTATATGGAGAGACTTTAAAATGAAAAAAATACGCAACATTTCATTAATTTACTGTGTTTAAATACGTAGTTATAAACACATACATATATTTATGTAAAATGTTTATAATAGGTGATTTTCTTTTTCATAAATGATTTCATTATTGTTTACGTAGTAGGGTAATTTCATGACTTCCTTTTCATATCACCGCGACCCACGTTGTGATTATGACTCACAGGTTAAGAAACGCTGCAGTTCAGCGATTGCATACAAAAGGGGAAGTAATATTATGTAAAGAGTAATATGCTTTGATGACACCATTTTATGATTTTTTAAGATTAAAAAGAAGTTTTTACGAAATTATTAACACTTTAATCGTACAAATCTAAAAAAAAAAAAAACACGGTGAGGCTGTATACGTTTCGATTATTTACTATTAGACTTCAATCAGAAATAGTTATTATCAAATTATTTTATAATCACTATTTTGGTGAGATATAGGCTTTTCTTCCCTTATAATCTATCACATTTTCAACATGTCAAGCCTATACCTTTAAACACGGACCAAATTGAATTACAACAATTTTCAGTCCGTTCTTTTTCACAGTGTTCTACTTTCAGAAGCGAATAAAAGATTTAATAGAATAAAAGTGTAAAACGAACAGCTGCACGTGATATGACCGCACAATACCTACAAATCTTAGCCGGCATCTTGTAATAAAATTCAGTTCCTTATTATTGGTCTCAAATTTCTATATTTATCTGCCTTTAATTCCTTTTTATCTACATTTATTGAACCGGTGAAAAATTTTATTATAAAATAATTTAATACTAGTAAAACTTCAGTAAGGTTATTTAGATTAAAAATTAATTTAATTGAATCCAAACAAGTGTACTAACAAAACTAATTCATATAAACTATTATTTATTTATTTTTGTTTTGAATTTATTATATCTGTGTGAAACTGATTTATGTTATAAAATAGTTTAATTGCTACATTTTTTTATGAATGGAAACGGTAATACTTTACAATATATGCTGTCACAGTTTGAAAATTTAAAATTAAAAAGTATTTTCATACAATAAGGGTATATATAATGGAACAAAGTGAACCCAGTATATAGCTCTAATTCAAGTTTGTTTTATAAAGTTACAATGCGAATAAACTAATTAATGTAACTCCTGCTTTAGACAGCTGTAACCCACACTCATCTATAATAGGTTTACCATATCAGAAATATATCTTAAAATAAATTTTTTTGAAATATTCTTGGCTTATTCTTTCATTCAGTTATACTAATTTTGTATCATAAATATTTTTCAAGGTCCATATTTCATGGACTCATGAACTATAGTAGCAGAATTTATTCAAAGTTTTCTGTACATCAGGCTCACCCTGATTTTGAATATATATTTATTTGTTCATGAGTTTTAGTTGTTTTAAAAGTGTAAATTAAAATAAAATATTCAAAAATAGTTACTATTATACAAAATTTAATGCGTACTTTCATTTATTGATAGTAATCATGGGAAAGACTATTGTCCATGTAGATCTACATAGATTTAAGAAAGTTTAGGCCAATGAGTCCTAATAAACAAGTTCTTTTGAAGAAATGTTGATTCAGAATTTTCCACCGTTAACTAAAGTTTCAGCCTTTAAATAAAACGGGTTTGGAGTTTTTTTGTAATTCGTAAATATTTCTTGTAATATTTCTTTTACTACTTTATTAGTGATAAGACAATAGTGATTAATTTACTTAAAAAAGGTATTTTCATTATTGAAGAATAGACTTAAAACAGAAAATGTTCCTATTTTATTTTATAATTTAACGACTATAATTATCGTACATGAAATGTGATCTCTGTTTTTCTCATAACTTTCTCATAAAATTGTATTTTGCTCATATTATATACTAATTCTCAGTTTATATAGTGCAGCTTAATAAATCTTTCTTAATCTATGAAGACTTTTAAAAAAAATAATTATTTATTTACTAGATTAAGATTAAGGAATGTAAATTAACTTTTATTTGGAATAAATAAGTTTATATTAACAATAAACGTTACACGAATAACTAAATATGTAATACTGTGTAATTAATTAAAAGTAACTTGATGTATCTAAGGCTGTTCGAAATTCGTTTGAAGTCATTTATACAAATATTAAAATTTTCTCCATAATATAAGATTCTAAATAAAGTTCTTCTTTGTTTTCAGTCACGAAGTTCTCTCTCTCATCAGAGTCGTTATACTCAATTGCTAGAATCGAGTGAATATTTTTTATCATAACCATTCAATTGAAATTATTAAAAATGCTTGTAGAGAAGGCTACTATAATTTTTTTTTATAAAACTATTTTACTAGCAGTAAATAATTATTTTGCCAGAGAGATATATCACTTTTGTAGAAAAAATGATGACAATGAATAACTGAATAAAGAATGATTCTTTACTGAAATAAGCTAATTTAGATTATTAAGCAGGTATTCTAAAAATATTAATTTTTTCCCTTTGGTTTATTTATAATAGACGAGAAAAATATTTAATTAAAATCTTTACCTGTGTAGAAGCAACGTTTGTAATTTTGTCCTACTTCAGCACATATTTAGTTGTAAAATTATAAAAAAGGTTACAAAACACATAAGAAAAAAACATCACTGTTTATATTACTGTTTATAAATGAGTTAAATGAAATATTTTTAATCTAAGCAGTGTACGAAATGAGTGTTAAGAAAGATGAAAAAGTTTTATTAACTTCTACAAAGCTGTTTTAAAAATTGTATAGGTTTAGGATAGAAAAGCGTTGTTGTGGAAGAAATCTTTAAAGACTAAGAAGGTTGAATCTAAGGAAAGAGGGAAGAGACAGTAGCTGAACAATTTTGAAAACTCTGAAAGAGGTACGACGATGGGAAAGGGAATACGAAATAAATGAAAAGAAAATCTTGTACCCAGGACACAGAGGTTGAAAGAAGTAAAAGAGAGATAACTATCTTAATTTTTCAAGTGTTGGAGGTAAAAAGTTTCAAAACATCAGCGTGAAGTAAAAGAACATTAGAGTGAGAGAGTGGGGATAATAAAGGTGAAATTGGCAAAAACTTCTTGAATTAAGGCACGAGTCTCACAGAATAATGTGTTTGACTTGGAATTTGAACTGAATTAAGATTTCTTTTTCATAAATATATGAAAATTTTAATTTATATTTTTCTTCCGTAAAAAAAATAAATAAATCGAAATAATTAAATCTATAAATATATACATCTCTGTCCACGTGTAAATAAAGAGAGATATATAAGTAAGAAACTATACTTCAGTTTATAAACCAATACTCATTCGCATATTTGTACTTATTTATATATCGCATGATACATGGATGTGCTGTATCCGAAATATGAAAACTAAAAGTTCAAACAATTACCATAGCAAAGTACATTTAATATTTACATAGTAATATAATAGGTAAAATGAATCTAATATTACAAATTTCATTATAGCTAGAAAACAAATATCCAGTTTTTTCAGTCATTCGATTCCAGGTGGGCGTAGCACGATATACATCTTATGGATCTCCCTTGTCTACGTGCTGAAAACAATACAGCGTTAGACGTTCAACAGTTTGGAGTGGCTCAACACACTCACATTTGCTGTCATGTTCCATTTGTTTGTGAAGTAATTACGTCTATCATGGCCAATTCTTGCACGATTAAGTATGCACTGTCTAGGTAGACTAAAGCACGGCACTTGCGCATGGATCGCCTCTATCATTTTCATCCGTAGTTTTTGTCCTACGAGGTTCCATTTTTCATTATATCAAAATCTTCCTGTTCAAGTTTTTGGGCTAATTCCAATTCAGGTTTCTGAGATCTCAGGCACCGATTAGTTAATCCACGGACAGCCATTTTGTTTGGAAACACTGCATTGCTAATCATTTTCCAGAGTAGTACGAGGGTATTCTAGCGTCTGAGATTTGGTGGGAAGTATAATATAATTCTACGACCCATCTAATTTCGGTAAAGGAGAATATAGAATACAGGAGAATTGTTCTTATGATTTTATTCAACTTAATATCCGGATTACCAGTAAGCTGCTTCAACGATACGGGTGCACGTTACTCAGCTGCTAGGCTAAGGCTGGTGCTGATGTTCGAAGTATGCTTGCCTTTGCTCCCGAGATGCTTCCAGTCAGCTTATGAATTATGTTATTACGAGTTCTCAATTTTGCTGCAGTATTCATAATATGTTCCTTATAAGTCAGGGTTTTGGCAATCCTCACGCCGAGGTACTTCGGAATTGGATTATGTCGCAGTTCATTTTCCACAAATGAGACCTTTATCGACTTTTTGGCATCTCTACTGCTCCAATGGAAGCAACCTTATTTAGTTGAGTTAGGTTTCAACGACGATTATCGAAGTACATACCAATCAATCTCAGATAATCCTCAATCACTATTTCACACTTCCTTGAATGTTTTACAGTATGCATAAGAAAACAATACCATCTGCAAACATGTATTCCATGGTTTTTAGTAGGTGGTGGTCGCTTATCTATAGCATGGACAAAAACTTTTCAAGACCAAATCCCTGAGACAAGCCATCGTTTAATATTCTTTGGTTACTCTGTACCTCATTAAGATTTACCGTGCTTTGTCTATTTGTCAGCATTTCATTGATGATTTTATTAAAGGTTTTGCACTTCATTAGTTTATTGGTTAGTCCATATACTGGTGACTATATTAAATATTATTATATGATTACAGCGGTAATAAAACCCATTATAATCTTAAAGTGGTTATACTATAAACAAAAAGAGAATAATTAACAAATAAAAATATACTCCGTGTACTAAATGTAACCAACAGGATTTTAATATCATAGTATTTTTAATGAAAAATTCAGAATCCCCTAATAACATTTTGCAGTCTCTGTATACTGCAGAGGAAAAGTGTTAGAAAGGTGAATAATCCGGTTTCCGGATATAAAGTGTTCAAGATGAATTAAAAACATTGTTAGCCTTTAAAAAGAGTCAAATTGGTGTTAACGCCAGAAGTCTAATAATATGGGTTACAAAAAACTTACTGTAGAGATGATTTATGTTCCAAAAACGAAAGAACGATCTTTAAGTGTCTTCTTCAATGTAAAAATTTAGGGCAATTTTTATTGATTTCCTAGGGCGAAACCCGCTCTGCTATGTATTTCATTATAATCACACAATAAAATTCTAAACTAAATTTTCTTTAAAGCAGTAGCAATGCCAAAGAAAATATATTTAGGCCTACTCTTACAAAAATTCTTTAATTTTTACACTAACCTCTCTTTAATGATATTTCTCCCTCTTTTTTTAATGATATTTACTTTTATACCATCTGTGTACTGTTAAAAATAAATCGTCATTTAATTTTCAAATTTTATTCATAATTTAGAGAAATGATTTATTATAACAAAGTTTGTAATGAATTTATATTTATGATTAATTGGCTTTATTTGGTTTATTTGTGACAAAGTTGTTAAAGTATTGTTAGATGTATTTATTTTTTTATTACAATTACACTGATCAACAATGATTTTGTTAAATGAGAGGAATTATAGAATTAGTATTTTTTATACTGATTTCGAATATGAAATCAGAATTATTCTATCAGGCTTAATGTTAAGTTTTCACCCCTCTTGCCGTCGGGTGCTGAAACCGAGCGGTGGCTAGGGTGCTCACAGCAAACTATGGTCGTCAAACCATCACGCCGTTCTACGTCAGTAGCTGCTCCCTCGAGCACTGTACGCAGCATCTTATACCAGTCTGCACTGACCAAGGCGACCTGACCACAAGGCAACCAAGGTGATCCAAGGTGACTACCTGACCCAAGGCGGTAGCACCCGGATGGAGTCTCTCAATTCTGGTTCGGGTGAACATTACTTGAAGTTTTATTTAGTTTATGTTTGCTATCTTTAACGTTAAGATATAAGTTTTATAAGATATAAGTTTGGCTTCAACACTGAAAGCCAATATAACCAAAAAGTAAAATAACTGTTTTCCGTGACAGTCAGTATTTGAACAATTCTTTTCTCAGTACGATAACTTAGTATACTGTAGTGATATTGAGTCTTACTGGATGCTTTGGGACATATGTTCCATCCTGACGAATGGCGACTTTTTATTGACTCGTCAAAGATTAGTTTTTGAAAGCTATTTTATTTCACATTGGAAGTAAATATCCATCAATACCATTAACATACGCTGTTCACATGAAGGAGTCTAATGAAACTTGTATTTAGCAGGATTCAGTACGAGAAATATTTATGGCATATTTCTGAAAGTAATAATGCTTTTACTTGGAGTGCAACTTAGATACACTAAGTTCTGTTACTTTATTGCGAGTGGGATAGCAGAGAAAGGAAAAACAATTACATAAAAGAGCAGTGGCCAAAGAGAGAGGTACTGACTGTAGAAGAGAAGAATGTTGTCAGTCAATTACTAAAACCAGAAAAAGTTTATCTTCCACCACTACACATTAAGCTAGGTGTTTTGATAATTTTTGTTAAAGCAGTGGATCATAATGGTGCAGGATTTCAGTTTCTAAAAACGAATTCCCTAATATAAGCGATGCTAGAATAAAGGAAGGTATAACAAATATTTGTTGGACCACAAATAAGAAAAATATTGAGTGATACGGCGTTTGAAGAATGTTTGAATGACTTGGAGGTTGCTACACGGAAATCATTTCAAAATATGGTTAACAGCTTTCTTCGAAACCATAAGACCAATAATTATAGAAAACTTGTGAGTGAAGTCCTTCAAGAACTTGGGTGGAAAATATTTCACTCAAAATCCATTTATTACGTTCAGATTGGATTTTTTTCTTAACAACCTCGGCGCTATCAGTGAGAATGGGGAACGCTTTCAAAAAATCCATTAACATACATCAAATCAGCATAAAAACTCTATAAGAAACAAAATTCACTGACGTTTAACAAACAAAAAATTAAACTTTATTGATCAGTGTTACTTATTAAAAAAAAATGTTATTAGGGTAAAAACGGTCTTTTGTAATCATAAAAAATATAATTTGTAGCATTATTACAACACAGGAAATGCAATACAAAATGGAAACAACTAATATTTCGGTAAAAAAATACTGCAAAATTATGATGTTGTTAATAAAATAATAATAACCGAATATTTTAGATGAAATTGTTTTGAACGCCAATAAAAATCTTTTTCACAGTCATAATGTCCATCTTTGACTTAAATCCTCATCTCTTCAGCAACATCATCAAAATTAATTGGAGGAAGGAGAGCTGTAGTACTTTAATTTATTACTATAATACTTTATTATTTTTTTATTAAAATAATCTAATATTATAATAAATATAATTACTATAATAAATAGTTATACCGTTTATAACTATAAATTTAATAATGAACTGAAATTATTGTAAAAAAAATATAACAAAACTAATTTTGTAAAGTATAATACCAATAAAATATAAAAAATTCAACTTTAAGATAAAAAATATTTTTTTTTGTAATTAATTCCTACCCAGTTTGGTAAAAAAAAATCCGGTAAAATTAATATGCATTAAAGAGACGGAAAATAGTCTGACTTTCTCTGGAAGCTACCGTCTCTGAAGAAGGGAGCATTTTGGCACACGAAAACTTTGTAAAAAGATAACGTAAGGTCACAAAACTTCCTGTGAACATAAATAGTTAGAGAGTATATCTCAGCAGCAAACATACACTGGTTTGTACATGTACAACTCTTGCCTCGAATTTTCATTGGCCGGCTAATTCCTTCTATAGTGTATTTCTAGTATGCCGATTTTTAGTTTGCTTGGCATTTCCCCTGCCACCACCCCGTTTGGTTGCCCTAAAGAATAAGACCGAATATCTGTACCACAAACAGCTACTGAGCCTCGAACAGTTTAGTGAGCAGTATCTTAACATATCTCCTAGAGCTTACCTAACACCGTGAGCGGACAAAGCGTGGTGCCATACACCATCGACTTAGGTGTTCCAACCGCTCACTTGTCATATATTTGCTAAAATGGGTAGGCGCACCCCTTCATCTAATAAAAATATATATGACATCCATAATAAAATTTATTTCGTCTAGGCAGCAATCGGCTACCACGCCTAGGTTGCTGAATGCCAGCACGTACCTGACAACCATTTTATAGCGCTTGGAGTCACAGTAATTGGCTGGTGGTCAGACATACTCAGAGTTTACTTCGCATGGAAATGCGGTAAGAGTCTTTCTCTTCAGCAAACTACGTATGCCGGTGAATAAAGTAACCGCATCAAGGAATTCCCACAGGGCCCGAAAATTTTTAGCTGCCTTGCTGGCCTCGTGCTTGGTCTTATGCACGGGAGAGTAGCACCTGGGCTGCACTGGAACTTGGACCACCTTTGGGACTACTTTCACCTCCTTGGGCTTGGAGGCCAAAGCTTCGAAACCCTCAATAACCGCCGTAAAAGCCTCTCTAACCTTGGCTAGACGGGGAACAACTGTCTTCCTAGTCCCCATACTAACGCCGCCGGAAAGCGACAAGAAGTCTAACAAGTAGTCCAGGTCATCCTGGACTACTTTAGCCAACGAGGCAGAACTGCCAGGCCTGCCCTTTGCATTCCGAAATGCTTCAACTGCCGGTGTCGCCTTGACCCGGGTGTGTGCTGAGCTCATCCTCAGAGGAGCTGGATAGTACAGACTCCGGCTTACGCTTCCGCCTGGATTTGCGGACCTGCTGGAATTCGAACATGGCCGAAGATTCCCTACCCTAAAAAACTACAAGAACTAACAAGATTCTCTCCGTCTTTTTCCTAACCTAAACACTGGGCAAGCCCACAAGTGTGACGACTGCCCGCAGCGAACACGGGCAGCTGGGGACATTCTGTATTCCCCTGTCACTCTTGTACCTCTTAGCCTCTACTGTATCGATTGGGTACAGTACTTAAACGTACGGCACGACACCACAGATTACGACCCCCACTCTGAATAGAGCGCAAGCAGGAGTAGGAAGTATCCCTTGCTTTTTACAGGTTTACAACCTGGAGTCGTTGCCACCTTTTAGCCGCAATGAGGCGGGTACGCGTTGTATAAATGCAACCCTTTTACCTCCATAGAAGTAACAAATCATAAGCCTAAAATGATCAAGCGCTAACTTTGTCCACAGTCTGATAATCAGCATAGCCTTGATACTACTTGAAGGTACACACATGACCAGCAGCCAAAAAATTACTAAGAATAGACCAAAACACAGGAACTCTGGACCCACTTAAGGAGACTAGAGTTGCTGGTGAAAATATCAAATCAGTTATTAATGATTGATTACTTGCGTAAACAACAAAATTTTAAGCTTAACATTTACTAGTAAAAATGAAAATTAATTACAACCTTTTAGGACTATATAATAAAGCACAAAAATAAATTTAAGAACAATATTCTTTTGAATCAGAAAAGTAAAATATTTTAATCAAGTCAACTGCAGTAGATATTTTATACGTGAAGTGTATATAATTAGTTTAAATGTTTTGAGTATTATAACGTAATATATAAAGAAAAACATCATTACTGGTTAAGGAAGATAACAATATAATTAAAACAAAATAAAACGAAATAAATATAGGAAAAATAACAATAATGTGTAAGTTGATACAACGATTCCAGTATTTTAAGCCACACGTGAAGAAAACTGTAATAGACGAAGTTTATTCAAATACAAGTAAAATAAAATAGTATAATTTTATAATTTAAACGATTTTAATAAAATATAAAGAATGGGAAAGCTGCATCGATAAATTTTGTAATTAATTTTTTTTTTTCATTTGACTAAAACTCTAACACTTATAGAGATCATTTATAATATGGATGAAATACATGCTATGTTGAAAGTTTAAAATTTTTATAATTTTTTTTTTACTTATGTCAACAATAACTGGAGTAAATATGCTATAGAAGAAATTAAGGAAAAGTAATTGAGGACTGTGAATTAGATAAGGAAAGATTACTAATGTTCAAATAAATACATTTTTTTTTGTGAATTATAAAGATTAACATTACTGATAATATCATGCAAAGGGTTTGAATATTAGTCAGAAATTGTGAGGAAGGTATGGAGAAAAATTTCTCTAAAAATCCTTTATGGGGACTGTTTTTTATTGCACATTTTTTAAAAGGAAGCGTGAAAGTCTACGCTTTTACTGTGTAAAGTACAGTCAATATAAAAACCATATTACGGATAATTCTTCATTTCATATTATATTTTAGAAGAATTAGGAACACTACGAAAAAGTAAATTTAAAATTAAAATTAATGTCAGTATAAATAGTAAAAGTAGATATGTGTATGAAATTTTAGAAAATAACATTTAACGGAAGTTACTATTGAAATTACTCAGTCATTTTAATACTATTTTTATACGTTTGAAACTAAGTTTTAAATTTATGTTCATTATTAAATAGTTTGAAAGACTCTACATCACGTAAAAATAGGTGAAAACAATACATTTACAATCAATAAGAAAAGAAGCCTCAAATTTTTGTACAGTCATATTTTCATTAACAAAATTACAATTTATAACAGTGAATTTTACGCGTCAGAATATAGATTAATTTCCGCTAATATTTTATAATCTGTTGGTATAATTAAGCAACATTAAATTGTAAATTTATGAATACGTACTACGGTACAATAGATGAACAGTAAATAGAATGAAGAAAAATCTAGCCCGATACAGTTCTTTCACGTTACTTACCACACGATCTACCCTCCTCACGTCTTAGCATTTACTGACCTTCCAAGATGATACGTGATTGCAGTTACCGTATTGTTCAGCAGAAACATACTTGAAGAATCCTGCGTAAGATATCAACTTGGTAGGCCATAAGCTTTCTCGCACTTTTGGTCCTGCAACCGTAGGTCATAGAACAAGATTACCATTGCTCACCCATACCGTTCCTCAGTTATTGATGAAAGAGTCCAGCACAAACCCCACATGCCCACCCGATAGAGGACATAGGAATTGATTCTCCACGCTTTAAGTAGGGTTCAAAACCAAGAATATTATACTAATTTCGGGAATTGACAGAGTGGCTTAAAATGAGATACGGACAAGGCAAAACCCTACCCGAATGTAGCAATCTGACTTCAATAACTTACAAATGAAGTTTAACAACCTTCAAAAATCAATTACAGGGAGCCAAATTAGCTTTGGATCAGAGGCTGCATGCCACAAATACCCAAATCTGGCGTACAGACGCACCGAAATCGAAGATAGGTTGAATTATCAATCGAACTGGACAGAGCATAGACGGGTTTGATTATAGGACATGTTAATACATAAAAAAACTCTTAAGTCTTTAAAAATCTGATTGCTTTAAGTGCTACAATAAAGAGTAATTATTTGTTTAGTGGATAGAGGACGTGTAAGACTAAGTAGATAGAGTAAGGTTCTGGGTTGGAGGTTGCAACTCATTCAGTAATTATCGTGGACGCCAAAAATAAAGATTTGAATCACTGTGAACAACAGAAACTCAAACATTCTAGAGAGTTCTTCTTGGGAAAACGAATAAAAATGTAATTTTTGGTGAAATATTTATTCTTGTCTATTAGTAGTAACAATTTTTTTTTCCTTTTCGGTAAAATATTGCTGTGGTAAAAATGTTTCACGAATCTAAGAAATAGCGAATATTCAAGAGAACATTTCAAACATGCCTTGTGTCACAACATGGAGTATGAGAATTTTAATGCGAAATTTTAAATTAATTTATAAATAGATTTCTTGTTTATGTTATGTGTTAGTTAACGTCTTAAAACTAAAAGTAGAATTTTTAGTTTAAGAATTATAAATTACTAAGGAAATACAAACATATGATTAACATTGAGTTGATACAAAAATATTACATATGCTATTAAGAAAACATATCGTGAAAGAATAGTTTTAACCTGAATTTATTTGAAACCCTAAACATCAATTAGTTCTTGGCAGATAGTTACAATTAAAAGAATTAGATTTTTAAGTCGTACATTAATGAACCAAGAAATATATGACGTAATAATGGAAGAATATTCAAAAACTAAAAACTAGTAAGTGCAGAGAGTAAAAAATTCAAGATTTACCTAAAAATACTTCGTTATTAGTAAAATGACTGAAGGAGTAAAGTTGAATTTGTCATTGTGTAGTAATTCTAATTTTTAATTCATAATAAATATGATAATATAATTGTAACAATAAATAAATAATAATTAAATTATAAATGGATAAAATACTTTTTAATATTTATAGTTATTCATGGAATAATATATAGTTTAATTGATTAAAACAGAAAAGTTAAAAACTGTTTAAAATCTATACTATAAAATAAAAAGTATTGCTAGGGAAGTTTAAAACTGACAACCGACTTTCATTAAGCTTTTGATAGGTAACAGAAATTAAAGGATGAACGTTGATCGTGAAGGGTGGGATAATATATTAGATGAAAATAGTAGTAAGAGGCAAGGATATATTAAAGCGAAAATAGGTACGGAGTATGGGAAAAACTAGATTGAACAAACGTGATATTGTCTTACAGTGTCAAGCAAGCGTAGACAATTAAGCCAATAATCTGGAACTGTTCCGTAACAAATTTTAGCTCTTTTATAAAGCTAAAACTACTTTAACTCTTATCTAAATGATTTAAAATTTTTTGATGCTTTTATTTTATATTCTTATTATTTTTTTTTTGTTCTGATATTGACAAGTGTTTTATTTTTCATAAACACTTATGTATTTCTAACATATTTAGGCCTGCGATACATTTTCTTTGTATATCTAAGAGGAATGGTTTTAATGTCTGGAGTTTTATAGAGCGTGGAGTTTACATATATATACATATATATATATATATATATATATATATATATATATATATATATATATATTGGAATCGTTGAAATGACTCATTGTAATTTATTTTATAAAAGACTTAAATGAAGGAAATACCATGAACCTAACAAAAGCAAGAAAATACTCTTATTATAAACCCAATTAAATTCCAAATATATTTTCCTAACAAACCAAAATCACATTTTTGCATTCAGCATTTAGTCATAACTTTTTAAACAAAATTGCAAGAATCGTAATTGATCACTCTTTTTAAGTTTCATTTATTAATTTCAATAAAAATTCTTCGATATTTAATTGTTTTCTGTTACAGAAACGCTTACGGAAACGCTTTTACTTTGTCGGTTGAATGAGTCCATAATACAAATAATACTATAAATAATCTATAAAAAAGGCCCATAATACATAAAAAAGAATATAATAAAAAAACATAATAATAGCAGTAATAATAATAAAACAAACGAAAAAAAATTTTGCGGTGTCGATTTTTTGTAATAACGTGCATGGCCGTAGATTGATTCTTATCATTCTACTTGACAGTACTACTAGCAAACATGGCGAATTCTCAATAGGAAGTCTTACTTGTTTTTCAGTTTGCCAAATGTGAATCTGTAGTTACGTTCAACGCGCGTTCCATAGAATGTTTAATTGTCATCCTCCAAGAGAAAATAATATTTAGCAATGGCATAATCAGCTTGAAACTATAAAATGTCTGTGTAAGCGATGAATACGGGATGACCATTGCTGTGTGAAGAAAATGTTGAATGTGTCAGAAAGTTTTTCCTGCGTAGTCCTTAACTGTTTGTTAGGAAGACCAGTCGCGAAGTAGCAATACCGGTGATGACAGTGTAGAATAGATTAAGGAAGCCTGTAACAACTTTTATAGATGTTACAGGCTTTAAAGCCTACCGACTAAGTTTAAGTACCGACTTTACAATCGTAACTTGCAGCATGAAGAAAACGATTTTCTTGATTGAATTATGTTTAAGTGATGAGTCAACATTTAATTTTAGTGGAAAAGTAATAAATATCATATCCGAATCTGGGGGTTGGAAAACCCCGTGAACATTTAAAATGCGAAAGAGGCTTTCTAAAATTAAATGATTTTTTGTGCAAAATCTTGACGGGAAGTTTACTCATCGTTTTTTCCTGTAATAAGCGTAACAGAAGTTGCTTATTTTATATGCCGCGTACATGTCTCTTTCCTTACCACTTGGTAGGTAGGAGAATTTTATTTGGTGCTTCTCTATACTGGCATAACTATGTACGGGATTAGTTGAATAATACAGGATTGAATGAAGCAGCTGTTGCTTTCATTAGTCCAGAAATTCTGGTTAAATCATTGGATCGAACTCTTCTGTCGGTTGGATAAGTGCCTGTTTATAAAATATATTCATATTGAACACTTGCAGGAAAAAAATATAATGGCACTTTCATTTTATTTATAAAAATGTCCCTGAACGTCGCTAAGATTCGATCCCGGACTACCAAGTATTTTGTAGTCTTGCACCCTCCTTGACATCACCGCATGTATGCACAACGGAGTCTTCTCACCTCACAAATATTCTGCGCATCAACTGCATGCACTCCACCAACCAGAAGCCTAGGACAACGAAATACAAAAAAAACTTTCTCAAAACACAAAACAAAGGCTTCACCGTAGACAACCAAAACAAAATAAAAAATAAACATGCAAGATACGAAACATAAAATACAAATGTAAAGCATACATAGCGTCCTAGAAGTAGGTTTAATTAGGGAAATTATCCAAAAACAGGAGTGAAAAAGAGCTCCTCTATCAAGAATGCCTACTGCAGCCATCTAAAGTACAGTCTGCGCCATCTAAAGTACCATCTGCGACTCATAGCGCCGCCTCTCTTCCTTTGGTCACCAAGATCTGGGAGGCCAACCTTGCAACCTCTTGCAATTGATGTCATCCCCGGAGCTCAGCCGTGCTACGTTCCTTCTCGACACCAGCGCCGCTAACGAAGCTGGAACCGCATATAACAAGAACAAGGTCACCACGGACAAGAGCACCTCCTTCTGCTCACCCGTCGTCCCCCTTTCATTGACAGGAGCCGACCAATGTTCATCAGGACCTGATCCTCCTTCTTAGCGACTTCCTGAACATGGAAGGAAAAGCGGCCAGACCTATGCAGCCACATCCCTTGATAGTTGGTGTGAGTAACTTTCTCCACCATATGACCGTCAATCCTCACTGACATCCTAAGTAGCCGCCGACGACCCACCAAGGCCACCATTTTCGTCTTCTGCGGGACTAGCTGTAAACCTTTCCTCTTGAGCCACAAACTCATCCTACTCACCGCCTCATTGGCAGCCTCCTCCATCAAAATCTCAGTGCACTCGGCAACCAGCAGGGCCATATTATCGGCGTACGAAACCACCTACGCTTTCCCCGGCAGCGGTAACCGCAGGAGGCTATCGTACGTCACGATCCACAAGAGCGGTCCCAAGACCCAAGCCCTGCGGTACACCCCCTTGCATGTCGATATCCCTCAAGCCTTCCTCTGCGTTTATGCGGACCCTCTTATCATGAAGTAGTTATTCAATACTTACAACAAGTAGGCGCTGACACTCTTACACAGGAGCTCCTCAAAAATTACACGCCAAGGAACACTATTGAAGGCGTTGAACATCTAGCAATACCACCAACGGGATCCTGCTTCGGCGCCACGTGCCTGAAGCACAATCCCTCGACCAGTCCAGAACTGCTTTACGGTTTCTATCGTCGGCTTCTCTCTCACGAAGCTGTATTGGTTTGGGGAGAGGGCTCTTCCTGATCTTCTCGATTATAAGGCTCTCGTACAGCTTACCCACTGTATTGAGCAGACAAATGCGCCGATATCTCATGTCTCCTCCGAGTTTGCTCCCCGGCTTCGTGATAAGCACCAACCTAGCCTGCTTTCGGCAACAGGGGAAGTCGCCGCGTTCCATGGCGGCATTCATCACATATATCACAGTTACGGTTTGTCGCCGAAATAGGCACTTAAGAGATATTAGATTGTTTTTAAATTCCAATAATATATTATTTATACCTTATACATATAAGTAAAATGAGCACTACTATTTTTTTTTTGTTGCATAAACTGAATAAAAGACCACGCTTAGATGAATCTTTAAATATCAAACTACTAACTTTGAAGTTGATCGAATTTTTTCTTCCATACCAATAATCGCAACTAACTATTTCTAAAAAAAATTGACAAAATATAATTACATATGATAAAATACGACAATGATAGAATATTTAGTTTGATTACATAATCGAAAGCTGAAATAACTGATGTATGTATATGGTCTTTTCATAAATTTTAATGACTGAAAATGGTTTTGAAATTGTTCACGATTTTGAAATTTAGTGACTCAAAACCTTATAAGGTTAAAGTTTTAAAAAGTTTCTTCATAATTTTCTAAGAATTTATTTTAATTTTTTGGTATGTTTTTTGTACATAAAATTTAAATATATGTTATCTAATACAAAAATAAGGGTGCTAAAAGCGGGGATGATAAAATGTCTAAATAGCGTGTATATTGATTCTTTTTTCTTAATTTTAGGCACAAGGGATACACCAACAAGGGATGTAAATAGATTGTGTTAATTTTTTCTTTAAAAAGAAGTATAAAAAGGGAACCATCTTGAGATTTCGTATGATTGTTTCCATTTACCGAAAATTCCTATTGAGGAATAATTTACACAATTTTAAAATTTATCAAATCTAATTTTTTTAAGATCCTTTGCTTATTTCATAATTAAGATTCTTTGTAATTTATTTATGAAGATCGGTTCTATAAATAAATTACAAAACATACTCCTCTTTGACAATGGAAATGAAATAAAACTCTTAGTATCCTGCTGTTATTGTATGATTATTAAATCAACAAAATTGATTGTAATTAATAGCTTCAAAATAATTTTAAAATATATTTAAAATGAAAAATTATAAAATAAAATATGAATTTTCCAAGAATATGCCCTCTTCTTATCGATCTTGAATAAACTGGTCGTGTTAAAGGACCAGTAAAGAGAATACAAAAACGATTTCAATTGTCATTACGTGAAGACGGCCAACTAATTCAGTTGTAGAAAATTTTTGAAGTAAACAAAATAAGTGAGCTTGCTATATGCGAAGATCTTTACAGCACCCTCAGTACCTCAACGAGTGTTTTGGCTGTCAAGATCTGCTCAATTGCTCTGAGCGGGAAATTATGAAGGAGCTGTACCACGGGGAATACTAGAGTGCCGAAGGTTGAACATGAGAAAGGATTGCAAAGTTCTGCCTTCTGCCTCTTCATGTACTCACTATTAGTTGACCGACCCTGCCTGAGAGTGTGCGGACTGGTATACACCGTCTGGATGTACACCAGGCGCACAATGCTTCAGATGCCAGCGATTTGGTCAAACTGCGGTTCAACGTGAGATACCGCAAATATTCGTGAATGGTGAAGAAACTCATGCTTGGATCCTGTCTGTCAACAGAACACATCCATGCGCACATGGATGTGTTCATCCAATGATGAGTCCTGTTTACAAAGAGAAAGTCACTGTTCAAGAAGTTAAACCTTACAGAAGTTCAGTAATTTTTAAGCTAAAAAATTGCCGTATGCAAGCTATGGCAAGTGTATCAAGCACACTGACTGTTATTCGGAACTAAAACGTTGAGAATGTCATCACAAATATCTTGTCCATTCTATTTGTATTAAACCGAATAGGACAGCGATTTGCATCTGTATGGAATCCAGGCCATGTTGGTATCTCAGGGAATGAAAGCTCAGATAAAGCCACCAAGGTGTCAACAATTTGTGAGAATATGGACATGACTCCCGTTCGAGAGGTAGACTTTACAAACTGTTTAATATTTACTATCATAACCATTGGAATAATGAATGAATGGAGATGACTGAGTACGAAACTGAATGCAATCAAAATTACTCCATGTAAATGGAATAGCGATGCAAAACTGACTCGGCGGGGACAAGTGGCGTTGACCACTCTCAAAATCGGTAACCCGCTAATAAAAAATTCGTATTTATTAACCGGA
This sequence comes from Lycorma delicatula, assembly GCF_047948215.1. Classification (NCBI taxonomy): domain Eukaryota; kingdom Metazoa; phylum Arthropoda; class Insecta; order Hemiptera; family Fulgoridae; genus Lycorma; species Lycorma delicatula. The sequence continues at coordinate 172,734,187 of NC_134455.1, read as the reverse complement.
GAACAAAAGCCAATGTGCAATGTATGTGACCAATTATTAATTGTTAAGCATGTACTGGAAGAATATACATATTATGAAAACCTCAGATTCAGGCATAGATTAACAAACAATATTACTACTGATTTAGAAAATGGCAAAGAAGGTATTTAGTTGCTCACTTACATGATAAAGAATTACTAACCCGTTTTTAGTAAGGCTTCGACAAATGTTAAGTTTAACAGTTAAGACAAAGTTAAGTTTGACAAATGTTAAGTTTGACTGAGAATCCCATATGCAAAGGCCTTTTGCTCTTGATCATAGGATCCTCACAATCTAAATGTTATTGTCTCAACTTTTTTGTATTTTACTTAAAAGAGTTTTTAATTTTTTCGTTTTAATCTTTGTGTTTTACGTTATTGCCAGGGTCCTTTAAACACTGAATATGATATGTGTCTGTTTTATTTAAATATCTCAAGGTTAAGTATATTTCAGTGTTTTTATAAACATGTAAGTTTCGTATACATCCTTACATCTGAAGATCCTACTGTTCTCTTTAAAGAATATGACGAGAGCTAATGACTTTAAAAGTCGATGCTTCTACAATACAATACAAAAAAGGCAATTAATAATTGTAGTAATCATAATAGTGTTTACTAATATCAAATATACGAATGTAATTCACCGGCTAATTTCAAAATATGTATTTAAGGTTAACGCGCACGTAAACAATCTGGATATGTATTGTACTACATGTACAATACATATCGTGTGATCTAGAGGCTGTTGTTGGTTGAATAACATTTTTTTCTTACTGAAATTTTGCTGATCATATTTATAAATTATTTTAGTTAGTAGTATGAATTTTTTTGTTTTGTTGTTTATGAATTGTTTGAGTATACTGGATTATTTTGTTTTGTGTTTTTGACTTTGTTTATTAAATGCAACCAGTGTTAATTTGTTATTTGTTATGTTAATTTTTTCCCCATACATGACTTATGACAATTTGTCATACTCTATTGCTTCTCTGTTTTGTCAACCATTTAACTTTATTGTTCTTTATGGCTGTGCTATGTTATGTTACCATTTATTTATCTTCGTTGTTCTAATAGTTAATTATCTAATTGTTTACTTTATTACGTTTAGTTATATTTATATTCATTATATTTTTTATTTATTTTACTTTGTTTAAATCTTTATATTCTTTTGAGAGGTATCACTGATGCTTCCCTTTCACGTCATTATTACTCTGTACAATTTAATTATAATTTCATTATTCAGGAAACAGATTGTAAATAAAGCAATATACCAATAAAAAAGAAATACATATATACAAATTAGAAATCAAAAGAAAAAGAAAAAGAAAAAGAAAAAGAAAACATTACCCGAACACCATCTTCCAGGTTGATATGTTGCGTAATTATAAAATATCGTCAATTATTATTAAAACGACTTATTAACGACTTAGACACGACAAGTCATTGATAGAGGCGGACGTGTTGAGACGCATGTAGTTGGTGCTTATCTGCTATTTATATTTCTAATTTTCATTTTAAAAACCTTGATTCATGTATTCAATCAGTTTTCAATTTGACATATTAATAAATTATATATCATATTTGACATATTGATAAATCTGTATCTTTTGATTTTATTTTCATATTAAGCCGAAATCATTTCGTTTGCCAGATTTCAGCTTTGTATCTTATCCAAAGGTTTTTTCTAGATACACAGAAAATCTACGAATATTGTCTGTTAAGTAATGTGAGTTCTGTTGAGAAAAAGAAGAGCTTAAATACATTTGATCTCATCTTTCGGTAGTTAAAACCCATATAAACTGCAATTTAGAAGTTACTTTTAATATGAATCTCCTTTCTTTTTATTTTCTTGAGCAATTTTTTTTTTTACAATTGGTCGCCAAAAGAATTGCGGCTATAAGTAAAATTGTATAGCTAAGAGTAAGTTTCAGGAGACCACCCAAAGATAGTCCAACTCAAACACAATACTAATTATATGCACACAAACGAATCAATTAGTTATTAAAAACAAAGATAACAAATAATAAAGTCATATAAACGAGATAATACTAAAGCCACAAAACAGTAGTCATTCAAGTGAAGCACAAATAAAGTCAGTTAAAGACAGATAAAAATAGTATAAATTATAAAAGTTTTACCTTTAATAAGCATAATAACAGCTGATTAATTACGGGTCACGCACTCCAATGATCATCCGTGCCTTTAAAGTGAGCTCCAGTATATGTAGCTTCGTCTTAGTTCTTCATCATTATCAAGTAAATTCAGAGCCAAATGATTCACATGCTTTTCCAGCTTTGATATGTAGTCTCAAATGGTTCTCCATATCACCTCACGAACACATTGCACCTGAAGATACCCGTGCAACTCATTCTTTCTAGGGAATCATGAAGTGTCTGATAGCATTATGAGAAACTTGTTTTAAAACCATTGCATGATTTCAACGTTACTATTACTTTTCCCCCATATTTGTGCACCATATCTGTACACTAGTTTCAGGAAAACATTATACAGCAACAATATATTCGTCAAGGACCAGTGCCAAGAAATCACTACATTCGTGCAAGTTTAACATTCAGTTGTTTTCTCTTCTCTCGACTTGGTTCTTCCAGGTAAATTGACGATCCAGATATAACCCTAGGTACCGTACCGAATCCGCGTCAGAGTTGAGAGTATCATTCACTTGAATCGGAGGGCAACAGGGCAACTATTCCTTCTTATGCTAAATGTTACGTGATTCGATTTTAGAAAATTGACTTTCAACTTCGATCTACGCAACCATTCGTTGATAAGGTTGAGTGCAGCTTCCAGTTTGTCCTAGGCAAAGCTGGATTCACCTCCTACTTCCAAAATCGCTTTGTCATCTGCTAAAGCGCTACTGTGACATTCGGTACTGGGAAGACCTGCAGTGTATATAAAATATCGAATCAGACCTAAAACAGAACTCTGCGAAACTTGTAATAGATTGTCTACGTAGATAGAAAATTCCTGATTGTCTTTGACTTGAGAAAACCGTCCATCTAGGTAACTATTAAAAATATAGTGGTTGTGGTAAGCTTGACTTCAGTTTGCAAAGGAGACCGAGAAGCCAAAGTTTATCCAATGCACGTTGAACGTCTAAGAAGTCTGCCGGAGAGCATTCCTTTCTTTCTAAGCACCCACTAATCACACTAAAAATATTTTTGGTCTGCTTGATGGACGGACGGCCGCCTTTGAAGCCAAACGGTGATCAGAATTAACTTTACCAACTTCTAAGACTGACCTTAATCTTTGAAGGAACGTCTTTCAAAGAATTTTAAAACGATAGGAAGCAAGCTTACAAGCCTGTACGAAAACACTTCATTTGTGGGTTTATTCTGATTCGAAACTATGACCTGATACCTTCCATTCCGAAGGAAACCGTCTGTTCGAAGTATCGTATTGAAATACAAAAGAAAACAGACCCTACGCTCGGTTACGTAAAGCAAACTCGAAGAAGGTAACATGCAGATTTTACCGGTTACCAAATTAAATTCTAGGGCATTCCCCGAGACTTCCGTCAACCAATCTCTCGCGATACTTCCGCAGTCGTAAGTTCTCAACAGGAGACATAGAAGAAGCGGGTTATCCAGAACTTAAAAATCTCAAAATGTCATTCGAATTTAAATTTATTGTTTCAATTATCGCAATTATATAAATATATTCCCTCAGTGGTTGATGATATCCATTGTTATTGCTTTAGAATATCTTTCAAAATATTCATGACTGCTCTGCAACAATAGAAAAATTCCTTCCAGCAGCATAAGATTAGAACGGCAGTTTAGCATAATCCGTTTATCTGAGAGAAATTAATATCAATTTAGACTAAGTACTAGTTAGTATGTTATTAGAAGGACGGAATCCGTTTGTAATTTTAACAACAGATAAAAACATTTATTCTTTTTGAATTTATTAATTATCCATTTGTCTACAAATTATTTTGAAAACAATTAAACAAATGGTTAAAAGTCTTTCCTTCTTGAGTATGATTGCAATTTAGGAATCACTTACTAGTCAAATTACAGATTTATCTCTCTGAAACCTAACAACCCCAGAAACTCCAGAACAGTTTAATTTTATTTCCGGCGGTTTTCTGTTAACATGTCATCATGTCTCATCATTGCTAAAATGTATTATCCAAAGTCTTAAGAAATAAAATGCCTTTCTAAAGAATTTTTAACCTGAACATATTTTGCGCAAATGCATTCTATAATATTAATAAGCTACAATAACCCTACTTTTCATTGCTGGAGTTGGAATTTATTGGCCTTTATTTTTTCACTTTATGACAATTAATATTCCAAGAAATAAGTGTTTGTCAAATCTACGCTTAAGATTGTTTAATGTATGTAGTATAATATCTGTTATAAAACTTAAAATTTTAATCAGTTTTTTATTTACGTGGATTAGTGAAAATATATTTTTTGTGTTTTAAGCAACAGAATCATTATTAGATATATTAATTTATATAAATTGGATTGCTATTACAAATTCATTCATCACTCATTTTTCGGGTTTGTAGGTAGTTAAAAGTCAATATTTTACTCTAATATGGATTTACGAATTGAGTCATTCATATTACTTTACGAGCATAATGAACAAAATTATTTCTTCTCTATCCAGTTTAGGAGGACTTGAATCATCAATCCTTTGTTATTCACAACTTTTGAAAATATAATTTAGGAGGAGTAGTTTAAAAATCAAAATAAAACTAATATTAATTTCATTTGTTAAGTAAGATCTTTTCAAATTTTATAAACTAGTATTATAAAAAATAACCATTCATTTACTTATGAATAAATGCTATTTTTAAAATATACTGTACTTAAACTAGCAATGAAAAAAAAATTCCAAAACTAAATTTTTTATTATTTGCCCGTTTAAAGAAAAAGTACTTCAGTTATAATTTAAATCTCAAATCGAAACTCATTTAATAATTCCGTATTACATATTACCGAACCAATATTTAGACTTGTAAATGTTGTACTGTATACATAGTAAGAAAATTTCCTATCAAAGACAAATTTATTTAAAATTGTAATAATCACATGTAAAAGAGACTCAAGTGTTATCAAAAATTATCCTCTTTTACCTAACATGGAAATGCGAACAGAATCTTTTAAAGTAACACGGAAATGTGAAACCCCATTATTTCATACGCAACACCTTACACATGATTTTTAGTAATTTTTTTCGAGTGAATCGATAATTTTTTCGGACGTTTAATATTAAGGGCTTTCAATTGTATTATGGTACGCTTTTCATCAGTTATTCAATGACCACTTTTAAATCTATGATTGGGTTACAGGAATATTTTTTTAAGCTGTTATAGAACGTAAAAAGTATGAAAGACTTTAAAAGTATAAAAAGGTTTCCATTAATTCCAGTTATTACATTACAAAACAGCTAGTTCCTCGTTTCAACGATTTCAATTGTCTGTTTTTTCTTTTTTTTTTTAATGGAAAATTATTCATAAAATTAAATAATTCTGGAGTGAAAAACTATATCAATTCCTCTCTATCAGTATTTGGGAATTATATTCTAAAATACAATTTTTCATTATGATTTTTAAAATTATGATGAATATAATTTTTCATAAACTTAAAAATGTGTAGACATGTATGTAAGTACTGGGGTTTAGGATGACAGTAATCTCCATATATATTTTTATTTGATTATTCTTCTCCGGGTTTTTTAACTTTCTATTGTTTGGCCATCTTAATATTTACTTTTAATACTCTCAGTTTTTATTTTTTTATTCATGTCATATTATTTTTTAGATGTAAGTTGTGTGAAGAGGTCTTACGTAATGAATGTAGTGTAATATTCGTAGTAGAACAAAGATGAGAACAAGATTGGTGATACACAAAGTTTAATTAAAAATTAGTACAATCTTCAACTCAAAAAAAAGAGAAAAAACATAATTAAAAACCACCTGCCTCGAAGGTAATTAGAAGTTTAAAGTAGAGCTAAGAGAAAGAGTAATGAAACAGTGGAGTTATAGAAGAAATGAGAAAGAAGTGTTGCAGGTGAAGAGATTGTAGTATTTAAAACCGAATGTGGGTAAAGAAGATTCGTACGAATTTTAAAATTGTGAAACTCAGTTGACCTCTTTTACTTCTGCAACCACAAAAAGGAAACTAGAGCAATAAAAATGCACGATGAAAATTACGTGCTTGATCTCAACATCTTAACATTCTCTTCCACTCTGTCTTATCTTTCTTAATTTTTGAAGAATCTGTATTTTAAAACGACTTCTTCTTTAACCGAAATGACTCTTCTTGAACGAATGATAATTGTTTGAATTCACTCTAACCATTTTAATGAAGATTCATTTGCTGAAAACAAAGATTTCTATTATTTTCTCCCGAGCTATAACAGAGAAAAAGGTAAGATTTAGTGGAGGATAAACACGTCCCTCCAATAACATTTCTATTAAATTTTATCTTTATTACGATTCCCTTTTTTTTATTTAAATCATGTATATGTTATATTTGCATAAAATAATTGTTTTAATTTTTGCTAAGCGTTAGAAAATTTAAATTTAAAATTACCTGTTATCGAAGGATAAATATGTAGTTTTTGTAATACCCGCGCAAAAAAAAAATCACGTTCTACAATCGGTACGTCGAAAGATGAATCCTGGTTTTAGAAACACGTAACTTAGTGTATTTTTTATAATTACATTTTTAATTAAAAAATTATTTGGGAGTTTGATAGTTTTAGTTTATTAAAGACTTAAATGATAGAGTAAAATTATAGTAACTATTCCTCTAAATGTCCAACGAAAATGGTCGCTTATTTTTAATTTTCTGCATTATCTGGAAAGTTTTGATTAATGGTTGAAATTTTTAGTTGTTAATAGTTGCAAAAAATCAGCAATATCTCCCTCAAAAAAGAAATGTCAAAGCTATGACGTTTCTGTCACAGAGAAATTTGACAATTACAAAGGGAGATATTTCGAAAACTTCATTATTTGGTAAACTGTTTTAAAATATAAGAAATATAAATATAATTACGTTTCAGTAACTTTTAAGTTTCCAAATAATTCTCGTAAAACCTAATATAAAATAAAATAATTCACAAGAGGTAAAACAAGGCATTTATCAGCTTGTGTTCGGATTATTTGATTTCATGCATAACAAATTTACAAATTATATACTTCCTCTAATCACTTTCAGAAAATCATAACATCGGTTCTTTTATGAAGAAGTTACCAGATGAAATTAACACGAAAAGTTATTTTCTAATCTTCCACTTATGAAAAAAGTTACAAATTTTTTTATAGATGAATTATAATATTTTTTTTTATCTAAATTGAATTTTTATTCCGGTTATAACTTGTAATTAAATTTTATACTGTGTATATAAATCCATATTTAAATCCAATAGGTTCATAAAAACGTTGCACTCTTGATACCGTGATTTCTGATCAGTCAGCTATTCTGAAAGTAATAACGTAAACTTATGGAAGTAATCCATATTTAAAATGTTTTGTGAAGATAGAGAAAAACATAAAAAGTCAAAAAAAGATTTTGTATGGGTGACATAATATTTTTTTTTTTAAAACTATGAAATTCATATCTTTCAAAATGTTTTCATTATCGTCTTCTTTTAAATATATAAAAAAATTCGTATTCCATATGCCTAACAAATAATGCTTACTTATCCATCCCAAAAGAATGGGAAACATTGCTTAGATGAATAATTTTTGAATAAATTGCTGAGCAAAATCTCTCTTCTTCCAAACACTGAACAGTTCTCTGCGTTTCTTCAAGACTAGAATGTCCACTTCTGAATCCAAATTGATGATCTGGAATAATTTTCTCCTGTTCCAAGATATCGGCCACAGTCTTCAAAGAAACAGTTTCTCAACTAACATGTACAGAATCAACAGAGGCTTATTGGCCTGTAGGAAGACACGTTGTGTGCAGGTTGACCCGGCTTCTGTTTAAATATTATTTGAGACACCTTCTGTTCAGATTGGAGGTATGACGTCCAAAGGATAACACTGTAAAGGTCGATAATGTTCTTGATGGGTTTGATCGGAAGAGTAATTAGCAACTTTTCAGTTATCAGGTCAAAGTTTTCTCTATCGCTCAAGATCTATGATCCATCAAACACTTTCAATGGAGGAGCGACGGCCTAAATCGGTGAGAATTCCTTGTAGATTTCCACAAAGTGCATCTATTTCTATTCAATTGCTAAAGATTTTCCATATAATCTTTGAATATCTATTTTCTTATTGTCTTCAGCAGTCTTTACAACCTGCGTGCAGCCATGTTAAGAGATGTTTCTCAGGCCTTCTGTAGCATTGTCACTTCCTCTTGATTGGTTTCTTTGTAATATAAAGTACGTCATCTCCATTGGGTTGACCTATCCCTAAATTTAGTACCGGTTTTTATCTTGGTGGGGCTAACCTATATGCTGTAGAAGAATATAAATATGGATCGGCTATCAGCTGATCTAAACGAAGATGTTGAGAAATTTGTCTTGCAGGAGTTGTTTACTAATTCTGGAAAGTGTAGATCACTAACATCATAAAGCAGAAACCCAAGGAAACTATCATGCAGTATGTTAATTAGAGATGACGTTGTTGCCAATTTAACCGATGGTCATGTAGCAGTGAGGATTAAATTTTTGACTCCCAATCAGCTTCCATTCCATGGCAGACTGTACAATTTCCTCGAAAATCTAGTGTACCTCACACCGACAATAATAACAGTTCTTTAGATATTAAGTGTTTTCTAAATTAGTCCCACAACCACGTGGCGATAAGCGTGGTATAGTATAAAAAATACAGTTTAAATATATTTATTTATTGTTTATTGTTATTTAGATTATATAGGATACAACCGTCTCCCTATATCTCATCTCCAGAACCCCGGCCAAAAAACGCTTCGAGTTCCAAGTCGGACCCCCAAGACCCCCTTTTTTCTGTCCGACAACTCCCCCCCCCCCCCGAAAATCTACTGTTTGATCCTGACCACCTTCCCACCCACAAAATATAGAAAGAAGCATAACACAGAAAACCTTCGACTGGGAAGAGAAGCTTCCCAAAGAACTCGAGGACCTTGTCGTGGAATTGGAGTGGCTGGCATCTGATCGTCGGAAAACCATCGATAAGAAGCTAAACTGGAGCATAACGGAGGTCGATTGGGGATTGAGCAGTACAGTAAAAGAACTAAGAAGAATGGTAAGTGGTAGTACCCTAACTAAGGCATAAACGAACATCGGAGTTGGCAACAGAGACTGTGGCTATTTCTTTCTGTCCTATTATAGATGAGCTTAACAATGGTGTGCCTGACGAAGACACGGCAGACTTTATTAAAAGGACATAGCCGAAGAACGCATACCGCAGTACTTACACAGGGCAGACTGATAAAAGAGACGGTGCCCTGGATAGCAATGTAGAAATAAATATGAAGGAACTAAAGGAGAACAAGTTGGTTGCAAGGCACCCTCAAGTAGCGTGGCTACTCAATGATCAAGTGGTCAAAGCGTGAAATCTCTTGACAACCTCATTAGAAGCAAGGTTAATTGGAGACGAGATGGATGATGAGGCTATGTTAAGAATAAATTTCACGTGACTAAACTCCAAACGGAATTTTAACTCCGAGGTTTTAATTCCAAATGGAGTTATACGGCACTTCGTCCTCCAACCTTAGACGGAAAATATTGGAATTCGTGGGGAGGAAGACGGGGTGGAAATATCACCTACTTGCCCCAGGAGCAGACTCCCCTATGCACTAAACGATGAAATACCGGCCCTATCCACGCACAAGGTTGAAAAACTTATCGTAAAGCCTACTGTAACGTACGTGAACCTGTTGAAAACGGTACCGAGCAAAGTCACCGTGCCCCCTACCACAGAGATTCTTTCCAAACGAAGGACCGCAGACCGTATGGAAATAAAAGGCAGAGAAGAACGAAAAAATACCGGGGAGTTTAAAAAAATGGTGACTAATTCAATAAAGGAAGGAAAGGTGACGGCAAAGACCAGAACCACTGCACTGCACATTAGGGAACACTTATGTGGCACCCAAGGCGAAGACATAACAGGTGGTCTGAGGGAGATTGCGGGCTCTGAGCTCCTCGACACTTATTATATGCACTATATAATAAGAAGTGGCTATGGTGAGACACAAGTAGCTTTCTGTTGGCTACCAGCACCTGCACCTGCACGATTAGCAGAGGGAATCGTGCAGGGTGGACATTAGAAACGTGTCTCTGCGGTGCATCCGCTGCCATGAGACGAGCCACATCTCCAGGAACTGTAGTGGCGCTGACAGTTTCAATGCCTGTTTTAATTGTGGTAGCGTCGGCTACAGGGTGGCGGATATGTGACACGGAGGGGCACCGCACCTGCTCATTCTTGTGTCCCATCCCAATCCTGTAGGCGGAAGCCTTGTGACGCTTCCGGTCGCCACAACAACTCCCCCGTTCATAGCCCTGATGGGCTTTAACGGGAGTCGGCTTTTTCTATCTAACTTTTTACATCTCATAGTAATAAGCCAGGCCTCGTTGGGATGCCACCGATGTAAATGCCAAGTTAGAATTTTACATCGGTGATTTTTAAAACTCAGCTTATGCCTTCGCTGTAGGACTCGTCCGGACATCTTGAATGTCCTTCATCGTTGCCCTATGAACTAGCTAACCGAGTTCGCGGAAGCACGAAACCCCGTTCCAAGATCTACTTTCATTGAGACAATCTAGTAAATGTCTCGAAATTCGAGGCAAATTAAACAACATACCACTAAAAATGTTGTTTCCAACAACGAAATTCAGTCCTAGATCCAGTAGTGAACTCACCTTTACTTCATACTCCAGACTTAGGCTAATTTACGGATTCCAATCTGGTCCACAAGGGAGAGTCGAACAGAACTTCTACTTCCACCTAGCTCCATTGCAGAGTCCCGCGTGACACTTACTTGCTTTAAACCATTTTCGAGATGCCGCTACACCTCACGATTGCATGAAATCCATGCCCTCGGCATTGCAGTCGCTATCCCACGGACAGTATCGTGTGCTCATTCAAAAATCTCCTCGTCAAAACGGCGCTACACCTCACGGCTGCATAGTCACCCATACCCTCGACGTAGTCGCCATTCCGCCGACAGCTAAACAGTCAAAATAATCACTACAAATTTCTATCCAACCGTGGCTCGATTCATGCGTCCCCGGGGGGCTGGCAAGGAGATCACGAGTAGTAACCGAGGGAGGACCGGACAGACTTCGGCAAGCAAATGAACGTCCAGATAATACAAGCCAACTTGAATCATGCGGAACTGTGCAATGACATGATGGTCAGATACGCACTGGAGATGGGCGCAGATATAGCACTAATCTCCGAACCGTATGTCACTCGCCCCCGTCCGGGGTGATACATTCTGAAGATAGAACTACGGCTATATGGATATGCAGACAAATGCCTGTTGGTGACCAAAGAACGGGATTCATCAAGTTAAGATTAGGACCGGTGTATTAGTATGCTTGTTACATCTCGCCTAAAGTAAGTAATAAGAGGAATACAGAGGTCTTAACAACCATCACGAGGGACTTCCAGACAAACCGACAGGCAATGATGGCGGCTTTAACGTCTGGTCCACTGCACGGGGGTCTAAAAGGACTGATTCAAGAGGAAGAATAATGATGGAGGCCTGTCGCGGCCCTGTATTTAGTATGCCTCAACAGTAGTGCCGCACACACATTCAGGAGAGGAAAGATGGATTCTACAGTCGACATCATACTTGTCACCCATATCTGACTGCTCAGTTTCATGGTTGGAGAGTATGGGAGAGGTACTCCGGCAGTGAATACCAGCCTACAATTATGACGGTCACTGATGGTGACAGACGCGGGGATGGTAGGACCCCCAAAACTGGCTGGAGTACCAGGATGCTGGACAAGAAGGCATCATTGGTATACTTAACTTACGGCACATTACTGCGATAGCTACAGCTGAAGGTAAAGCAAAAATCCTGATCAATATACTCAGAAAGATGTGTGATAACACTTGCAAGAAGATATTCTTGCAGGGCCCATCCACCTGTGTAGTGGTGGACTCCAGAAATCGGAGAGAAGAGAAAGGGGTGCCACAAATGTAGGAGGCTGACAACGCGTGCGCACCTGGATTCGTTAAGGGAGTAATACAAGGCCCAAATTAAAGAATGCTCTCTCTGCCACGAGGAGGAAACTGCTCATCATAAGTTTTTTAAGTCTACAAGATATGATCGTGAGAGAAAAGATCTATTAGAGGTTTTACAAAAGGAGGATATGTTCACAAGAGAAGAAGTGCAGGATATATTACTGCACTTGGAGATGAACTGGGGGGCTGTAGCTGACTACACCAGTACAATCCTGCGGGACCTAAATACCTGAGCGAAGACCCACATAAGAGGTAGGCGTCGGAGGACACGTGAGCAGACAGGCCCTCGGCCGAGGCCTAGGAGGCTCCCAGGCGTGTGGGGGTCGCCTTGGAGTGATGAAGCTGCGGACACTTCGCAAATGTATTGGATGAAGCTTGGGTGGCTGGTACTTTATGTGTGTATGTTCCTGTGACACGAGTTATAGATGTGTACAGTTTCCGTGGGTTGCGCTTCTGGTGAGTCACACTTTGTACATTCCTATTTTCTATTATGTATATGATATGATGTTTAGTTTTAGGTATTATCTAACATGTATTCTATTTTGTATATAATATGATGAAAAGTTTTAGGTATTATGTAACATGTATGTGGAAAAACGTTGTTTACATAATTTGTTGTATGTATTGTGTTCCTTGATTAGTTGTATTTGTACGTGGGTATCTGGTACTATGGCGCAGTCTGCTGTGTATTGCTGCTCACTGCATTGTTTATTTGATATTTATATTGTGTTTTGTTTTAATGATTTCATGTAAGAATTTGTATTGTATTTTCAACTTATGATCTGTACTTGTAGTATGTTAGTGACATATGACTTGTATGTGGGCGATCTCCTCCTTCCTGATGGAATGCTTTAATAGCTACGCCAGGGGTGGGTGGGTTAGTCGGTAGTGCGCAAGTATATATACGTTCTTCCTAAAACCTAACGAAACCTGTTACCAACACTGCTTTTGCATCTGTAAAATGGATTCCCCACCTAACTACAAAAAAAAAAAAACGGTTGCACACCAATGAGATCGCAAAAATCTTCTAATGGCTAGATTTCTAAAGATTTTTACATGGGAAATCAATGGCATAGTTAATTGACGTAACGAATTAGAATCTCAGGCACTTGCTGAATACTTACACATCATCCTTATATCGGAAACGCAATTCATGGAACGGAATTATTATCAGCTTCGTGGTTTTTCCGTATATACGACAAATCATCAGCATGACAGGGCATATGATATACTACTATGTTAGTTTAAAGCTTCTTGAAGAATTCCCAAACACCTAGGATTAGAGCGAATCAGATTCAAACATACATAAAAAAACTTGAATTTGAGTTATAGATGACGAGGGGAAAATTCATTATTTCTATTGTACAATTGTTGCTGACAACTTTAAACAGAAACTTTTTTGTTTTGTGTTTTAAAATAAATAATTGGAACTATTCTCAGAAGTGAGGTAATAAATTGATTTATAATTTAATTATTTGAAACGTATATCTAAACTGAATATTTAATAAAATTAAAAAAAAAATCAGTTTATGAACAAGAACAATGCTTTTTTTAAACATTTGCATAAAATGCAGATGTTTATTGCTTTAAATAGTTCAGATTAAATCGTATGATTTGCAACTGTTGCCTCATAATTTTGACTCGTCTAAATAACTTCTGAACTTTGTAATTGAAACGATTTTATTGTATGGGTATAGTTTCATTAACGGAATACTTGTATAGGTAAGGTATAAATTTTACAATTACTTATTCGCAGTAAGAGACCATTAATTCCAATTTTATGCAACCTAAGAGATCATTAATCTTTTTCGCTTCACACAACACCGTCTATACTTGTCAGCAACCAATCATGTCTTGTGAACTTCGTTGTATTATAAGAATAAATACCATTCTTATTTTTCGATGGAAGTTAGTAAGTATGAAACTTGTTAGAATTAATATAAATGCAGCGTTATTATCAATTCTTCCTTTCATAAAATCATTAAACACTTATTTAATTACTGTTTTATAACTGTTTTAATATAGACCTAACGTTAGGTGATCTTATTGTAATTCATAAAATAAAATACCAGCAAAATGTTTCGTTAACTCAACCATAATGAAGCTCAAAGACAACCATAATGCACTAAAATATTACCAGTAAATCTATTTTTTAAATAGATATATTTTAGGTTGATTAGTCCATAACAAATATGGACTAGTAACCATATTAAAAGTAAATATTTGCACAATTTATGATTTTAGCCTATACGACTGTTACAGTACGAAACAGAGGAAAAGTATTACTTTCGGTAAAATATTTTCTGCAAATTGGTGATATGTTGATTTAAATGACAATTCCGGGAAAATCACAGACTTTTACCTTAATCTATTGTCAAAATAAATAAAATAAGGACGCATAATGTACAGAGTAATTTTAATTAAATAAACTGAAAATATGTGTCATATTAAGTACAACATAAAATAACATATTAGGTAAGTACAACATAGGGTAACTGTAAAAAAAATTTAATAAAACTAAAAATTAACGATGTAATTATAAACTACAAAAGTTTGTCGAACATTAAATTTTACGGCACATAAAACTTCATTTGTTTTTTGCCTATTTCCAAACAATTTTTATATATTTCCTTTCGCTACCAAATTTTTATCAATGTACACCATGAAAAACAAATTTTCCATTCAGTCTTTTTTAACTTATGTATATTATTTTTAATTTATATATCATTAATACAACACTTTTTACTAAATTATGACTTTATTTAATTTTTTCTTCTCTGTACGAAATAAAGGAAGTATTGTGATTGCGAAAAATTTCAGTTTGCAGATTTCAACGGTAATATCCATTTTGACCATCCCTGATTCCATTTTGATTAGTTTCGGCGTGACGTTTGTACGTACGTATGTATGTATCTCGCATAACACAAAAACGATTAGCAGTAGGATGTTGAAACTTTTGATTTAAGACTGTTATAACATCTAATTGTGCACCTTCCTGTTCGATTGCAATTGACAGAATCAATTAGACACTTTTCTAAAAAAGCTCAAAATTAAAAATAAATCTGGGTTTTGGACTTTTTCTTAACTGCTGTAATAAGCCCTCAATGAGAGCTTTTCAACGATATATATATCATAAGTGGTGCTTATTATCATCGGTTCCAGAGTTATAGCCAAATAAAATTTTAATTAATTAAAACTAATTATTATGTATATATTATATATTAATTAATAAAATTTAAAACGCGTGTTTTTTTTTTAATTTGCGTTTCTTGGATGTAGCTTTTTTCATAGAGTATCTTTATTATATCTACTCATAGTGTTAAAGTTTTTCAAAAACATAACTCACTTTGAAAAATGTTCACTAAATCATAAAAAACTTTAAGTAATTCCTTAAACTTCGATATTTTTAAGCAAGTCAAATTGATTACGGTGTAGTAAATTTCTAGTATTTCTGAAAAAAAATAAAAATTTTTAATTTTTATTGCAGATATTTTTTTGAAGTCGGCTTTATTAGTGTTTCATCTTCAAATATGTTTTTTTGTGGCATTAAAAACACCCAGAGTCAGGGGGTATCATAATAATAATAATACATATTTGAAGTTAAATTGTAGTTGATATGTCGTACATGCAAGTCGTTTGGAACAAAAAGTTATGAATAAAATAAATAATATTAATAATAATAATAACCATGCTGTAGGAGAGAATGTTTAAAGTCTATGATAGTATTTATTTAAAGTAGGAAAACTCTTATTAATTTATTGAAAACTAATTGCGATGCGGAATATTACACCAAACCCAATAGAAAAGGTATTTAAAAGGTTTTACATACATAGTTTAAGAAAAATAACCTCTCGCTTACCTGAAAAAGTGGTAATTTATTTCAAACTAAAAAAGTCATGGGTTTTTACGGCCTTATATAAAATTAGTCATAATTTATTGCAGAGTTTGCTATTTAAAACTATTGCCTTCTTAACTATTAAACAGAATAATACCTTTGACAAATTCTTTTTGATATTGCTATTTATTATCTAACACAATAAAGCCAGAAGTTGGTCTGTCTGTTCTCGAAGCATTTGAGAACCAACGTAACAATTGTTTTCAAATTTTCAGGATACGTTCGTGTTATTCTAGGAAAGGTTGTAAACCATAGACTGACGTCCCAGCTCTCTTGGGGGTGAATTTTTCACTAAAACGAATTTATTAAAAAAGAAAAATATTATTAATTAATTAAAATTAATTTCTGTCACCATGCCAAAAAAGTGAATCTTTCGTCTTCAAAGGGTCTGTGTACTTTAGTTACCACAGTTAAGAGTATTTTGTTTTTTTTTGTAATTTAGTCCCTTTTTCAGATTTGTATAAAGCCTGAATATTTGAACTATTATTTAACATATTATTCTCACAACCATAAGGGTAACGAACAATGAGGGTGTTTTGGCTAGATGTTAATGGTGAGCGAAGCGAGCTCTTCAGCACTGTGGTCGGTTACATAGTCCCAGGGCCGGCCCTAGGATGGCCTGGGGAGTAATCTAACTGGTTGGTCTAGCGGTGAACTCGTCTACTCAAATCAACCGATTTCGAAGTCGAGAGTTCTAAGGTTCAAATCCTAGAAAAGGTGAATTTGAACACTAGATCGTGAATACCGGTGCTCTTTGGTGGTTGGATTTCAATTAACCACACATCTCAGGAAAAGAGGATCTGAGACTATACAAGACCACTATTCATTTACACCTATCATCCTCATTCATCCTCTGAAGTAATACCTTACGTTGAATTTCCGGAGGCTAAACAGAAAAAGAAAAAAGGCTTAGGGGAGAACGTGAATCGTCGACCATGGGCCAGTGGGTCAAGGGGGCGTAGCCCAAACCGGCTAATAATATTGTATGCTTATTATCTGTTTAATTTCAATAATCTTTTTTCTAATTCTCTACTACGAGTATAAACAAGGGTTCAGTATAAACACACGCATGGTTCAGTATAAACATGCTTCAAAGGGATGAGAGTCCTTTGAAGCATGTCAAAGGGATGAGAGTCCTTTGAAGCATGTCCAAAGGGCTCATCCACATAATTGAAACTACAAAAATATAAATTGGTAACGCAAAACTGGTAGTGAATAAGACAATTTATGGCAATTTTCGAACGGCTTTTTTGTATTTTTTTTTCTGATGATTATAATATTTATCATTTTATTACACAATGCAAGTTCATTTTGTCTTAATATGAATTTATACCTATTGTCAGTACTTTAGTTATGTTAAAAAAGAAAGTAATTTACTTGAATTATTATTAAAATAAAGTTATTGTTAACTGGTATATAGTGTAGAATAATTAAATTATTTACTAAATTGTATAGTTTATTAATTTGCAACATTTAAAAAAAATTTAATTTGTATTTTATAACACAATCAGTATTTAGATTACTTTAATCAGAATGCTACCAAACATTCTACATAAACATGGTTTTACTTTTATATATATATATATATATATATATATATATATATATATATATATATATATATAATGTGTCCCACGAAGAGGTACATGATGTTGATATAGTATCAGTCGCCCTGAAACTTTACAGACTTGTAATAATTCAATAATTATTCTTGAAAATTTCAACCTTCTAGAATTTATAGAAATAAAATGGTGGCTTTCAGATAAAAGTATTAATTTCAGATAAACCATATATTTTATTCATTAAAAAATAACTGGTAAAAATCATTAAAAAGATATGTTATTTTAGTAAAGAGCAATTAAAATTAAAAAAATAATTTAATAATTAGTCATAATCATCACTAATTATCTAACTATTTTTAATTATTCTACTTCTAATGATCATCTGTTTTTAATCAGATTTTTTTATTAGATATTTTGTAATGAATAAAAAAAGCGATTTATCTGAAATTAATGTTTTTATTTGAAAGCTACCATTTTATTTTTTATAAATCCTAGAAGGTAAAATTTTCAAGAACATTTTATGAAACTTCGTTAAAAGATCAGCAAAGTTTAAATAGAAAAGTGAGGGAATGGGCGAGTGATGTTAAATCAAAAGCGTTTACCTCTTCGTGCACCACACATGCACGCACGAATATACATCTGTTAATGGTTATTAAAAATATTTTGTCAAGTAAAAATTTAAATAATTTTTAGCTAATGTTTATTGATTAATTAACTAATGAAACTAATGAAATTAACTAATTATTTATTATATCATTTTTCATCAAGTTTATTGGTGAAAAATATGAATTTCAAACAGCTAACGATATTAACGCGGCTGAATTAAAGTGACTAAAATAGAAAAATTACCAGCAAAAGATGGTTGAAAGTAATGGAGGATGAGTGTAGAATGTAATTTTAGTATGCACAGAACACTACAACCGATTTCAAAACTGAACCTCTACAGGTCATATTAAAGCCCACACGCTACAGCCCACAACGGGGTTGGCGAGGGACAAAGCCCTCTTCTCGCTACGTGACTGAACGATAGAATCCTGTTTCAGAGTAAATTGCGTACACATTCAGTCCAACACTGACACACAACTATTATGAATTGCCATATATTTTAAATCAAATACGTTTCATTCCTGGTTAAATCATTTCCGTGCTATCGCTACTCTCTCTTCGATAACCTATTAGCTGGGGAGCGCTGAGGGAGATGTCAGCATTACAGATTGTAGGTATGATATCAAGCCTATCATTATTTGTCCGATTCCGCTGGTCTATCTACCTGACCGACAAAAGAGTGAACGATCAAAAATGAAATTTCTGTTGCTATTGCATTTCATTTGAATCCGTAACGACAGACGTGTACGAGTTTTACTGAATGTAACATATTCTACTACGTGACGTATCAGATTAAAATAAAATAGGAATTAATATTTTTTTTTTTGTGAAATACTCAAAAATTTATTAACAGAAACTAAAGTTGAACTTTTAATTTATGAAGAATGTCTTTGCATAAAAATAAGTATAAAAGTGTTTTTTTATTGAAATAATTTTTTTTTTAGCTAACGTCAATTTTAACAAAAAAATAGGGAAACGTTTTTGAGAAAATGTATTCTAGTGCATACATGTATAAAAATTTGTGTTTATATCATTAGCTTAAAATTATTTGAATTTCACAATATTAATATGACTGGTGTATTAAAGTATACCAATAATTCCATGTATTATTTTAGTATAAGTATATCTAAGTAGATCTACTAAGGCAATTGTGGATAGAAGTAGTTCCTCATTCCTTCTGCACTTTGACAAACAGGTTTTATACATATCAGAATGCTAAGTCCTACTTACTGCACATGAATTTACTTGTATATAATTTCAGATGATTTTATTTACACTTACACTCAAAGAACGAATTTCTGATTAGTGCTTCTTGTGCCTTAGGTCCTTTACGAGCATTAAAATCATAACAAAAGTTGAATCACATAATGAACAGCAACGTATCAATTTACTTCCATTTATTTTGAAGCAAGTCATTAAATTACTGCCACAAATCTAAAGTACAAGTTAACCTCAAATACTTTAGGCACAAGAAAAATAAGGATGTTATTAATTCGTGAACAGTGTGGAAGCACATAATGGTACGTAATTTCAAATTCCCTGTTCCAAGTAAAATAAAAAATCCTCGGATACTGTAGATTTTGAAGTTTTAAATAAATTTGTTTTGTAACTAAAATTTTTGTTACAAAAAGAAAATTTCCCAGTATCTAAATGGTGCAATAAAGTTAAAGGATAATGAAAATATTCAGTTTTTCAATTTAATAAATTTTTTTGTTTCACAAATCATTTACTTACAATAGCTTCCGAGTGAGGAACCACATGTAAATTCTATTAAAAAAGCAATTGAAAGAGGTTTCCAGCGAATACCATGAATATATACCGAATACCTTTATTTATATATGTTCGTTTTATTCATGGTATTGAAAAAATATACATATCTATAAACTACCGTTAATTTTCGTCACGTCCATCAAGAAATCCAAGGCAATCGTGAATTTTCCACTCGAATAAACTACGGTGTTTCTGCAAAGGATTTCTCCAACCTATCCTGAAAATGTTCTATAATCTGAAAGTTAAGTTTGTTCGTTGTACTCCATAAATGTATCACATAACATCAAACCGGTTTTAGAATTTTCAAAAGTTTGATTGCCAGAGGCCGGTGAAAGGTCATCGCAAGATTATTCACCAGTGCATCTGATCGGGGAAAAACGCTCATCGAGATACTTTTGTAAAACCAATATAAAATAAAATAGGATGTTGAGGAAGGCTGTGTTTCAACTTATGGAGCAGGTCAGGAAGCCAAATTTTGGCAAAGGCCTGCTGTACATCCAAGAAGGCCGGTGAGCAGAATCTTCCTTCTTCCAAACACTAAACAGCTTCTGCGTTTCTTCTCTGCGTCGGTAATGTTCTTGATGGGTTTGAACGGAAGAGTAATTAGCAACTTTTCAGTTACCAGGTCAAAGTTTTGTCTATAGTTCATGATCTATGATCCATCAAACCACTTTCAATGGAGGAAGCGATGGCCTAAATCGGTGAAAATTCCTTGTAGATTTCTACGAAGTGCTACTAGCTCTATTCAATTGCTACAGATTCTCCATATAATCATTGAATATCTCTTACTTATTGTCCTCGGCAGTCTTTACAACCTGCGTGCAGCCCTGTTAAGGGATGTTTCTCTGGCCTCCTGTAGCATTGTCACTTCCTCGTGAGTGGTCTCATTGTATTATAAAGTCCACCTCCATGCCTTTCTTCCAATCATATCTCTCTTCAGGTACCGATCGCCAGGCTGCCTCTCATATTATCTAGGTCAAATCGTTCGTGCCATAATCGATGTTATCAGAACATTTCAATGGAACCGGCTTGTCCAATTCCTCTTAAATCAAGTTATGATATGAGTTCCAGTCAGCCCTGTTGTTACGAACGATAAGTTGCTTTAAATACCATCGTATTTAAAGTGAGTTGAACAGGTGAGAGATCCGATGTTGAATTATAACTATCCTAAACCGAAGTGTATATAGACGACATACTGAAATGAAATAAAACTCTTGTAAGTCCGGTAAATTACTTGGGTTTGTATGATAGTATGTAGGTTGTAACCCTGAGAATTCATTGAGACGTTGATTGAGAACATAATTCTTTAATGTTCTTGAGTGTTTGCAAATCCAAAATCCCGTACAGAATATTTCACGTTCCGTTGCGATAAAATGAGAACCTAATGTTGGGAAAATAGTTTAGTCGTTATCGCGTATAGTGGAGGACAATACTCCGCAAATAGGATCCCGCTAGTCCAGGATTTCGACCGAGGCCGTTAGAGTTTAATTTATAAAAATTTGATGTGACACCACATAATTTTCTTGTATGCCTATTAAGTTACGTATACACAATCTTTGCTGCACTTCATTTAAACTTATTTTCATTTGAAAGTGAAATAAGATCCAATTCTTTAATAAATAATTTTTTTTAATATTGATTTATTGTAAATTTTTTTACAATCAGAGGTTAATAATTATTAATAAATCAATGTATTTAAATTTTTAAAAAAAGTTAAAGAAAAAGAAATGAAGTCGGTTCGAACGATGTGCTTTCCCCTTTTAAAATCCAGTTGTTTCATTATTTAAAGATTTATTTGGCAATAAATCTGGAACAAATGGAAATAAGTACCATTTATGCTATATATCGTTGAAAAGATCTTAGTCAGTTCTTATTAATGCAGTTAAGAAAAAGTCAAAAATCCAACTTCTTTGCACTTTTGGCTTATTAACACATTTTTTGTCCAATCGATTGCAATCAAAGAGGGAGGTGCACAACTAGATGTTACAACAATCCTAAATCCAATATTTCTACTGCTAACCGTTTTTGAGTTATGAGAGATACATACGTACACACGCCACGCCGAAACTAGTTAGAATGCATCAGGGATCGTCGAAATATATATTTCCGTTGAAATCGGAAAACCAAAATACTTTCGCGATCACAATACTTCCTTTATTTCGTAAGAGGAAGTAAAAAAAACTAATGTGGACACCACATGACTTCGTTGTACTCCTATAAAATTACATATAGGCATTTTTTTATTATCAGAGTTTTATAATTATTAATAAATTAATATATTTATAAAAAAAGTTTAAAAAAATTGTTTACAATCAGAGGTTCCTAATTATTAATAAAGCAATTTATTTAAATTAAAAAAGAACTTAAAATTATGAATAGAAAAAAAGTCAAAAAAGGAGACGAAATCTGATTCAAATCGATATTCCTTACCCTTGTAAGATCCAAATATTTCAGTATTTAAAATTTTATTTGGCTATAACTATAAAAGCAAATGAAAACAAGTACCACTTGTGATATATCGTTGAAAGCTGTCAATGAGGGCTTATTACTGCAATTAAGAGAAAGTCAAAATCCAGATTTTTGTGTTTTGGGATTTTTTGGACGCTTTTAATTCAGTTGATTGCAATTAAAAGGAAGTTGCATAACTAGATGTTACAAAATCCTAAATCCAAAATTTCAACATCCAATGGCTAATCGTTTTTGAGTTATGCGAGATGTGTACATACGTACGTACGTACAGATCTCATGTCGAAGCTAGTCGTACTGGATTCAGGTATAGTCAAAATGGATATTTCCGTTGAAATCTGAAAACCGAAATTCTTCGCGATCACAGTACTTCCTTTATTTTGTTTATACATGGAAAAACGTTAAGTTATTAAAGAATACCTTCATTTATATCACTTTCATAACCGACAGCCAATTAAAAATCTATGGTGCAAGCGTTATAAACTAATTTTGATTGCGAATTCTTCTATATGATATATCAGTAACATACCAATCTCTCAGGATCGTGGAAATAATCTCATTTTTTGTATTATCGAGATTGAACTTAGTTTTTTTACTTCCTTGTACGAAAGAAAGGAAGTATTGTGATCGAGAAAAATTTCGGTTTTCAGATTTCAAAGGAAATATCCATTTAAACCCTCTCTGAATACATTTTGACTAGTTTCGTCGTGAAGCCTGAACGTACGTACGTTTGTACATATATAACTCAAAAAGATTAGCCGTACGATGTTGAAATTTTGGATGTAGGTCTTTTGTAACATCTAACTGTGCACCTTCCCTTTTAATTGCAATCAACTGGAACAAAGATATCCAAAAAAAGCCCAAAATACCAAAAATTTGAATTTTGGACTTTCCTTAACTGTAGTAATAGCCCTCATTTAGCGCTTTTCAACGGTATATTATAAGTGGTACTTATTTTCATTGATTCCAGAGTTATAGCCAAACAAATGTTTAATTACTGAAATATTTCGATCTCATAAGGGGAAGCCATATCGGTTCGAATCCGACTTCATCTCCCTTTCTTTTTATCTTTTTTTTTAATTTAATGTATTGATTAAGGATTAATTATTAATATTTGATTGTAAAAAAAATATATACAATAAACAGTAATTCAATATTATCAATAAAAACAATAAAAAATATCAGAAGTTATTAATGAAATAAAATTTTATGTACTCTTCTTTTTTAAAAATATGTGTATGCAATTTAATAGGCGTACAAGGAAGTCATGTATTGTCCACATCATTTTTTTTAATTCAACTCATAACACATTGAAATTAAACATAACTGCAGATGTCTTACAGATTGTTCGTTGCAGTATTGAAATCAACCGACAGTATTTACTAGATATATTTATACTTATATTTTTTTATATTCGTTAACTAAGCTTTTTTGTGTCAATAAACTTGAGGACGAGATATAAGAGAACTGCCATGAAAAATTTGCTTTGAAAAACTATTTACAATTACTATTACAATTACAATTACTATTTACAATTACAACTTTCAGTACCCATTGCAGTGTTAAAGAATAAAGTAGTTGTTTACCTCTAGAAAACAATAATAAGCCAGGCCTCTTTGGAACGTCACCGATGTAAATGCCTCGGCAAACATTTACATCAGTGAATTTATGACTCAACCTTTGCCTTCTCTGATCTTGACTGTCCTACTTCGTTGCCCTCGCTAACCGAGCTCGTGGAAGCACGAATCCCGTGCCTATTTCTACACTTTAATTGAGGTACTGTTGTAGTCAACGTCTCATAATTCGAGCTAAATACATTAAATAACATACCACCAGAAATATTGTTCGCAACAACGAAATTTATTTCTAGTTCCCTTAGTGAACTCAACTTTGTAGTTCAAACCCCTAACTTGATTACTACTACGGACTTCGGTTTGGTCTACCAGAGAGAGGAGGAGAGACCTCCTACTCCCACTTCACTCCATCGCAGAGTCCCGCATGACATTTACTTTTCACGTAAACTACCATCGTCTATATGGCACTACACCTCACGGATGCATGGGAATCCAATCACGGAATGGTGGGTAGTGCAATCACCATCCCGCCGACAGCGGTGCTTGGTCATTCATTGACTGCTCTCGTCAAAACGGCCCTACACCTCACAGCTGCATGGATACCCATACCCTCGGCAGTGCAGTCGTTGTTCTGCCGACAGCAAATAAAATAATAATCACCACAGTTATTTGAACTAATCGTGGCTCGATGCCTACACGCCTACCTTCGGCCAATCAATTGTACAGGCGGTCCCTAGCCACCCGAGCTACTACACTACTTATCCCTTCAGCTGTTCTGCTCAGTGCGAGGATTCGGAGGAAGCCAGCCACTATAGTCCATTCTCTGCAAGCCTTCCAATTGATCCGCAGATCAAGAAAGGAGTCTGCTCCCTCGAACTTCCTAACAACTATGGTACGTTCAGCCTCGTACCGGGGACAAATATAATGGAAATGGTCCACAGTGTCATCAACCTTACAGTCCGGGCATAAGCCGGCTTGCTACATTCCATAGCTACTAAAATGTCAATAGGTTTTATATTGACGATTACAGAAACTGCCTCTCTCGACACAGTTCTGTAGCCTCCGACAACAGCTAACAATAGAAGACGCTGGGATCGCCATAAAATGCCCGTGTATTATTGGAATTGTAAACGATGAGCCCAGGGGTGCTCTAGAAAAAATATACATTTTAAAAAAAAATAAAAGAGAAATTGGGGAATTATTAAAAACATATTGATTGTGAAAGAGCAAGCAAAGAAGATCTAAGATCTAACTCTCTATTGCAATGGACGTAAAGCATTAACGCCTGCCTTGTACTTAACCTGCACCACATTGACATGATCTCAATTGAGAAGTTTTAGTTTTCCATGATAAATGTTTGTTTATGAATATGTTAGATCCGGGTATAACGCAAGGAATTTTTTGGATTACCATTTGCTTTTTTAATTTGAAACGTTCATTTAAAATTAGTCAAACCAAATCATTCATCATGAACACAATTTTTTTTCAGCAGTACAAAATAGGTTTAGACTATTTTTATAAAATGTAGTATTATTGTAATCGATGTACGTAGTAGATGTAAATCGTTATAGTTAAATTAATAATTCGATTTTAGCAATAATTAAAATTTTAATTTTTTAATATTAGACATATATATTAAGTATAAAAAGTCGTAGAATTTACTATTAATAAATTTTGTTATTACTATTATTAAGTTCTGTAATAAATTTGTTAATTAATAATATAAAAAAGTATTCTTCAGCTTGAAACTAATTACTGTGTACTTTATAAAAACTAATTTTTTTTTTATACCAATTTTCTAAATAAAAATTTATAATTTTTTGTGTTACTTTGCGTAGGTTGTAGTTTGATTTTGATCCAGTATATTTTTTGTATATTCATGTTTGTTTTCGTACTTTACTTTATTCACATATGTGCCTTTATTCACGTATATGTTTTATCAGTGACGAAGAGAGAATGAGAGAGAGAAAGAGAAGAAAGTTAAGTTAGTTGCATGGCCAAAGTGTGTTTTCACCTGGGGATATACTACGCCTTCGTTGTCTTTGGAACAATCTGCCTCAATCCTCTTAGAGGTAGTACTGCTTGGGTTATGCTTACAGTTCTGTTCCTTTTCCCCTTCATATTCTCTAACCTGTTTTGTCTCACTTCACTCTCTTCTACACCACTCGACTGCGGTTGACTTTCAAGAACAGTGCACAGAAAATTGGTCTTTTGTACGGGTCACCACCCTTTCTCTATCCTTTTCACCAGTCCTTTCCTATTACACTTAAGGATTAAGGCAAACTTTCCCTTCAGGTAATAGGAAGCCATTTTACGACGCTTACGTTTATTTTAGAGAGTTTTAAGGGTCACTGTTTCATTATATCAGGAAATGTAGCGTAAAGAGCATAATAAATTTGTAAATTATATCTACATATACTACTTTTCTATGGTGTTTGCAGTTTAATAATTATTCAATTAAAATATACTAATGCAAAAATCTATAACCCTAGAAGTAATTTACACGGTTTTAATTACTGATAAAGGACAAAATATTTATCTGTGACCTGTTTTGGCCTTCTCAACACGGTAATCTGGTTCTTGCTTGAACCAAAACCGTCTCTCTAAAATTTGTCCTATTAAAATAGAATTAGTAAACTATACAGTTATAAAACTACGTTAGTGAAAAGTCATTTTATTACTAAAATTTGTTATTATTTCTTTTTTTATTAATTATCTGGAGAAAATTTTCAAAAATTCAAAACGTTAAGCAATTTTTCGAAAAGAAATTAAAATAATTAATTCGAAATATTTTTAATAATTATGGAATATTTACAATGAGATTAGGTCTTTATTACTTCAAAACATCTTTACGAATTACCGTTGGCAAAATTTATATCAAGAATAAATTCAATTTCATTTTAAAAAATTTAATGATAGATGAATTAATTTTACCTTTAAGTAATATAAGATAAGAAATTGTTTTTTTTTTCTATTATCTCCTAGGAGATTCATATGCGTGTTTTTTTTTTGGAGATGAGTTGTTTACATGTTGTTTTAACAGATGAGAGGAAAATCTATTGTACCCGTATATTGTTTTATAAAAAGTGATGAAATAATTTATAAAATACATTCTATGTTGTCCCTGAGTATTAAATTTCAATTATTCTTTTCTTTGATTCTCCTTTCCCTCTTTTCCATCAAATAAATAACACAATCAAAACATAACGAGATAAATTGAATGAATCTTAAATAAAATTAAATATTTCAGCTCGCAGGATAAAGCAAAGATAACGGTATGAAAATCTAAAGAACTTTTTAAATTGCTCTGCAATATAGAAAACTCAAACGTAAAACAATAGAACTTGTTTATTAAAGATTCATAAACTAATTTTAATTAATATGCTAAAGAATATGATGGTTTAGGGAAAATTAAAAAAAACCTATGGACACCAAACGACTTCCTTGTACGCCTATTAAATTAGATACCCATATATTTTGCTGCACTATATTAAAACGTATTTCATTTGAAAGTGAGATACGATCCTCCAATACTTTAATAAAGTGGACAATTACACAATTGCTAAAATATTAGATTTTATTAACATCAAATTCATTCAATTATTAACTCTACAATTTTACCTGTATTATTAGGATAGAGTGTAAGTCCCCTTATTATTTTCTAAATAAATATGTCTTATATCTAATACTATTGTTTTTTTTTTAAATTATTATTATATAACAATCAACAACATGAAAAAAAAAACGAATAATCAGATGTTTCACAAAATCTGATCTGGACACCACATGACTTACTTTTCTTTATTTTCTTTTTCCTGTTTAGCCTCCGGTAACTACCGTTTAGATAATTCTTCAGAAGATGAATGAGGATTATATATATATGAGTGTAAATGAAGTGTATAGTCTTGTACATTCTCAGTTCGACCATTCCTGAGACGTGTGGTTAATTGAAACCCAGCCACCAAAGAACACCGGTATCCACGATCTAGTATTGAAATCCGTGTAAAAATAACTGGCTTTACTAGGACTTGAACGCTGTAACTCTCAACTTCCAAATCAGCTGATTTGGGAAGATGCGTTAACCACTAGACCAACCCGGTGGGTTCACATGAATTACTTGTACGCCTATTAAATTACATATACATATATTTTAAATTAGAAGTACGTAAAAACAATCAGAGGTTAATAAAGTATTAATAAATCAATATATTCAAATTAAAAAAAAAATAGTTAAAAAATAAAAAGAATATAAAAAAGATAAGTTGATTCGAACCGATTTGCCTTCTTCCCCTTATAAAATCTAAATATTTCGTTAATTCAAATTTTATTTGGCTATATTTCTGGAACCAGTGAAAATAAGTACCACTTTGATAGATATATCGTTGAAAAGCTCTCAACAAGGACTTATTACTGCAGTTCAGAAAAGATCCAAAACCCAAATTTTTTTTTTGGATTTTGGGCTTTTTTGGATACTTTTGGTCCAGTCAATTGCAATCAAACGGGGAAATGCACAACTATATGTTACAACAGTCCTAAAGCCAAATTTCAACATCTTCCGACTGATCGTTTTTGAGTTATGCGGCGTGACGTACAGCGTCACGCCGAAACTAGTCAAAACAGTTTCTTCACTTCGTACAAGGAAGTAAATATTAAATTTTTTTTGTAAGTCGGTTGTAGTGACAAGTTGTGTTACTGAAAGCTCTTCATATATATTTTCCATTGGACAAGAAATAGCTTTTCGAGTTTAAGGATTATTATGCAGTGCACCGTGATCCAGATTTTAATATAAGTAATACTTTATGTTTTTTATTACTAAAACTTTTTATTTTAATCCATTACTCAAGTTAAGCTTTCGCCTAATGGCTATAGTACGACACGTAATTATTTATCAGCTGTCAGCTGTTCCTGGTAACTACAACGAGACAATATCCTCTGGTAACCATTTCCACACTACGAAGCGAGAGCCTCTTACATCATCGAGCAGAGATCCTAAAAAAATGTCACGACGTAAGCTAAGTAGGGATAATATTCTTAGCAAGTGATGTCTCTAATGATTTACCTTTACCTAATTGAGACAAAGACCTTCCGATTGAGGACACTAATGATGAAACTTATCAGAAGTAGGCTATTAAGTTCCCGTCGATTCTTCTCTACGGTATTTTTTGACGAAATGTATCTAAACCTGTTAACAGAAAGATTTGTAGCTAAAAGTTACTATATACGGGTCATAATTACTAAAACATAGTGAATAATTTTAAAGGATGTTGACATTTACAAAAAAATTATTGACCTAATACGAGAGCATAACCTTAATAGAAAATTGCAAGAAAAGATGAAAGAGCATTTCGGGTGGTGCTGAAAAATTTGCATTACTCAATTCCACCCCTAGGTCATTAAAAAATAAATTGAGAGTCATGGGCATAAAGTCTAGACCGTATTTAATGCCCGAGACTGGGTGATGAGGGAACCATAGCCAACATTCTTTATCAACTTGGAACGACAGGAAAACAACAAGAAGGTGTTCAATTTGAAGTGCATTCCCAAATGTGGAGTTAGGTTTGAGACCATTAGGAGATCTGGGATAGTTTAGTGCATGTGTTTCCATATATGGGCTCACAAAAAAAAATGTTGTATGCGATATTATCGTTGCGTAAAATGCGCGGATGACCGTAAACACTAGATTGTCCTAACAAAGACAGGAGTACCCCGGCTACTTCTGCGCTGTGCCACAGGGACCATCTTTAAAACTATAAAGGGTGGAAAGTGTACCTTCTGGAAAGAAGATAATCAATTCTGGAAAGGTAGTCAATTCTGGAAAGAACACAAAAGCAAAGGATGTATTATATATATAAAAAAAAAAATTTCTCACGGATCACTAGATAAACGGGAGATATGTTTTGATTTAATGGATGCCAATTTCCCTTCTTTAGGTCAAGGGCGCTTAGGAAATCGGACGCTCATTTCAGTAATCTTTCTCGGTCTTACGTCAAGGCATAGGACGCAATAAATTTGTCAATTAGTAACATAAAAATGTATTCTTCAGCTTGAAAATAATTATTGTGTACTTTATAAAAATTATTTTTTTTTATACTAGCTTTCTAAATAAAAATGTATAACTATTTTGTGTTACTTTGCGTAGGATGTAGTTTGATTTTGATCCAGAATATTTTTTGTATGGGATTTTTATGCTGAAAATAAATTACACATACTAACAACTAATAATGAAGTTCTGGTCAACAAACTGGAAACCTGATAGGCTTTCTCAGCAAACTGATTACTAAAATCTGTTTATGACAAAGTTTCTAAGAGTTGTAACCTTGAACATCCGTGGTTTTAGGATCGACGAGAAGAACTGGAGACAATGATCTTTACTGACTCACTGGACGTTATCGTAATTTATGAAACACACTTTACTGTACGCGATTAATTTAATCTTTGAGGTTATTCGTTGTGCACCAATAATCATGAAAATTGTTAGTGTAGATCCGCAGAGTGCATAGAGATACTGCGGCATCATCAGCTACCAGCATTAGACACCGATCGCATTAAAGCAACCTCAGTTGAGCTCTTCGACTGGATTAGCCCTCTTAGATCGTCTGCAGCCTACTGTCCTCGTTGTTACATGAGATCACAGGTAACTTATTTTCTGAGTTTTCAATTCCCTAGATTTGCGTTTTATTGCCGGGATAACTGGAGTGAAAAATATATACACTAAGTTTCTAGACTTACAGCAGTTCGAGGAAGTGCCTTAAAGGACTGCATCGTCAACTTACAACACAACCTAATCTCTAGTTTACAATCCATATACTGGTCGTCAGATCCAATAAAAGTCCCGCACTTGTTGGACTTTTACATCATTTCGGAAATTTATTTTTTTTACCCTGAGGTTATGAATAATTACGAGCCAAATTCAACGTCTAACCAATTGGCTGTTCTTCTTTCTGTTAGTGCTATGGTAAAAAGGAAGGATAAATCCCCTGTCCTTCATAATAAGAGGACCGACTGGGAATCTTATCGAAGACCAGAACTGGATAGAAGACCAGTTAATTGAAACTGTTCCTTTAAAATGCTCTGTTGATGTCGATAATGCTACCCAGTATTTGCCTCAATACTGCAGGAAGCAGCATGGCACTCAAAACCAGAGGAGAGACTTGAAGTGTGGGAAGGCACAGACTATCCGAAGGAGGTAGTTGATCCTGTTACTATTGAAAGGCGGCTTAGGAGGAGATGGTAATATTATGGGATTTAAAAATTTGATATTTTT
Organism: Lycorma delicatula; assembly: GCF_047948215.1. NCBI lineage: Eukaryota > Metazoa > Arthropoda > Insecta > Hemiptera > Fulgoridae > Lycorma > Lycorma delicatula. The sequence goes on along the minus strand of NC_134455.1, from coordinate 172,702,873 downwards.
GAATGGGATTGCAAGTAGATTGAAGGGGATAATAAATTCATATAAAAACGAAAAAATTATGAATTTACCTTGAAAATCATTCCCCTTTAAGTCGAGATAAATATTCACTATGAAAAGACAAAAGAAGTTTCATCGACCTCCTATCTCAATTCTATCGTTAAAACCATCAAATGGTAACGGGCTCAAAGCAAACGGCCAGAAGGCAAACCTATTTGCTGCTCACTTAAGGAAGGTCTTTCAGCTACACAACAAAATGGGAGTTGATGAAAAGGAAATTATTGAATTCTTCAGCAGGCCACTTCTTCTGTGTTCCCTATATAGCCCTTCTCATCAAGAGACCTTTACAAGAGATCAAGAAGAAGCGGATTCTAAATAAGGCTCCAGGCTTTAATTTGGTTACAAAGTGCTACATTTATGTTACAATTTGAGGCAATTCTCTATATAACGCACCTACTTATTAGCATCCATCGCACAACTACTTCCCATTGAAGTGGAAAGGATTGCAAATAGTGATGATCCTAAAACTAGGTAAACCAAGCACGACATAGCTTCGTACAAACCTATAAGCTTATTCTATAAACCTATTCTCTTTAACATAATTTTTGCGACATTTTTTATTCGAAGACAGGGGTCTATTTTAAAGCGAAAATATGTTATTCCTGACAATCAGTTTTGTTTATGAAATGGACATTCCACTATTGGAAAAAATAGAAATATTTTTGTGTTGATTATTATTCGGCAGCCTCTTTGGATGTAAATCAGGCCTCCGACAAGGTACGGTTGTCTTGTCTCCTTTACTTTATAAGCTGAAAACGCGGATCCTTGATCCTGCGAAACTACCTGGATGGTCGTTTTTCCCAGGTTAATTATAATTAGAAGTTAGTTGAATTTTATGACATTCAGTCGAGTGTTTCTCAAAGCTCATTTAGAGTTCGATTTTGTACTCAACATGCACAGTAGACTTTCCAGCTCCAGACCATGTCACTGTTGCTTCGTTTGATAATGACACGGCTATCTTGGTAGTCAACGATGTTCCGACGCAAGCTTCGGGTAAATTGCCATATGTGTTAGATAAAACCAAGGTGGTCTGGCTAAATGAAGAATAAAATTAATCTGGTAAATCAAGTTACCGACGGATAAAGTTGTCATTTTAAATCATGTGATTTTTGCAATGAGGAGAGTGGACTGTCCACGGATCCACATAAATGGCGTTTTTATCACGTAAACTGACCATGTACGGTAGCTAGGTCTACATTTATTGGCCATCTACTGACATGAAAAAATAATTTGAAAGAAAAAATAAAACAGCTTAACATTAAATTAAGGAAATGAACTGTTTGTTAGGCAGGAGATCGCAATTATCTCTGACAAACAGTTGCTGTACAAAGTCCTTCTGAAGCCGGTATGGACTTACGGAATCCAAATCTGGGGAATGTCATGCAGAGGCAACATTGATATTATTCAGTGGTTCTAGAATAAAATAATCAGGAGTACAACGGAGGCACTGTGGTTTGTGAGAAAGAGCGAGGTCCACGACCCTCTGGGGTCGTTCAAGCCATTCGTTCAAGAAGATTTTCAACGATTCAGTTTGAAATAGAAATTAAGGCTAAATATCCATGAAAACAATTTGGATGTGAACCTACTGGACAACAGCGAGGATATCAGACGGCTAAAATAACATCACCTGTTGGATTTGGGATATACTGCGTGATATTTGTATTGAAACTTCTTGCTCTAAGTGTTATTGTGCCTCATTGAATTACTTCGTTTAGGAGTTAGTTGATTATTTCTCGTTTTTTATTTCATTGCTTTATTTCTTTTATAATTTTTCTTACGTTAGTAACAGTTCTGTTTATAATTTTATAATTTAATCACTGTATGTTGCTTTTCATACGTGTAATGTACACGCCTACTTTTTTTGTATTCCTTTGAGGAATTTCAATGGAAACTTCTCTTCATCTCATTGTTTTGTGAACTAATTTACTTATGGTATACGTTTGGAAACTATTGTAAGTAAACTTTGAGCCATAAAATAATTATTTTGTACAATTTTTAGAAAATTTTTATTAACATCAAAAGTATATTGTTAATGAAAAAAATTATCTCTCTTGAATCCAATAAATTTCCAACCTGTTATCCCAGGAATGTATAGCAGAGAACTAATTAATAATAACTGAACTAACAATAGTTGATTTTGAATGATTTTGATCCAAAGGTCATTCCCAATAATAATTTTTCAAATGAAAAAATTATTTTTGCCAATATCCTCCTAAAAAAAATTAAAAACAAAATAAAAAGAATAAGTGAAATAATATACTATCCTGTAGTTGGGAGGAATAAAAATATAGCCGTTTAAATCATTTTGATTAAATCAATTATATAATTTAACGTTAATAGTCGAAGGAAATAACAGGATGATAAATTTTTAAAACCCATTTTTCTACCACCCAAAAAAATCTTGACGGCGGGAGTATAATTTTCTCTCAATCCTACAACAGAACTAAATATTATTTTTCTTCAATTTAAATTTAGATTGAAATTGTATTAAAGTCGTAATTTATGATTAATAATGGAAAAATAAATAAGTATAAGAAGAATATTATTAAATTGAATTTTAATACCTGTATCCAGATAATTAATTTATCTTGTACTTAATTTTTATTATTCTTATTGTAATTCTATTTTTAACAATTTTGTTAACCAGTTTGATCATACTTTGTAATTAACTGAAACATGTTGAAGTGTTTTATCTCGATTTGAAATTTCACAACATGTAAGAAAATTTATCATTAACCTATAAAGTTGACCTATATTATTTCATGTTCTTGCTATTGTCCATTTCTTTCATTGATAACTATAATTTCAAAGCGAAATGGTATTAGCTAAATAGAACTGAGAGATATTATTCTACTTGCAAATTTAAACAAGTAAGACTGCTATGTATTAAACGTACGCTTTGAATATAAAGCGAATTATGTTTATAACCTAGATCACCATGTTAGTAGCTAACTTTTGTACTAATACTGAAATAGAATATTTAAAATAAAATGTAATAACTGTATATTTATTACAACTTACTAAATTAATGTAATAAGGATTTCTTTAGAGAATTTTACAATTATTTTAAATTAATCATTTCTAGATTAAGTCTGATTGCCAGATTCTATTTCTGCTTATACAGAGTTTACCACGAAGAAACGGAGAAACTTTCAGGACATATTCTACTGATGAAAATAATTAACAAATTCATAAAAACATGACTCTGGAAACGCTTTGTTTTCAAGTTACAGCTAGCGAAAGAATTCGCCCGGATATCAACTGTTCTAATAAAACGAAGTGTATTTCACAGGTACACGATTGGAAAACAGATTTTATAACTGTGCGAATTAGTTACGTTCTTTATTTAAACTAAAAGTCAACAAATAAATTACTGCTTAAAATATATCTGCCGTACGTTTATTTTTTTCTGTAAAACATGTTCATTTAAGTATATTTATTATAGATGTATTTAAAAATATTTTTTTTAGACATTCAATTTATTTGATGTTAATTTATTTGCCAAATTTCTCACATTACATAGGTTAATTAACCTGAAGTTATTTATAAAAATATATTATTTATTGTTGTTTTGAAAATTAGGATGACGATTATGCTACCTCTAAACTTCTAACTGTAATTGGTTGTGTATCATTACTGAATGTTTTACCATAAACAGTTTAATTTAAATATTAAATAATAAATAATATTAAATAATAATTAAATAATATTAAATAATAAAAAAAAGAATAAGTTCGCGTAAAAATCGCGCTAATTTACTCCAGATAAAGTAAAACAGTTTTTAAGTTTACATTACTTGGCTGAGAATTAGATCTACATCCAACCTTTCACCTGAAATAGATCTTTAATCTAAAAGACAGCAGAGAGGGATTGGTAAAACACGGGGTTATCGGGAACTGTGAAGGGGTAATGCGTTTGGGTTTCCCTGTGTTGTGAACGTAATAACAATAGTACTGAGTGGAAACTGTTCCTTCAGCGTCGTCAACTTTTCCTTTTAAATGAACTTTGTTACTAACATACTGGCGCGGCACCAACTTGCCGCTTCACTTGTGTCGGCAAACTTCTTTTACAAACGAAGCTTTTAAACTTTTCTCCTCTGCCTGCCTGGATTACTCAAAGCATTAGCCAACAAACAAACCCTCAACACTGAACTTCGAACCTTTACACTAAAACTACAATATAAAAAACCAAACACAATTGTTTTTAGATTTTCTGAAGATATTTTTAGAACAATTGTTTCAATCATATAAATTGCTTCGTTTTAATAACATTCAATCCATAAATTCTCCTATTATTTTTTTAGTTGAGATTTATTCATGAAACTATCTTTGTTATTTATGACAGCAATTAATTGAATATAAATTCTTGGACATACTGTATAAAGGAAGGTTACAATGAAATTATGTATTTTTGCTCAGAATACAGAATTAATTTTACTTGACTCACAATTAAAAAAAGAATAATTTTATGTCTGAATCATATTAAATGGATTAAATACAAGGATCAATAATTTCACGTCGATCAAAGTACTTAATAATATGGCACTTGAATTTATATAATTTTTTTGGTTCTATACATAATCAGGGAATTTTATATCGCTTTACGTCATCTATTTTAACAAATAAAGCCCTTTACACTGCTTCATAAACAAAAACTAATAACTTCACTTAGGTGTAACATTTTACAATATAGGTGGTAAAATATTACATGATTTAAGGGTAAATGTTAGGAAAAATTTATAAGTAAAACCCAGTCCTACTATTGAAAGAAAGTTTAGAAAAAAAGAAAGTTTTCTGTTTTCTTAAAATTTTCGTAACAATTTACGTCATAATAGTATTTTAAGTTAAAAGTAATTTTACATTTTTTTACCTAGCAACAAAAAAAGAAACAACGTTGAACATAAAGAATGGAGACGGGATTTCAAACACATACGGAGATTTTATATTTCATAAAATAAACTTTAAGAAGATTATCAATAATTTGGTATTAATAACTCTTAGGGTATGCATATTATCACAAGCAGCTACCAATACTTAATACAATGTCAACTTCAAAAATTCGAATTTAAATTAAAATGAAAAAAGTATTATTTAAAAATAGAGGTTTTTGATATTTAAGTATGTTGTATTTTTACTTTTTCCGGTTACACAGTTACAATAAAAGTAATATACTATAGAAGGGAAAGCAAGGTAATCCTTCCAAATTTTACATATTAGGACTTTTTCAAATCTTGAGGTTTAATGACCCCTATAATCAAAATAATCAATTTTAGCATTGAAAAATTCTGGATGGATGAATATGTAAATGAACATGTGTGTCAGCATATTGGCCAGTTTTGCCTGATATCTACAGACTTGATAGAAGATTTGAATGAAATTTGATACAATGAACTGTTTTCGTTTCATTGATACCATTTAATTTTGGTTACAATGTATCACGGAGGCAGGGAGATCCGGATTTTGTGGGTCTTATATCTCAATTGTTCACGTAATAGACAATTTTTCATATAATGTAATACTCGTTAGGTAGGTTAGATACTGTCGGATGGTGATTTGGTTTGTTTAAACCCACATAAAAATGTAAAAGAAGAAAACCCTTTTTTGGCGTTTATAGATTAAAAATGGCATTCTTGTCGTAATTAAATCAGCGTTTATCAACCAGGGGATCGTGACCCTCACGAAGGTCGCGGTAATACGAAAGACGGGTCACGAAATTAGTTTACAACTTTACACGTAAACAATAACGAAATAATTTTATGCGAAAAAAAAATCATTACAAACTTTTGAAGTACATTTATATAAACACGTGTAAATAAAATAAATTAATCAGATGGTTGCGATTTTTCTCATTTAAAAGTTTCTCCAAACGTGGATCTAAGCTAGAAACACACAAAAGCAAATTGTTATCAAGTGAAAAAAGACTATAATTAGTTTTCAGCGCAACCATAGATGGAGAGGTAGTAGAGCAACCATTTTCATAGAAGTAAGACGTGGCCAAAGGGAAATTTCCATATTCACTTCGATGAGGAAGACAAAACTTACCTAAATCTTTAGATGTGAAGTAGTTGCAACGTTTTATCAGCAGACATTTCTATGAACTAGTCGTGAATCTCAACTGGTAACTTAACAGCTACAATAACGTTTTCACTAAATGGATCCAGTACCCATCACTTCGAGATATCATTTTTATTATCCGGGAAATACTCCGCCTACTAAATTTTTAGCTCACGCAAATGTGTTTTCATACTATCAAAACTGTGATCAGTAATAATAATGTCTTCTTCTTCCAAATTTTTCTCAATGTAATCGGAAGTGAGTGGAGGAAAGATTTAAAAATTTCGCATTGAAGGCGAATGATCCAGATATAAGCTTCTTAATAAAAGCATGAACTTTGTCATTAATAAAATATTTTTATCACGTCGTGTAAATTCAAGTTCAAGTCATTTATAAGAGAAAATCCATGAACTAAGTAAGCCAAGAGCAATATATGTCCATTATTCTGTAAAATCATTGAAAATTACGTTTGTTTATCCTGGAAAAATATAATTTATTCATCTCGCAATTCAACTAACAGGGTTAACACTTTCATGCGCAATAATCATCTGATTTATGTGTGAAAAAGAAGTGATTTTTTTTTATTTCGCTCATTTCATCTCATAGGTTAGCAAACAGCCAAAGCAGTATCGATTCCGCCATTGGTATACGACAACTTTGAATTTTTTTCAGAAATGAATTTTTCTTTCCTATTATCGCCTTTGCACCATCACTTCATACTGCAATACATTTTGTCCAATCTACGTTATAGTTTTAAGTAGATTCATGATAAACATTGAAAAGACATTTCCTGTTGCGTGACCAGATACTGATTTACAAAACAACATATTTTCTTTGATTGATCTATCCCTTTCGCATTTATATCTCACAAAACATAAGAACTGATAAATGTTTGTCACATCTGTTGATTCATCATATTGAATACAAAAAAAAACACTTAACTCACTTGCTGAATTAACTAATCGGTAACATGGGCAGCCATGTCCTCGATTTGCCTTGATACTGTGTCATTAAACGAAATTATTTTTAATTTTTTTGCTTTTTCAAAGCCTGTTAAAACACTGATAATGTCCATTACAGCAGGTAATATGAGGTTTTCTGCGATTGTACGGGGTTTGGATATCTTAGCAGCTTTTAATGCTACGACATAAGATGGTTCAGTACGTCTTGATTTTCAAATAGATATTTGTTGAGTTCTAAAATATGTAATTTTCTTTTGAAAGATTCCAAGGGTTTGCTTTTATAATCCGGATTTATTTTCTAAGGGTCAACTTCATTTTTATGGTTTCATACTTTCATCGGAGAGGACTTGGAGGCAAATAACGCACTGTTGTTTTCCATCCAATAAGGTAAAACCGTAATTTAAATATTTTTCATTGTACAATCTTGTCTTTTTTACCAGTCGATTCACTGGATCTAGAAGGCTCAAGTACACATCAAGTTAGTACCTGGAAATTGCTCTTGTTTGTGCAACTAATACATAGTCGTTGGATATGAACATACATGTTCATACCCAACGACTTCTACGCAGAAAAATATTTTTAACTAGGTTTCAATGGGTAGGGGTTGGGGGCTCGCAAAATATTCTTCATAAGTTCTTTTTTAATTTTTTGGTGTCGTGGAGATAAAAAGGTTGATAATCACTAAATTAGATTATTACATTCCATTAGCAAGTTACTTTGACTATGTATTACTGGAATTTCATTCGGCGTAAAGGATAATAACAAAATCGTTTACCTTTTTACTTGTACGAAGTAAAGGAAGTATTGTGATCGCGAAAAATTACGGTTTCAGCTTTCAACCGAAATATATATTTGGACAATCACTAAAACGATTTTGACTAGTTTCGGCTTGACGTCTGTATGTATATATGTACTTACGTCTGTATCTCTCATAACTCTAAAACGATTAGCCGTATGATGTTGAAAATTTGGATTTAGAAGTGATGTAATATCTATTTTTACACCTCTCTTTCTTACTGAAATTAACTGAACCAAAAGTGAACAAAAAAAGTCCAAAATCCAAAAGATCTGGATTTTGGAAATTTTCTTAACTGCAGTAATAAACCCTGATTGAGAGCTTTTCAAAGATGTATCATAAGTGGTACTTATTTTGACTGGTTCCAGAGTTATAGCCATATAAAATTTTCATTAATGATATATTTGAATCAAGGCGAAGGCACATCGGTTCGATCAGACTTCACCTCTTTTTGTTAACTATTTATAAATAATTATTAAACTCTGATTGTAACAAATTTTTACGATAAATAATATTTCAATAATAACAATAAAAAAAAAAGAATATTTGAAAAAATATCAAATGTTATTAATGAAATAAAATTTTATGTACTTTTCTTTAAAAAAAAGTCCGTATGTAATTTAATAGGTGTACAAGGAAGTCACGTGGTGCCCACATAAGATTTTTTCATCAGATATCGTTTACATTATATCATCGGACTGGTAGAAAACCAACTTTTATGGCCTTTTGTTTTATAACATCTCATTGGAGGTCCATAATATCTTTAATTTTGGTTTAATTAGCGATGAGAGTAGGAAGATACAGTCACCAGGTTTTCAGTATCTCGACATTTTACTGAAAAAGTAAATTAAATCTTTTACATAATTGTTTACCTGTTGTCCTACTTACGTTAATGTTCCACTTAACTTTGCTCTTAAGTAATAGTCTGTCAAAGGTAAATACCTCAGTAGCAATAATTGCAAAACTTTCCCCATGATACAGGGAAAGTTATCTTCGAAGACGTAATTTTCCCTGTTAGTTTGCTATTTTTTTAAATAATTGTTTTAAATTTTATATTCTTTGTTTTAAAATATAAATGAGAGAAACATTTCATTCAAAATGTAGGTATTTGCAGTTAAACCAAGAATGCTATTCCAGATAAAACTAAAATAAGACTATAGAGAAATAACGTCAAGTGACTATTACCCAGCCAAAGCAACGTCTGTATAGATGAATATATATTTTTCTTTTAGTTTTGGTTTTAAGTATAGTTTTTTTGGTTATTTCGAAAAAATATATTGAATTTCAAAAAGCTATCGTGCTTGTCAATTTATTCTATAACAATCTAATAGGAAAAAAAGAGATGACGAAAAACGAAAAATATGTTTAAATAGTATATTGAAGTAATTCTTAATGTCTTTAAGTGGGTTTATAGTAAAGTAATCAGGAAGAAAATTACAAATCGATCACCACAGAAAATTTCTCTACATTATATTTAAAAAAATCATCGACGTGTGTGAGTGTGTGTGTATGTGTGTGTGTGTGTGCGGGGGAGTACACATATACCAAATTGACAACTTCTCATTTTTGGAAAACCATTAAAATATACATGAAATTCAAGAATTACAATAAAAGTAGTAAAACAACGCTCTAGCTACCAAATAAGAGTTTGACATTAAAAGATTGTTAAATTAATTTTAAAAAATAAATAAAATTTAATTGCTTGCTATTTTAAATAAATTAAAATTTATTTCATGGCTTTTTTCATCATATTTAAAGAAGTGCGTCGTATAAATTTTACAAATAAGATGAAATGAATTTAATTGTATCAAAAATTATATAATTTATTGTAAAACATAATTTTCTAATTTTCATTATTGATCGTATTTCAATTATAACTAAAGTTTTGTCATTTATAACTACCAATATCTTTCATTTGACATTCACAGTCATTTTGAATGTAAGAAAAATAGAAGAAGTAAGTTTTAATAAGTACATATTCCAACTTGTGGTTTTCAGATAAAGTTAAGTTTATATTCTGTCAATGAGTTAACTAATCCAATTGAGCAAATTTAGTATGATCAAGGAACACTTCACGTTTTAAACTCTTTTTAAGATGTACATTCGTTAAAAGTTGAAAACTTTTCTTGAATCTTGCTGCCAACTAATTTTCCTAGTTGCCTCATAACTAGAATGAATGGAGTTTTTGATGAGGGTTTGGGGTTTAGCGGAGCAAGGAAAAGAAGGTTTTTACAAATTACATAATGCACACTTCAACAATCGCTTGCCAGTTCTATAAATTCAACATTGAATTGAAGTAAAAGTTTGCTTCACAATAACTTATTGTCAAATTGTTGCACATTAAATATCTTTTAAAATGCATGAAGGAATTCTCAGAATAAGAGCAAAAACGTGGTTCACGTATAAATAGATGTTTTGCGAGAATTCCATTGCACAGCTCTGTTAGCGGTATCATTTTTGTAGTCAGTGCTTTTGTTCTTTTCATTTGCATGTTTTACCAATTTATTAATAAATTAAGTTTTACAAATACTCGTTATTTTCTGCATTTGAAGGGAAATTTTAATCACATTTAACAACTCGAACCGGTTCTGAGTCCACTGATTTATATTAAATTAAGATTAATTTAAATTCTTCTTTTACTTACAAAATTAAAAACTACCAATAAATTTTTATGCATATTTTTTCAGTTATAATACTAGCTAATAATTACCAGTAATTATTACAATGGTTCTTTAAACTTTTGTTTATTTTCAATTCTTTTTTCGTTTGAGATGAAATGTACCGCTAAATGTAAACAAATAAATTTCGGAAAACCATTTTTCAAGAATAAATATATGAAGTCGTTAATGAAATTATAAAAAGTAGTACAGTTTGTACAAGAAAAAAAAAAGAAGTGTTTTGATAATGTATTAAAAAATGGCACAAAAATATTCACTGATCTAAAAACATGTTTTATGAGAAACACAAAATTTGAAAAAAAAATCTAATAATAAGATACTTTATATTTCAATCTTAGTTAACATAATACCAGCTGTATATTTCATTGAAACTCGTTATTGCATTATAGTGTATATAATATCTGAAGGCGGGTCCGTAGTAGGCTAAGGAATCCCCTCCACTGCTCTTAACATCACTCCGCCGACTTTTGAGATCAGCAGCAAGTGTAATGTATTCCAAAAGTTACTTCAATTAATTTGCAATGACATCCACCGTATCTACCTATGACGTCATTATTACAATAACTAAAAATCTTCTGAAATTGTTATTACAATTAAAACTATTTTTGCCTAATATTTTGTTCAAGATTTATGTGAAGTAATTTAGTTATTTATTTATTTCTTGAAAGTATATGTTTTTTTTTCAGTATGGCAAACTAAGGTTTTGCTGTAAATAAACAGTAACAATGACGTAATACAAAAGTATATGAAGTGAGTTGTTTATTTATTTCGGTCTATAATGTTATGATTGTCGTGATGTAATTATTTACGAAAATTATTTTTAAATATCACGTATGCATTAATTTTGTAGTAACCAGTAAGTAGCACGTGTTCCCCATGCCGGATGATGGGAATGCGGTAGAGAAGGCAAGTAAATGCAGCTTTTAGGGAGGACCCGCCTTTAGATTACTGTCTATTATTAAAAACAATAAAGAGAAAGTAAAACAAAAACAGTTCTTAATTGAAACAAGAATCAGATTTTTTTCTAGGTCAGAATTCAAGATGAATACTGTTCATAAATTTGAATCTATTTTGTATAAAAAATAATAACGTTACAAATACTGATTATAATCAAAGTCATTGACGTTAAAAAAACAAATTATGTAATTTTTCTCAAAATCCGTTGAAACGGCTGCAGAAATTAATAGACTGAACACGAACGTTCAAAATGCAATCCCAGTTGCGAAGAGGAAAATAATAATAAAGAGTAGTCAACAATGTAACTGCTTGTATTAAAATTTAAGTGATATATTAGTTTTGAGAAGGGATTAGCCAATTTCTCTTTTGGTAAAAAATGTATTTATCAGTTAATTACTAATTTATGTGTAAGACTGCCTGATAAAGAATACTGTACGTCTTAACAATTCTCTGTTCATATAACATCGATAGAACTTCCTAAAGTATATGAAATAGATGTTTAATAGATTGTGAGTTACTATAATATTGTATCATACTTATGCATACACACAGACACACATATAAAGAATTACTTTAGTCCATACGTTTAATTAGACGTGTTTACATAGGTTTAGTGGTGTCTGAATGAAGATTTAAAATTTACAAAGATTTGGTTTCATAAACTAGTTCAAAAGAGATCTTAGGGATTGAAAAAGCTGTGAATAGCGGTAATAGGTTTCTCTAGGACAAGGTGTTGTAGATTAACCTAAAACTTCAGTTGCAGTTTTAGAAGACGAAATAGGATTATAGAAGACTTCCAAGAGGTGTAAGTCTACGAGGAGGAGAAAGGAGAAAGGTCCCATATTTCCTCTGAAATATGGAAAACTCTCTTGAAATAAGCATACTTCATTTTGACGACAAACCCATTGCCGCTGGCATGCTTTATTACTGACAACAAGCTAAACATCACACTAAAAATTTATATTTTTATTGTATTTTGCTTTCAATTCTGCACTTTTAGTATTAATTACTAAAAAAATTCCTTGTAAATATGTAATTTAGTAGTGTGAAAATTTTTAATTTTATGATCGTGAAAACAAATTATTTTTACGTAAGTTTTACTCTCAGAAGGACGCCCTTAAGATATGTTAAAGGATAAAGCGGTAATGAAATACTTTTAACTGTTGATCGTGCTCTTATTGCCTGTTCTTCAAGGCAGTTCACATATTTAGAAAGAAAAATAATTATTTTGTTCAGATTTTTCAATGAAATACTACGTGACTAATTCCATTTCTATTTCAGCAATTTAGATTGATATGATGGTAAATGCCAACGATTATTTATTATGAGTTCTAAATAAATTATTCGAAATCATAACGACAATCACGCCTACATGTACATCTTCCGACAGGTTTAGTATTCACTGATTACTTCTAATTTTTATATTTATACACCGTTATGTGTTTGTTAAAAGAATCTACAGAAAATTATTTCAATATTTGGCCACGAATATCTCACTGCAACTTGATAAGGTTTTTTTAAGATAAGATCTGAGATATGCTCAAAGACGACTCAATTTTTTTTTAACTCCACAACTTTGAGGAGGTAACAAGAATTTTTTTCAAAGTAGTTTCATTTGTAACAAACAAAATACATGTCTTAAATTTGACTTCAAATGATGACAAATTAACAGCCTGATCATTAGGAAATTTGTGATGCTTTCCGGCTAGCATTTCTTAGAATAATATTTAAATCATTAAAAAAAAAAAAAAAACCAAGTAAAAAGTCTTTTAATGCTGTATGAACGTATGAACTCGTGATTGATATTGATGATTGCATCTTCAAAGTCTTTCGTTTTTCTTAGTAGCTAGCGTTACAGTTTTCACACATAATTTTTGGGTCAGATAAACTGTCATTGTTACTATTATTTGTCGTGGTATATATATATTTTTAATTTTCCGTTTTGTATAATTTCATCTTAGGTCAACCAGTTTTATTTTAAGTTATCTGTGAAATTTGAAGTTAAGAATCATGAAGACCACTACAAGCATGAGTAAGGTTAAACATTAGAACTGTAACAACTTACACAATGATTGTAACAACTGACTCCTGAAATATAGGATTTTGTTTAATTTGTAATATTTTTCCAATTTTTTAAACGTAAAAATGATAGCGAGAGGATATTTATTTGTTTATGAAATGTAAAATGAGCAAGTTAAGCAATTATGTTACAATTGAAACCAAGAAATTTGATTCAAAATTAAATTTAATTTAAATTTGATTCAAATTAGCGGCATTTACATAAGCAAAAATCAGGACAGTTTACTGACCTCTTGATTGATCATTACTGTAATCTATAATCACTCTAGGAGGAAAAGAAATGTGGAGGAAAGCAGATTTAAAATTTTATTTCTTAAACAATAGAATTTCTTAATCCGGCTTGTTCGTTTTCTCACCATTCCTGCTAAAACGTATGTCAGCAGGCAACATTTTCTTAACCGATATTCAACGATATTTAGTTTTCTTCTCACTATCGCTTGCTGTAGCTACCGTTCATTATCATGTACATTAGGTCCCTATGTTTATCAGAAAACTCCAAATAACTTTACTCCTTCTTTCTAAACGACTATACCTGCGATTCTTGACTATGTCTATCCCATAATACCTTTCTCTTTCTGTAAAACATTCTTAGCTGTTTCGCATTAAGCTTTAATACCATGATGAATCGACGTGTTTCTTCTTCGTATACTTCTCAGGTACTTAAATGTATATATATTATTAAAATTTGTTCATTGTGATTCTATTACTATTCTTGTTTCATAACGTAAAATGTGTGATCAGATAAAAGTTCAGTCTTTCCGTTTCAATTCATTCCCATTAACGCCGAATTTAACCGTTTCACTAATGACTTCAACAGTTTGCACCGGTCAATGAGATCTGATTAGTTCTATTGAAAAATACTTCGTAATATATTTCTATGCTTCTTCATCAAAACAAAGAAATTTAGGTGGAATGTGTACTGTACAATCTATAATTATATTTCGAAATACTCGTAAACATTAAAACAGTTGAATAGGGAATATTTTCTAAAAATAAGTTTCTTATCATAGTTAAAAGCATATTTACATTAGAAAAGAGATTAGAAAGAGATTCTTGCGCATTTCAGTGGAAGAAGACCAACATTTCATTGTTTTATTTTGAATAATTTTTTGCCCAAGAAATACACAAAATATAAATTAGATGAGAAAACTAAAAGAGGTAATATTTGCTTTTTATTTAATATTAACATGTATTATCTGTTTATAAGAAAATAAAAATATTATTACTGCAACTGAATTAATTAATAATAACGAGTTGAATCTACACACAAGCATAAAATTTAAACTCACTTACTACTGTGACTATCTGCGTAAGCGCGTATGAAAATACGCCAATAAAAGTCATCAATTTCAAATTGAGGTTATGTTGCCTGTTATCGATCTTGAATTGAACGTAACTGAAGAATGACTCGACCAATATTCATGAAATCTTCACTTTCATAACCTCGTATAGGCTATTACAGCGTATCTAGATTTCAATGAAATTGATTCCGCCGTTTCGGAAAGTTTCGAGCCAAAACATTTTATTCATAGGCATACGTATATATGCATATATACGTATAAACAAATTACATTTTAAGTGAATGGTATTTTATGCTTATAATCACACCTTATACCTCTAAATACAGAAAATTCACTTTCATCTCCAAATCCCACCGTGCGACGGAAACTAATACCGTACTTTTTCCGAAAAGTCGGTAAAAATTAATAATATTTTGGATAATTTCATGGATAATATGTGTATAACTAATGTAGTACACTGGCCTGGGAACATTCTCAGAAGTGAAAGATATTTTCTTATTCAAAAGAAAAAAGGCTATGAAATTACTAATACTACTGTCCCTTCAGTAAGAGTATCAATATACTTAGATTTACTGAGATACTTATGAGATATATTTACTGAGATACTTACACCTTGAATTTATATTCTACGGCGTAATCTTTATATTCATAGTCAGTAGAAATGTAATGAAAATGGAAACAGCTAATGAAAATGCCACTATACTGCATAAACTGGATCATTAAATTTTACAGTGAGGTAAAATTTTTCACTTACTAACTTAACAATAGCTGAGAATTGACAAGGAAAACTTCCTATTAAAAGTACCATTCATAATACTTATGTATAATTTTGGTATAATTTATATCTCTTTTAAATATAATAATGTGTTTTATATTATAATAAATAATTATTTGTAATAAATTATTATTATGAAATAAGTGTACTACTTTAAATAAAATATAAATAAATAGAGATATTTTGTACAAAATGATTGTTAATCATTTTCAATTTTTTGGAGCGTCTAATGATTTATTTTTTTAGATGCAGTCTGGTTATTATATCGCATTTTTATGGTTTCATTGTTTATTAGCCGAAACCTTAGGTTGAAAGTATGTTATTACTTTTATGAATTAGTGTCTTATATATTAAATAAATAGATGAAGTTAAATTTACCAGTTTTTAATATCAATTTAATTACATACAAATATTCTTTTTAATAATTAGCCCCCTATAAGGTGTAACATCTTTGTACTGTATAAATGATTTAAATCATGATTTAATACCATTATGATCCAGAGTATTTTTCAGAAGTGGATTTAATCAATAGTTTAACGTTTTATCAGACGGGGAAAAATGAAATAAATCATACAAATGAGTGTGAAAGTTCATTTTTCTTTCATTTTATTTATAGCAAACTCTCGATTTTTTATAAATTTCATAACATAAACATCGGATTTAGAACTACATACAAGTATTATATTTCAAACGATGTGTATATTATGCTTTTATATGGACGTGTTATTGTTATTGCTTTAAAAATAGTTCACGTTCTATTTGGAACTTGTACGGAATGGTAGGTACGAGTAAGGGGTTTCTTGGATTGTATTTCTTTCTGAACGTACAGAACAGAGGGTGCAGTTGATGGTATATCATTCAAGAGGGAGTGAATGTGAGCTCGAGTTTGAAGTTGAAGCGATTGGAAAAACAGTAAGAAACAGAATAAAAAAGAAGAAAGAAGGAGGAGGACTTCGGTTCAAAGTCTGGTTATGCAATATTTCATTTTTGTCATGTAGTAGAAAGTCGAACGAACAATACACAGTAAGAAAAAGAAATAATGTAGTAAGAGAGAAACAGTCATGCCTCTATGTGGTATATCATGCGTCACATGGGCGCAATTGGTCAATGAGGGAGAAATATATTGAATTTAGTTGTTGGTATGTTGGTACGATTGTTGTAACTTTTATAAGGAAATACCATCATTGTGCTGGAACGGGAAATATCATAAACTGACTTTTCATTGATTACTTCCATTTCTTACTTTTTTCTTTTTTCCTTTCTTCTGTTTCTATTATACTATAAAGGAAATCGGTTTACTGCATGGTTATGTTGTTCTTTTTCTGTCTGTTCTTTCAAGTTTTTCACCAGCTGTACTAATACGACCTTATCGACAAGAACTAAAAAAATATAAAGATTCTAAATGGAATAAACTAACTAAAATAAATTTGCTATTAGTCTTAGTCCTCTTTTTTCATTTTGAATATATCAATCAACGAATTTATTAATTGTTTTTAATGTTATCTAATGAGTAAAATTCTTCTATACCAACCAGTGATTTAAACTGTTTCTTTTTGTACAAGTAATTTAAAAATTAACATTTTTTCCGTTTGTTGATTTATCTTGGGCAAAAATTTCCAATTTTCTTAAATAAAGAAAGAAGAAACAAATTATCATATTTGCTAGCATCTACGCTACACTTTTTTCCTCTTATTCATGTAAAAAATCGGCTGCGGCATAGTACGAAATTTTGTTTAATTTGAAAAAAATATTTATAAATCATCTTAGGTTTTTATTTTCCATTTCCGTAAGTATGGTATATTATTAAAATTTTAACATTAACATTTACCAAACATTAAAATAGAAAATAAAATGATCCTCTTCCCAGAGTTAATAATTTTTTTTCATTGGAAACTGGTTAAATGAAGAAAATAAGTTTTAACTTATTTTCTTTGCGAGGTAGTTCAGAACACGGTCGGAATTATTAGTCCGAGAAGAAACAACAATGAGTACTTTTACTTTTTTTAGAGGTATATAGTAAAGTTTTTAATAATGGCCTACGGTATAGTTCAGTACTTATTTAGACTATCTTACAATTTGGTTGTTTGTACTTTGTTACATATTTTTGTTGATTGATTATTTTACAATATTTTTTTATTCTCCATATTTTTGCCAAATTTATCATCAATTTACTAGCAATGGCATCAAGAAGAGTTCACTACTAAACCAGTATAAAATGGAAGGTGATTTTATACGAAGAAGAAGAACGGTATACATCAACAGCCAAAAAGATCGATATCGAAGAAACAAATTTTCGTCGATGACGGAAACAAGTGACTAGATTTATATTTTTCAGACTACGACAAAAGGTTTCAGAGGACCAAAAAGAGGAAAATTTCCCAAAGTAGATGAATTTGTTGCACAATGTTTAAAAGTTTTCTATCTAATCATAACCATAATAATACAAATTTTACACTGAAAAGGAGAGAATTAATCTTTAATAAACTTAAAATTGAACATTTTAATGCATTTAGAAGTTTTTTCAGAAAATGTATGAAAAGGTAAACATTTTTTCTTAGACAGAGAATTTCAATCTGCCATAAACTTCCTGCAGATTATGAAGATAAGCTCCATCATTGGACTTCGTGCAAATCATATATATATATACATATGAATTTAGAATATTGGAAATGCAGATAAAACCCCCATTTACTTTGATATGCCGCGTAATTATATAGTAACTTCAAAGGGCGGAAAAGATGTTAAACTAGTTAGAACAGGATAAAATAAACACCTTCAAACTGTAATGCTATGTATTACAGCAGACGGACAGAAATGACCCATATTCTTATATTAAATAATAAAACAACGCCCACAATTTTTTCCAATGATGTGGTAGTATGTGCCACAAGAATGGATGGGTGACTTAAAAAATTGTGAACGACTGGATAATTGGAAATGGAACACTTCTGTCACACATTATTTGGGGAGTTCCAGTATTCACCGGAACTCTCCAGAAATCTAAAACACGCTTCTAACGGATGCATTTAAAGGTCATTCGGCGGATTCAGTGAAAAATGAATTAAAGAAACAAATTTGTGACGTTGTGGTAATCCCAGCCGTGGTGTTACCAGCAAATTTCAGTTACTCGCTGTCTGTCTCATGAATCCTTTCGAAAATCACAGAAGAAACAAATACGAAAACTTATTACAAACAGCAAACAATCCTCTAACTTCACCCAAAGATATAAAACAGGCAAGTTTTTCTACAATAGCGGAATCGGTTTCTATCGTGTGGAAAAAAATAATTTATAAAATTATTTTATTTCACGCGAATCTTTTCGCGAATAAAATAATTTTTCACCATTTAAAAAATGCAGCATAAAAGGTGGATGGATGGAACAGAAGACGACCTATTTTGGTATAATGGAAACGATGAAAGGTAAAAACGTTTTAGTTTGCTGGTCGAAGTGAATATGGACGTTTAGTCACAAAATCGTTGAAAATATTAATCCCTTTGCCAAGTCTTACCTGTGTAAAAAGGGTTTTTCCACTATTTGTGCTAAAAATTAAAAATGGGAATATTCTCTTATCACATGAAAAGAATTTGCTTTTCGGTGTTTCTAACAGAGATCAGCCTATAGAGATACTTTTTAATGAAAAACAAACGCCTCAATCTGAATATTTTCTTTACATGTTTATTTATAAATGTACTTAAAATGTTTATCATAAATGTTTCTTTTTTTTCACAAAATTATTCATTATTGTTTACGTGTAAAGTTGTAGGCTAATTTCGCGACCCTCCCTTTCATATCACCTGGACCCGCAGGTTTAGAAATAATGCATTAGAGTAATTTTAACGTGGAATTTCTTAACATAGTGAAATGTGTTGATCTAATTGTATAAGATGTGCAAGACACGACCCTACCTTGTGGCACAAAGTCATACAGATCGTCTTCATACCTTTTTACTTTCCTTTCCTTCCCTACCAGAACGTACACTAAAACTTATCAAAGTATAATCTACAATTAAAGCCCCCCCCCATCAACCTAAGCCTACATCAGTATATAAATGAAATGTAATTAGTATTCTTACAACACGAATGTGAGTTAACACAAACTTCGTAATAAATCATATTTATAAAGCATGAAATATTTGATTACAAAAAAATCACCGAAGTCATTTTTCCAAACTATCTTCACATGATAAGTTTTGGTTTACTGGCAGTACTCCCACCACTACCCCATTCGGTGGCCCTAAATATTTAAGACCGAATGTCTGTGCCACGAAGGGCTACTGAGCCTCAAACAGTTTTTGCAACCAGTCTCCTAACTAGCTCCTAGAGCTAACGTAACAGCGTGAAAGGAATAAGCGTGATGCAATACACCACTCGCTTTCGTGTCCCGCCGTTCACTTGTACTTATTAACTAAACTTGGGTAGGCACACCCGTCTATACTAAAATATATGACAGTCCTAAATATAACATTTACCTTCACGCGGTAAAATATAAAGCTGATAATTTTCTTTTTCAAACTGAAAAAATTATGTACCAATTCATCTCGTATCATTCTGAACAAGAAAATGTAAACGCAGTAGTACAATCCCTTCATAAAATTTCACGAATAATGAATTCAGTTTAATTTATAATATGTTCTGTAAGGGTCCTCGAGCTGTAGTTCAAAGGCACATAATAAATACATAAATATCCTTTCTTATGTTTCCTTGTTTTTATGAATTATTTTTTTTTAAACACTAAAATGTATTCAAAAAGGGTTGGTTTTGTATCCTATTATTACTATTATTAACAATATTTTGTTTTTGGTTTGTTAAGGCAGAATTTATATTTGTATTTAAGAATAAAAACCTTTATAATCAAGCACGTGAAATCGCAAATAATATTTAAGATTTAATGAAGAATGAAATTTATGAAATGAGGATCTGATAAATTAATTCTCTATCATCCTACTCATTCAATGGTAGTTAACGATAATGTCTCATATCATTATACGTTAGCTGATAAAGCTCCGAATTTAAACACAAAAAAATTTACAAAAATTATTTAACGACTGTTTTTAAATCGCTTCAGCCAATCATCGCTACAAACAAACCCTTTGTATCCTAACTGATCAGCAAATTTTTCTGCATGAATTATCAAAATGGGTCGTCCATTTACTAAAATGTTTTCACCTTTCTTAAATCGCATATAAGAACTTTGTCAACACCAATTATAGCTTTTTCAAATCATTTTATTTATTTTGTTTACCTGATACTGATTATTTTCAAATCTACCCTTAACTTATCACGGTTCTTCCAGATCGTAAGGCAATGAATGTCTCAATGGAAGCCAATGATGATTTTTATACACTTTAGAATTACATTCCCCATTTTCTAATCCTTCAATAATTTTTAATTTTTCGTACAATGAAAGAATTTTAACGCCAGAAGTTACTTCTGTTCCGCAAAAATCTATCAAGAATACATCACAACATGTTCATACATAATACACTGACTTTAGCCCAAGTTAAACACACGAATGTAATGCACAAAGCAGCAACACCAAACCTGTTTAAGACTCAACTACCTGAACTCGACTGTAAAATTACTGCCACCGCCATACTACCTGTTTAAGTTCATAATAGTTGAAGAATAGAATTTCCCAGCATCCAGAAATAGCTAGTATAAAACAGTTCTACTGCATCTGAATTGTTTTGTTTTACCTACTTTAAATTATTGTGAAGAGGTCTTTCTAATATAATTAAATAATGTCGTTATAACATCAAATATTACAAACATACAGTACTATGAATTTAAAATTTCATTTCATTATCTTTATTTTAAAATCATTCCTTTTTTAATTGCTTAGGTTACTAAAATAATAGTCGAAAGCAAACAAAAATTTTTCTCATTATAACCGGATAATTTCTTCGTTATTAGCTCATTAAAACAAATTTTATTATGCATTAATAATATAGGAAACGAACTATTTTTTTTTATTTTTGCTTGTTACAACCAGATAGAAATCACGTCGTTATAAGCGACTTCTAATGTATATATATATATATATATATATATATATATATATATGTAGACTGCTTTGTTAATTGATGAGGGTCTCTCTTGTTGGATATATTTTAGTTAAAAAGATGATTATCAATTTCAGTTCCAACTAATATTTAGACTTTATTCATATTTTAACCAGTTTTTATTTTTGGACCTCGTAAAGTTCTTTTACATTATTCACCTTATAAATCTTTGATCACATATTCTTTATTCGGCTGTTCATCAACATTAGTTTATTATGGTCTCCATATTGTTCGTTTTTTTCACACCTTCTAATGATTACAAGTGTTATTGTTTACATAAAAAAGCAAAAGAGCCTGGAATTATTTTTGAGAAATTCTATACAGTTTCTTTTGAACATTATTTCAAATCAAATGTTTGTGAAACATTCACTGAGATGCAAGGAAACATAGAGAGATGGAACAATGCTTTTCTTGCGCTATAATAAATAAACGCAACTTAAAAGAAAATAATCTTTTTTAATTTTCAGTGAGTAAATGTAGTTTTTCTATAAAGTGGCCGATTTTTCAGATTTTTGAAGTTACGCATCCAAATGTCAATTTTAGTATGTTATCAAAATAAGGTTACATCCAAACGTAATTAAGAATTCCTGGAAAAAACAGTAATTTAAAAAAAAAAAATTGAATGCACATTTTATACGAATAAATTATAAAGTCTTAATAAATAAATTAAGAAATACAATAACAAACAAAAGGGTTTTGAAAACACCAATCTCTTTACTTTTGTATGATATGAAAAATTACTTTAATAAATTTAATAATATTAAGATTTAAAATTTGATATTAATTCCATTTCATTATGCGCTAAATAAAAAGAACATCTTGTTGTGTTATAATTATCATCATCCTCATTTCGAATTTTAGGAGTATATAATTATTGTAATATATACACTGGGTCCCAGGAGGTGATACTCAAACTAAAGAGAATCAGGTCAACAAAATAAATAAAAAGTTCATGTGAACTAATACCGCATCTCGGTTCATTTTGCCTCTATAAACCATACTGTATTTTCATTTAAAAAAAACGGATTGATATATTTTAATCAATTGTCTATGTGACCCACAACATTTTCTTAAAAAAATGAATAATATTAAACATGTTAATTTTGTAAATTTCAAAATGGCCACCATTTAAACTTCTTTATTTTGAAGTGCAATAATTTTGTGCCTATTTTTCACTTCCTTCATTGATTGAATTAAAAATAATTTATATTATCAGTTATAATACATCAAGCACATGAAAGCATAATTCTTTTTCGTTTCACTTTAACGATTTCAGCTATATCTTAGAAATCTTAGAAGTTTATCAATAGATTTCAACAAACGAGGTGTAATTTTGTTTAAAAAAAAATCGTTAAAATTTTTTTTTTCTTTCATAAAACATTATTGAATAAAATTTGTAATTATATCAACTGATTCATAAATTAAAATGACAATCTTTTGGAAAATTTAAACTCAGTTATTTTGCGGTAATGTACATGCACACATAATATCATCGAAATATCTCAATCCTTTCTTAAGATATAATCCTTAATAGAGAAATAAGTGAAAAAATAATTTGAGTTAAGGAATTGAACCAAATTAGGAAAACTAAAATCATGAGTGGTTTAATTTGATGTAATATGTTATTCTGCCGAAGAGGCCGGATCGCGCATGTATTTTCTCAGTATGTAAATCTCAAATCGTGTATTCAGTAAGCACAAGTCTTTATTTTTCTCTTCTAGCAGTTATTCCCAGATACTAGTAGTTACTACATAAAAAAAAACAAATGTTTTCCAGCTCACTGATTCTTGTATATTAACTTCATTTTTACGTATTAAAGGTAGTTCAACATAATAATTGGGAACGGAGACAGAAGTTACATTTAAAGAAAATGAATAGCAACACCATTATTATTTTTGTAATTATGATTTTTCAATCAATGAATTTATTTACATAATGATCTAAAGTTTCGGGAATGTAAAGAATATATTTTAAGTTTGCCTATTTTTTTTTTTTTTTAGTTTTAAATATTACGTTTGTTGTTATTTTTAGGAATTCTTAGTTTATAAAAAAATAATGCATAAGGTATAAAACCTATAAATTAATGTAGATTAGGATATTTTATTACTGACTGTTACAAAATTATAACACATACAGCTCAGGTGTTTTCAATCATTTGTAACATTGCAGATAATCTTTTTCTTAGTCCTCTTTTTGTAATTATCATCCTTTATGTATGCGACTGGCTAGTTGCCATGTATTTTATTGGAAGAAACAGTAAAAAAATTAAAATCTCAGTTTATTCTGTACATTGAATTTAGCAAAGAAGCAGAAAGAAAAATAAAAAAAAGCAAAGAAGCAAAACAATTGGTATCTTATCTATATATATGGTTGAATAAATCATACCATTATTATTGATTTTTTATTCATGATTATATTATTATTTTGAATTTAACCTCTTTAATTATATTATTAAGATAATATCTCCGTAAATAATTTTTTAAGAAACCCGTAGAAACTGTTTTGTTTTTTTTTTTCAAAATAACTCACAAAAGGTAAATGGCAGGATAAAATTTAACTCAGAATGTTTAACCGCATTTAAATATAAAGACAAAAAACAAGCATCCAATCATGAAAGAGAATCGCAAATATAACAATAGAAGTTTACGTTATTTGAGTTCAGAGATCTCAACATTACTGTTAGGAACAAAACTTAGACCAAGAACACTAACATAATACAAATTATATCAGGCAATGACATCAAGTTAACGTGCCAGTATGTGTCCCAGTTTTAAATTCTTAGATTTTTATGAAAAGTTTTGCTATTACTTTTAAATAAACTGTTCAGTTTTATTTTCTACTCGTAAATATAACTTAAACTAATTTAAAATAATATTTATCAAAATACCATTTTACTGTTATAGTTAATAATACTGGTTTCACCGACTTACATGGGATAATATGGGAATTTGCTTCAGATTTGTAAAATGTAATAGAGGTATCTTTAAAAAAAATAAAAAATAAAAAATAAGAAAATTAACGTAGTAATTTTCCTTTCTATCATGATAGATTAAGAATTTTAATTTATTTGTCTCTAATGAATTAGTGATCACTAGGTAAGGGCTCGTGAGGAAGAGAGGAGTATTATGAAGAACAGCTTTTAAAATAAAATAAACATTTTGCTGCACGAATTTAATATAATAAATAATATGTTGGTATACAAAAGAACCCATACTACTGAATTTTTGTAGCATTATTAATATTACAATTTGCAATGATACAATTGTAATTCAGTGTTCTCAAAAATTCCAAAACGGTTATGGCATATATATATATATATATAGTGTAAGACAAATAATTTTATATTATGCATCTTTTAGTTGTGTAATCCTGTTTTCATTAAATTTTATATTTTTACTTTAGGAAGTTAAAAAATAAGAATATAAATAAATAAATATTTCTTTAGTCAAGAAATGAACAACGTATACAAAGCCAGTTATAAAAATAAAACATCCTACGGCTTATCATGTCAATTTTTTTGTTTAAATATTCTACACATTCATTAAAAAAAAAAAAATAATAATTCATTTAAAAAATTATTATTCATTGTGGTAAATAGATTTTTATGGTTTATATCTTATAATGTTTTTCAAATATTCTTATTAGTCTATTAAGAAACACCGGAATTTTATTTTTTCTTCAGTAGTTTAAAATTTTAATTTTCCCAATTTACTCGGTTTCCTGTTTTTCAGTATTCCAGTAGGTTATTTTATTAAAAAATCCGTCACTTATGGCTTAGTGACTGAATGAAATATAATAACCTATAGAATATTTACAATATTTATTTTAAACTCAATAATGTTTTCACAATACTATAATGAAATCATTAATTTGATAACTAAGTTCAAAGTTGAAATGGTTGTTTTTGATGATATATATTTACTGTGATTAAGAAAAAAGTAATTAGTTTATAAATCTTTAAGCTTTCCTTCACAGTAGGAAATTACATTAGATTCATGTAATCTTCTCATTTACTATTGGAAATAATATCATTATTACATGTGTTATTCTAGAAGTAGCTAAATACTGTATAAAGCTTACTTTCTTGAGTAACTATTATGATAAGTTTCCTGAAGTTAAAGAGAGTAATATTGTTGCAGGAGAAAGGGAAGTAAGCCTATGATTCAATTACGCAAGGTGGTGTTAGAAGTGAACTGGTGGAGGGGTTTTAGTGGTAACAGTGGTAGTTGTAGTAAAGAGGAAACTGAAGTGCACCTTTACAAGCAAGATGACGGGCATGGTTACGAGTCTAGTGAAGTATGATGGAAGTAGCTGTCTGCATTATTAAATTGTAATAATTGCAAGACCTTTCACCCTCCTTTTCATCTTACTGCTTAGTAATCGTTTTCTACCAATTTTCTCTTTAAATAGTATGAACATTTTTCTTTCTAACTACCCTACTATTATTATAAAACCCATTCAAATAAATAGTCAAATAAAAGAAATTTCTTTTTTAGACATTCAGCAGAAGGTTTTCTATTCTTAATATGAATATGTTGCGTATGATTGATTAGTGATCCGTAAATTGTTTGACATTTCATCATCAACTGCAATATGTTTTTATAATTATTTCTTATATAAATCGATTCTAGAAAATATAATTCGCAGATTCGTATATAAGTATAAACGAATATAGTAGTGTTCTAAATACTAACAAAATCGCTTTTTAATATTAAAAGTGAAGTAACAGTATTAAATAAAATTAAACTAACAGGAACTGAGTTGTTTCAGATTTGGAGATTGCTTTGTGACTGGTACTGTGGTAAAATTCTTATCAAAATAATTATCAAACATAACGCCATCAGCTCTTAGTTATATTAAACAAGAAACAAAACCCAACTTAAAGAAAATATTAATAAACAATGAAAACAAGTTGAACTTATGTTACTGTCTTTAAATCATTAATTTATTTCATGAAAACTTAAAATGGTTAGAAAGGTCAACTCAGTTTGTGTAAGAATTGTAATAAATTTAAGCAAAATTTCCGATTCATTTTCGCTGAATTAAACTTGGTCAAGTTTTAATCTTATGATAAATAATATTTTGACTTAATTTGTTTTGTCATACTTTGAATACCAAATACTTGGTACTTTGTCGCAATATATCAAATGCTAGTACAGAATTTTACTTATCCAGATTAAACTAGGGTAGGACTTATCAACTTAGGGTTGGACTAGGGTAGTCCAAGTACGCGTGTTTTCAAAAGAAAAGTAGTATATAAGCCCTTTCCAAAATTTTATACTTAAGCATTCATTTTATAATTAGCCTAATGATACAATGTAAATGAATTTAACAACAATTGATACAATTAATATTAATGTATTTCTGATAATCTTGCACTTTCATTGTACGGAGAATGTGTTTACAAATTTCATAAATTTACCTTTAGTAGTTTTTGTTGAGCGTCGATTATAAGTCTGTCAGGACACTTTTGTTTTATAGATATAGATAATAATATTAACCCTCTTATGAAATAAGAAAAAGAATTATTAATTATTAGTACAGAAAAACAGAAATTATAAAAAAAATTATTCACAAGAAACGCAAAGGAAAAACTTAATTTTTGATGAAAGAGAGAAAAGGAATGCAGAGAAATGATATAAACAGATTGCTATTAAAGGTGAGCGTACGCATTTTGGAATGCAGGAATTAAACAAATTTTACTTTAAATTTTCTAAATTTAAAATCTCAGAATGACATCTGGATATTTGCTGCAACGTATTAGCAGTATGTTAGTAAACAAAGATGAAAAAAGGTTAAAAATATATAAATTTTTTTCATTTAAATAATTTAAAAATAGAATTATCCTGAAAAGACCTCAAAACAAAACTATTAAAGGAATATGTTTATAAAATTAAAAAAAGAAATATCAGAACCGTTTTAATTGGTGGAGAGTACTCTCGTAAATAAAACCATGTATGCATTTCAAACTGAAGACTATTGTGTTTAGGGTTTGTTAAAATTATTGGGTTTGTTAAAAATGAGTTTAAATCATTTATTTAACTGGCATGACATTTTAAAGTAAAATTATTTTTTACTAACCACAATCAGAGACAATTATAAAGGGAAAATTGATTTTTTAATTTCCGTTTTTTTTCAATTCTTTACCTGGTCCTTGGCTAATAAAAATCCATTTAACTGTAAAGTAAACATCCAATGAACTGTAAAGTACAAGAACTGAGTATCTGGATAACAGAATAATGTCTCATTAACGTGGAACTTTGGAAGTCAAACTTTATTCAGAACTAACCGGAAATATTTATTTTTATTTAACTAAGTAATACTCAAACTTTAATTGAATATCATCGTACTGAATTTCAGCTACACAACAGGTGTGATAGATAATACAAACAAATCATTGTTCTTCTTACGATGAAAGTGCACACAAAGAAAGGATTATCTTAAATTCCAAGTTTAAAGCGTTTAAACGGAGTAACATCTAGTTTCAATACTTTTTGAATCCCTAGGTAACAAATGAAGATATCAACTTAATTTTTTGTCAGTATAATAATAATCTTCATGTGAATATCTGAAAACAATTTTCTACATAATTCGACCTTAGCAGGGGAGAAGAAACGTAAAAACCTTTGAATTATGATAACAAATTTTCCCCACATCCGACCATACCAAACGAGATACTCACTCTAGGCTTGTAATTACTCTTTAGATAAATATCTAAAAATCGTGTTTTTAATTTCGATTTTTTAAGGGGTTTCACCGTGTTTGGCGCAGCGCTTCAACTAACACAGCTACTGCCACTATTACTGTATGTGCGACGCGACTGGCTGCATCTGCCTCCGATTACATAACTAAAAACATAAACAATTTTTTAAAAATGACAAACGAAGTACTGTCACCTCCTAATGGTGTTTTTCGGCTAATTCTAAGAACCGGACAAAATAAGTTTTTACCTACGAAGGACGGATAAGCAGCTTTAATTAGTATCTTTAAGATTGAAGCCGAATAATTTGAAAACCGGATCTTCAGATCATTCAAAGTTTTGGGTTCTGTACTGACCAAACTGTTGCTGTGAACACATATTTATCAATTACACTGATAGATTTATAAATTGAACAAGCTTTAATTTTTATTTATCATTATTATTCTTCAAGAATGAGTTTAGTGAACACAGAGTGTTTCAGAGGCAGAGTCCCTGGCTAGAAGAGATGCGTGAAAGAACAAGCTCTGACCGGCTATTATAATATAGGAATCACTGGCTTAACCAGTGCTTATGTTTGTCATTGAGATGGCAGAGCTATTTTTTTCACTTCTGGAAAAAAAACAGTGTATCACGAAGTTCTACTGGTGAGAATAAGTCATGAGAATAATAGTACTACTATGAGAATAATAGTCAAGTATAAAAAAAGGGTTTTATACCCCAAATTATTGGATTTCATCCCAGATTTCTCAAAAACTACTGCAAACATGGAAACCAGTTTTATATGATTTTTCAAGCTAAAAACTATAAGAAATCACCACTCATTTTCCTCCTTAATTATAGCCCGAAAAATTTCAGTTTGACCTCATTTCATCGGGTTAGCTGAAATCCGTGCGAAATCTTTTACAAGCCGTAACTCGCAAACGAAGCATTTTAGGACATGTGTAGCTTAATCGATAATTTTATCGAGTAGAATAGGTTATGAAAGTTCCGGGAGTACTTCCTGATAACTCTGTATAATGAGATAAAGTGCAAACGTTCACTCGATTGCATCTTCAGGTACAGTTTGACAAAAAATCTTAAGATGGATGATTGAGGTAAGAAATATATACATTTATTAAATTATTTAACGTAGAAAAATAAACAAAATACAGATAAATGAATGTAACTTTTTAAATTATCTATGGCAAAATACAACCAATTTGAAGCTCTTGAGAATCGCTAAACGCTAGATACGCAAATCTTTCCTTAGGGAATTTTACATAGTTGCATGCAATTTTTTTGAAGCTCCTTTGGATTGAACGAGTATTAAATAAGTTAAAGTTCTGCAGTCTAATATTGAAATAGTGCAAATAGTTTTTGGCTTTAAAATTACTTTTAAATACTGCACATTAAAGTTTAAGTTATTATCTATTACTGACTGGAGGAAATATTTTATCAGCGTTTTGCTGCTGAGAGTTCATATTTTCCGGAAGACGAAATGCAATTTTAAAAATGGTTAAAATAAAATGGTTAATATTTTGAGTTTGTTTATCATATTTTCCATCTATCCTGTCTTTTATGATTTACTTTTTTGCTCGTTCATTACAAAAAATCTTCCTCATTCATATTTTTCATCATCATACTAAAAAAAAACAGAATTAATTGACAGACAGTTCACTACGATTTTTGCTTTCGTTATTATCCACTCAATTTTTATCCAAAATATACTCTATAACATCACTTTTTTACCGCTTTTAACTGCGTTGTACTTTTATAACTACTGGCAGACCCATTTTATTTACTATACTTAAATTTTCATATTTATAAAATATTATACATCTTAAAAAGATAAATACAGTTACCCAGTATTGATTTTTATTAGAGTTTGTTACGCAATAATTTTTTAACAAATTATTAACGAATAGATATTAATCTATTCGTTAGATACCCTTGAATAATGCCATCACTTATATGTTGAAATAATAAATATTTCAAAATATAAATAAACACACTCATCTACGTATACTAAAAAAGACATACACTTGCACTTTTAAACTCAAAATATAAAATTCTCTGAACAACTCCCTTGGTCTACAGACCGTCATAGGTTTTCATTTTTTTTTTTGTTTGGGGCGTTAATTTAAATTAAAATTTTGTTTTAAAATATTTCGTTTAGGAAGACTTATTTCGATTTAGAAATGTTTCAAATTGATAAATAATTTAAGTTATAAATTGTACAGTGAATTACATGATAATTATTTTATGTAAAAAATTACGTATTCAAGTAGATTAGCAAATTATACGATTTCCTTAAAATATAAACCTGTGATCAGGTGTTAGCAGATTTCATAAATATTAATTATCACATGAGTGCACATTAAAGTTTCATAAACCATTATTTATTAATCCACTATTTAATACGATAATTTTTATAATTAAGTTCTCTAAATGTGTAATATTTCATATATTAAACTATATTTTTAACAAATTTTGTGTATGTTTTAATTCGTATTAATTCAACACTACTTATTTATGTTGAAATATATTTAATTATAATAAAAAAATGATTCCTTTTTTACTTGATTTAAATATATAAAAATCAAACAAAAATTTGAATTTTAGAAAATAAATTACTAATGTCTTTGTTATTCTGGATATATTTAGTCTTTTATATCATGTTATGAAAAATTCTAAATATATAAAGCAAGTTGGTTTAATGAAATAAGTAACCCACAGGAATGTTAGAAAAATTGTTAATTTCTCATTTCTAATTTAATAAAAATAATATCTTAGTATATCTAATTTCACAACAATTAAAAGTTTCATAGAGTAAGAAATAAGATGAACAATTTTTGATCTTCGTTTTAAATTAAAAAAAAGAAAATGAAATATAGAAATGAAAGTAAAGAATATCATATAATTGTATATTATTAAATTAAATTTTTTGGTTTTAGATTCTCTTCAGATAAGAAATAAAATAATTAACAGCTGTGAAAATTCAAAAGGATTATAAAGCAATTTATTATTACTTCTATCCAGTAATTACAAATTTTTACATAATCTAAAAAAGAAATAAAACACGCCAGGAATTTAATTTTATATTTTTATTTAGTTAGATTGTAATGAAATAATAAAACCCATCTTTAATCTTTTCGTAAGATGGAATTAATTAATTCTATTTCTGTAATTAATTTTGTTGTTTTATTATTATTATTGTTACTACTTAAATTATTACACTATATAAACTAGAGGTTAGAAATTTACACTCCTGATATATTATTTAATACTAAATTTAACTTAATATATTTAAATATTATTTACTGGTTTCAAATAAAGAAAATGTAATCTGAATACATTACAAGTACTTAACACGTGTAAGCCGTTTGATAGAAATCTATCTCTAATTCTATCTCTTTTCTATTTTTCACAAAATAGAAAAAAATATATGATAAGATAATAAAAACCAATAATAAACTTGTAGTTAATTTTTTATTTTTTTTTTGTCTTCAGTCATTTGACTGGTTTGATGCAGCGCTCCAAGATACTCTACCTAGTGATAGTCGTTTCATTTCGGTATACCCGCTACATCCTACATTCCTAACAATTTGTTTTACATATTCCAAACGTTGCCTGCCTACAAAGTTTTTTCTTCTACCTGTCCCTCCAATATTAAAGCGACTATTCCAGGATGCCTTAATATGTGGCCTATTAGTGTGTATCTTCTTTTAGCTATATTCTTCCAAATGCTTCTTTCTTCATCTATTTGCCGCAACACCTCTTCATTTGTCACTTTATCCACCCATCTGATTTTTAACATTATCTTATAGCACAACATTTCAAAAGCTTCTAATCATTTCTTCTCAGATACTCCGATCGTACAAGTTTCACTTCCATATAAAGCGCCACTCCAAACATATATTTTCAAACATCTTTTCCTGACATTTAAATTAATTTTGGATATAAAAAAATTATATTTCTGACTGAAGGCTCGTTTTGCCTGTGCCATTCGGCATTTTATATCGCTCCTGCTTCGTCCATCTTTAGTAATTCTACTTCCCAAATAACAAAATTCTTCTACCTCCGTAATCTTTTCTTCTCCTATTTTCACATTCAGTGGTCCATCTTTGTTATTTCTACTACATTTCATTACTTTCATTTTGTTCTTGTTTATTTTCAGGCTGTAGTTCTTGCGTAGGACTTCATCCATGTCATTCATTGTTTCTTCTAAATCCTTTTTACTTTCAGCTAGAATTACTATATCATCAGCAAATCGTAGCATCTTTATCTCTTCACCTTCTACTGTTACTCCGAATCTAAATTGTTCTTTAACATCATTAACTGCTAGTTCCATGTAAAGATTTTTAATCTTTACAAGATAGGGGATAGGGAACCTTTTCGGACTCCCTTTCTTATTACGGCTTTTTTGTTATGTTCTTCAATTATTAGTGTTGCTCTTTGGTTCCTGTAAATGTTAGCAATTGTTCTTCTATCTCTGTATTTGAACCATAATTTTTTTTAAATTCTGAACATTTGATTCCAGTCTACGTTATCGATTGCCTTTTCTAGATCTATAAATGCCAAGTATGTTGGTTTATTTTTCTTTAATCATCCTTCTACTATTAATCTGAGGCCTGAAATTGCTTCCCTTGTCCCTATACTTTTCCTGAAACCAAATTGGTCTTCTCCTAACACTTCTTCCAATCTCCTCTCAATTCTTCTGTATAGAATTCTAGTTAAGATTTTTGACTACTTAAACTAATTGTTCTGTATTCATCACATTTATCTGCTCCTGCTTTCTTTGGTATCATGACTATAACACTTTTTTTGAAGTCTGACAGAACTTCCCCTTTTTCATATTAATATTATACACCAGTTTGTGTAATCTATCAATCGCTTACTGACCTGCACTGCGCAGTAATTCTAGAGGTATTCCATCTATTCCAGGATCCTTACTGCCATTAAAATCTTCTAACGCTTTCTTGAATTCAGATCTCAGTATAGTTTCTCTTCTTTCATCTTCTTCGACTTATTCTTCTTCCTCTATAACACCATTTTCTAATTCATTTCCTCCGTATAACTCTTCAATATATTCCACCCACATATCAACTTTACCTTTCGTATTATAAATCGATGTACCATCTTTGTTTAACACATTATTGGATTTTAATTTGTGTACCCCAAAATTTTCCTTAACTTTCCTGTATGCTCCATCTATTTTACCAATTCTCCTACCATTATTCTTTCCACTTCTGAAAACGTTTCTTTAATCCACTCTCCTTTCGCTAGTTTGCACTTCCTGTATATAGTATTTCATAATTGTCGATAGTTCCTTTTACTTTCTTCATCACTAGCATTCTTATATTTTCTATGTTCATCCATCAGCTTTATTATATCGTCTGAACCCAAGATTTTCTACCAGTTCTCTTTGTTCTGCCTAAGTTCGCTTCTGCTGATTTAAAAATTTCGTTTTTAACATTCTCCAATTCTTCTTCTACATTTTCTACCTTATCTTTTTTTTACTCTGATCTCTTGAGATATCCTCATCAAAAATCTTCTTTACCTCCTCTTCATCAAGCTTCTCTAAATTCCACCGATTCATTTGACACCTTTTCTTCAGGTTTTTAAACCTTAATCTACATTTCATTATCACTAAATTATGGTCGCTATCAATGTCTGCTGCAGGATAAGTTTTGCAGTCAATGAGTTGATTTCTAAATCTTTGCTTAACCATGATATAATCTATCTGATACCTTGCTGTATCGTTTGGGTTTTGCCAAGTGTATATTCTTCTATTATGATTTTTAAACTGGCTGTTGGCAATTACTAAATTATACTTCGTGCAAAACTCTATAAGTCGGTCCCCTCTTTCATTCCTTTTGCCCAGCCCGTATTCACCCACTATATTTCCTTCCTTGCCTTTTCCAATGCTTTCATTCCAATCACCAGCTGTTATTAAATTTTCATTTCCTTTTATGTGTTTAATTGCTTCCTCAATTTCTTCGTATACACACTGTACCTCATCATCATCATGGACACTTTTAGGAATGTAGACGTTAACAATCGTTGTCGGTTTAGGATTTCATTT
The DNA here is from genome assembly GCF_047948215.1 of Lycorma delicatula. Lineage (NCBI taxonomy): Eukaryota > Metazoa > Arthropoda > Insecta > Hemiptera > Fulgoridae > Lycorma > Lycorma delicatula. The sequence goes on along the minus strand of NC_134455.1, from coordinate 172,668,389 downwards.
TATCCTTATTACAATGAGTCTATCGCTATGCATTTTGAAATACTATACTCTCTTCCCTACCTTCTTGTTCCTTAAGAAATCTATTTCTGCCCGCCCATTATTTGAAGCTGAGTTAATTATTCTAAAATCACGTGACTAAAAGTCGTTTTCCTCTTTCCACCGAACCTTACTGATTCCTACTACATCTGCATTTATCCTATCCATTTCCCTCTTAAAATTTTCCAACCTACCAACCTTTTTTAAACTTCTAACATTCCACACTCCGACTCGTAGAATGTTATTTTTTAGTTTTCTGGTGACCCCTTCCTTAGTAGTCCCCAGCCGGAGATCTGAACGGGGAACTCATTTACCTCCGGAATATTTTACCAAGGAAGGCGCTTCCATCATTTGTATATGAAAATGCAGAGAGCTACATTTTCTTGGAAAAAAAGCAGCTGTAGTTTTCCATTGCTTTCAGCTGGGCAGTACTCAGAGGACTGAGTGATTTTGTTATGGCCGTTTAAGTCGTCCTGACTTACGCCCTTAACAACTACTGAAAGAGCTGGTGCCCTCTTTCAGGAATCATTCCTTAGTCTGGCTCTCAACAGATACCTCTCCGAAATAGTTGCACCTTCGGTCCAGCAACTCTGTAGCACTGAATACTCAAGCCCCCTCACCAACGGCAAGGTCTCATGATTCATAGAGGGAGCTAGTTTATATAAAACAGCTGATTTATTTTTTTTAAATATATATTTACCTTTCTGCATTTTTAGATTTGTATATAGAGATATTAAGATTTTTACATCTAGTGATTTTAACTAAGCTATCAAAATAATGTCCAATCTACTGGATTGGATTTTAAGCTATTTATACAATAGTTTCAGCATGTGGCAACCTTCTGAGAATCAGAGGCTCATAAAACTGAAATTACGGCTTTTGTATACCGAAAGTTGTGCATCATTTGGCACGTATGATCAATATAATTCGTGAATTGGTTGCGGATATAAAAAGCAGCTATACATTTTTTATATAAAAAAATGCATGAATTAATTTTTATTTTGCATCACATTATGTAAAATATAATTTAGATTTCCAACTGGAAAGAATTAATTGATTTGATTAATTGGGCTTTCTCGTAGTAACAATATTACTTTACCATTCTTAATTGGCATTTTCCAATAAAACATACGCAGTTAAAATTTAAAAAAAATTTAAAGTCAATCAGAATTAAGACTGGGAGAATATTCAACACTGTTTATACGCAGTTTTTAGTTTTTACCTCGTAAACCAGTTGATAAAAAAGTTAAATTTTGGCAAGAATATTTTACACTGTATATATTTATCAGTTTTTGCCTGATTTTCTGCTGTAGGTGTAAGGAATATAATTTGTTTTTTAATTTTTACCCGTATTTTTTTGATTTTGCCCAACAGAATATTCCGGAAGATATTCGCCCAAACTTAAGAGAGTGGATCAGACCATCACAATAAACAAAAAATCAATCTACATTAAAACCTTGTCTTGCTTTATTTTCCTTCTGTTCGCCGTTTTGTGTTTCTGTTTTAAATAAATATTTTTATCTTAAGAACGGACTGAGATATTTGAATAAAGTTTGGTATATGTGCTCAATAACATCTTCTAAAAAATAAATAAACTTGAAAAATAAGAAAATGCCGGCCATTTACTAAAGACATTGAGTTGTAATGGCAAATTTGTTTTGTCCCTGATCCAATTTACAGGAAATGTTTTACAAGTTCAGTACTTACATCATTTTTTTATTCATATCCAACATTTTTTATCAATATTTCATATTATTTTTCTTCTTGGAACGCTTAAAAAAGATCGTAGAAATCACTTGTTTATTGTTTAAATTCTTCATTTGCATGTAAGGACACATTACATTAACCCATTGAAGCAGTTGTACTACTGTAATTTATTATTCTAACCTCGTTGAAATTAAATCACAAGTTGGATATAAAAATTTACCTTATCATTGTATGTAATGTTTAGTACAATTATTTGAATTGGTAGGCAAATTTTATTGTCGTAATTTAAATTGTGATGAACTGGGAATAAACCAATAATTCTGTGATAATTGTTGTTTATTGCTGATATTTGCAAGTTATACCAAAACGTAAAATATAAAGCTAGAATAGAACACTCTGAAGTATTTTTTCCCGTACAGAACAGTGTTTATTGGGAGATAAGAATCATCGAAAATTATTGGCTATCTTCGTGAAAATCTACTCAGGCATTCAATTATATCATCAATTAAAATCCATCATGTAAATTATATAAAAAATCTTAAAATAGATTATTTAAACCCATAACACGTTTATTATTTTTTCTGTACATTACTATTTATAAAAATAGCTGTTATTTATTTAATTGCGACACAAATGGTAAAAGAAGAAATTATTTATTACATTACTAAAATTTCAAAACTTTCAGATACATATAAACTTCATAGCACGGCGACAAATGAAAGAGATTGAAAATTTATTTTGTACTGTATTTCACGTATTATTTTAATTTTATTTTATCTCGTAATTTTAAAAGTATTTTATCCTTAATGAACCAAGAATTAATCAAATGTTGCATCATTGTTATTCAATTTTACCTCAATTTTAATAAATTATTTCACAGAATGAAAAAATTTCAAAATGTGTTTTAAAATTAATTTTTAAATAATCTAATTTCTAACCAGTTAATTAGTTGCCTTAATTACCCATCGCCTAATAATTTAATAATAATATTACTGTTGTGATATATCACATAGATCAACGCAATTCATTTAAATGAAAGGCTTACATTATGTAACATAGATATAATTTTAATGTATTTATTGTATTACAATGGCTCATTAGGTTATTTGGTTTGCTTGGTATTTCTCCCGCCACCACCCAATTCCGTCGCCCTAAACCATAAGACCGAATATCTGTACCACAAACGGCTACCGAGCCACAAAACAGTTTAGCGACCAGTGTCCTAACTAGCTCCTAGAGCTAACCTAATTGTGTGAGCGAAATAAGCGTGATACTATACACCACTCGCTTGCGTGTCCCACCGCTCACTTGTCATATATCACTGAAATGGGTTGGCGCATTCTGTCAACTACTAAAACATATGTAACTATCAATAATTGATCTATCATGTCAAAAATAGTAATTCGCTGCCGCGCCTAGGCCGCTGTACCTTGCAGGCAAGGTACTTGCCAGCAAGGATTAAAGCGCTTGGAGCTTTAATCTGGTTGGTAGCCAGCCATATCTCTCGGTTAGCTTCCTACAGCAGCGCGGTAGGAGTCTTTTCCCATAGGTAAACTACTGATGTCGGTTGAACAAAGCATCAAGGAACTCCCACCCGGTTCGACAATGCGGCTCTCGCCACATTGACTCGCCGCTTGTGAATGGCCAATTTCTCCCTTGACTTTTAAGTTTCAGGGTGGCCTGACTTCTGGCTCCCCCAAGAGCTGAACAACCAAACATCATGTGTTCGTTCGATTGAACAAATACTGGTTTAAATTTACATGGTTGGAGAGAACTCGGGCTCCCGTTGCCCTTAAAAACGAAGGAGAGGCATACCATCCCCCAGAACCTGTATAAATCTGCAGAAGGACCTTCCCTTAGTCGTGGCGTGCCATTATTGCTGCCATGCTTCTATTGTGAGGCTGTAAAGCCTCCTTCGCAGCCGGGAGATGAGCGACTGTTCAAAATTTAGAGCCGGTACATTGAAATCACCGTTCCGCTTCGGTACAGACCTGGCTCGAAACCGCATCTCAAATACCTCTGCCTCCCTGCCTCTTCAAAATATCCACATAGCCGCCCGTACTTTCACCACTAAATCGATTGGGAAAGCCTTTCCCAATACAATAGTAGCCTCGTAGAAGGTTGTTTTAAAAGCAACCCAGCGCAGAGCCTTAATTGTATGCACTAGCATATAATTAAGGCTCTGCGCTGGGCACTCCTTAAATTTTGAACAAGTGCTCGATTTCTTTCCAAACTATGTGCCCAAATGGACGCCGCGTAAGAGGTCATACTTTCGAAGACACCTCGGTACACCGTGTACAAATGATGGCCCGACAGCCCGTAATCCTTTCGAGCAATTCTCCTAAGCTTGTGCACCACAGAGACGGCATCCGCTGCTACTTGCCTAATGTGGTTGCTAAACAACAACTTCTCATCAAACAAAACACCTAGGTACTTATGAACTCGAACTCGACTGATTACACAGCCTTTCTACTTAATACGGGGGTTACGACTCTATGATAATTTGTTTGCACCCTTGAGAAGCATAAACTTCATCTTGGGCACAGAAATCCTTAAATTTTGAATGTCCATCCAGCCCTCTGCGGTTGACAAAGCCGCCTGCGCTCGGTCTTGTAGCCGCGGTCGTGAATTACCACGAACTAACAGAAGACAGTCATCGGCGAAATCCTGGGCCATGACCCCTTCCGGGAATTTCGTCCCAAAAATCCGTCGAATCCATAGCAACGGGGCCCTGCGGGCTTTACCTGGTAAAGGATTTTTCCACAACTAGGTACGCATCCTTAAACAGAGTCGTTCGATCCGACAAGTAGTCACGTGTTACGGCCTGCAGGGCTACGGGAACATTGCAGCGTTCCAACTCATACAGGACAGAACTACAACACAAGGAAGGAAATGCTGCCTCTATGTTAATTAAGATTGCCAAAACATATTTACAGTCGCCGCTTTCCACCTCGCCAAGAGCATTTAAGATGCAATCCTTGATGCCAACCCCTTTCATGAAACGATTCTGGCCTCGCTAATTACGTTAAACTGTTTTATAAAGATATTAAAAATACAAATCACTTATTCCTCTTAAACTTTCTTTCATGTGTATAACTAAAAACCGAACCTAGCGTAGCATATTTTGATACTGTATTAGTTTCAGTAAATTAAACTGGATATAATGTGGTTCAAGAATTTGAAATTTCTTTCAAAACAAAATTGCATGACTATTTTAAGCTGGTTTTTTTATCTGTTTCTTCTTCTCAAAAGCAAATTTTAATTTTAACTCGCTTCTATTACAGAAATAGTTGGAGTTGAATTTATTAAACCATAACACTCGTTTGCTGTAAAAATAAATTTTGTGAAATTTAATACTAATCGAAAGATTTAGATTATTAATTCCTAAAACAAACTACAATTAAAAAGTTAACATAAAAAAATTAATATAGTGGGTGATATAATTTACAAGTATAATGTTTATTTTATATATTGTTTTAATTTATTCTGTTAAATTAGAAAATTCCAAATAAATTATGGATTATATTATAATTATAATTCATCATTACTATCTCTTTCACAACATTTTACATTAATTTATGGACCTACACAAATGTTTCATGATTGAAATTCTCAGAGTAAAAATATTTTCAAAATTGTAATTAAAATCTGAGGAATCGGTTTGCTGTAATCATGGAAGGAAATGTAAAAATTACTGAAATATGTAAGGCAATAAAGTGGTATGTAGGTAATAATTATCTACTACACTTGATTTTACTGGAAAATTAGTTATAAACATTTTCTTACTTTTACAATATAGAGCTTTCTGTGAACTTTAATAGACTTTTCTCCGTATTGTTCGTATATCTTCAAAGAACTTGAGAACTATTTTTTTTTTCTTTTAGCTGACGGAATCAATTTAATTTAATTTTAGTAATCCACTAAAATTAATATTCACATTTATTGCTTAAATGTACATTCGTATTTTATTTCAAATTCATATGTATTTTATAATTTACCAATCTAATTAATAAATATGCATAATCGTATAAATGAAAATTAAAAAGGAATTACAAAGGGAATCACTCCTCTTGAGAAAGATTATTCAGTGTCAAAAATTCAGAAAAATTATAAAAATAAAATAGAACTGCAATAGATTGAAATTTCTGACAAAACTTTCGTTTGTTTCATTTCGTAATGTTTAGACACATTAAAGTATACCTAAACATTATTTAGGTTTGTTAACATATCTACCTTCCAGGTTTTCTGTCAATTTTCTAATTTATTTTTCAAACAATCATAAAAAAATCACAAAATATTACAATGCATTTCCATAAATCACACTTATTTAATGATAATTGCAGTGTAATTGCGTAGTGCACTCCAAATTGTAATGAATTTCTGTAAAGGGACAATGAGTTCAATTTTTCCATTTTATTTTTTGTTATTTCCAAATAGATTTTTCTGTACGAAAAATGGTCCTGGTAAATGATTCCTACCCTCTAAAAAATATTTGAATTATTTTCAATAGTTTTTTTATACAACTAATAACAATATCAATTGGGCAGATAAAGTTCGTAACAAGGAATCTTAAGATAAACAAGAGTGCAGAGAAATTTACGCAGAATCTTGCTTAGGTAAGAACTAGTTTTGTAGGCGAGAAAATACAAAAACAGCCAGTTTTAACTAATCTAGAGGCAGGAGATGAGTGTAGAGTAAATTCTATTGAGGATACAAAGTTTGAAATTTTTAGTAAACGTAATCAAGAATATTGAATTTTGAAAAACATCATGAAACGGCTTGATATCTTAGTGTACATGAAAACTGACCGTATTCAAGTGCAAGCAGTTAATGTTATTTATCTTTTTGGTTGTCGTAGCGAGTTCTTCCTGAGTAAAATCAATGCTATCTTCGAAGAAAAAGCGTCAGATATTACTGATGAAATATATCATGTAAAGTAAAATCCTTAAACGTTGATTGCAACTTGAAATTTCCTGCTTCCCACCTATGCAGTATCAAATCTGACGTTTGTAAATTGGTTTTTCTTTAATAGATACATGTTTCTTTCTTTCTACCCCTATCTTTGTCGTTGCTTGTGGAAAAAATAAACTACTCTTCATGCAGCAGTAAATAAAAATGCAACATATACATGCGCGTGCGCGAGCACACACACAATTTTTCAGAAGATCAGTGACTCAACCCAATCTAAAAACATCGATTCCATTCTGAGTGCAAAAGATTTTTTTGGGTTTAGCTGGTTCAAAACTTACCGTATAACTTTAAGAAACTAACCCTATCATAATATAATAATCTTGCTCCAATCGAGTAGTCGCCTAAGGGATATCAGTTCTTCTGAAGCAAACAACTACGGAAGTGAGCCAGAAGACTTGTTTTAAGGCTGAAAGAACAGGTTTGTCACGATTGTGGTGGAAGCAGAAACAATCTATGACACATCCGGCTAAATAAGAAAACATCTGCCAGAGGAATAGGTTTAAAAATCCATCCTGACCTAAACATTAAGGGGCTTTTTGCAATTGTCTAAAATTCATTCATGTGACGATAAAGGATTTTCTTTACTTGATACATCTTCATGTCACTGGATCCTAACGATCAACTATGGTACTATTTTGTTCTAACTTTGCAGACAGAGAAGTGCCTGATGAATCGAACTGCTGAATCAAATTTGGATTCATTTTCCTAGTAAAATTTTATCTTACCCTCCCCACCACCATTTAACACAGAAAAGAAGGAACAGAGAATAGCTTCATTGACTCCTTAAATTAAGATTCTGAAATAATCATTTAAGAATGATTTCTTATAGCTTGTTAAAATGTATTCCAATACTAGCCCAATAATAAAAGTGTTAATCCTACATACAACTGTTTTATCTAATTGACATAAATCACTTTCTTTATTTAAATCCTGTGAATCCAATGGAAAACAACGGAAAACAGAATAAAAAAAGGAAAGAAATACAGATTACTTCCTTAAACTCTACTTATAACCAGAGCCTTTCTCAAATTTAAACTCTCTTGTCCGTAAAGGTGAAATTTAATTCGATAACAAGAAATAATTTTAAGCCTGTGAATAGTTATCTTCATTTATTAAATCGTATTCAAACGTAATCCAAATGAAATTTACTAAAAAAAAGTAAATACTTTTTCACTAACTTTTGTATATGACAGATTTTATACAATTACTGTATTACTTAAAAGAAGTATCATAAACAATACTATTTACTATGTTTCCTAATGTATGGTTTAATTTTCGTTTGCTTTTCAAAAACATTATCAACGTTTTTGATACCAAGGTTTTACATAATTTATAGGAATGGATCGAGTAATGAATTACGCAAATCTAATAGTATCAGCAATGTCCCACCATTCGTTCCGTGATTCCACTACTCTATATTCTATAAACGTTGCGACAGTATCTTACTCGTATCTTCTTGCAACTTATTTTGTAAATGAGTAGTCAGAAAAAAGTCTTGGCTATATCCTATGAATAACATTATAAGTTCTGTCATTATTCTTTCTAAAATCCGTAAGGGGTGATTCCCTTACAAGTGCTTAATTCCACACTTACTCAAACCAACCCTTATGTAAATATGGACATAACAATAGTCACTTTCCTTTCTAGGAGTGCCTATTCCTAAATTCATTCAACAAGACTCTTTTTACTTTAAGATATTTTTCCCTCGTAAATTAGAACACGTGTTTTTTAACGGATGAAAATTTATAAAATTGCTGTTAGTTCTTAATAATTTATTTTTATTTTTTTTTGTAATTAGGTTAAATAGATATGCTCTATATAATACAATAATATTTTTAAAACACTTCATAGTGTTTTCTGGCATTTAGCTATAAATTCTCTCAAATAATATACTTTTATTCAGAACTCATCAAGATTCATCAGCGTCTTTATAGAAGGCAGTCTTTAGGAAACATTAATAAAGAACGACGGTACTGAATACGTTTAATTAAGCCTAATAAAATATTTGATCCGTTCAACTGTGACTGTGATAAAGGTGTAAACAAAATAAGAATTTCGTTAACATTTTAAATACAAATATATATGATTAAAAAAATAAATATATACAGGCCCCAGTGCGCGCGCGCGACCCCCACCCAACCAGCCAAAAGACACACACACACACACACACACACACACAGAGAGAGAGAGAGAGAGAGAGAGAGAGAGAGAATTTTTATTTTTTGTGTGCGCTCGCTCGCGCGCGCGCATATGTGTATTACGCGCGTGTGTAATATTTTTTTAAGGTGATGTAAATGATAACCAGCAGATTTTATTGACACCAAAATAAAGCTTTATTATCAGGTAGAGTTCAAATAGCGTAAGCGTAAATTCAAATTCACGCTTACATATTTTTAATTTGGGTTTTGAATTTAAATTTAGTAATTTCTATTTAAAATCCTCCATATAATACTCCTATTTAAAATTTTATGTGGTTATCATTTTATCCAATAGAAGTGTTAGAAATCTAAATGTTAATTATATAAAGTTATATAAAAGTAAAAGTTAATTATGTAAAAGTAAATATAACATGATGTTAAGAAAAACGCCTTAAAACAATTAAATGTATTAAATTTATATATATATTAACTAAATCCGACATTCACAATTTCGAAAAAGTAAGAACGCATTATTATGCTGGTCGTTGTTCCTTCTAAAGTGTTGAAAAGATTATCAACTCCAGTATAAAAACTTTGTTGAGAATATGTACATATTACATAGCAATCTAATGAAAAGGCATTTTCTTTTTAAATAAACGCTGAAATGAATTCTGTTTTCCACATTTCCACATTAAAACAAAAGAACATTTTAAAGAGAGTACTTTTCGTCGTATTAATAATTTTCTTCGTATAATTGCAAAAAGCAATTTATAATTTAAAATAATTAATTAACAGTGAAAACTAAGAATTTTTGTAAATAATGTTTTCAATAAAGAATTATTCAGATGAAATAATTAATAGTTTTATATAATTTTTTGTTGTGAAAATATTTTTTTTTTATTACCAGATAATAAAATCTTGATAGAAAAACCCCTTATTTTATTTATTCTAAAAAAGGTATGAATATTTTTTTTCTGTTTTATTTATTGCCTTTTATGTAATTATTAAGTCATTTTCTGATATACAGATATGTTTTTGTCCATTATTAGTATTTTAATTACCAGCTTGTTAGTTTTTAAATAAAAAAAATTTACAATTTAGAAATTTACCAAAAAAACAGTTCATAAGAAAATTATGAAATAGACCATTATCCATATGGTTACTATTTTTCAAAATTTATTGTAAAACATTCCGGATAAAAAGTAAAATCACTATGAATAAAAAAATAAATACTTTCCTAACTTACACAAACAATATAAATAAATCGATAATAAGTAAAACAATAAAAAATATGTAATCATATATTATAATCTCGCACAAATATAATTTCTTACTTATGCATTATTTATATTATAGAAAAAAGGTTGATTACATTTGGCAAATTAACCCTAAAATTCTGGATTTAAAAATAAGTGTGTATATTTAATGTTCTCGTTTTATGCAAATTTATTTTTAAAACCAATCAACAAAATTAAAAATATTCTTCAGATGACAAAATATTCTAGATTTGCCAAAATTATTTAAATAAGTTTAATCAACTGCAAAAGAATGAGTTCATCATTCATTAACCGTACAAAATCTCATATTTCTTTGACCAAAAAGTTGGGTCCCATTCTTCTACTCTCCTTCCATTTTTCTATCATTTTGTTATTATTTAGAAAAATATGGAATTTTAAATTATTCTTACTGATCTTATTGGATGCTTTTACCGATAGAATAAAATAAAATATGAATTACTAATTATTTGGTCTCATGTCTAACAAAGATTGGTTATAAACCTTAGCAAAAACATTTTAATCGGTGAAGTTTTCAATTAAATTGTCAATAATATAACAGGACAACAAAAAATAAAAAATAAAAATAAAAATAAAAAAAAAGATTGGAATTAAGATAAAGGTAAGTGAATTAGAATGTATTTTTTATGCTGAATCTTAAAATGAAATCAGTTTTTCGTCATCCTCTCACGATTTTAGTTATGACCCGCTAAAACACTGAGAAACTTCTCAAATAATAGAATAAAAAAATAATAATATCGACTACAATTACAATTAAAATTCCTACCTGTATTTTGCGACATTAAGGTTTATCTTAATTTTTTTCTTATTATCCTTTTGTTTTCAGTGAAGTCTTCTGCTTTTATTATCCAGTAGTAGTCACTCATCATAGGTTCATCCCATCTGCCTTATAAGGTTTTCCATCTTCAATATATCTTGGTGGAACTTTTCTCTTTGTTTGTCGTTTATGTCACCAATGTTTAGTTTAAAGAAAAAAAGTCCAGATGAGAACGTGAAAAATGAATTTTCTATGACATTCTGCAGCCTACATTTTTGTAGTTCACTAAGAGTTCATTGATAAGCTGTAGTTCTTTGGGATTCAGTTTTCTGTCAAATATATTTTCTGGAATTCATTTTCTTATTTGTGGCCCGATGAATATTTCCTCTTTTAATTTGGTTTCACTTAAGTGTGAAAAAATCTCATCTAAATATTTAATGCCATCTCCACCTTTAATGTTTTTACAAAATTCTTCATCAGGCCTAATTTTATGTGTAGAGCTGGTAAAATAGTACGATCTGCTTTGACAAAGGCAATATTGACAGCATATTTCTTTCCTGGGGTAAACTTCTACCCAATCGTTTTGCCAGTCTTTAATTGCGTAGTGTTTATCTGTAGCCCGATTATACCAAAAATACATGTAAAGCCACTCTGGAGACCGAGAAGAAGCCCTATTACTTTCAGGTCAGCAATGATTCGTCATGACTGTTCAACATTAGTGATTTTAAATTATTTTACATACAGCATGTTCTACCGGTATAGAAGAAAACTTATTCGAGTTATGCAAAAACACTGCCTTTTAAGCTTCTTTTTGATGAAATTATAAATAAACGCCAATCATGAATAACATATTCAATGTACAATTCTGACATTAGTCCCTTAACATCATGGCAGGAACAAATTAAACCATCTCTTTTAACGTATTTCAGTAAATTTTTGTTTCGATTTCTATATAATAAAGTTTTAGTATTTTTGTTTAATAAATTACCTTCTTTAATACATTAAACTAGAAGTTCTGTATGTTCTTTCGACAAATACAAATCACGAATTAAGTCGCTCAATTCGGCTTGTATGATGAGGTGTGGTTCAGTATTTGATTTCTCTGGAATATAACTAATATCTGTTAAAGTTGAGGATTCATCGGTTGAGTCTTTTGGGAAATCAGAAATTTCTTTCCAAGAAAATGAAATAGTAGGAGTCAGTAAATCAACACCATGAAGTACTTGGTCTCATAGCTGAACGAACATTTAGGTATGCAATACTGCGTTTGTTGTTTGAATTGAAACCAGTAATAATTGTTAAGCAAAAATAACAATCATGGTAATGGTTAGTAGGCTCTCTCCAAATCATAGGTACGCCAAAAAGCAAATACTTTTATTTTCTTTTTAACCATTGGGTTAGTTTAACATCGCACTTTATGCATGCTACATGTGGAGCCCAGGATTTATCTTGGTCTCCCAAGGGACAGTCAAAATAATGTTTGTAAGCAGTTATCAGCTGATTCGATAATGGTTTTCGTTGACTTTTCGTGGTGAATTCGCCGTAAACGTAATAAAAAATATCTGGAGAATTTATACAATCCCAATTTTTATTCAATATAAAATTCAATTCAACTCGCTGACATGTCTATACATGTCTGATTTGACATGAAATGACATCATTTGACTGTTATGTATCAAATGTAGGTTTGCAGCATGTATCAAAATATAAATCAGATGTAAATAAGCAAATTATGGGGTGTTTCATAATACTTTAAAAGATTAAGTCACTGTTTTCATACAAAACTACTTTCAAAAAAAAAGAAGTGTTTTTATAAACAATACGAGAATATAATAGTTGCGTTCTTTGAAAAATGTGGATGGTTATTTTCTAACTCAAATATGGTTTTGTTAAATAACATAGTAAACTAGCGTACAGTAGACTGCAGTATTGTTACCTGACAAAACTGATCACAATTTTAGCCATATATTTTATGTAATTTTGATTTTTCATATTTTTAAAATTAATTAATTTTTATTTATTTATTTTTAACCTTTACATCTACTTTTACTGAATTTTTAACATTGCATATGCGATAGCATATTTTTTCAGGATATCGGAGTTTTATGGTATAGAATTATGTGTACGACTAATCATTGTTATAATTAAGGTAGCAGCTGTTCCAAATTTTATTCCATTTTAAACCTGTAAAAACAGGATTTTCCCGTTCTTGTGCGGACAAAACAATGTGATAATTGTATTGTAAGCTCATTCCTTTGATGGGTTTCGTCCGAAAGAGTATTTTACTTTATTAAGTAATATTACTTTCAATTTAATTTAAGTGATTTTCAGTTTAGATAAAATAATTATATTTCATTCATTAAATTTACAGAACCGTACACGCAGCCTTGATTAGATAAATAAGTTATAATTTTTATCAAAGGGCCAAAATAATTTGTTTTGTTTAACTTTACGAAAAGTGGTAGAATACTCGGACAAGAAACGTTTTGTTATTTTTACTTTAATAAACACAAATTCAGATATGTTGGATGTGAACGGAATAATTGAAAGTTTCTGGATACTGATATGACTTCCTTAGAAGAAGATAGAATAGATTTAGATAATTAAAAATAATAATTTGAGACAGAAAATAGAAGTTAGAAACATATTTTGGATGAGGTGAACAAAAAAAAGGCAGTAGGTTTGGAACAAGTGCGACACTAAAGAATTAAGTTATTTATTCCACATTTTTAATTTTCAAATATTCCTACGTATAGTATAGTTAAGGGCTCGAAAAAAAACATTTTGAGGAAAATTTTGTAAATGGGGGCCAATTAAAATTTTAAAAATATAGATTTTGATATTTTCTAAATTTCTTTTGTCTTATTTAAACTTTTAATAATAGTATTACAATAAAATTTCATCATACTTCCCTCGATCGCTGAAAAAAGAATCGTAAGTAACTTTTTATTGGCTTATAAATTTTTCAGTGGAATTTTTTTAAATTTTTTTCATTTAATTGTAAGCCTAGGTAAATTAAAAGTTTTTGTGGGAGGTAATTTTAGGGATAGAAAAAAGTAAAAAAGTATAATTTTTTTGAATTTTTCATATTAGAATTAATAAATAACCAATACAGATAGTATAACAACTTTGTTGTCATATTTTTTTTTTATATCCTCAGGTAATAACATAAATTATGTTAAACAATTTCACATCGTAGAGACCTAATACTTTACAAATTAAAAGCTGTTACAACTTCATACATCAGGAATGCTGGGAAAGTTCATACATCAGAAATGCGAATTTTATCAGACTTTTTTAAAATTTATATGTACATTCAACCTTTGAGAAATCAAATACTAGGCTATTATTTTTAATTCATCTCGTGAATTTCCAGATTTTTTATAAAATAAATCCCCGTTTCAATTAGGCGTTGAAAATATCTTCAGATGAACAATCTGGCGTGTTTAAAATCAGTATTTTGATTTGAATTGCAGGTTCATTATAATTGTATATATTTCAAATAGTGTAGACGATTAATATAACAAATAAATAACCTTCAGAGTATATTATATTAACAGCAGACAAGTTACGATTAACACCTTAAGTGTAACATTTAACACGTAATGTAACAGTTACGATTAACACCAATAATATCATGCAATTGTACATAACTTATAAAATCATAGTTTTGTCTTTATCAAGACAACAAAGTTACTAGACGCGTATTGCCAAGTCATAAATGAAATTTTTAAATGCATGTTTAGAAAAAATTATGATCACAAATTATAGATCAAATAGAATCACAAATATTTTGTAATAATTGTCTCAAAACAAAAATTGTAATTACATTCAGTTTTTTAAATATATAATGAATCAAAGTTACAATCAATTATACAATAAATGAAATAAATCATAATGCTCATAATAGTCAAAAGTAACTAAGTAGTTCTATAAATAATGCGATTATCTAGTATATACCTAGCATTGCACTAATCTAGGATTTCTTATAATATTATACGTGATGCTTTATGCATTAAGAAGTATTCATTGGTCAGAACAATCATGTCGCCAATGGAAATTATGTATACATTATCTAGGGTAGGCTAAACCTCTATCCTAGGCTTAACCTACTTAACCTAACTCTAGGTAGGCTTAACCTCATTCATCCTCTGAAGTATTTTCTACACGGTAGTTACCGGAGGCTAAACAGGAAAAAGAAAGGCAAAACCTCTAGAGTGAGTGTACCTAGCATCGCAAAGATCTAGGATTTCTTTGGTAATATTTTTCGTGAACTCTCATACGTCAAGATGTATCCATTGGCCAGAAAAATTACATGTCAATGGCAGATTGTAACTAGAGTCACATAGCTCTAAGATTTCTTTAACAGTGTTTTTCGTGCTGCCTCATGCGTCAAGATGTATCGAGCACGGCTGTCTGTTCTTACATAATCCCGCTCGAACAGTCAAAAACTGAAACGGTCCTAATATATGAGCACCGGCGAGGTCGGAGCGAAATCGCTTCCCGAATCTGCCGCAGGACCTTAAATTTTCTTGGCCATACGAACTACGAAATAGGGACATCGACGCACAAAGTAAACGTCCTTATTTAGCCGACGGTGGCACTACTGTAACACACTACGCCGATGTTTTGTGTAACACGCAGTAACGTAGGTTAACTGACCACCACCGATCGTTGTACAGCCCCGACGACGAGAACGTAGAACACTGCTCTTGCTGAAAAAGCAACCGGTAATGCAATGCAAGTATGCAGTACGGGACCAGAAGCCGAGAAGCGATCCGTTATCAGAGATAGTGTTACACGGGACAGTACCATACAGCAATTCTATTTTCACAACTTAGAAATAAGTGACTTTAAATATCTGCAAAAAGAACCTAGCACACCAAAACCCATTAAAAAGTGTGTTGATGTAGTTTTGTACTGATCTATTTTTAATAGGAAATCATGATTTTCTTATAGTTTATATTCTAGTTGTCTTTTAAAAATAAACATATTAGATAAGAAAGGAAACCCACCGGGTTGGTCTACTGGTGAACGCGTCTTCCCAAACCAGCTGATTTGGAAGACGAGAGCTCCAACGTTCAATTCCTAGTAAAGTCTGTTATTTTTACACGGATTTGAATACAAGATGGTGGATATCGGTGTTTTTGGTGTTTGGGTTTCAATTAACAGCACATCTCAGGAATGGTCTTCCTGTACAGGAATACACTTCATTTGCACACATACATATCATCCTCATACATCCTCTGAACTATTACCTGAACGGTAATTACCGGAAGCTAAACAAGAAAACGTAAAGAAAGATAAGAAAGGAAACCCTACAGACCGACGCTTATTAAAAAATAGCTTTTACTTCTTATAATCACTGTCAGTTGCTACTTAAATGACATTTTGGGTGTTTTAAAATACAGTACGTATATATTAAAGTATAAATAATGGACGCTACTAAAAAGGCCAGAATCTATCTTTTCGTATAATTTACAATATTCCTGAAACGAAAATATAGTATTCATTTGTTTATCTTTTTAATCAAAACATTCAAAATATTTATACGAATATAGCTGTGATATTTTGCCGAATCTGAAAAATATAAAAAAGTAATAACAATACTTATATCAACATGAGTTAAACGGTTAAATAATTATATATAATAGGTATTATTTAAATAGAATATACTATGGAAATTACAAAGATCATTTCCATCGCATTATTATATGAAATGCGTCAAAAGATGAATTTTTATTGAGAATAAGGTTATAGAATTTTGTTATCACACCTATTTTTGTAAGATTGCACGAAGAAAAATGTTGGGTGAGATATTTATTACAAGCTTGGGATGGGAGTGTAAATTCAGATGAGGAAGCCTTTTGTTGGGAATGCTTGGGGCAGTTTAGAATTGATGGATCCAGCCCATCTCAAAAGTATTCTGGTTATACAACAGAGGATTGCAGAGAAGGCACCTTATATCAAGAATCAGGCTGTTCATAATAGACGACATATGTAAACATCATACTTACAGAGTTTACACGCACTTGCATTTATATTTCACGTGTTTCTTTTGAACTTCCCTTACAATCTTCTACCATTGCATTAACAAATTTGATAGGATGCTGCAAATATTTTTTGAAATGCCATGTTTACCGTATTATATTTAAACTATATTTTCCTTTGTATAAACGTCTGGAATTCGTACTATTCCTATAAAAGAATTTATTTTATTCACTTTATAAAAATGATGCTTGCTTTTATTAATTATTAACTTTTATTAATTAACTTCATTTTCAACATTTATCTTAAAATTTACTGCTTCTTTAGGTTATGTATTCATAAATAAATCTCCCATATTAACAACTATTAAACTACAATTAGTAATTTAATATGGTAGTGTATAAGTTTTTATATAAAAGCTTGGTTTTAAAAATGTCTTATTCATGGCTTTTTGACCGTAGGTTACGCTAAAATTTATACAAATAAAATTTACAAGAATAACACAAATGTAATGAGTACTTATTACTCGGTATCAGTTAATGCAATTGTAGAAAAAAAATCTGATTTGAAGACCACTTGAATTCCTTGTACGCTTATTAAATTACATATACTCATTTCTTCCTGCACTTCATTTGATCTTATTTCATTTGAAAGTGAGATGCGATTTTCTAATTCATTAATAAAGTGGAAAGTTACACAATTGCATTGTGGTGAACACCACAGCATTAAATTTTTGGTGGGGTTCCGTATCAGCATTTTTTTAATTAGTTTAATTTTTTTTTCCACGTCGTTCATATAATTGTGTGGTGTAAGTGAGAACGTGTGAGATCCGTAATCATGCATACCTCGGTTCGAATCCGTCTTCATATACATATATTTTTTTGAAAACTCTTTTTTTAAATTTAAATATATTGATTTATTAATAATTACTAATCCGTGCAAAATTTTTGAATTAAAACGGAATGTACATAAAATTTTATTTCACTAATAGCTTCTCATTTTTTTCATATTTTTTTTTCAATCGGAGATTAATAATAATTAATATATTTAAATTAAAAAAAGGTTAAAAAAAAGGAAATTAATTCGGATTCAAACCCTTGTAAGATCCAAATATTACGTTAATGAAAATTTTATGTTTGTCAGCGTTAGCTATATTTTTCTTTTTCAATCTTTGAAAACACGATATTTGTTTAGATTTTTTCTTTGATCATTCCAAAATTAAAGAATAATGACACCACATAATTTTTTTATTTTTATAATGTGAAATAAAATAAAAAAAACAAAACGATTTGACAGTATTCTAAACTATCCAAAGTACATTTACAGTAGGCATTGCCGTTTGGCAGGTATAAAACTTGCAAAACAAATTTTAGAGCCTTTCACAGACAGAATCCGTTATAAGACACACTACTGTAAGGAATAGCGGTATTATATACACGTAGAAGTAATTTAAGATCCAGTTGACGGAGACACCGGTAAACAGTACATTAAAATCAGTGATTTGATGGGTTTTAGCACTACAGTGTCAGAACACTACACACAGCTGTATAGTTTCTCGGTGGTGAGATATCAGTGACGGATTTGGTTACTTCCATTCCACTAATTGCCATACAATCTACTTTCATTCATTACTGATTTTATTTATTTATATTATGTACACAATTATTTTTTTATACATTTATTAAAAAATAGATATAGATAATTTTGAATTTATTGATAAAATTTGCTATGTACATACTCTGTTGATGTATGCTGAACTGACTATTCCAATAAATCTTTTAAAAAATCTGAAATGTATTATTTTTTTTTAGTTTTAAATGATTATAAAAATGTTCTTCTAATATCAAAGTAAGTACATCGGTTGTTATCATCTTTTATGATAAAAAAATAATAATACAATAAATAAGAAACTTTAACATTGATGTTCAAGAAAGAAAAGTTAGGAAAGAGATTAGCCAACAAAAAATATAACACCGTCTATTCCGTGTCAAAACCTGTATTACCTTTATCTATAAATTTTACATCATCTTTTAGCATATAGCATAAAATAACAAAAAAACATTATCTAATAATTTTATAATTATATATAAGACGATTTAATCATTAAAATTTTGACTAATTACATACAATTCATTTTAATTCAACACTTTTTTACTTTCAAGCAGTTTTCAGTTTTAAATTCAATTATTAATATATATATATATATATATATATATATATATATATTAATAAATTCAATTATTAATATATATATTAATAATACCACTTAAGAAATAAAAATTTCTAGTTGAATTTGTAGAGAATTTAATTTTGAGAAAAACTATGTAAACTATTGAAATTAAACAAAAATTGAAAATTTCAATTTTATAAACACGAAACAGACAAACTGGATCTGAAAAGTGGAATAATTAAAAAAAAAATTTTTACATAAAATTGCCAAAAATAATAAAATTAATTTGAAAGATATCCTTCTAAAAACATATTAAACATTTTTATTTTCTATATAGGTTAGTAATAACTGCTTATTAACAATTAAATTTAGTGACTATTTTGGATATTCATTTGAGCATTGTTTGTGCTGTTATTGTTTGGTCAGCTATTCTCAGTGGGTGGACACCACAAACTTTCGCGTAATTAGTTGACAAACTTGTTAATTTATGGAAATGTAAATAAAAATGGATTAGCTGCTCCGCATGAATACATCCAAACCCCGAACGGGAAGACACCTGCCTAGTGACGTGCCGGTCGCCACAGAACACCTACCGTTATTAGCACTGATGGGCTTTAATGGGAGTTGTCTATCGCCATCTGATTTTTTACATCTCATAGTAATAAGCTTGGCCTGATTAGGATGTCACCGATGTAAATGTCTACCGAGACATTTACATCGGTGATTTATTAACTCTACTTTTGCCTACGCTGTAGGCCTCGTCCGGATATCTTGAATGTTCTACATCATTTCCCGCTGAACTAACTAACCGAGTTTCCGGAAGCACGAACCAGTTCTACTTTATTAAGCCAATTTCTGTGAATGTCTCGAAATTCGAGGCAAATTTAACCACATCATACCACCTAAAAATGTTGCTCACAACAATGAAATTTAGTCCTAGTTCCCTTCCTGAACTCAACTTTGGTTCATACCCAACACCTTGGTTAAATTATGGACTCCGGTCTGGTCTACAAGAGAGAGGCGGACAGACTTCCAACTACCACTCAGCTCCATCGCAGAGTCCCGCGTGACATTCACTTGCTTAACCATCGTCGAGATGCCACTACAACTCACGGCTGCATGGTAACCCATGCCCTCGGCGGTGCAGTCGCCGTTCCGCAGACAGCTTGTACAACTTAATAATCACCACAATTCTAACTTGGCATAATGGTGGCTCGCCGCCATTATGCCTTCGGCTAATCAACTGTCCAGCCGGTCCCTAGCCACCCGGAGTCCTACTCTACTAAATCGCCTCGGCCATCCTGCGCGGGCGAGAAAACGGAGGAAGCAAGCCACAATTGTCCAATCTCTGCGAGTCCTGCAGTTGACTCGCAAAACAAAGAAGGAGTTTACTCTCTCAAGTTCCCTAACAACTCAGGTACGTTCAACTTCGTACCGGGGACAGACATACAGGACATGGTCCAGAGTATCATCAACCCTACAGTCCGGACACAAGCCGGAGTCATATAAACCAAACCTACCCAAAATATTTCTAAAGCCACCACGTTCCGAAAAGAGTTGGTTTTATGTCGATTGGGGGGAAACCCAACTAATTACCCACAACTACCTAACATTTGGAAAAATACATTGCATGTATCGACCAGTAGAAGAACCGTTCCACCTATCTTGCCAAGAGTCAACACCTGGTCTTCAATTTCTCGCAAACGGCCTGAAGCAAGAAGGCCTCCCTTCTAGGAAATATAACACTTACTTTGTTCTGTAGCTAAAATGTCAGTGGGTGCCATGCCGGCGATCACAGTGACTGCTTCTCTCCCTCTCTTGAGACAGTTCTGTAGCCACCGACAGCTAACAATAGAAGACGCTGGGCTCGCAAAAGAATATTCCTATAACATTGGTATTGTAAACGATGAGCCCAGACGGACGCAGCATACAACATTATGGCCTCACAGACACCTTTGTAATGAATACCAATGGTACGATAATTTAACCCCTAATCGGAATGGATGACTCGACGGACGCCAAAGAAGGAATCGATGGCCTTCTTTGCTACAACCTGGAGGCAACGTGCTAACAATCCATTCTGATACCATCATATCCGGGCCTAAAAATTTCTAGCAAGGCTACAAATTACTTGACGGACTTCGACCTCAGGAATTTCTGAATACAAAATCTCAGAGCGAAAACCTAAAACTTCCCTGCGAACACGTTGATGATTCAAGGTTTCACCAACCTCGGTATCATCTAAGAGCAGATTATTTTCAAAAGAGTGGGGACACGATCTTTACCTATAACAATTCCAACCTGGGTCGAGAAAGCAGACAAAAGCATGTCTTTTTTCGGCTTATGACCAAGTACTGTATAGACAACACCCCGTGGGTCTTTACTTCCCTCCTCTTGCACAAAAGAGCGCCAGGAATCACGTTTAGACCTAACCTTATGAAAATTCTCGGTCCTCTTCCGACGATAATCCGCAATCAAGACTACACGCCGATCAGGATCACCTTCACGTTGTGCGGCTGTCCTTACCCGGTCCACAGTCCGCTTTATCATGGTCAATTCCTGAGTCCACCATCCAGCTAATTTCTTTTGGCCTGTGCTTCTGAGAATGGCCTGCTCAGCGGCTTCAACTACCGCAGAAGAAAAATTCTTTGTCAGGTTGTCTAACAGGACCACGTCCAGACTTCGAGCAAAAATTCTAAGCCTGGCCGTAAGAACATTTGAAAACCTTGGCCAATCCGCACGCCTGTGCAGGAAGCGCCCCTGCTGAACGGGAATGTCACCCATAAAGGCGACGCGCAGCCCAACTACTCAATCAAATACTATTAGCCGGTGATCGCTCTCGCAATCATCGACTACCGAACAGTTAAGAATCCTACCGGGGATATCCTTACCAATGGTAACATGGGAGGCCCTCCGCAAACCGACTTCACTGGCAAAGGTAATCAATTCGCCTACTACATTTTAAACATCAAAATGATGCTTTGCGATGAAACCTTTGATCAATTCGCCGTCATCATCCATGATACCACTATACCAAAAAAGCGGTTTCGTATTCGCATCAACTCCTATAAGAATAGAACTACCTGCTACCAGTCTAACAATTCTTGCCCAAACTATGTCCAAGTCATCCACGGCAAGCTTAACAACTACGTGAAGCGTGTCAGAGGCCTACCGTACGAAGACACTATCTAGACTTCCTGTATAGTATGGCAGATTTGCTGTCACCAACGAAAAATTTATGCAAGCTGAAAAACCTGGCAGCTTAACCACATACGGGTGTTGCAGACGAAGAACATCGAGGCTCAGTTTCTCAACAACCTCACCTAACTCAATTTGGACTGCATAGGTTCCATGGCAATAAGTTCACCAAACCTAACAATCAGTTACGAAGTTGAAATACATCTCAACAGCTCTCAAGTAGCAACCATACTCCTTACTATTCACCAAGTGCCTATGACTTTTGCACAACATTTTACAGTTCACGCAAGACGGAGCCTCTTTCTTTTGCGGACAGTCGTCCCGCTTGCGGCCCTCTTCAGCACAATGCACTCATACCGCCGCATACTTACAGAAATTGGCCCGTAGCCGAACCTACAACACTTGAAGCACCGCTGTATGTCAAAGTATACCTTGACGCTATAGGATACCAAATCCACGAAGATTCGTCCTTCCGACACGAACTTCTGGTGGAGACCAGCCCCTAAATCAAACACACCGGGATACCGTGGGGCACCACGTTTGCCAGTCTTGAAGACTAACCTACACTGCTCTTTGAACGAAGCCTCGTCCAAGTCGGTGTTTTGCTCTTGAATGATAGACAAAACTTTCCTGTCAGAGAGGCTCCGTTCAAAGTCATACACTATGACACGGGGCCTTCTCAACCACTTGGAGTCAACCTTAACCTCAAGCTTTTGAACAGCAGGTCCATATCTCGAACCGTCTCCTTATTCTCAGCAACAACTACCAGCACTTTGCTAGTCTTCTTAATGTTCCTAATCATTAGTTGGTTCCGGTTGTCACGAAGGGCAACCTGGAAGTCACGTTTGAGGTCCTTGCTCGTGGTCTTCGAGCCCTCGCCTTGCTGACGAAGATTACCTCCGGCTTCTTCGCCGCCTTGCTGTGTTCCCGCTTTGTCTTAAGCACATCAGCGTAGCGCCTGGGCTGAGCTGGGGTCTGGGTCTGGACCACCTTGGGAACGACTTTGACCTCATTGGGCTTAAAGGCCAAGGTCCCGAAACCTTCTGCTACGTAGGAAACGCCTCCTTAATTTTTGCCAGACGAGGAATAATTGTCTTCCTCGTTCCTACTCTGACGCCGCTGAGAAGCAATAAAAACTCGAACATGTAGTGCAGGTCGTCCTGGACTACTTTAGCCAGCGGGGCAGAACTGCCAGGTCTGCCCTTCGCACTTTTAAAAACCTCGACTGCCGGAGTTGTCTTACCCCGGGTGGATTCGCCTATATCCATCGCGCTGGATTCGTCCTCAGAAGAGCTGGACGGCACACGCTCCGGCTTCCTCTTCCGCCTTGACTTCCTGACCTCCTGGAAATCTTCCATGGCCGAAGATTCCCTAATTCTGCGCTACGTAACGAGATTCTTGCTGTCTTCCTCCTACCAACTAGACTGGACAAGCTCACAAACATGACAACAGTCCGCAGCGAGCACAGGCAGCCTAGACCTTAAATATTCTCCTCTCACACTATTACTTCGCCGCTACTGGATCAATTAAATGCAATACGTAAATATACGGCAAGAAATCGCAGATTACTGCCCTCGTTCTTAAAAGAACGCGAGTAAGATTAAGTGCATGCCCTTTACTCGTAACGTGGACTTACAACCAGGAGTCGTTGCCATCTTATCGCCACGCGGAGGCAGATGTCCGAACAAATTTTGCCTTGCATTGCGTGGACGTTAAGATTGACGATCCTATTACTGGTGCTACCCTTGTTAAAGCACTCAATCCAAATCGCTCAGAACTGCAGAATGTACACACACGACTACAGCTCAACACACATAACTTTGTCCGCATCAAAGGAGACCAAATTCCGCATGAGTACAGGGAAAATTATTCAGATTGAGGTGTACTGGATCGTAAAATTTTGAGACATTGGAGAGGCTAGTTCGTGAAACGGGTTTACTTAAGACCTGAACTTTTTGTGGAAAATGCCAACGGTGAAGAAGTAATATTGAGTGCGGTACAAGTATCTCCTACTTCAAGCACCAGCTTGCTCCTATCGCGTTCACGTTTCGCATTCAAGTTTGTGACGAACGTTACAGGAGCAACAATTATATCCATTCCATTTAACACTAATACAATAGTTATTACTACCTGATTTTGATTAACGGATGAAATTCTGTCGACGGTTAATTAGAAAACGTGAACATCATCCCGATTTCCAAAGTAATATTCTAATAACTGATTATTCTTGTTTCACAAGAAATGGCATTTTGAGTGTAAACATTCACCCATGGCCTGAAGAAAATTCCCATCAGACAGCTACAAGTCATTTTCAACGCACTTTTTCATTTAATGTTTGATGTGATAAAATTTATGCCAAGGCTTGATGATAAAATACTGCCAAGGCTCGTTGGAGAGTGATACTTGCATCTTTGCGAACAAATCTCATGGAACTCTTTGAAGCAATTCCACTTGAAAATAGTGTAGATGTGGTTTTACAATGATGGCTCACCTCCTCACTACTGTCGTTATGTAAGGAAACTTTTAAATAACACATTTAAAAACCAACGAGTTGGTTGAAATGGATCAGTAATGGCCACCTCGATCTCCCGATCTCTCTCCAGCAAAGGTTTTCCTTTGGAATTGGATGAAATCGTTTCTCTAGCTCCCTCTTATTGGCATAGAAGAAGAATTGAAATATCGTATGATAGAAGCTTGAGCTACTATTAGAAATAAAATGATGCTATTAGATGTGCCCGGTTATCATGGATTCGCCAATCTGAACTATGCTTTGAACAGAATGGCGGCCACTTGAGCAACTGCTTTGAAAAATGTTTGTAGCTTTAACTATTTTGATATAAATTGGAACTATTTAAATGAGAAACTATTTTATTTTAAGAAAAATTTTTTTGCATCATAATTGTTATAACTTTTATGTTTCTTGTCTTGAAGTACCATTTTTGGGAAAAATTTGATTACAAGAAAAGTTCAAATAATTTAAATTTCACTAAAAACTATTGCAAAATAATAAAAATATTATAAAATCTGTAAATCAAAAATAAATATTAAGTTAGTGTTATAAAAAGAAAACTAAATTTTTATACAGTTTCTTTCTCAGTGGAAGAGTAATCCCAACCACAAGAAAAACTAAAAGGAGATAAAAATATAGAATAGATCCCTGTTTAAAAGTTTGGAACAGTAATAAAATCAAAGATTCCCTCGAACAAGTAAAGAAGGTGGTACTGAAGGAGATGTTGGTTGAGGGGTACATACAACGGTTAGGGGTGGATTGTTTGAGTGAAGAAGGAAAAAGCAATATAAAATTGCCCCAGAGAAAACGTGTACTGAAGGAAATTGAACTTTAGAATCCATTTATTGAACACTTTTTACTTGTTCCACTATGCCGCTATCTGAAACTTTTGTGTAATAATTGAACACACCTAATTTTGAACGGTAACGCTTCCTTCCATCCATGGCGGTACCTAACAGGTAAGAACTGTTATACAAAATGTGAAACGAACGATACAGATGCAGTAAAGAAATAATTTGCCTCTCCGAGAATAGAATACATATTGGTTATTTCTTAGCATAGTAAAAATGGGATCTGCAACTTTTCTCTTTAAGGGTAAGGGAAATTTGCTGTGAATTTCCTACGTTTTATCTACCTCGGTTTTATGTTTTTCCATAATTTCATGGAATGTATAAAATAAATACAACTAATGAAATATTTTATTTATCCAATATGTAAGAGCAAATTAAATCCAGAAAAAACGTACAGATTTTATAGTGAATGATTTATAAAAAGGAAAATGTTTGTGATAATTAAATGACGGTGGAGTTTCTTGTTTTAAGCTACATTTGTTTTGTTACGTAAGAGATTATAAATAATCTCTTTTATGAGAAAAGTCCAATTAAAAATATATGAAAATTAAAAATATATATTTTATAATTCCATTGAGCAATAAAACTCACATTTTACATATACAGTCATCTAAAGTACAATAAGCGTTATATTTTAACCGAAAAAACTGGTCTTTTAAAAAATATTTTTTCTCCTTACGAGATAATTTCAAGTCGAAGAATGTACAGTTATATTTGCTGTGTGTTGCTAGAAATAATTAAAAAATAAAACACACGCATTACATGCAATACAATTTTTAATAGAACATCTAATTAAGAGTAGTATTCAAAGTAGAGTAACTATAAGATAAAAGTTTGATTAAAAAAAAATTAATAAATTTAACATATATATTAAATACTGGCAATTGACGTTGAATTTATTTGAGAAGAAATTTATTGCTCATATATATATATCACAAAGAGTAAGTGATCCTTTCTAGCAACGATGTTTGAAAAAATATCTTCTGGACGTAACTTAAAGCCTACACAAGATAATGTTGAGGATAAACAAGAAGCCCAAAAGAATTTCAAAAATAATAGTAACTATATTTTAAAAACTACAATCCAGATTAATTTTTGTAACCTATAAAAAAAAATTGTATTTCGATAGAAAAATTTTTTTGTTAACCAGGAAAGAGAAAATGAGAGATAAAATAAACTTTATTTCTTTAAAAATTCAGCAGCAAATAAGAAGTAATATTTAGATAATATTCGTTACACAACAATAAATTTCTATTTTAGATTGTGATTTTATTATTTTAAAGTTATTATACTATAAAAACAGGAAAATTTAATAATACTTTTCTAAATATCATTAAAGGTTTCTCTTAAAGAGAACTCAGAGGTATTAACTAAGAGTGTTTTAAAAATTTCCTGAAAGGGTAAATGAATGTTTGTTTTCATTTAAAACAGATATTTAACTCTGAATAACTAAGTTTAGTCAGAGTAATTCATCATTAGAACTATACGTTGACAGTTGATCCACTTACAGCACGATTGAGCGTCTTCTGTACAAAAAAACTATTTCATCTCTACTTATATTCCTGTGTATATGTGTAGGTGTAGAATGTGCACTGTATTTTGTTAACCGTTTGCCGATGAGCGAAGCTCAGAAAATATTTCAAAATAAAGTTTAGTAAATAGTTAAAAGTGGTTTTATTTTATTAGTGTTTGTCAGTCAACAATAGTTATAAAATATTTCATTTGCCGAAGGTACCAAACTATAAATGAAATGCAGAAAGATGTTAAGTCTCATTACTCGTAGCATTTTGATTTTATTTTATTTAGAAGTTATATATTTTAAATAATTTTTTTTTTCTTTTTTGGATGGCTTCCTCAGACTTTATAGCCATTCCCAACCTCCATGAAAATAGCCCTACTCTAAATAGGGAAGCGAGAATGACCTCTTGCAGTTTGGAAGCAAATACAGTAGGACAGTTTCAAAAACCTTAAATGTACTACACTTCACCCGTTGGAAAAGGGCAAAAGTATGATCTATAATGAATAATTTAGAACCCTTCAGAAGAAAGATTTAACAATAAAACTAATCTATGTAAAACTCTATTAATATAAAACCTATAACTAACGATGCTGCAGCCTTTCAAAAGTAAACTTGCTATACTGTGTCGCTGCTTATCCAGCTATCCATGCTACTTCACTTTTTTTAAGCATCATCTTTCTAAACTCATTAGGTCTTGAACCAAATACATGGACGTCATTTCCTCTACATAAGTCATTCAAAACTCGAACACATCTATTTAGTGAGCTAAATCGACCAGTTTCTTCGTGAACAAACCGGTCTCTTCTCCTCATATTCACATTTGGGACTCGAATTTCTATTTTCGATATGTCAATATCAATTTGTCATTTAAGGGCCTTTTATACAAGCATGTATACTTTTACTTTGAAGTCCATCTCCGTCAACTTTCTTGAAAATCTGCCTCCCGATAAGTTAACCGATATCGTGATGTAGTTGAAATCCAAACTTACAAAATAAATTCCAACTTCTAATTGCACCAAATAATTTGTGATAACTATAACTGTTCTTCCTCCTATTAGCACTATAAAAAGAAGCGTGAAAATTCACAGAGAAACAAAACATCTTTTTATCATTCTTTTTTAATTGTAAGTTTACTATATTAACAAAATTAAAATCAAATATATTGTCAATTGTGGAATAAGCTTAAGAAAACCCTAATTGGTATAATTTTAAGATAGTAAGCAAGTCAATTCAATCCTGTAGCGGTATATCAATGTTCCCTTGAATATATAAATATATATTAAAAAATATATATATATATATATATATATATATATAAATTGAAATTCCCCATTTCTTTGAAAATTAAAATTTATTTATTTTTTTTAATTCTGCTGGAATCACCCACGATTATAATATTTTGTTAAAATATCTGACAATTAATTATAAGTATCCCTCCGGTGGTTGTTTGAATACCTCAATTAATCGTTAATAAATCAATAAAATACTTTTTAGTTATCGTTACTCTTTCATAGACTTCTAAATCGTTTTGATATTCTTATTATCATTAAAATACTTAATTCTTTTCTTATAATTTTGTATTTTTCTGGTGACAAATATTTTTTGTTTTATTGATTTCTGTACCGCTAACTCTTACCTTACAAGGTTTAATTTTGTGCATCTAAATAATTTAAAATGTTAAAACCTCTTTTCATTAAGTGATAAATCATTTTTGCTTAATCCGCTTATCCCTCCACCATTCTCACTTTGATTTTCCCCCTTCTGTTACCTTGTGTATAATTTAGCTTATTCCCTCTACCGCAGGCTCTATGCCATTTGGACTGAGAAATAACATTTCCTTAGTTACTTAGTAAGTCGCTCTCTTACTTTCATTTTTGCAGGATTGTTTGCAGCACCACACTCCCCATCCCCGAATTGCAAACTGTTATTTCCATTTAAATTTCATATTTATCATTCACTCCATTCAACTGTTTAATTTTATGTATTTTCAACTGTTTAATATTATGAGAGTATTGTTTTCTACAAATTCCACTTGATACTTTCCTTTCCTGCTGATCTAACCCTTTGAATTTTACAATTCATTTACAGTTACCATCCTACTAATTTCTTCTTGAAAGCTTGCTCTTTTTTTAATTAACCGTTTAAATCATCTAACATAAAACAATTTCGACGACCGAGTCTTTTTCCCTCGGCTATGGAGGAGAAAAAGAAATGAAAGGCGGGCAGTAGGAGTTCCTGTTCCTCATGGGAGGAGGCCTCGGATCTGGATTGGGTGTATGCCTCCCCGATGGAAGCTCCTGGCGGTTCAATCGGCTTCGTACCGCACACAGCTTTTGGCAATTTTCACGGCTCCTTCATCACTGTATAAGCCGGCTCAGCACTAAAATCTGCCAGTCTCGTCTTGTCATATCTAGTCTTTATCTATCATTTGAATACTCATATTTTTCAGTAAATGTTTTCACATCATACAGTAGGTAGACATGTTCATACATTAAATTATAAATATTTTTCAACAATGTATTACAAATTCAATTAAATCATGAACATGTTAATATACAATTGCTAATTCGAATCAGTATTTGTTTTATTTACAGTCCATTTAACTTAAACGTAACACTTTTATATAATATTTATTTGGAATAAAGTATTAAAAACAAAAGAAAGAAAACACGCTCGAGGTTAAAAATAAATTATATATATTATCTTTTTGTTTTACCGAGATAATTTTTTTTAACAAACAAATATACAATTAACTCTAAAGACGAAAAAGAATCTAATTGCTAACATTTTTTTTTAATATTTGTTTTTAATAAATATTGTTAAATCATTCTAACACTTTTCGATATGATATTACTGAAGAGTAATCACATCTGTTTTTTTTTCTTTTTGTCGTCAACTTATCCATTCTAGGGATTTGACTTTTGCAATATTGATAAATTTTTCATGATAAAAATATTCATTGGCTTTTCTTTAACAAATTACAATTTGACTAACATTCTGTTTTTAAAAAAATTCATATTTTGATTCGGATAAAACTAATAAATTATATTTCTCTTGGATAGAATTATTCACTGACGTTGACTGCTTCAGAAAACTATGTTAATTATTCTTCTGCCTAGTATCCAACTCGAAAATATAATAATGATCCTTCCCTCTATGATCATAAATAATATCAAATATAATCTGTATTGGAGGTTAGGACATAGACTCATAAATTTTAAGTACAAAGTCTGCAAAAAATACAAACATACATGTAAATGAGTATTTTCGTTTCATAATGGATATTTTCCGTTCTTAGACAATTTTTATTAATGGAATTTCTCTTGGCTAAAATTCTCTAATTACATGGAACAAAATTCTACACTACAGTCACATCAATAAAAGTTCATAGTTGCTTTAATCATTTTCTATATAATTACAATTATTTCATTTGAATTTTATTAAAGACAATTTTTATTTAAATTATTATTTAATTATAAACAAAGTTGATGTAAATTAACAATATTGCGTTTTTAATTTTTATTTTTTCATGTTTACTTATCCAATTTACTTTGTATAGATTTTCTGATACTAACCTTATGAATAAATAACTTAATTTTAAAGATAATACATGAAAAACTATTTATGAATAAATATTTCTAAATTTTAATTGTAGATTAAAAAAAAACTACATTTCACAGTATTCAGAGGATAACGAATGATTATAGGATAACCTTCGTTATCCTATGAATATTATGAAACTTCATAAGTAAAATATTAATTAGTAGAGTGATCATTTAAATAAAAATATGTGATTTACAATCGTTTTATATTTTTAAAACAATATTTTATTTTTGTAACTATTTTTAAAAACAAATAAAAAAATGTCTTAAAAAAGTTTGATGTGGACACATCAAGATTTCCTTGTACGCCTATTAAATTACATATACATATTTTTTGCTGCACTTCATTTAAACTTACTTCTTTTGAAAGTGAAATACAATCCTTCAATTCTTTAATGAAGGGGGTCACAATTGCATTTTGGTGGACACCACATTGCATCACATCTTTTGTGGTGGCCGTATCAGTATTTTATATTAATCCAAATAATTTTGTTTCACGACGCTCAAGCAGTTATGTGGTATAAGTTAGAACGTGTTGGATCTGTAACCAAGAACACACGGTTCGAATCCGACTTCACGTACATTTATATATTTTTTTTCTTTTAATAAAAATATATTTATTTATTAATAATTATTAACCTCTGTAAAAATTTGTGAATTAAAATGAAAAGTATATAATCATGTATTTCATTAATAACATCTGATTTTTTATACTTTTTTTTTATTGTTATTATTGAATTATTTTTTATATATATTTTTTTTACAATTACGGGCTAATAATTATTAATAAATAAGTATATTTAAATTAAAAAAAAAAAATGTATATGAAGTTTCACTCAAACCGATGTGCCTTCACCTTATAAGATCTAAATATTTGATTAATTAAAATTTCATGTGGCTATACCTCTGGAACCATTGAAAAAAGTACCACTTATGATATATCGTTAAAAAGCTCTAAATGAGGGCTTATTAATGCAGTTAAGAAAAAGTCCAAAATCCAGTTTTTTTTTTATTTTGGGCTTATTTGGAAACTTTGGTCCAGTCAATTACAATAAAAATTGGAGATGCACAACTAGGTATTACAAAACTCCCAAATCTAAAATTTCAACATTCTATGGCTAATCGTTTTTGAGTTATGAGAGATACATACGTTCAGATGTCATGCCGAAACTAGTCAAAATGGATTCAGGTATGGTCAAAATGGATACTTCCGTTGAAATCTGAAACTCGAAATTTCTCGCGACCACAATACTTCCTTTACTTCGTACAAGGAAATAATGTGTTTATTTATATGGAATTTGAACTAAAATATCAACTTTACTGAAACTAAATGTGGATAATCTGGTGATAGATGAATTAGTAAACTTCGTTCAATAGCTAAGTGTACTGCATTTGGGAAATATGAAAAAAAAACTGTAGGAATAATTTAATTGAGATCACTTAAAGTTCCTTCTGTCAAGGTTTTTTAAGGCATAAAAATCATATTAATATTGTTTTAAAAATAGATCATGATTTGAATAATCGACTGAAAAATTGTTAATGAAATGACTTAGTGCTGTATTTTAAAAGTAAAAAAGTTATATATTTGAATAATGAAATTGTTAAATAAATAAATGTAAAAAATTCAATTCTTATCCTATTGATACATAATAAACTATCTTACATCTCAAATTTCTAATTCTTTTCATCTCACAATTTTTTTTTTCGCTAATACAAACAAAATTGAATATTTTATTCAAAGATCAATATTTAATATTTTATTATTATTAATTTGTAATATTATTAATATTAAAAAAATAATAAAATTTCGCACTATAACATATTATGGTTTTTATGTATTTAACTATGAACTATCATAATAAAATAGCAACTTCTCATTTTCAGTAGTGGAGATCGTACTTTTTATGTGGATAAACGAGAATAATAAGTTAAGTTGCCTTGGGTATGTTTTGCATATTGTAAATTGTACAACCTATATACTACATCACTAAACGACATAGAGAGAAACATTAGCGTTAGAATCTCTACAACTATCAGGAAATAAAGCACTATCAACTGGATGAAACTTTTTAAATTTTCAGTTAAATTTTCTAACTTTAATAAAATTATTCTTAAAAATTAATTATGCATTGCACAATGTTTAATAAACTTCCTATCATACTGCAAAAGACTGTTTTTGCGACTTCTGTGAGTAAACATTCACAGTTGCAAGGTTGGATTTTGATGCCTGCTGTACTATTTCTATGGTTATTATTTTGAAAACTTCTTCTCAAAAACGCCATTAGCACTGAATTCATTATGAGAAAAATAAAACAAAGTAGTAAACGATGTAAACAATTTTCTTCTAATCAAGAAAATAATTATATTAAAATTCAACGACTGATAAATCATATTAAATATTAATTTAAAAGATTTCAAATATATTATTAATGTTTTTGAATGTCCGAGAGAAACTTCCACAAACTACAGGAATTTATAAACAAATACAAAAGTAAAGTGAAGAAATGTTCTGTGTTGATAAGTTATCCGTAAACCTGGATTTTTTATTATTTAAAATGGAAAATTGTACCTCGAAAATGAATTGAGACTCACTAATAATGCAATACTTGTCATAATTATTTTAATAATATATTCTGTGATAGTGATTTTGTTTTTAAAGTTTCAAAACTTAACGTTGAAGATTCTGTCTAGCAACTACACCTGCCAAATCTAGCCTCCCACCCCATGTACCGGTTGATCTTCTTTGGATTAGTTTTCCATGGTTAGATATTGGTTGAACTAGTTGGCCCCACGCCTAGGATATACTGCTAATATATCAAGCTAAAGAACGTTTGAGAATGATTTGAGTGGGCTTATAACTTGTAGTGGGTCTAGGAAAATGCCTACAAATTAAAAATTTCGTTCTTCTCTGCAGAACTCCATCTGAACCAGAAGTGAAAATAAAGCTTGATTCATATTTTCCCAATCGCCCAGAAAGTGGGTATTAGACTTATCTAGCAGCTGAAAGTGTCGTGTTTTGATTACTATTAAACCATTTTTCATATCCCAATTATCGCGTGTGGATAGCAGAAGTATGGCTTGTTGCCTACCAATGACGATCCATTCTTAAGATTTGGCACTAACTATCGTTGAGGGTAAAGCTATTTTATAGTAGTGATACATTGAGTGCTAAAAGTGCTATAAGTAGCTTAGTAAAACTGTATACAAGCTCATTTCTTTATAGTACATATTCGGTGCAAGAGAATAAAAGTAGGGGTGTATCAATCTGTGAATGAAATATCTCATTTTCTAGCTCCTACTCTCTGGATTGTTATTGTTTCTTTTCAAAATATATCATAAAAAAAAATATTTTGGGCCGAGTGTATATATATATATATATATATATATATATATATATATATACTTGTATATAATTAAAATAATTTTTTACATTTATTTCTGATTTCTCTTTACATTAAAGGTTTTGGGAATAGTTTCCGTTTGACAGAATAAATGCAATAATACAGTTGTACACAAACCCTCTTGAACACTTTGTTCAATTTTCTATTTTTAAATTTTATAAGCTGCGTTTATTCTCCCTCAACGTTTCCTTCCTTCTTGATCTGTTCCTTCATTCTTATAAGTCTTTCCTTAAAATATCTTCAAAGGAAAACTGAGTGGTATAAAGTCGTGTAAAGATCAAGTCGTTTAATCAAAATCCGAATGTCTTTCTATGTAGCCTTCAAGTACTCTCCTATAAACGTTTGAGTAGTTATTCTTAAAATACGCTGCCAAATATTTGCTTTAGTTTGCTGAAAAGTAGAATGAACTTTGTTTCAAGTGAAACACACTGTTTAATTTTAATGATTTTTCCGAGAAGTATCAGTAAGCTGGAGTAGTCAACTTATTTTTAAGTATCATGGTATAACAATATTTTACGTCTACCTTCTCATCATAAATATATAGAAAAACTAATTTAAAGGTACATTTTCAACAAGAAACAAATTTTTTTTAAATCTGTTGAGTCAAACAGTTTTAGATTTTTGTCATGTTTATAGAACGATACCTCGCCTGAAAGGAAAAAAATTATTCTCTAAGTTTCATTTTATTAATCTTTACATACTTTCCTATATATAATATGCTAAGGGAAATTGATGGTTGTTCACTAACTGTAAGACTCCATCAACAGAAACCCCCGTAAGTATGGTATTGATGGATAAGGAATACAACCCCCTAGGTTTGCAGCAAAGAGATTTAA
Source organism: Lycorma delicatula (assembly GCF_047948215.1). NCBI lineage: Eukaryota > Metazoa > Arthropoda > Insecta > Hemiptera > Fulgoridae > Lycorma > Lycorma delicatula. Next base: position 172,633,411 of record NC_134455.1, on the reverse strand, counting down.
ATCGAGAAAGAAAATAAAAAAGTGTTGAAAGTGCAAAAAATTAAAATTTTATTGGAGATTTGTGGGTGTCTGGATCGGGTGCCAATGATTTTCATGTTTGTTCTACTCGTATTGTTGATGACAGTAATAATGGTGGTTTTAATCATGGGCTGAATATTTCTGGTCCTACTCTGAGAAAGTTACAATGTGTGAACCGGCTGATAGCAATGATAATGGATCAGAATTTTCAAGGTCTTATGCATATCGTAGAATATATGTTTCAAAGATTTGAGCGAATGATGGAGATTATGATGGACACGATGTTCGAACTGTTCCTGAGTCGTCTTGAGGGAAAATGTATAACTTTCTCAGACTAACAATCTGGTATGCTAACGGGTTGTCTGACATAAAAATGGATTTGGAAGCGTTTTTAAATATTAATATCATTGACGTAATGCTTGTGTCTGAAACACGGTTCACTGATAGACATTTTTCCAAGTTTCATGGCTATAAAGTATTGCATCAATTACCCATCAGGGAATATGCAAGGCGGTACCGCTGTTATTATTAGAAGTACGTTTTCTCACTATGTATCACTTGAACACAAACAGGATTTTTTGCAGGCCACCACCGTGGACGATCGGAATTTTCTGTCTCCTACGTTTATTGCCCATGCTGTGCAGGCGAATCAGTTTACAGCGTTATTTAGATCTTTGGGTCCAAGATTTATCTGTGGTGGAGATTGGAATTCTAAGCACCTATAATGAGGTTTGCGGCTGACATCACCAAAAGGCAGGCAAATTTTCCGGTCAATGACTGATAATAATTTGAAGTGTTCGTCTTCGGGAGGACCAACATCCTGCCCTACCGATCTAAATAAAGTTTCCGATCTCCTGGATTTTTTCGTTTTCAAGGGTATGTCTAGGAACTATTTACATGTTGAACCACATTTTGACTTGTCATCAGATCATACCGGTTGTATTTACAATGTCTATTACCGTTTTGCTAACTGCTTGATCTCCCACTTTGTTTAATAAGTTAATCAAAAAACAACGTTTTCAAGACTTCTTTAAGGAAAACATACGATTTTTCGTGCCTTTGAAGTCACCAGCCGATCTGGATAATGCAGTACACGGATTGACCAAATTGATCCAATCAGCGTCGTCCTACACGCCCAATTTGGATTTTGCTCCTCTAGCTAAAAATACGTTCCGGGTTTTCATCAGAGACAAGATAGAAAAACGCCAGAGATTATGGCGCGTATAGCAGAGAACTCGTTACCCTGCTGATAAGGGAAGATTTAACAAGGCTTCACAAGAACTATAAAGGTTAATTTGATCATTTAAGAACACTTCGTTTCAATCCTACATTGGGAATATTTCTGATGAGCAGGCTGCTCATTTTTTTATGAAAAAGCGGCGAAGTCGTTCAAGAGACCCCTGCAGTTGATTCCTCCTCCCCGTAACATTGACAGAACGTGGGAAAGAAGATTTTAGGAGAAAGCGACCTTATTCGCTCAACACTTTTCCGAAGTATTCCATCCCAATGATATCGAGACAGATCCGGAGATGATTAGAGAAATCTCCGATTGTTTGGCTTTTCCTTTCCAAATGACCTTGCCGATTACGCGATTTACAGTAAACGAGCTCTCTTCAGTCACTAACGATGAAATACATCCAGGGAATTCGTCGAGGTAGGATTTGTTCACCGGACGGATTCTCTAGGCACTACCTCGGCATGCGATGCATTTCGTTACTTTGATTTTCAATACTATTATCCGAATTGGTCATTTTTTTTGGTCCGTGGAAAATTTCAGAGTCAGTTATTATAGCAAAACCCGGACTTTTAAAAGCTGGTCTTGAAAAGACTGAAGCGGTTCGTGGACGATCACATTCACCAATTTGGGTTTAGGGAGCAATATGCTCTTGTGGAGCAGACAAACAGGATTTCAAACGTTATAAATCACGCTTTAGACGAAAAATAGTACTCTTCAGCGGTTTTCCTCGATCTCAGTCAGGCTTTTGACAAGGTTTGGCATGCGAGGTTGCTTTATAAACTAAAAAAGGTTTCAACGCATGTTTTCTTTGTGGTACAAAAATCTTACCTAGATACAGATGCTTACAAGTTAAACATAAGGGAAGTTTTAACGGATATGTTCCTTATACAATCAGGGGTCCCTCAACGAAGCATTCACGGCCCATCTTGTATGTTCTATTTACGGCTGACTTGCCAATTACGACAGATACCACTGTTGCAGCGTTTGCTGACGATACAGAAATTTTTCCTACCCACGAAGATCCGACTACTGCGTCTCGTTTTATTCAAGATTATATCACTCTCCTCGAACCGTGGCTTACGTATTGGAAAGTAGAAATAAACGAAACGAAATCAAAGCACGTCATGTTTGCCCTTCGTAAGGATCACTGTCCTCCTGTTTTTTATCTTCAATGTTCCGATTCCGAAATCTCAAGACTGTAAATATTTGAATTTTCATCTTTATCGACGACTTACTTGGGCGAAACATATCACTTCTAAGCGGAAACAACTGGATCTCAAGTTTAAACACATGTAATGGCTGGTGACAGAATGTAAATTATTGATTTTCAAATCCATTTTGAAGCCTGTTTGGACATACGTATTTATTTGTGGGGTACAGCGTGCAACTCCAGTTTTGTCATACTTGAACGCTTCAAAAAAAATACACTGAGGAAAATTATCAACATATCCTGGTAGATAAGTAATAGCTTTATGTATAATGACCTTAAGTTGCGTAACGTTCGACAGGAAATCTCTCTGGTCAGCCTACGGTATCAAAATTGTTTGGATCGGCACCCTAATTATCTGGCGGTCAATTTGTTACATAACACGATCAGTTATTTTTAAAGATTGCTGAGGAACAATATCTTCAGCAATTATAATAATAGGTTTGCCTAATCGCTTCAATTAGGTGACTTTATGGTCTGGCCGTACAGAGTACTCATCTATTCAATTATTAAGTCACAATCCGCTGGGTCTGAGACAACTCATAAATGTATCAATTCAAATACATTTTATTTACTTATTGTTCTATGAACAGACTGTAAAGTCGCTGTGTTGTTATAATAAAAAAAAGAAATTGTTTCACTAGCCCATTAATTCGTCCAATCAACACCGACGCGCAACCGTTGTTGTAATACAATCAGAATCAGCTGTTTTGTAGCATCTGTATTTTTATTTCCTTGTACGAAGTAAAGGAAGTATTGTATCGCAAAAGATTTAGGTTTTCAGATTTCAACGGAAATATCCGAAATATTGATTTTCACCATCCCTGAGCCCATTTTAACTAGTTTCGGCGTGATGTCTGTACGTATGTAGGTATGTATCTCGCATAACTCAAAAACGAGTAGCGGTAGAATGTTGAAATTTTGGATTTAGAACTGTTGTAACATCTAATTTTGATTTTAAACCTCCCTTTTGATTGCAATCGACTGGACAAAAAGTGTCCAAAAAAGCACAAAATCCATAAACATTTGGATTTTGGACTTTTTCTTAACTGCTGTAATAAGTCCTCATTGAGAGCTTTTCAACGATATATCTATCACAAATGGTACTTATTTTCATTGGTTTCAGTGTTATAGCCAAATATAATTTTAATTAATGAAATATTTGGATCTTAGGGGAAGGCATATCGGTTCAAATCAGAATTCATCTCCTTTTTTTGTTACTTCTATTTTTTAATTTAAATACATTGATTTATTAATAAAACCTTTTTTTTATTAACCTCTCATTGGAAAAAAATATATGATGAATAACAATGCAATAACAAAAAAAAGAAGAAAATTATGAGAATTTTTTAATAAAATAAACTTTTATGTACTTTTCATTTAAAAAAAAAACGTGTAAATTTAATTTAATAGGCGTTCAAGGAAGTCATGTGTTGTCCACATCATATTTTTTACTGTAAGATTTCAACCATTGTACTTACTTTTTCTCTGTTGAGATATAAATTACCACTACAGATAGTGTGATTTGATTTTATTTTTACAAAATTTTTAACTCATCTGTCGCATAAAAGTCGAACTTACAAAAACTACACAGAGAAAATTTGCAAAGTTTTCGAACGGGTACGCTTGTATTGTCATATTCTTAATACTACTACTGTCGGAAATAATTTCAATTGCACTGAGAAAATTATTTTGTTTATTGAGAATGCCTAATCTTTTTATAACAGCTTTTGAGAAAGTTCCCATTTCTATAAAGGTACTAAGGAACTTTCTGGTGTTTTGATACCCTTTCATGAGAAGTGATATTGGTAGTCAGTTATTCAGATACAGAGGTATTAACCAAATTCTTATTGCAATAAAAATTCACAAATATTACATTATCAAAGCATACTTAACATTTAGGTGGAAATTCGATGTTTTTCAGTAAAAACTAAAACGTTTTCGAGCAAAAAGAAAAATAATTTAATCACTGTTTGGTTGTAAAATTAATTTGTAACTATATTAAATGAAGTTACGTTTATTTAATAATTATGATTGGTCTCGGAATTTTTACATAAACAAATACTCTACCTAACAGGGTTTTAAATCAAATCCTGAATTTGATTTATCATTTGGTTTTTTCCAGTAAAATATTAAAAATTTTAGATAAGAAAATATCATTATTAAATATGGATAAATTATGTAAATATTTATAGCCTGAAAATTAGCTTGAAAATTATTTTGAAATCGATGCTAAAATCAATTATTTTTTTATTGACAATCCAAATTTTTATTATGAAATATGCTTTGCCTGAGTCGTATTATTTCGACATCATCATCCCTTATTGAAATGCGTATGAATTTAATTTAAAAAAAAAAAAACATCAAAATATATAAAAATAATAAAGTTTTATTGATCATTAAAGCACTTGTATTAGATTACTTACATTATGAAATAAATTATTATCGTGTTATGCAACAGTTTCTAGATTTATTTATTCCTTTCAAAGATAAAATCTAGACAATGCTTATACAATACTTTAGCGATACCACTGAGAATAATTTTACAACATTAAAGATCATTATCACGAAATATTATAAAAAATTAGTTATAATAGTCAAAATATAATTGAATATTATTTAATGAATTATTTCATTATATTCATATATTTTATGAATATATTATGAATATATTTTATAAATTATATTTTATTTCACTAGTGTGAAAATATTATAATAAAAAAACTTTTAAAAAATCGGTAACAATATTTCAAAATTTATATTGAAAATAAAACGGACCAAGAGCTAAATTTTAAATGTAGCCTTGGTACCTGAAGTTAAATAAAGTCTGCAAAAATTTAGTAAAATGTAGCTTGTACTTAAATTCCGATTTATAAAGAAAATATACCTATTATAAAATAACAATCTATGCATACACACATTCATATTTATTTGAACGGAACTTAAATATTATACAGAATATCTGAATCCCCTATTACCATTTCCTGAGAGAAATCCTATTATCACAAATCATTTAATTTTTTTTCCTTTAGTTTTATAAAACCGTATATATTCAAGTTTTAAATAAAGTTTACGTTTGATGCGTTGACATAATTTGCTAAAGATCTACTGGTATCAATCAAGATCAAGATCTACTTGATTTATCAACAGTTGAGTTTATTAACTGTTTTTTCAATGTTAAAACGAACTTCCTACATTTATTCATATTTTCAACCTAACTTTAAAAAAATGCTATAATAAAATATTGTGTGTACAAATAAATTAATCTGTCGCCATTATACATTAAGAATGTGTACTGCACTAAGAAAATCTAAGTAGATAGCTTTTTATCCCAATAATCTCAATCTTCTTCCAATTTATTGCTGTAAATATTATTTAATTTGAAATTATTACTATACTTATTATGTAAATAAAAATGAACGTTGATGAACTCCCTGAGGAGAAGTGTTTTTGGGTTAGGATTCTCAGTACATGTATAATCAATATTACACTTAAATATTGTCTACAATAGTATATTTCTTCATGATATAGTTGAAGACAACACTATTCCAATGATTATTTATATATTGAAGAAAGAAAAAGTAGCAAGTGGTTATTTTATAGTGAAAAATTATTATAATCATTTTAAACGATGATATCTTCGTAATGTGAAGAATTAACAGTTATTTATGCAAAGATTAATACAATTAATAAGATAACAAAGAATAACAATTAAAAAGTATAACAATTATAAGATTTATACAATTAATTTAATAGAATAAATTATAAAAATGTACAAAAAGCCAATTATCAGTTTTTTCAAAATCTAAAGAAAATATTAACACCAGTTTAAACTTCAAAAATTTTTCCAGTACATATACTCGTTTCTTAGAAATTTTTTGATTAAATTGTCATTAAAGGGATTTCATAACTGTGATGCGATTATTAAAAAAACTATACAATATTACTTTTAAAAAACCTGATAAAGGGAAATAAATAATATTAATCGTTTTTATTTTCTCAGTCAATTCTTACATTTAAATTTAATCTACTGAAACTAATTAATTTTTAAATAACCTTTGATTCGTACATTTAAATTTCACTTTATATTTTAGTAAGATTAAGGTAAGCGTTAAGAGACCTAAGATTCTTTGATTACAAAAATTTTATATACAATTTATAGGAACAAAATTGCTATTAGTTAAGTATAATTTAGAGTTAATTAGAATTTGCTTGGTGCGTTATAATCATCTCAGGAAAACAAACTTCATAGGAACAAGTAAGGTAAGGTGTAAATTGCTGGTTAGTTCTTGGGTAGGGTCACAAAACAGTTGATTACGTAAGTGGTGGGTAAGTAAGGGATTTGACCAGCATTACAAGTAGCTATCTACCAATTGACAATTTAATTTAGTTATACAACATCTCAGATTTCCTAATTCTATTTGTTAGGCTATTAAATTTGATATCAGACTCTATTTTGATTACAAACTTCAAATTAGTTTTATCTAATAACTGGAACCTTTCATTAAATGATTTCATTACAAATGTGATTATTTTTAAACAAAAATGCTTAATTGTTATCGAACACTAAAAAAACTTAACCTAATTAATTTTTCTGGTGGATTAATTTATGAGGTAAAAATAAACATAATTTTATTATTTATTTTCTACAGTTTATTGCGGTTTAGTTAACGTACTCTAATTTTACATTACAAAAAAAAAATTTAATTACATTATCTGAAACTGATTAACTTTCGAATACTATAATGAATAAATATATTCATTACTATTCACGAATTTCATATTCAACCTTTGAATGAAATTTAAAAAAATTATGAAATAAAAATATAAACATCATAATGATTACCATTCATATCAGTGAATAACGTTTTTTAAACTTCTAGAAAAAATATATGAAAAATATTATAATGAAAAATTTTCCTTATAATAAAATTTAAAATAGTAAAAAATATATAATATATATAAAATATTTGAAGATTTTTTTTTAATTACAAGAAAAAAGCACCAAAACGAATGTAAATCAATGAAATCAGAGTTTAATTAATAAAAGAAGACATATTAAGAATAAAAATATTACCCAGAAACTAGATTTTTCTTTTTGTAAAAACAGAATTTTTAATTACGGTAAATTAACGTGCATCATTGGTTTGAATTTTCAGAATCATATAAATGTCAACAATAAAAACCGTTAATTTATTATTTGCATTTACATCTGCTTTAATTTAAATTTATAATTTATAGCTGTTTCCTGTTATTAGATATTTTTACAAATATTCAGATTTTAGAAATTTTTTAAAATTTTTAAATCTTTGAAATTTATCCTCACCGTTTTTTCATTATTTATTTATTAATCTCATGTTTATTTTAATTCATTAAAATAAAAAAAACAAACCATTTGATGCACCGCAGCAGAGTAATTAATACGATTTTCCTTCCAAAATCTTTTGAAATATGTGAGTTGAAACATATTTACAGTAGAGCAATATTTACAATTCCTGCTTGTTTGATAGGCTTTTTTTTTACGTTAGATAGTTGTACATAGAAATATATAAGTCAACTGAAATCATTTAAAATAATAACATATATATTAAGGCCATCTTAGATGATTACTTTTTTTACTGAACTTCTCATTTATCTCTATTTATTATTCCCATCGATCACATAAGCATGCACAAAATAAAACGAAAAATAAAATTATGATATATGTGACGAATGAAACGTTTGCTATAAGACGTCGTATCTAGTCCCACATCAGATGAAGATGTAAACAGACCTGCTGATACATGCATAATTTTTATGAATTAATCATCGGTTACTGTTTATTAGTTATTTCATACAATTGAAATGTTGCATTACTAAAAGCAGTGATTGAAGTTTGTCTTTCTGTTCTCTAACTTTAAATAATATAAAAACTAAAAGTTAATGATAGATTTTATTAAATTTAATTAAAATTATCCTTATTTATCGAACAAAAAATCGTAATCAATAGTGATAAAACAAATAATAGACGTAATGAAATATTATTAAAACATTAAAAGATACAATCAAACTTCATAGTTAAAATATTTTCCTTTAACTGTAAAAGAGAATAAATGTATCATATTCTAAAGTCGCTTAAAAAAAAAAGAAAAAAAGGGATTTATTAAAATCTTTATTTTATTAAAATTTATTACATTTTTTAAACAATCATGAAATCACTAGGCAAGGTATTGAGACAGCTCTCAATAAAAAAACGTAGTTTTATATTTCACAAACAAATGCTGTATGGTATTTTAACAACTACAAGTGTCACTGAAATTAAATCGAATCCAGTTAAACAATTTCCATCTTAAAAAAATATAAACATATAATTTAGTACGACATGAAAAGAAGATTTGTTAACTAGGTTAAATTAAAATCTGAAGCGAGGAATGATGGTCTAAGAAGTTGGTATTTCTGATGAACTGAACCTATAAACGAGCTGACGCCTTAAATGAAGTAAAACCAATTGTGTAGGGGCTATTTACATTAAATTTATGTCAAATTGCTACATAATACTGTTTAATGAGAATACAAGTAAAAACAAAATGACCTTGTTGATGGTTAAAACTATTAGTTAAATTTAAACAGATTATAATAATTATTACATTTTAACTACCTGATAACTGATAAAAGAAATTATTTTGAATGTTACTTGCCCACCAAATTTATTAAAAATATGTGTCACTATATTTTAATTAAAGTGAAATTCTTAGCTGAGAGTTATATAAGAACTATGTTAAACCTTTTTTGAATACAACACTACCGATTAGTGAAAACCCCTCTAATGGATACGATATAACTTTATGTGTATTGCAAAATTATTATTATTATTATTTAACCTATCAAATGACTATCAAGGAGGTACTTACAGATAATATATAATCAGTCAGGATCTTGGGTAGAGGAAATTGCATCAGTGACATTAAACATATAGTGTTCCAATCAATAATCATATGATTGCAATTACTGTATAATATTCTACAGAGGATAATAATAGCGTCACCTATAGTAATTCTAATAACGATATTGATATTTATGTATAATATAATTTAAACGCTAATTAAAGTAGAGTTTAAACTAAAATTTTTGAACTGGTGTATACATAATTATAAAACATGTTCAACAATATTACGTAAGGAAAAATTATATTGTTTTATAATTTCTATAAAAAAATTAAATAATCTGTGGTCAGCAATTTATAGAAATAAAACGAAACTTTTTTATATTTCATTTATTTTAGTCTTGGTAATCCGATAAGAATTTCATTTAATACTAATTTGTTTGTATAAATATTTTATGAATTGGGAAAATGAGAATTATCTCAAAATTACAGCGTGATTTCTTGTTTTCATTTAGAAAATAAACATTAATCACAAGCTATTTTAGATTAGTTAAAAAGAGCGACTTCTAAAAAAAAAAAAATAATTTTCTTTTATCTTTCTGGTAAATATCGGCTTGTGGGCCAACCTATCTTGTAAATATTAAGCATTCCTTTCAATTTCTGGGTAAATATTATTTAATATGTCTTCTGTAGAAAAACAATATATAGTCCATTGTCCATAGAATTTGTATGAGGTCAACCTTTTTAATAGAGTAAATATTTTAAAGGGATTACGGATAGATTCGGTCAGTAAAGTTATGTTGAGACCAAGGAAATGATGATACTATGATTCCATTAAAAAAAAAAAGGATTTAATGAATTTGTTACGCTTCCTATATATTCAAACATTTAATTAACGGTCCAACATTCAATTAATTAACGTTCTTTCCTTCTACAAATTTAGGATTTCCATAGCTAACATACGTAAATTGTACCTAAATAGTCTGATTTCCAATTTGTTAGAAGAAGTCAGACGTTCCTAAGCAAAAATCATAAAATATGAACGTTAAGTATTAGTTTTTTCTAAGTGCAATATAAGATTTTAATCACAAAAGGAATCCGACTGATAACATCTTGCTTCAATGCTTACAAGATGTGCAACTTGTGCATATCTTGTGATTACTGAACTGGTTTTATCCATGCTCTGCTCTAATAGTTATCATTCTCATTTCATTGTGCTTAATACTCACGATCTGCTTGGTGTAATGGACAATAGAAGAAAATTGAACCTTTTCCTATAAAAACTCAAATTACGATTCTTATAACTGCATTTCGTTTTCATCTCGCAGAAAATTTTTCTTTTACTACAACATATTACAACTTACCGCTAAAATTTTAACTTAAAAATAAAATAATATCTATCTGAACGCCATAATATTCGTAGAATTATTACGTATCAGTTTCTCAATCATTCGGCCGCAGTTTACCTTACTATCAATTATAATCGGACGCGAGAGATTATACCAGAATTTCTTATTTCGGTTTTTAAAGCAGGTTTCATGGAAAAATATTTATGGTGGAAATATTCTGAGAAATATAACACAAATGAGTGGTCGAAATACTCATACTCGAAAGTCTAAATTACATTCTGTAATAAATATCAGTAACCAAGTCGTGAAATTTCCACTTACAAGATAGGAAATTTCAGGCAGCGAATCTTTCAGTTTTATTGTGAATATCTCTGTTTTTTACTAGTTATAAAAATAAATGCTTAGAAGCCGGTAAAACGCGCCAGGTTTAAGTACTAAAAATATAACAATTTATTATTATAATAATAATCAGGCAACTGAAGAATATATAAATAATAATCACCCTACGAAAATACGCAAAAATCTTATTTGTATTATAGCTTACTTGAATATATTTATATGGAAATATATATTATAGAGGAGGGTGTTATATTAACATTAGTAATTTATTTTTTTAAGTTCAGATTTTCAATGTAAAACTAAAGACAATTAAAAATAATCTCTGTTGTCCAACAAGAAACACATCTTATTTATAAAATAAATTTACGGTTAATATGTGTAGAAATAATGACCACAGTGAATTTTAAAAGTTGTGATATTGTTCGTTGTAGTTGAAGTGAAAAGTAAAAATTTGATGTGGATATCATATGACTTCCTAGTACTCCCCTATTGTACACGTTTTTTTTGGTTTTTTTTTAAATGAAAAGTAGAAAAAAATTATTTCATTAATTCTTCTGATATTTTTCCATATATTATTATATATTGTATTTTTCTTCTAAATAGAGGTTAATATTAATTATTAATAAATTTAATTTATAAATCTAATAAATCAATATATTTAAATTAAAAAAGAAATTAAAAAAACAAGATGAAGTCTGATTTGAATAGATGTACCTTCCCCTTGTAAGATCCAAATATTTTATTAATTAAAATTTTATTTGGCTCTAACTCTGAAATCACTGAAAAATAAGTACCACTTATTATCATAAGTGCTTATGATAATAAGCACTTATTATCTTATTTTCATTGACAACGATATATGATATATCGTTGAAAATCTATCAATTAGGGCTTATTACTGCAGTTACGAAAGCTTCTAAAATCTAAATGTGATGGATTTTGGGCTTTTTTGGATTCTTTTGGTCCAGTCGATTGTAATCAAAAGGTAGGTGCGCAATTAGATGTTACAACAGTCCTAAATAAAAAATTTCAAAATTCTACCGCTAATGGTTTTTGAGTTATGCGAGATAAATACGTACATACATGTACATATGGTCAAAATGGATTCAGGGATGATCAAAATGGATATTTCCGCAATTTTGATTTTTGCAATTTCAATTTTTCCTTTATTTCGTACAAGGAAATAAAAATTATTAACGTACTACTTATAAATTAATATTCTATTAATTATATTTAGTATTTATATTAGTCAACAATTAAAATATTCATTATATATTACAGAATAGTAAAATCAATTAACGTGTTTTCGAAAGAAAAAGTTAGACTGAAATATATGTATGTATATATAAAATATTTATTTCAGGGTGAATTTATATAACAGCAAAGCAGCATCTTTGACGTTTAAATACTTTCAAGTCATCTTGCAGCTCTACATAAAGAGTAATTTATTCGTTGATTGTTATATTGTTTACACCAAAAATCATACTGACTACCAATGAAGTCACTACTACTATACCAATAAAGTCATACTCTTACCGGCCTTATCAGGCCAGTAGATAAAGGTTTTGAAATAATTTTTTTTTTTTTTTTTGCTTATTATATGGAACGGTTAATCATTGTTTATTATCTATTGTATATATTTAAAATGTACTTTTTTAAACAAAATTCTAAATTAATAACAGATTTTGATAATAGAAATGTAGTGTCTTACCTTTTTTGATATCAGTATCGTTTTGTTAAAAATAGTTTTATTTACGTTACAGAAATATTTTTTTTTGAGCGAAAGAAATTTCTTCGAGACTTACTGTACCGTTTACAATTTTATTGTAATTTTTTTTGGATATTACTGCGGTTTGTTAAATTATTCTTTTATTTTTTTTTATGAACTACTGAGATTGCTATCTTATGGAATTATTATTAAAATTTATTGCCTTAGAACAAACAAATTGAATTTCACGGCAATTTTATTTTTTTATAGTCATGTCATTCACTTCAAACCATTTTTTCCTTTTTTAATAAAACTAGTTTAATTTCGTGTAAAGTAATACTTTTATTTTTTTAAAGAAGTGATGGGAATTAAAAAAATTGTTTCATCTTCAGTTCTTTCATTTACATAAGAGCCATTAATATTAAAACAAGCTGTAGTATATTTTCTTTTAAATTTTATTATTTCAAGTACATTATCAACATTTTTTACGCTACCGGGATTGCTATCTAGCGACGCGATTCGTAAAGGTACATTAAAAAAATGAATAAAATGACATAATCGAGTCCCGCGGTTCAACATATGGAGTAAAAAGAAACGTTGTTTAACAAAATTCGAGGTATCTTTTGAAAGTATTTTTTATTACTAATTTAATTGAACTGAAATATAATGTTTTCACTTTATTATTTTTCCCCTACTCATTTCACTGTTACGTTCGGTCATGTTTAGAACTGTAAGCGTAGTTAGTGTACTTCGTCGTCTCTTACCGACGAAGTTCTAACGAACTCCGTGCTATACATATAGAATTAGTTGACAAGGAGAGAAAAAAACTTTAAATTTTATATACTCGTATATAAATTTTTATTTCTTTGTCTGACAAGGTAGGGATTATTTTAACTGAATTTATATTACTTTTGTATTTATACCTGAACGTTATTTTGTGTAAATATTTAAATTTTGTATGAATTAGATATAAATTCATGATAGATATAAATATTCATATTTAATTTAAATTTACACTGATAGACAAAAAAAAATGTTTCTCTAAGTGTGATAACATTTCTTGAATTGCGTTATTGCGTACATTATAGATCTTTAAATATAATTTTTCTGTCACCCTTAATTTTAAATAAATTACGCTTCAAAAAAATATAAAGGAAAATAAAGTTAAAATCTGTAAAATATATAATTTTGCATGGCCATACATGTGTTAGAATTATTTCGCTAATGCTTTTCTTTTATAATTAGCCTCAGGCACATTCCGAATTAATGTCTAACAGTAATCAGCTGGCATGTTAGTATACAATTTTCCTTTATAGCGGCTTTCCATTACCGAAATGTCTTGGTGGAAACGTTGACCGTGTTCGTCGCTTATGTCTCCGTGGTTGTCCGGGAAAAAATCAAGATGTTAGTAGAGGAAATATATTTTCAAAATCATATTAAATTCCGTAGCTCTGTATGAAGTAAGAAGTTGATTAACCATATCGTGGTAATTGTCGGATTTTTATTTGACGAGAAAAGTTTTGCTAACTTATTTAAATGAAGCTCAAGCTGCACTTTCTACATTATTTAACATTGAGTTAAATGCATCATGTTTGACCAACTCTCTTATTTGAGGATAAAAAAATATTCCTTCTTAAATTTTTCCTTCACTTATGTCCTGAAACCTCTGCCTTATGTACGAAAATCCTTGACTATCCTTCTTTACAAAATTTTTTACCTTTACAAAATTTTTTATTAGTCCTAGCTTGATTTGGAGGTAAAAATACTTTTTTCGGTTCAACTAAGGGCCCATGATATTCTTCCCACTTGCAGTTAAGTTGTCTCATTTCTTCCACTCTTTGGTAACATAATGTTTATCAATGTCTATCTCGGCTGCCCCATTCGCAAAGAAAACACATGTATTTAGTGTAACCTAACTGCATGCCTAACAAAATAGCTATAACTTTCAAATCACCACATATGTTTTTTATAATTGATTTTTTTCAAGAACGTCTTTCATCACATCGTATGTCTCTTTCAAATTAATACCATAAGCGATTGTATCGAAGGATATTTGTTACCGTTGTGTAGTAGAACCACTCTTAAAGTATACTTGGACGAATTTATGAAAAGGCGCCAGTCCTCAGGTTTATGAACTTGTCCTAAGTGCAACATAAACTCATCAATATTTGTGCAATAAACCAAATTATTTTCATCAATAAAGTACTGAGATAGTTCTTTCTGTCGGCTTCGAAACCCCGAAATTTTTGTATTTTTTTAAGTAATTCCAACCTTGCAGTCTTGATCCTAACAGTTCAGCTTGATTTTTTGATGAATTCAAATCCCTAACCAAGTCATTTAATTCAACTTATGATATAAAATATGGCGTATTGGAAGGTAATTTAAAAATCAAATTCATTGTTGTCTTCTTCAGTACTGCCTGTTTCTTCATCGCTGTTTTCGAAACATACATTCATCGGTGGCTCCTATGTGTTTGGAATAATTTCACTGTGAGGTACAGGCTTGAATGTAGATTGCAATGAAGATACTTTATAGTATGTTTAGATGTTTTTGAAATTCCAAACATACTTGTTAAACAAAACTAACAATCGGTTACATGATCCTATGATTCACGCCAAATCATAGGTACACCAAATGGTAAAGCCTTCCGTGTACCTTTCAGCCATCCTCTTAAATATACAGAATAATTAGTGCATACTATATGAGGAGCCCACAATCCTGATCACCAGTTTTACACTGAAAGTACAAATAATATGCTTTCTTAATTAAAAGTGTAATATTTTTTCTATTTGATTTTACAGTAAATTCACCACATACGTAACAAAAGGCACCCACGTCATTTACACAATGTTGAGGCATTATGACATTGCACTGTTAACAAACTTAGACAGCAATAAGACTGAACAAAATTAATTCATTCCTAAATCCAGTGCTTAATACAAACAACACACCTGTGTTTTCAGCTACACATTTTAACCTGCACAGACATGATTATTTTTATCCATGAAGGCTTACTCTTCAGTATTAGATATGATGTTATAATATATGAATATGATATGATTTAATTTATTGTCTAGTATTGTTTATTATAGCTTACAAATTACGAGTATGTTAACAAAGATAAACGATAAAAAATGTGCTAACAAAATATAATATAGGAGCTTAAAATGCCAACTATTGGTTGAAAAATGAAAAAACAAATTAATTAAAATTTTAAAATATATCTAAAATGGTGGGTGATAGAGATATTCTGAGTTCATATTCATTTTCATCATCAAAATATAGATTAAAATCATGTATTGCGTGTTACAAAATAAAAATTATGTGTATCAGTTTATTATTCATTTTGGTTAAATTATCATAATAATATGTATATTAAAATATTCGTAAGATAATTATTATTTATTCAAAAAAGTCTATATAAATATTTCATATAAAAATAATAGTATGTTATTATTTGGCGGTCACGCCGTCACCAGCTCCACTAGACGAGGCTATAGCGAAAGCACGTCAAGACGTTTTTTCCGGCCCATTCGGTTCGTACCGTACAGGATTTTGGCGACTTGGGCGACTTCCTGCTCTTCTTGGTAGGGGAGCTAGAAAAAGTCCTACGGTCGCTGAAGGCCAGGAAGACCACGACACCAGAGGACGAGTAACCGCAAGGCTTATCCCTCTGGTCAGGCTTTGGACAGAGGGACGAAATGGAGAAGTGATGTACTATGTGATCCAGTTGTTACGGGTCACGGGTACTTCCGTGCTTATCTTCACACCATAGCGCCTTCCCTGACTGCCTCTATTGTCCCGATGTAGGGATGATGCCGACCACTCTTTCTTCAAACGTAGTCGGTGGACAGAACATAATTACAGACCCACCGGGTTGGTCTAGTGGTGAACGCATCTTCCTAAATTAGTTGATTTGGAAGTCGAGAGTCCCAGCGTTCAAGTCCTAGTAAAGGCAGTTACTTTTTACGGATCTGAATACTAGATTGTGGATGCTGTTGTTCTTTAGTGGTTGGGTTTCACAATTAACTACACATCTCAGGAATTGTCGAACTGAGACTGTACAGGACTACACTTTATTTACACCCAAACATATCATCCCTATTTATTCTCTGAAGTAATACCTGAACGGTAATTCCTGGAGGCTAAACAGGAAAAAGGAGAGTATAATTACAAGCGATATATGATATATGATTCTTCACAGTGTAATGATTAGAGTAAATTAAAAATATGTAAATGGAATTCTTAGAGTTATGCGTTGTGTTTACAACAATTCATAAAAAGCACATTAGTCATGCATGATTCATGAACGATTCTACTATTATTGGTTGGTATACACCTGGAAGTAGGCCTAGATAACAACATCAATATGCAATTTAGAATAAAACTCAACAATTATATATGCTACAGCAAGTTTATGAAACCTGTTTTTCATCTATTACCAAACCACTAAATACGTATAGAAAATGAAAATGTTTTTAGCTTGCTTGTAACAGAGGCCAATGCTTGCAAAATGTATGCATATGCCTAGTACATAGGCTTTCAGTCCCTGCGCCAACATACGTGCCGATCATTTACAATAATTGATTATATCATAAAGTTAGAATGAAATTGTCCATTAAAAATAAAATGTTGTTTACAACTGTTCTAGCTTCATTAACAATGAAATTTTAAGTTTATTTTTTCATTATATGCTCAATTACTTTTATTTTTTTGAAAATCTGTTGTTATTATGTTAACGAAGTGTTTGAAAACTTTGTTCTGATTTAAAGGAAATCAGATGTAACAGAAAGGTGGGCAATAAGGAATTAAATATTATGACAGGAAACATAATAAACTAGAAATTACATAATCTTTTTAATTGATATTATAATTCCAAAAGATGGATTTCAAAGTAGAAATATGAAGCAGACAGCCACAAGAAAGAACTGCTTCATACCAAAAAAAGTCTGCTAGTGCCAAATATGGATGAAAAAATTATAAAGATATTCTTAAAAAGTTTGTGGAGTATAGCATGTTACAGAGGAGAAACTAGCAAAATAAAAAAGTACACATTTTTAATGTAGGTTTTTAATTGATTGATGTCAAAATAAGATTAACACCAGCGTAGAAAGATCTTGTTACAGATAAAGAGATGAACCAGGTTTTTAAGCTACATATAAACATACAGATTTATTTAATTTGGTAATGCAGGAATATGTAGAAAGTAAAATAGACGAAGACAAGGTTGAAATATATAAAACAGATGCAGAAAATAATTTGGGGAAAACTTTTTGATACATTTTTTATGTTTATTTTATTATTTCCACATTTTTCAATAGGAAATGGGTAACACCAATTAAATTGCTACATAGTAACAAAACATGTATAAATATATTTTAAAAATTATCAATAAAAAATTTCAAGTCATGTTTAATATTTTTTATGCAATTCAGTTGGATATCTTTTTTCTGTAATAGAAATTAAAAATTGAAGATTCAGACTGGTTTAACTGCTAAATAAATGTTACATCTTAGCTCTTTTATTAAATATTATAACGGTTGAATAAAAATTTGTAACGTTTATTGTTGTAAAAATAATAGTAATAGAAAAAGTGGTAAATATTGAGCTGTTCTCTAAGTTAGCACTTTATTTCTTATTTAACAACGTAAATTAATAATAAAACTATTTTTACGAGTTACTGCAGTTAGTTCTTCAGTTAGTATTATTAGTTCCAAAAGTCAACATTGACGGTGTTAATAGCAGCGCTATAGAAATACTATTTAACTAAAACAACTAATTTATCGGTTATAAACTTATTTCTGTTTATTTTGTTAGCATATAATTATTGTATTTAATTAATTTTATATTTAACGTATTTCATTATTTTTTTTTTTTTTTTTTTTTGTCTTCAGTCACTTGACTGGTTTGATGCAGCTCTCCAAGATTCCCTATCTAGTGCTAGTCGTTTCATTTCAGTATACCCTCTACATCCTACATCCCTAACAATTTGTTTTACATATTCCAAACGTGGCCTGCCTACACAATTTTTCCCTTCTACCTGTCCTCCCAAAATTGAAGCGACTATTCCAGGATGCCTTAGTATGTGGCCTATAAGTCTCTCTCTTCTTTTAACTATATTTTTCCAGATGCTTCTTTCTTCATCTATTTGCCGCAATACCTCCTCATTTGTCACTTTATCCACCCATCTGATTTTTAACATTCTCCTATAGCACCACATTTCAAAAGCTTCTAACCTTTTCTTCTCAGATACTCCGATTGTCCAAGTTTCACTTCCATATAAAGCGACACTCCAAACATACACTTTCAAAAATCTTTTCCTGACATTTAAATTAATTTTTGATGTAAACAGCTTATATTTCTTACTGAAGGCTCGTTTAGCTTGTGCTATTCGGCATTTTATATCGCTCCTGCTTCGTCCATCTTTAGTAATTCTACTTCCCAAATAACAAAATTCTTCTACCTCCATAATCTTTTCTCCTCCTATTTTCACATTCAGTGGTCCATCTTTGTTATTTCTACTACATTTCATTACTTTTGTTTTGTTCTTGTTTATTTTCATGCGATAGTTCTTGCGTAGGACTTCATCTATGCCGTTCATTGTTTCTTCTAAATCCTTTTTATTCTCGGCTAGAATTACTATATCATCAGCAAATCGTAGCATCTTTATCTTTTCACCTTGTACTGTTACTCCGAATCTAAATTGTTCTTTAACATCATTAACTGCTAGTTCCATGTAAAGATTAAAAAGTAACGGAGATAGAGAACATCCTTGTCGGACTCCCTTTCTTATTATGGCTTCTTTCTTATGTTCTTCAATTGCTACTGTTGCTGTTTGGTTCCTGTACATGTTAGCAATTGTTCTTCTATCTCTGTATTTGAACCCTAATTTTTTTAAAATGCTGAACATTTTATTCCAGTCTACGTTATCGAATGCCTTTTCTAGGTCTATAAACGCCAAGTATGTTGGTTTGTTTTTCTTTAATCTTCCTTCTACTATTAATCTGAGGCCTAAAATTGCTTCCCGTGTCCCTATACTTTTCCTGAAACCAAATTGGTCTTCTCCTAACACTTCCTCCACTCTCCTCTCAATTCTTCTGTATAGAATTCTAGTTAAGATTTTTGATGCATGACTAGTTAAACTAATTGTTCTGTATTCTTCACATTTATCTGCCCCTGATTTCTTTGGTATCATTACTATAACACTTTTTTTGAAGTCTGACGGAAATTCCCCTTTTTCATAAATATTACACACCAGTTTGTATAATCTATCAATCGCCTCCTCCCCTGCACTGCGCAGTAATTCTACAGGTATTCCGTCTATTCCAGGAGCCTTTCTGCCATTTAAATCTTTTAATGCTCTCTTAAATTCAGATCTCAGTATTGTTTCTCCCATTTCATCCTCATCAACTACCTCTTCTTCCTCTATAAAACCATTTTCTAATTCATTTCCTCCGTATAACTCTTCAATATATTCCACCCATCTATCGACTTTACCTTTCGTATTATATATAGGTGTACCATCTTTGTTTAACACATTATTAGATTTTAATTTATGTACCCCAAAATTTTCCTTAACTTTCCTGTATGCTCCGTCTATTTTACCAATGTTCATTTCTCTTTCCACTTCTGAACACTTTTCTTTAATCCACTCTTCTTTCGCCAGTTTGCACTTCCTGTTTATAGCATTTCTTAATTGCCGATAGTTCCTTTTACTTTCTTCATCACTAGCATTCTTATATTTTCTACGTTCATCCATCAGCTGCAATATATCGTCTGAAACCCAAGGTTTTCTACCAGTTCTCTTTATTCCGCCTAAGTTCGCTTCTGCTGATTTAAGAATTTCCTTTTTAACATTCTCCCATTCTTCTTCTACATTTTCTATCTTATCTTTTTTACTCAGACCTCTAGCGATGTCCTCCTCAAAAATCTTCTTTACCTCCTCTTCCTCAAGCTTCTCTAAATTCCACCGATTCATCTGACACCTTTTCTTCAGGTTTTTAAGCCCCAATCTACATTTCATTATCACCAAATTATGGTCGCTATCAATGTCTGCTCCAGGGTAAGTTTTGCAGTCAACGAGTTGATTTCTAAATCTTTGCTTAACCATGATATAATCTATCTGATACCTTCCAGTATCGCCTGGCTTTTTCCAAGTGTATATTCTTCTATTATGATTTTTAAATTGGGTGTTGGCAATTACTAAATTATACTTCGTGCAAAACTCTATAAGTCGGTCCCCTCTTTCATTCCTTTTACCCAGCCCGTATTCACCCACTATATTTCCTTCCTTGCCTTTTCCAATGCTTGCATTCCAATCTCCAACTATTATTAAATTTTCATCTCCTTTTACGTGTTTAATTGCTTCATCAATCTCTTCGTATACACATTCTACCTCATCATCATCATGGGCGCTTGTAGGCATATAGACGTTAACAATCGTTGTCGGTTTAGGTTTTGAATTTATCCTTATTACAATGACTCTATCGCTATGCGTCTTGAAATACTCCACTCTCCTCCCTATTTTCTTGTTCATCACGAAACCTACTCCTGCCTGCCCATTATTTGACGCTGAGTTAATTACTCTAAAGTCACCAGACCAAAAGTCGCCTTCCTCTTCCCACCGAACCTCACTAATTCCTACTATATCCACGTTTACCCTATCCATTTCCCTTTTTAAATTCTCTAGCCTACCAACCTTTTTTAAGCTTCTAACATTCCACGCTCCGACTCGTAGAATGTTATTTTTTAATTTTCTGGTGACCCCTTCCTTAGTAGTCCCCACCCGGAGATCCGAACGGGGGACTATTTTACCTCCGGAATATTTTACCAAGGAAGGCGCCTCCATTATTGTATATGTGAAAATGCAGAGCCACATTTTCTTGGAAAAAAAGCAGCTGTAGTTTTCCATTGCTTTCAGCTGCGCAGTACTCAGAGGACTGAGTGATGTTGATACGGCCGTTTAAGTCGTCCTGACTCACGCCCCTAACAACTACTGAAAGAGCTGCTGCCCTCTTTCAGGAATCATTCCTTAGTCTGGCTCTCAACAGATACCTCTCCGATATGGTTGCACCTTCGGTCCAGCTACTCTGTATCCCTGAGCACTCAAGCCCCCTCACCAACGGCAAGGTCTCATGATTCATAGAGGAGGATTTCATTATATTTATTGTATTACTAAAATACATAACTAAAACGGTATAAAATGAAACTTCTCGAAAATAACATTAAAAAATTTATAATAGCAATCAGCTCAAGTAGTGAGATATTTGCACCTTTCGCCATAGATCTCATGGCTTGATTTGTGGATGCTTTGTGGTCATTTAGTCGGGGCTACTCGATTACATCCACAGAACCAGTCCGCTCATCTCTATGCGGGGCAGATGATGATACGCAGTTGCGCCGCCCCAGTAAATTAATAAAAATTATTATTTCAAAGTTGGCTATAAAGACGGCCAATTCCGTATGTATGTGTTCTGTGAAATACGTTATACACAACCAAAATGGTAATGCTTGCACGCATCAAAAATATGAATTACGTTTTCAGAATCGCATGATTCCGATCTCAAAATTGCGTCACTTTTCGCAGTCTTCGGGAGTACTTCACTACCCTCGTATTCTTCCTACTAGCTATGAACGATAAGTCTAACACGAGGAAATATTATTATGGATGCAGCTTAGCACAGTCCAGGCTGACGTACACATCGTCGTCTTTCTTTTGCGGATTGGAATCGCATTCGGGTTTGGAGAACCTTTTAAATAAAACAAGTTTTATTCTAAGCTTAACAGCTAGATCATCTCAACAACATACCTTGAAAGGACGGTCCGCTTCGCTTGGAGTTCTGCAGATGGTGAAATACAAATCGGATAACTGGAACAATGTTTTCTTTACAGACTAGGCAGGCAAATTTCTCATGACCGCGTCAACAACTTAAACAATTAGCACGCATGGGCAGAAATAAATCCTCATGAAACGGTAAAAGGCAACTTCATTCAACACCTTCTTCAGCGTCAATGTATGGTGGTGCAGCCTTCTTCGCAATCAGCTGTTTGGGGACCATTCTGATGATGCTAGGCCGCTTAAATGCTGAGTTCTAATTGCACTTTCTTCAAGAATAATTGCCGCAGCTGATTGAAGATGTTGCTCCAGCGCTGAGACTCAAATATACTTCCGGCACGATAGCGTGCCTCTCTCCACTTCTCTTGTGCCGTTTCCGTTAAATCAATATTTCAGTTAAATCATATTACCCTGAAAATGGATCGGTCGTAAAGGTCCAAATTCCTGGCCACCAATATCGCCTGATCTAGCACCTTAAGATTTTTGCGTCTGGGAATGGATTAAAAATATTGTATACAAAAATGGCTGGCTCATTTTTGAACATTTTTTAACCGGTACATATAATTAATGGACTTTTCTAAATAAAATTATAATTTTTCTAACTTTTCTTTATTTCATTCAACCTGTCCTCCATAATTTTGTTAAAAATTATAATTTCCACCAGTTTTGACTAAATTTTTTGTGTTTATTTCGCATTGAACTAAGTTATTATTGTACGTCAAACATAAAAAAAAATATTGTTATTACCCAAATTTATTGGTTTTCACCCCAGATTTCTCAAAAACTACCGCAGATACCGATAAGAGTTTTGTAACAATTTTTTTTTTTATTTTATGCTTCTATGGAATTATTAAACGCTGTATATTATCTATTATAGTGTATACATGTCTGTTACATATATTTTTTTTTAAAGAAAATTCTAAATTAATAACAGATTTCTATAACAGAAATGTAGAGTGTCTTACCTTCATTTTATTAAAGAGTATTATTTATATTACAGAAATTTTTGTTTTCTGAGCGGAAGAAATGAAATCTGCGAAACTCTTACCGTACGGTTTAATATTTTCTTATAATTTTTTTGGATATCACTGGTTTTTGTTAATTACCTTATATTATTTTTTTATGAATTACCGATTGTTGTCTAATGGTTTTATTATTAAAATTTATTGCCTTTGTAGAACAAACAAATGTACATTTTTTGAATTACACAGCCAATTCATTTTTTATTTATTTATTTTTTTAGTGAAATTCACTTCATACCATATTTTTCCTTTTTTAATAAAACTAGTATAATGACCTTTACGAATCGAAGATCCTTGATGTAATATTGCACTTATGACTTTGTAAGTGTATCGTATCCATAGACAAACATTTTATATTATTAACTTTTTTTATTTCTCCATGAATTGGTACAAATAGTAATAAATGTAGAATAAGTTTTACCAATCGAATTTATTTTTGTTCTATTTATTTATTTTTTAATAAAACTAGTATAATCTCTTGTAAAATAATACTTTTATTCTTTTTTTTTTTTTTAAAGAAGTGACGAGAATTAAACATTTCGTTTCATCTTCATTACTTTAATTTATATAACAGCATTTACTAATAAAAAAACTTTAGTATATTTTCTTTTAAATTTTATTATTTCAAGTACATTATAAAGTTTTTATATGCTACCTAGTATTATCACGTTGCTATCTAGCGGCGCGATTCGTAAAGGTACTTTAAAAAATGACATATTCGAGTCTCGCGGTTCATCAAATGGAGCAAAAAAAATGTTGACTAACAAAATTCGAGGTATTTTTTTAAAGTATTTTCTATTATCTAATCTAATTGAACTGAAATACAATGTTTTCACTTTATTATTTTTCCCCTTTTAATTTCACTGTTAGGTTAGGTAATGTTTGGAACTGTAAACGTAGTTCGTCGACTTCGTCGCCTGTTACCCATGAAGTTCTAACGAACTCCGTGATAAAAATCATCGAAGTGACCGATGAAATATTTCATTATTTCAGTGATTGCTCAATAACTGAAATGTGATTTTATATTTTTCAGTAAGTCACAACATGTGTATATATATATGCAATACTAGTTACTACGTTATACTAGTTCTGCATATTATTATGTAATATTTATAGCAGCTTTATAAATAAAAAAGCTGGCAAGTAAGTTGTAGACTTTCCCTCACGCTGATTTTTTTTCACGGGGTTACATACGCATCTTAATTTAAAATATTTATAATTTATATATATATATATATATACTATCTTTTGTTTATTTAATTCAATGATTCTAACTAAAGCGCGAGCGCAAACCGTATTTCTTCTCGTGGGTGTGGCGATAGTAGCGGCTCTGCGTTCGATATCGTTTTGGACTGATTTTTTAAGGTTTTGGTTAGTCATATATATAATAATGTTAATAAAATACACGACTTTGGAAAAGTCATGTATTTTATCGACGTTTGTTTTTTTAATAAATGTTGAAAATTTAATAATTTTTGGATGACGATCGATGCTGTAACTTAGATTTTTCTGTTTTCTTTGAATTTCTCCATATAAGACTGTGTATATAAAGTGAGGTTATAAGAGAATTTTTGTAAGTCGAATGATCAACGGGACTGCTCCAGCACTGCTAGAAGACGTAAACGTCTAAGAATTTTTTCGCTATTGTAAGTACACTACTGAAAGTTTTTTAAGTTATACCTGAGGATTTACTAAGGGACTCCCTTTTCCTTTATAACTCCTTCCCCATACCTCCGATCCCCAAGCCCCCCGGGATCTTTGCGTCCCAGGTCCTTCCGGACCACCTGACCGTCCTTCCTGCCTCTTACTTTTTTTTAACTTTGTTGCAAAGTCGACGGACGCCTTTGGTTAACAGCGTTGCGGTAGATTTTAGAGGGAGGATACACTGTACGCATGCATAGGCGATGAATGAAGATAATACCTTATTGATTATTGAAGAATTATTTAATTGTACGCCATCTTGGAAGTTTAAATTAATTTTGTTACGTAACAATTATAA
Organism: Lycorma delicatula; assembly: GCF_047948215.1. Taxonomy (NCBI): domain Eukaryota; kingdom Metazoa; phylum Arthropoda; class Insecta; order Hemiptera; family Fulgoridae; genus Lycorma; species Lycorma delicatula. The sequence goes on along the minus strand of NC_134455.1, from coordinate 172,607,835 downwards.
CTTATAACTAAACGTTAAAAATAGCAAACATAAACTAAATAAAATATAAACTAAAGTAATATTCATCCGAACAAGAATTGAAAGAGTCCATCTGGACGCGACCGACTTGGGTCAGGTATGAGTGCAGACTGTGTTAGAAGACACATTAGGCTCAGTGCTCGAAGGAGCAGATTGTGACGTAGTGTGGCATGATGGTCTAGTGATCATAGTTTGCCGTGAGCACCCTAGCCACCGCTAGGTTTCAGTACCTGACGTCAAGAGGGGGTAAAATCGTAACAAACATTTTTTGGGGGGATACATTTTTGGACCCCCAAAAGAATTTTTGGACCCCCTTCTACCAAAAAATATTTATCTGATTTTTGGGTTAACAAATTACCTAACCCCAAAACCCCACCTATCTCCCTTTTAGGAACCCCCAAACTTCGGCTTGTGAGATGTCAAATTACTAGTAATTAGGCGAGTAATATAGGAAAAATATTAGTTGATTCCCATGGAGGAGTATTGGAGCTAACTGAAATTGGAGGAGAGAATGTATTTAGTTAGAATCATTACTTCCGGGGCCCTTGCTGCTCCGCAAAGGAAGGTAACCTAAGTGAAAGGCAAGAAACGTATAAGAAAAGTGCCATCAGAAGAAGAAGAAGAGTTCATTATAGTGTTAAAGAACCTCCTAAATCGGCTAGTACTAGCAATTTTGACTCTAAAACAACATTACGGGTTGGGACTAGCGAAGCGTTTATTAACATGAGAAAGAGCTGACCGCAATCTACAGTGGCTTAAAACAGCTGTCAAAGGTTTCTCCGTCCTTACATGCGGTTATCCAGGACATGAAAACGGATCAGCGGAAGGAGATGGATGCTGATATACTGGGACTAAAATTGACAGACGGGGTATTGCTGGATCAACTCCCACGCAAGTGGTCGTCCTGCTCTGTGAATTGAGTATGGTAGGTCAAGACACTCACACAGGGAGGAGGAGATAAGTGCTTTTTTACAGACCTGGTTCGTACACAGAGAGATCTGATGTGGATAATTCCAAAGTGCTACGCTATAAGGTGGGAGATGTTACCAGAGATGTTTCGTCTGTAAGGGATGATGAAGAGTCTACGCAACGGAGTAAATTTATTGTCTATTATAATGCTGCTTACGGAGATTGAGAGACATGGGCGATTATCAATACTGAAATCGATAAAAGGAGTTGTGACGAAATCGGCGTCCCCTGTGTTTTTGTTGCTAGGAGGAACTACTGGTACCGTGATGAGGAAGACATTAATGTACCTGTTCAGGGAAGGTACTGAGTTAGTGGCAGTGGTGATTCCGTAGGGTGCTGAGACCGGCCAGGCAAGATCTAAATCAGCTTCGTTATGAAGGGTGACTCCTATTGCGGAGGATATCAAAGTAGTAGTCGTGAGTGCGCAAGGGAAATCGTGTGCTGAAGTGGTGTGCTGAAGATATCTGTTTTGAAAGAGGATTCCGGTTAGGTTTTGCCTCTAAGGAAAGAGCGAAAGGAAGAGCTGGAATTTAGAATAAAGGGGACGCAGAAAGAAGAGCAGTTCACCGCTACTTTCCGGGATAGTGCCGCTGGGCACCAGGTGGATGCGCACCCGAGGCGACTGACGAGCGGTGGTCTACATCAAAGATATTGATGAGATACAACTGAACAAGAACTCGGTAATGCCATTGCAGACATTATTGGTAGAAACGAGGCTTTTTGCATAACATCAGTTCGGAAGGCTTATGTAGACACGCGTAACGTAACGTTGATAACCTCTTTTCTGGCGGTCAAAAACGAGGTAGAAGAACGAATTAAAATAGCTTGGTTCCGTTGTCGGAAAAACAACAACCGTTGCTTTAGATGTTGGTGCTCTTGACACAGGAGCGCCGATTTGATGAGCTTACACTGTAAAAGCAACAAACACCGCACCGAAGGCGTGACGTGTGGCCACGGCAAAATTATTAAAATAATGTTATCTAATGCTCGTAGAATTCTCTCCCACAATTTAGTGGTAGAGCTAGCGACAGGTCTCGCAGCAGATATTTTAGTGACAACTGAACCTAATAGATACACAGCGTCTAACGTAGAGTGGTGTTCGGGCGCGATGGGCGATGTTGCAATTCGGAACGTCAGCGGCAGTTTTATAGAGAATAGATTGACAGTTGTTTTATAGAGGTCAAGGTATTATTGCTGTGGAATTATCTGAAATTTTGTTGATAGGCACATACAGCAGCCCCAACTGTGATTTTCACGAATTAGATGCGTACATGAACAGACTTAAAGATACAACTGTTAGATCACCTAAGAAGTTCGTTTTGATGAACGATCTAAACAGTAAGGCCGTTGCGGCTGGCAGCCAGTACACCAATAGCCGTGATGAGATTCCCACCGAAATTATGTTGGCAACTGACCTTTATCACCTAAATGATGATACACTTACAAATGAAACCTAGGGGCACGCTACGGTGCCTTTCTTTCTTTTTCCTGTTTAGCTTCCGGAAATTATTGTTCAGGTATTACTTCAAAGGATGAATGAGGATGATATGTATGACTGTAAATGAAATGTAGTCTTGTAAAGTCTCAGTTCTACCAATCCTGTGATGTGTGGTTAATTGAAACCCAACCAAAAAAGAACACCGGTATCCCCGATCTAGTATTGAAATACGTATAAAAGTAACTGCCTTTACTACGACGTATACGCTGCAACTCTCGATTTCCAAATCAGCTGAATTGGAAAGACGCGTTCATCACTGCACCAACCCAGTGGGTTATGCTACGGTGGTTGACTTAACAATATTAGAGAGCAGATGGGACCACTCTAGATGTAACTGGAGAGTCCTACAAGAAGAGAGCCAGTGATAATTTGGCTACGATATTAGAAATACATTAACCTTCGCTTCATGCAATCGAGTGTCAGAAACTTTTGCGAATGACTCGACGGCAGGTGGAAATAATGGTAGCAGCTGTTACAATGAAGTTATGTGATGAAAGTAGGTTGTCGCTAGAAGTATTACAAGATTTGATAACGAATATGAGATTGTGCATTTAACGAAGGTTGCTGGTGGTATTCATCCGGTTAATTGGTGGACCAAAACAATCGCAAAGATGAGGTAAGATCTGCAGTGGCTGAGACGTCGTAAACAACGGCTGAGAAGGGCTGGAGTCGAAGAATACGAGGAAGCGGCACTTAGATGTGAGAAGGCAAGGCGCACTCTCAACTATGAGATAAATCAAACTAACTTAATAAATGGCGGGGATTGTGCGGAGAGATAGATTCTGACCCGTGAGGATGGGCAAATCGGATTAGTAATGAAGAAGCTTGGTAAAAGGTTGATTATCCTCACGGAGGAAAACGCAAATATATAAATAAGAAGACTTTCCTTGAGAAGATGAGGGGGAGCTAGAGATGATTGAGTGTGAACCAAAGCACCTTTTGCAAGAGAAGGTCACTACAGCTGTTCGTAAATTAAGAGAATATAAAAGTCCTGGACCCGATGGAATACCGGCTGCCGTATTAAAAGGCTTAGTAAGAAAGATTCCATGGGAAATTACTGATATTGCGAACTATGAATTAGAGAACAGGTGCTTTTCTAAATGTTGGAAGGTGTCACGATTACTGTTTCTACCTAAACGTACCAGAGATGAGATTAATATGAAGTACCGGCCATTTTGCTTATTAAACAACACGGGCAAGGTCGTTGACAGAAAGCCTGCGTCCCGTATCATTGACGAGCTTGATGCAGGCGTCGGCATACACCCTAATCGATATGGTTTTTGTCGTGGTCGCTCTACATTGCAGGCGGTTACAAGGGGGACAGATCGGGCTGCTCGGGTCAAACAAGGGACTTGGAGGACAAGGGTATGCCGTTGTTTATTATATTGGACGTACGTAATGCAATCGGGTCACTACCAAAAATGTCATAATGTCCGCTTTAAGAGAGAAAGGACTAAGTGTATATTTACAGAGGCAGATTCGTGAATATCTAAGTGACAGATGGGTCACTGCGGATACACAAGGCAGTCGTTTAAGTTTTCAGTTATTTGGGCATGTTCCGCAGAGATCGGTCCTTTAAGTTTCCAGACATTTGGGAGTGTTTCGCAGGGATCGGTGCTCGACCCTCTACTCGTGGTAGTAACAGTGTACGATGGTGTTCTTAATTTGAATTTACCGGAGGGTGTCGAGACCTTCGCTTACGCAGACGATCTCTCTCGGCCGTCGTAAGCGGTAGATCAGAAGGCGAGATTGGAGAACATGGCAATGCGGCACTAGCGTTAATAGATGCATGGATGGGCAAACACGGCATAGATTTAGCACCAGACAAGTGCTATTACATCACTGTCACGGTGAGGAGGATGGTTTGGCATAGTTTTGAAAGTGGGTGGTTATCCAATACAGGCCAGGAGTAGTCTTAAGTACCTGGGAGTCATCATAGGTCTAGCCTGCTGATTTAGCGAACATGTTCTGGAGAGTTGCAACAGGACAGAAAAGACACTTGGGGTACTGATGACCTCACAGGCTGCGCTTAGGGCTTGTAAAAGAAGACTAATCATGTCGGCTATTACTTCCACCTTATTGTACGCGGCCCCAGTTTGTCGCTCCGCTTGAGAATTAAGAGGAGTCTGAACAGACTGCAGCGTGCCCATTGTGCGTCACTATTGGGCGTCGTTTTAGGCATATCGCACGGTGTCCTACAAGGCTGCGTGTATGTTGGCGTCGGTTTCTCCAACAGAGTTACAGGTAAGGCAGAGAACGAATATATATCAAGGTGTGAGGAAGACGAAGGCTCAGATTATTACCTTGAATACCTGAAAAAACAGTTGGTGGACAGGTAGCAAATCGTTATGGATGAAGCGTTTTATTACTGATTTATCAACATGGTGTAGAAGGAAATACGGGGAAGTAAATTTTATATCACTCAAAGTTTAACAGGACATGGGAATTTTGAAGAATATTTATTCAGGATAGGTAGGAGAGATTCCAATAGGTGTATGTACTGTAATATTGAGGACGATTAATTTTTTTGGATAATTATTATTTTTAACTGTTCAGAAACGTGTCTAAGAAAAGTTAGACCTTAATTAGCCGAAATCTCGACAAACTGAGAGTGACCTTGCTCTACAGTCTCACGCCCTTGACCTCGCAAGTTGAAAATTAATTGGCATCAACGTCCCATACATATAAATATTCTGACCAGGTTTGTTTAAAACTGGTCGAGTCGTCCTGGAGATATAAGGTAATTAAAGTGCAACATCGAAGACACACTCACACGTACAAATCCGAGTATCCGGAAAATTCTCATCTGGATTTTGGTTTTTTGAGTTTCTTAGGTGTCAAAACGTAAAGATACGTTGAAAACCGCATATACCCAAATTGGATAGATTTTAATTCTTTCCCTTCTAAAGCTGTAGCTCTGCAGTAGCGCCAGTAGCTAAAGCTGTAGCGCTAGACGGAAAAGTAAAAAAAAAAAACAAAAGAGTAGATATTTACTAGAAAATTTGTTGAAACCGGTCCTTCAGCTTATAAAAATTGTTCGCTGTTGAGAGCTCACAAAGTATGTAAAAATAAGTTTTATTTGACAGAAGTATTAATACAGTACTGAAATGAATCGTGAATCGTGAACACCGAACAAGACAAATTACTATGACCAACACGTATACGATGTTTTTTTTTAAAATGAGTTTGTTGGTAAAAAGTATACAGCTCTGTACGTAACACTATGAAAAAACAGTTAGAAACTTATTCACCTATTTTTAAATACATAAACTTAAGTTATAAAGTTTAAAATATTGAATATTCTGGATATTTTTTTGCGAGAACATTAATCCTTTTATTAATATATTTTAATAATTAGAGATAAAATTATCATTACATTAATTTACGTCCTTTACTGTAACATTGAACACCAGTAGTCGTATAATTTTTAAATACTCTTATGTTAATATAGTATTATAGATTTTTTTTTATATACTTTTTTGAGCACCAACGAGGCAACCGGAAATATCGTGGGATTTGGTTTCGGTCGCCTCAAGATGCCACGGCAATTGACTGCCCCCTAGCTACATCCATAAGGACGTATCCCATCGGGGTCACCCCCTCATCATTGAAGCAACTCGACCTCTTGTTAAGAAAAACCTCTCAGAAGGAGGGCTACCTGCCTTGGCCCTACACTACCAAGCTCCAGGAAAGCATTACGCTCCCCCTTCACTCTACGCCCCAAAACTAACCCTCGAGGGTCCCTAAACCATCGGCGGACACGCTCCGACTCACCAGCACTTGCTACTGACGATCCAAAACGTTCCTAGATGTAAGGGCTGCCTCTCCTTTCCTACTTGAGCCATGATTCATTTTTATTTTTATTTCTTTATTTTTTTCATTTATTAATTTTTTTCTATTTTTTTTTTCTATTTTTTATTCTAATTTTATTTTTTTTCTTATATGAGGTTTTGGGCAACCTTCTCCTCATTTTCCGCCGTATAATGCTCCTCACCAACTTGGTCACCTCGTTTCATGAAGACTGATCTCGGATGATATGAGTTATCACAATCGCAGCCGAGATATCAACCGATAGCCTCGCCCTATATGCTGCCAACCTATCACAAGTGAACCAAGTATGGTCCACTGTTTCAACGAGGCCGCAATATCGACACTCGTCTGTCTCCCTTCTCCTGAACCTTAACAAATAATGGCCAAAGTCTCTATGGCCCGTTAAAAACTGAGTGAGGCATAAATCACTTCACGTGCCTCTGCCACACCAGTCACCGATCACAGGTATCAGCCCATAGGTCCATCTGCCTTTGTTACTCTCTTCCCATCTACGCGCCAAGTAGCGGTAATCATATTTCTGACCTTATGCTTCGGCACTCCTTCAAAACGCAGTCGCCGCTCCTCGATCATGAGATCAATAAGGAGCATACCAGCCACCACATACAACGCATCATACGAAGCTGTCCTGTAACCACACGTCACACGAAGGAGCAGCCTCCTATGCACGGACTGTAGCATTTCCCGGTACTTCCTGACCTCCATTACATTACTTCATACAGGGACAGCGTAGACATTACTGACAATACTGTCTATTCCTCTTCTCTTACTCTGCCTCGGACCACCTACATTGAACAAAAGCCTTGAAATAGCCGCCAATACTCTCTCTGCTTTTTCTCTCGTTGCGACCACGTGCTGCCCAAAAGAGCGTCCTCGGTCAATGCACACTCCTAAGTACTTAACAAAACCATCCTGTCTAATCGCCCCCTCCCAACGAAAAACAACGCAACCTCATGAAGCGGCCGTCTTCCAGAACAGACCAGAGCCTCAGACTTATCCGCCGCCGTTTCAAGGCCCCGATGTGCAAGCTAATCGTGGATGATCCTCAGGGACTCGTTGCCTCTCTCTTCTACTTGTGCCTCATCCAGTCCCCTTATCAGAACGGCCACGTGATCCATAAAAACCGACGATCCGAACTCCCTCCGGGTACTGCAAACGAAAAATTCCGTCATACGAAACATTCCACAAAAGAGGCACGAGGACTGACCCCTGAGGAATACCCCTGATTTCATATTGAAAAGGTAATCACCAGTTTCCGTCTTTGTGACCGCAGTTCGGTCACTCAAGTATTCCTTGACTATGTTGTCCAGCTGGGCATCAACTCATTTCATCAGAAGGGCATCCAAAATGATTCCCCATGGCAGGCTATTAAATGATAGTCACATCCAACCTGGCCGACACAGGAATCTCGGGTTCGCCAGGTACCGGCGAAATTAACAAAGACTGCGACCTCTCTAATAGCATGAATCGCCTACCTGCCTCTTTAAAAACCGTACTCCTACGGTGAGAGGCCTCCATTGCATTCAACCTGCTCAAGAAGCCAACCCTCAATCACCCGTTCATATATCTTTCCCATGGTGCTTAGAAAATAAATCGGTCTATAAACACCCGAAGACTCTTGGTCCCTTCCCGACTTAGGAAGTTAACACCATGCGCGCTTTTCTCCAGCATAGCGGAAAGGAGCCCCTCATAAATGCATCATTCATGCAATTATAGATCATTCATGGTATTATAGATAATATCTTTCTATATGCACTTTACATAGAGTGGGATACTCAGAGTTGGTGGCAGTTTCCAGCATGCTCTCATCGGGGAAGACTCCAAGCATGCCACCATATTGCCTCGTCACGCTTGACTCTCTCATCTGCTTGCCCAGGATGCTCATCTTCAGACTCTCCATGGAGGAACTCAGCTCACTTTAGGTCAACTTCGTATGTCGGTTCTGGATTTTTGGTGGCCGCGTGGCGGTTCGCTGTTTCATCTCTAACTGTGTGGTCTGTGCTCGATTCAGGGGTCAGAGAGCTGACGGGTCAACTTCCAGTATGCAGGGTGAATCCCGCCCGTGCCTTTCTCTCCACGGGAGTTGACTACGCAGGTCCAGTTTTTATTAATTCATGGAAAGGTCGCGGACATAAGTCCTTCAAGGGCTGGTTGGTCATTTTTGTGTGCAAGGTCACGTCAGCGGTTCACCTGGAGCTAGTATCAGACTACTCCACCGACGGATTCATCTCGGCATTCCGTCGGTTCATTTCGCGTCGAGGCGCTGTCAGTCTTTATCTTCTGATTGTGGAACCAACTTCGTTGGAGCGGATCAACAACTGAAGCAACTATTTTTTCGCGGAACTCTGGAATATGCAGCTCTATCGTCTGTGTTACTTAACGATGGCATTCAGTGGTCGTTCAATCGTCCTGGTGCTACCCATTTTGGAGGAAAGTGGGAAGCAGCCGTGAAATCAGTAAAGTTTTACCTTGCTCGTAGAGTCCGGGACGTTGTGCTCACGTACGAAGAGCTCAGCACGCTTTTAACACACTTGAGGCCGTACTCAACTCTCGGCCGCTCGAACCACTCTCAGAGGATCCGGACGATTTCTCGACGCTCACACCAGATTACGTTCTCATTGGGGAGGCCATTACGTTACCAGGACCTTCTCTGCACCAGCTTCCAATCTCTAGACTCACTCGGTGGCATCTCATTCAACAACGTCTACAATCGTTCTGAAAGGCCTGGTCATCTAGTTTTCAGCAGCAGCAGTCCATCTCCAAATGGTACCACCCCACTCATGACATATCAGTTGGCTCCTGGGTCCTGCTCACAGATGAGTGGTTTCCCCTTCAAAATGGCCGCTTGCTCTTCACCCTGGGAAGGATGGGCTCACTCGAGTGGTTACACTTAAAACCGCTATCTCTACCCTTGCAAGACCTATCTCAAAGCTTGCTCTTCTGCCCCCATTTGCCCCCAACCTTGATAACACTAAGAATTCTATGTGCCGACCGAAAATCGTCAACAATTCCATTGCTGACTGCCGGGGGAGAATGTTCAGTTTTTGGTCAAGGTCGCAGACAGAACGTTCTTCGAGAAACCACAGTTTCGCCGATTTCGCATTAAACGAACTAGGGTTTGTCAACAAGTCAGTGAATGGTGTTATAAACAACATAACCCAAGGTTGTTTATTATTACAAATCTGACCTGTGTGCGAATGACGATGTCAGCTGTTTTGCCAGTCTATTCTCTTCGTGCCTTGGGTGTGTTAGCTTTGGTGCTATGTACATTGTGTTTTTTGTTATTAAATCGTCGGGTCAAGCTCTTTACAAGATTTAAGTTATCTAAAGACTTTATTTAATTTTTAATTACTCCTCGCTGGCTGTTTCTGTATTGTCGGATATAATATAAAATACTAAAATTACATTATTTTTTAAGTAAAATAGTTTTTAAGGTAAGACTGGTCGTGCTATGTTTTTTCGTGCTGTAAGTTAATTATGTGTTTGAATATCTGTTCTCTTTTTTATTTTGTGAATGTAATGTTTATTGAGTTATTCGCAGTTAAGTTTTCTGTTCTTGTAGCAAAAATGTTATTTACCGTATTGTTTTCCTTAATATAGTTGATGTGCTGTTTTATTTTTTTTCTCTCTTTCGTAATCACTACCCATTCCAGACCATCAGATCCTCTCAGAACAAAATGTATTTTAAAAATTACCATTTAACTACTTTACTAACATGTCATTAAATTTATAAATAATTCTGAATATAATTTTTAAAACAAAGAATGAATAATTTTGACTGAGTTATCTAAAATAAAGTTAGTAAATGTAAAGTTAGTAAAATTTTCTGAGAAGGAACGAGAACCCTTGATATACTGATAAATTGTGTTCCAACTGATTACTGCTTGTTTATCCTTACTACTCTACTCTATTTGCACCCGATATCCACAATATAATTAAATTTCTATTTCAGTTGGATGGCAATAAGCCTTAGTAATTATGAGATTGTTATTCAAGAAATAGCAACTTTAGTAGAAGTTATAGCCTAGTTTTAGAAATTACCAAATTATCTGCGGGAAATTATTTTCTGTTGATCTCCGTAGCAAAGTGGTAGCATTTCGGCCTTTCATCCGGAAATAACGGGTTGGAATCCTGGTTAGGAATGGTATTTTTCAGCTTATGAAAAAAATAAAACATACATTTTATTTTACTCCCGTTGGCCAAAATAGATATTTATAGCACATGATGTTTTTATGACTGATTCCTTTTAATGATGTGATTCTTAAGTTAACAAGTTTTTTATGAGAAAAAAGATTGATGGAAATAACCAGGCAAAGAATTTTTTTATCATCGTCTTCGTAGAAAACGGATAACATCAGATAAAAAGTATTAAATGAAAATTTGTCTAGTATTTATAACTAAATTTTATTACAAATCAATTCCTAACGCACTGCATCTCGATCTATCGTAAAATCCATCAAAAGTGATAAAATTCAGTATCATAAAATTATAGATGCAACAAGTTAAAGGGTATTGAAATTACATTCCAATTAGACAGATAATTCTTTAACTACAAGTTATATTAACTTCAATATATGTATACAGTGACGATTCTCTAATTTTTTTATATTTATCATAATTTTTCACATCAGATTTAGGCGTATACAAGTGTGAGAGATTTGATTTTACTCCATCGGTAAATATTTGGAATAAACTTTAACCTTTAATATATAACAATTTGAGAAATTGAAAAGAATATTTTAAATTAAAACAACTCTAAATAAAAGCAATATTTTATCTTATTTCATACTCTTCACCTTTAATTTGTTTTAAAAATCTAGTGTTATGTAGATTTTAATAAATATATTACAATACAACTGATATCTTATCTCTAATGCAGCAGACTTCTACATTTCAGTATAAAATTGTAAAACATTTAGAATACACAGAAATGTCTGAGAATTATTTTTAATTCTCCTGTTTATTTATAAACAGGCCTCCTTGCCAACAGGCTATATCCGATATGACAGGTCGGCCCGCCGGTTGGATCTTTCCTCCGTGCCTGCCTCTAACTCCCAGAGTAGAGTATCCAGGCTCGACTATGTCGTTCCTGCCCCCCCCCCCCCCCAGAAGCCGGGACACTGCCTTTACGCCAGTGCCTGTAATGGGGACAACCTGGAAGGGGCAGCCCCGTCGGGACTCGGTCTTTTTCAGCGACGGAGTGTTGGAGTCCCCATACCTCACTACCATCGCCCACGCGCGCAAGCACGGATGAACGGTGTCACATATCGTGCACGCCGCAAGCGCTGTACATCCCGCCCAAAGGTGTCCGGCCGCCCGCAGTTTTAACAGAGCTATGACTTGTCGGTCCCCGTTCAGGTCGCCGAAATGTGCTCCACGGCCCAGCACCGATAAAATCTGTTCTCATTCATCCGGATGACCGTCCTACACTGGACCCATCCGATTTTGATCTTCCCTTCTGTCATATGTTTAGCCGTGCGGTACGTATAATCATGACGTTTTTAGTTTCTCGATAAGCGGGACGGATGAACTTCACCCGGAAGCCGTCAGCCACCCGAATAACAACTGCTACTGCGTCGTGTATCCTTCGGTCAGTTGTATCCACATCAACGGAAAATAAAAGTTAAAAAATAAAACTGACGAAAATGTGACAGTAACTAAGCAAACTGTTTATAGTTAATACAGATAATATAAAAGTACTAAGAAAGCGACAATATTATTTAAGTTAACTTTCTAAATAATTTCCTTATATCATATTCCCTAGATATGAAATTAACTGAACTAGAATTAAAAAATGTTCATAGAAGATGCTACCGCATCTTCTGTGATATCAGAATAACGCATTCTATGAGTTTATTTTTGTCCTTTTTTTTGAATCACAATGATCTTAAAAATAAGAAAATAAGTATATTTATTTGATTTATTTGACTATGTTTAAACATTGAATTAAGTTTATTTATTTAACTCAGAAATAGAAATTCTGTAAAATAATATTTTTATTGCTAGTTGTCTTCTTGTGCATTAATACTCGTATAAAAGTTTTATTCACCAAGTGGAACACAAACTCCAGTAAACGTTTTTCCTACGATATTTTTTAGATTTTTAACTATATGAAATTCCAGCAGGAAGTGTTAAAAAAATTGTTGAATATTTCTAAGAGAAATGATGTTAAAACTCATTGAAATGATAATTAAAATTTATTTTGCATTTAAGTTCTAGTAGTTTGATATTGATAGAATGCCGAAGGTGGTATTTGTACTCGTATCAGTTGATTCTTGCTATTATTAAAATTATGAAGAAAAGGTATACGCAGTGTTAATATTTCTGAAAAAGGATTATTTTGATTTTAACCTAATTTCACAGAGTGGTGAACAAATAACGAGATAGAGTTATAAATTTAAAAGAAAAATATATAATTATATTCTTTTATATAGAATGATTAAAAAAAAAATATATTAAAGAAAAGATGGGTGGTTCAAAGTTTTCGTACTACATCATCCCCGTTTCCTTGGTACTGTTGTAGATCCATAAACTACTAGTTAATAATCACGTAATTTCCTGATAGAGATTTTGATGACATTATTCTCGTTATTGGAGGGTTTGTATTAAAATAGGACAAAATCAAATGACGATAAAATTAAGTACGTTGTTGGATGTTAGAAAACATGAAGGAAAATTGAATTTTAATCTTTGTAATATTGTCAAATTTATCTTCACCAAAATGTTAATTGTTTTATATTTAATTCATAGTTTAACGTTTGTTCTAAAATTCTTTATGATTCTGACGGATATTTTTTCAAAATACAAATACTTTATTTCAATCTTAAAATTACATTATTGCATAATTTTAATTCAAAATTTTATGAGAATAAACTGACATGGAGAATTTAACTTTAAGTAATACAGTGCATTAATATTTTGTTATAATATATATCATAATAATTTTCTGACGTCATTAATTAAAATATAGCTTTTTATTCGGTATTTAAAATAATAATAATTATAAAATTACACGCACAATCAGTAAATTACAAACAACGCTTTTAAAAATTGTTTTTTGAAGACATGATTAATTAATGCTAGTGAATTACGCAAAGTAAATATCATAAGGAAAACTTTTTACTGTGTTGCGTATTATATTCATCTGGGATGGCGAAGCCAGTTTAGCAATGTGTAGTGAAAAAAACTCTCAATTTGGTTTAATAAAGGAGGGTGTAGCGTCATTGATCAGAGAGTAATAGGACGTCATTACGTAACACGTTTAATGTGTTTGCTATATGGTGCATGCGCGTACTTGTTTACACGTACGTATGTATGTGAGTATATGTATATGTGAGTATATACATACATCCGCACCCATATGACTACCAAAGTGAAGAGAGTTTGTAAACCAGAGGGATAGAGAACGTATTCCATATGCTTTGCATTTTAAGTCTCTTCACTTCTGAATTCGTCTAACAACTTCTCTTCTATCATTACCTCTACGCTTCTCATCCTTATACTAACTGTAAACCATCCATTCGTCCATTTGTCTAATTGCCTTCTACTCCGCCTTCTTTACCCTAGCATCTCTTCCATCATACAGTCAACTAACTTTTCCACACTAATCTGCAGCTTCTCTTTTAACAGTCCAACCCCATAGTGGTTCAGAATTGTAATGTAAACCTTCCTTGCTATCTCCTTCGTCGTACTCCTCTACTTATGCTCTTTCACAACTATAAGTAGCACAATGAAAAACATATATAGATATTTGGATGCACTTACTCTCGCTTGCATGCACCTGATGTAATGTTTGATTCTATATTGAAAGGTAAAACAGACTCAAATGCGAGGTTGTTTGCAAATATAATCAGATTTGTATTAAATCCGGGTTAAAGGTATGTTTGACCACGCAAAACTGTGAGTAAATAAAGACAGATAAAATCTTTTCTAGCAATATTATTTCACAAATTTATTTATTTTTATTTCTAAGAAAAGGAAGAATATTTTTCATTTTATACATATTTATGACGATCTGTTACCCGAAACTAAATTTAACATTAAATAAAGATACCTACAAATCTAAAAAAATGTATAGTGATCTTTTGTTTCTGTTTCGTTTAATTCAAAGTTTCTTTCATAAATATATATATATATTTTTTTTTTTAGATAGAGGTTAATATTATTGAATATCAATTATCTATTTACACTTTACTGGGGCTGTTTACTCTTATTGCATCAACTGATTTTACATGCCCTGTCACATAACAACCGGTCTTTTTAACATTTTAACCGTAGGAATAATTTAACTGATAGCTAAAATTATTTTTTTTTTCAGTTAAATTATTGAGAAAATTCACTTATATAATTGTAAACAAATTGTAGTTTACAAACTGAAATTTTGGAGAGATTACTAACGATTAAATGTTTCTTTAATTATATATATTTTTAAAAAGATTAAATCATAATTCATTTTGTATATATTTAATGATTTCAACGATAATGACAAAACGAGTAACAGCGCACGAATTATTAGTAACACACAACAAACGATAATCCAATAAAAATACATATTTATTAAAATAAATTTAAATTTTTAACGTAACGTAGGTTGATGTTTTTACGTTTTTCTGCAAAATAAATCTCTTGAATAGATTATGTAAGGAATAATGTGACATTCCTAAAGGTTATTTTTTTTATAAATTGTTAATTATATACGCAAGTTCATGATAACAGCACTATTACGTATTATGAATATTATAACAGGTTTGAATTATTTAATTTAAGATTAATTGAAGGAATTGAAAACACATAAGAATGAATAACTTTTCATTCTGTGGGTGTGTTTATCTTTGCCATCATTATCAACCGTTATTCAGAGCATAAATCATACTGACTTGTAATAAAAATTTATGGGGAAGAGAGAAGCTAATTCCAATTGCCTTCGGATGTATGCAGGTTATAAGAAATAAAGTAATAATATGTGGTTTTTACGGGGATCTGAATCTCTATCTATTCCCATATTAATATTTGACCCGATTTCTCAGTTGATTAAAGATCCGGATTACTCATTTAACACAGATTTGCAATAAAATATTAAGTAAATTAAAAATTGTATTTCTATTGCTTTATACGGCAGATTTCCAAAAAATTTAGATTAAAGAATTTTGTAAGATAAAAATCTAATGGTCTTTATAAGATAAAATGCAAGTTATGGGTAATTGTACAAAATAAATAGTAAGTAAATAAAACTCTCGTTGAAGTAAATCTGCGCTTGCAGGTCCACGGCTGTTCCTTATCCCAAAACCATACCGATACTCTTAATTTCTCGTCACACTGTTTAGTGTTGGTTATAGCAAGCTGCAGAGAATGATAATATGTTACTTTTTTTTTACGAAAAAACGTTTGGATATTTCATCTAAGTAAATTACCTTTTATTTATACTTTGTGAAAAGACTCGATCGGATCCCCTATTTTTACTTGAGTACTTTTACAGATACGAAAATTAAAAAATAATAGAGGTATTTTTAGAAAAAAAAACTGAAATTTAAACCTGTTACTTTGTTTAAGTTTTATATTTAGATAAAAATATAGTGGCTTTATTTTATTCAGGCTATTTCATTTGACGGTCAAGATATTATTTTTATTGTAACAACAACAATATGTAATAACACAAAGTTAATCTGGAGTGGTTGCAATGGTATTTTGAATAGGTTGTTTATTATTTTGACAGATGTTCACCGTTTGATGGAATTCTCTATTATACAATTGACACCAGTGTATGCAAATATTCATAAATCCAAAAATTACTCCTGATTTGAGATTTATATCGCTCAGCCCATACCCTGGCCGTTTTATATGACAGTTTTAATTAAAAAATATATAACGATTCCGGGTGTTCAGCATCAGTATAAAAAAAGGATTATTTTGTATAAACATATTTACAGGAACTTGGGCAAACAAAACCTAATACTATGATAAAAGAATTGCTTCGACACAAACAAAAATGACAGCGGCCGCGTGTTCGTTATCTGTCAACTATACAGAGGATCTGTAATGAGGCCGATTAAAAAGTAACATTGTTGCACTGTGAAAGTCATTTTTTTTATCACGGTGAAAGACAATTTTCTATAAAAAATTAGTAACTTCAGATTTATATTTTGATTTAATGATGAATGTCCTCATTTATATATATAATTCATTTTCTTCATATGCTAGGGTAAAGTTATTTTCATAATTACATTATTTTAACGACCAAAAGTGTGATGGTATTTATTTCTTCGAATAGAACTATTATTATTATTATTACTCGATTTACCAGTTGAGAGAAAACATAAAGAACATCTATGCCATATAGTAAACGCCCTAGAAAAAATTAAAAAGACAAAAAGAAGGAAATATCATAGTAACATTCACTAACACCCAAATGAGGAATAAAATCTATAACATAAGAAAACAAATAATGATATAGGAAACACACTGGATGAAAAAAATATTTATTTACATGAAGATTTTACAAATTAACAAATAAAATTCTTCTGGGAAATAGAAAAACATGAAAAAAGAAATTTGTCCATTTGAATGGACAAAGGATGGGAACCCATGGATAAGAAAACATTAACGAATAAATTAAACAAGATCAAAATTATAGCAGAGCTTCAAATAGAGTTGAAGGATCAGATCTTCAAGTAAGAAAGAGAAAATTAGTTAAAAATACGCAACATTATATAGCAAAACCAACTTGAACTAAATGTAAATATAAACTATTTCTATAATACAACTATAATTATGTCTACAATATAATTATTTTTATAATATGAAGAGGAAGAGGGGTTTTGTTTGCACGGGATAAACAAAAAACTATTCGATCAATCGCAACCAAATTTTTATTCATGTTACTCGGCATAACTGAGCTGGTTTATAAATATATTTCATCTCAGAAAAAAAAATATGTTGTACATATATATATATATATATATATATATATATATATGTAGATGGAATAGATGTATGTATGTATGTACATATTTGTAGATGGATCTCCATCACTACACTGTTTACGCCGTTTAGCGTAAAGTTTCCGTTATTTTCAATGAATTCCAAGCTAGGGTGGGTCCTATTGTTTGTTACAGGAATGTTAAATTTCACTATGTTTCGTATTTTTGGGCTTGTCATTTGTACCTGTTTTATTATTTGTTCTCGTGTTCGACCCTTCCTCCGTCATCCTTAGTGACCGCATCCATTCTTCTTATCGAATTATTTTTGACTACCCTTTTCATACACCCGTTATTCATTCGTTCCCATACTAATTCATGCACACATCTCTTGTTTTTTACACACACTCTCTCCTGTCCCCTACCTGGATCTGGTTTCCCCCTTTTTTCTTTCACGCCATCTTTTCGGCAGTGTAGATCCAACATTCCTCCAATACAGTCGCCTATGGCCATATTCTCCTGCAAACTTTGTGATAATATTCTCATCCAAGCAGAATCTCCAAACTCGTCGCTACACATCTGAGATTCTACGCCTTAGTCTACCACTAAACCACATCACACCTCTGTATTCCTGATACACCAGTGTGGACTACGCCCAGGATTACTGTATGTATTCATGTATCTGCATTCACGAGTTCGTCTCTTGATATTATTTGTGTGCTACAGGCAAGTTCAATTTTCATTATTACGTTAAACAGTGATTTTATCATTGAAGTTTGTGGAACATTCAGTTCATCATACCTTATGCCTTTCGATTTCAAGTTTAGCTAAAAGAAAACCATTTATTCATTTAAGTGCAATCATGATAGGTGGCTTACCTATTTTACATGTTTAATTATTACGATTTGTTATTGTAATTAACTCTATAATTTATTTGTGTAACTTGCTGATCGCCGAGATTAATTCTTTGCTACTCATGCACTGTATTCATAATACTTCTCGTAAATTAACCTAAAGCAAATTACTCCTGATGGGCAGATATGTTTTAGGACATTGTAATTTTTGTATTCTCAAGATTGCTTATTTATCAAAATAAACTCCATTTATATTATTACTTATTTTAATGTGATTATATTGTAATTAACGCCTTTATACTGAAATTATTGTAATTAATGTTTTCTAACCTAATGAAATCTGTTCATTGCTAATCTTCATAGTACAGTATATGTTAGTAGTCAACTGATTTCCAGTTCCACTTTCTATTGATGTTATGTTTTAAGTATCTAATTTGAAATTAAGGTGTTTTATGTTCTCTCATTTTCAGGCTCTGTTACATTGTGTATTTAAAAAACGTTTATTCATGTATTTTTGTATTTAACATCATTATTTATATGTTGATTCAACTGATATGTTAAGTATCATTAAGTTATGTTAATTTCATAATTTCCTTTTATGTTTTAAGGTTATGCTTATAACATAAGTTCATTTGTTTCACTTTCAATAAAGTCCAATTTCTTTTGGGAAATACTAGCTGTGTGTTTTTTGTTACCTTTACCCAACATACACACATATATATATATGTATATATATATATATATGTGTGTAGTAATGGAGATTTGCTGGTTGAAGCACAACCTTTAAGTAATTGAATTACTGAACTGTGAGTCACTATCTTGGTGCGAGTTGCGTTTCAAATGAATGTTCGAATCAAGAGAATGAAAAGTATTACAAAAATTATAGAAATAAATTTACGTTAAAGAAATAATGTTAAATATAAAATAATTCTGTTTAACAATAACGGTCTTTTTGGGGGCTGCGTTTATGCTAGAGTGGTGAGGTATGCGACAACTTTGAGGGGAGGCTAGAGTTATCATCGCCATCACCTGGTAACAAACGAGTTAACCCTGAGGCACTGTTTTGGGAGGTGCAATGAGATGCTGTTATAATATCTCTGCAAATAATCGTCCAATATTAAAAATTCAAACGGGGTATTAGTAAGCTGAAGGTTAACGTTTGCATGTATCAAACACACTCTCGATCAAACAGATCATGGTTATTCGGAAATATATATATATATATATATATATATATATATATATATACTTTACATATATATGAAAAGTTTATCCGTTTTGTTATCACGTAACGCGAGAACCAGCCGACCGATTACTTTCATATTTGCAGGTTCTGTCTTGCTATCCCATGGAAGGTTTTAAGCCAAGACCAAGGCTCTAGCTCCCTCTAAGGTTACCATATTAAAAATATTCACTATATCTTCGCTGCAGAGAAGGGTGAAATTGTAAATTAAACATATTCCTTACGGAAAATATAGATCAATCCTTTTACTTCATTATTATATTTCTACCATCTAGACAGGAAGTATAATATAGCCGTTTAATTTGTGTTTGTCATGTTAATTATTAGTTTTTTTTTTTTGAAGTTTTTAGGGGCATCGACTACTTTGGTCATTAGCCCCATCCCACTTCAAAAAATAAAAAATAAAAATAAAAAAAGGTTCAATTATTCACATTTCTATGAATAAAAATTTTCAAAAATTTACGTTCTTCTAAATTGGAGGCTCTATTGGTACAGGTCTTATATTCTCTACGTCTTGTGGTTCTCAATAATAACTTGCACCTCCATTTCCGTAGATTCAGATTTTCTTGTCACAATTTTCTTTAAGCTTGTGACTAGACGACGGAGTGATCCGTTTCTCTTTGCTAGATAAGTCAAGATGTTTTATTCTTACTTCAAATGGTGGCTTAGTAATCGCAGGTTTAGCTGGTGATTTAAACTGTGCTGGTGCGTCTCTGATGTCAACGGCGTCAGTCCGGGGATGAGCCTTCTCATCTTTTATTTGTTTTCTCTGATGAGTCGACTCAATCTTTGAATCAATGATACTTTCAATCATTGTCGCAAGACTTGGTGCCATCGTGTTAAGCAACTGCTCCATATTAATTTTAGATGTGGAAGGGGCAGCCGCTGCTTCTGCGTAAGAAGTCGATGGTCGTGGTGTATGTTGATTAACAATCTTCTTCGCTTCAGGATAACTGACCTTCTGAAGCGTTTTAACTTCCTGAATCGCTGTTTCTAATTTATATGTAGGGCAGTTTCTTGAACGACAATTGTGATGCCCTTTACAGTTAACGCAGGTTGGAGGGTCTTTACATGGGTGCCCCTCATGTGTTTTCTCTCCACATATGCATATTTCCTGCGTTTCACATCTAGCTGCTGTGTGTCCGAATCGTTGACACTTAAAACATCTCATCGGCTGCGGAATAAATGCTCGTACATCAAGCCGATGGATGCCAGCTCGTACCTTTTCAGGAAGATTCGGCCTATTAAATGTTAAAACATGCGAAGCCGAAGGAACAACTTCACCATTTCTTCGCATGGTTAGTCTGCGACATTGAGTCACTCCCTGACTCGACATTTCTTGTACAATTTCTTCTTCTGTACAATTAAGAAGATCGCGACAAAGAACAACTCCTCTGGATGAGTTCAGTGTGCTATGCGGTTGAACAAAAACCGCAAATTCACCGATTTTCTTCAACGCCTGAACTTTCTGGCTTTGCACGTCGTTGATAGTTTCGACGTGCAATCCGTTAAAAGTCTTTCAGATTTCTTTAACGGGACCACCAGTACAATTTGTAATTTCTCTTGTGATTAAGAATGAACTAACTTTTTGGAAGTTTCCATTCTCCTTTGTAATAATTAATCTTATTGTATTAATCTTGGCTTAGGTACACTATAGCCAAATAAGCTTTTACCTAAATCTTCACTGATTCTATCAGCATCTTTCTTGATTTTCTCACATTCTTTACTCTTTTTCCTCTTCGCTTGTGGCGAATCGGAGGATTCTAAACGAGGGTGTTTACGTGCACCCTCTGCCACGTTTGATTGTTCAATATTCATGAACGGTTGATCCCTTCTGTAGCAAGGCGAGCCGCCGGGGTACACCCCCACTCCAGGGCTACTAACCTTGGAGGTCCGATCCGGTACTCCGGTGGAACCGGCATATGTCCTGGCAGAGAGCGGATGCGCAGTCTCTGCACTGACTCCAGGCTCCTACTCACCGAAGCTTTCAGAGCTCCCATGCACCGACATACATGGGCACCATTGCTACATGCTTGCCATCGCAGGGGGCGTGTGGACAACGGAAGGGTCTCCGTTACACCTGCAATAACATTGACCCTGGCCGCCACATCGCCAGCTCTAAGAGTGGTATGAGTCCATTTCCAAAATCGTTTATTATTCCATTTCCTGCAGGTAGCCGAAAAATCCAGTCCGTTTAGTGACCTGAAGTTGGAAACAGGTCAAACTTAAAAAAGCATAACCGAGGAATTTACTCGGAACCCCGTTAGCCAGCTATATGTAATGTACGTAAGTACAGTTGTTGCCGCCCTGGACGTGGAACATAGATGTTGTGTTCCGGACGTGGGGATTATCTACTTCAGGGCTATAGTTATATTATTATAACTATTATATATATTATATATCAGGGCTATATTAGTTATTGTTTATTATTATCATCAATATTATAGCGCTGTTTAAAGTTCGTTATTGTATGGATTACAAATATAAAACGCAATAAAATTGTTCATGCAGCGCATTTTACCGCATTTTATTATTAACATGATTTTTCCGTTATTGCAAATTTGAATGCGTATAACTCTATAACAACGGCATTAACAGAAAAACGGGGTTTTCATTATTTTTCTTGTAAAATTTTAAAACGAAATCATGTGTCAAATGTCTACCTTCGTATTTAAAGAAATTGTTTGATTCAATGTGGTGGATCGAAGATGGCGGAACAAATTAAAAACCCACTATAATACAGATTTTTTTTTAGCTATGAAGAACCCTTTTTTTTCTGTTTCCAAATACCTTTCAGTTATGCAGTGTTAACCTATTTACATACTTAAATATCACCCTATATATTTACACAAGTTAAATGCGGGACTCGACGATGTGTGTTTTTAAAAAATGGATTTTATTTAAAAACAAAATAATTATTAGGCATGAACTAATTATATTAATATTAATAGAAGATAAGACAATATTAACTATTGAATGAGAACTAACATCAAGCCGAATATCATTGCATTACGAAGTCTGCTGTAGAACTAAATAAAAATTGTTATGATTGAAATAAATGTTACAGCTAATTTACATTTTTACACGTTGCTAATTACTAAGAATTAATTGATAAAAAGGTGCTCGTGGTACTTGTGCATCAAAATTTAATGTAAGAAATTATCTAAATTTAATATAAGAATCTTAAATACAAACTGGGATATACTAAATATTCAAGTAAAAATAATGAACAAGACATAATTTACCTAATAGAATTCTATTTATTCGAATAAAAAATAAGAGGTTTACGGTAAGTTGGATATAATAAAATATTACAACGTAGAGAACAGAATAAAGGAAGTAGGATTATAATAGTTGAGAATGTAAAGTATAAAATCCAGAAGCCAAACTATAGAAAGTAGAACCCATAAAAATTAAAATCATTTAGATTAATGAAACCACCACTAATAAGATATAAACTACCATCAGGAAGCATAACGGGATTTATAGGTAATTAGAAGGATATCTGAAATTTGAAATAAATCAGGAAAAATAAAATCGAAACGATAAGAAATTTTAATGCAACTACATTGAGGTTATGTCTAACTCTTGTTGGATGCAGTCGGGTTTTCTAGATCTGCGTAACTGCGATTTTAATTTATAGCTTTTAGTTTTTTAGTTTCGTTGTTTTGTGTTTTTTGATATTTTTGTTCGTTATTTATAGCGTACTTAATCGTTTTTTTCTTATCTTATTCGCTTTAAACTATTTTTGGTTTTGCGTTATTCTTCGTTTTGCGTTAATTTTAATTACGTTAAGTTTTATTTCGTTTTTTTAGATAAGGTATATTATGTATTTATATTCCATTTCGATGGTTTATTTAATTTAAATAACGTATTTAATATTTATATTTTGTGTTTGGCCCACGGTAACCAAGGAATGTTTGCTTCGTTTCACAACTGGTAAAGTTAGTTTACATAGTTTATTTACATTCGATTTGAAGGAGTTGCTAAGTCGAATTTTTATAAAAACGTTAACTTAGTTGTGGACTATAACCGAACCAGATCGGTCAGGGGCCGCGTCGCCACCTGTTGGGGAGGTTTTCACTCCTGTTGCGGGCAGACGGTCAGAACGTTTGCCCGCAATGGAGACGTAATGGAGAGGCTTCAGGGGTTTTGGTGCGTGAGGTCCCCTCCGATAGCAGTGGGAGTGATATGGAAGATGTCGTAATTTCGGCGCGAGAAGCGATTATTAGAAAGGCGCCGAAAGATAATGAAGGAAGACATGTCCGCTAGGAGGCAGCAACGGGCTGCTGATTTACGGGCTTTAGCCGCAGTGGATATTGCAGGAAGTAGAAGCCTTGAAGATGATTTTTCCCACCTCTTCCAGTAAGGTCCTTTGATGACATGGAGATAGTACAGGGACTCCTAAAGACATCTGGACAACAGGGGTTACATTACGCCAGACCGGTCAGCGTCATGGTCTGGTGCGGAGATTCGTCTTATGATTGATGACGGTGTCGTTGATGAAGACCTTGAGAGACTGGTCCTTTGGGGCTGGCCTAAGGAAACCAAGGAGTGTTTGCTTGGTTTCACAACTGGTAATATTAGTTTACTTAGTTTATTTACATTCGATTTCAAGCAGTTGCTAGATCGAATTTTTATAAAAACTTTAACTTAGTTGTGGCCTATAACCGAACCAGATCGGTCCTTTGGGTCTGGCCTGCGGATGTTTTCCAATCCCCAGTTCTGGTGGAGGACACTGCTAGCATCCAAGAAGAAACAGGTTTTGATTGGATGATTAACTTGACGGAAGGGCGACCACCCGAATCACGTCCCAGATTTCTGGAAAGCGCAGTAGACTAGGGACCTGGCTCCTTTGGGTAAATTGAAGGTGGACCAAATCATTGTAATTCAATTCTTGTTCTGGATTTGTCCGGAGACGGTATTGGTTCACGGATTGAGATCGGTCACACTGATTACGCTTTCATAATTTATTCGGCGGCCGGGAAACGGGAGGTGGTCTACATTGTCTGTCGGTCGGTTCCTCGAGTTATAAAGGATGGTCATAGTAGGGCGGTTTGCGTCTCTGGGCCTTCGGGATGATTCGGCCAAGTTTTGCGTCGCTCAGTCGAGTACTTTGGTCAACGGGTTGAAAAGAGTTATCTTGTGCACCTGTTGGTGTCAGCACGGAAGTATTTTGTCAGGAAACGTGGTAATTATAGCGGAGGGGAAAACCTACGCCGATCTCCTCCGCTCAGTGAAAGTAGTTGTATCGCCAGGTGAAGTCGCGGTCCTCTCCGCACGTAATGGGCAGGGAGAGGAGCCTCATATACGGGTGCAGACCGATAGTAGTGCAGCTGAACGAATTAGTAAGGACATTTCCGCGAAGGTCGAGGACACCACTACTGTCCTGACAGGGAAGGGTGGCAGGAGGGTTCACGTCAAGGACCTGGATGTTCTAACTACTCAGGATGAGTTAGTAATGAAACTTCGCAAGGTTAGTGTGGACTCAGGGTCGGTAGACATTCTGTCCATGCGTCCAGCTTATGGTAAGACGCAGGTGGTCACTGTGGCTGTGCCACCTATCCTGGCGCACAAATTACTGGTTGGCGGACTTATCCGTATTAAGTGGATGGCTTGCAGATTCATGAGGCGCTCAGTTTGTGACCTTAGTTTCCGCTGCTGGAAGCCGGGCTATAAGCCAATTTCTGTACTGAGCCTGACTCGCCACTGTAGTGTAAAGCACCGTAGTGACTTTATCAGTGGTGAGGCCGGTCACCTGCGGGGAACTGCCAGCGGGAGGTTCGGTGTCCTTTCTCAGGTTGCACGGGCATGGACTCGGCGGGCGGGGTTGTAAGACTTCACCCACGCCATAAGATGTGGCGTCTGCTTAGCGCTGTTTGGTGTCTATGGAATACAGTCCCGTCCAGGATGGGTGGGAGGCTCTTGCGTCTCACCATCAATGAGTGGCCTCCTTTGCAGCACCATCGGCAAGGAAATTTAAAACCATAGACCCGGTGGGGTATCTCTTTGAGGGTTCCTCATTAGAAGTAGGGCTTAAAGACCGTATCCCGGTTAAGGATCCCTATTGGGGTCTTCTCATTAGAAGCGTAGCACGTAAATAAACTTGTAGCGATGGCACCTTCTGAAACTCAGTTTATGATTGGTTGCGGTTCTGTCTCTGGGGAGCGGAGAAAATACAGATGTAAAAAAAAGAAAAATTTATTTACAATTTTTCTTTTTTTTAGTGTATTTACATTAGAATCATTAATTCTAATAAAACTAAAATGTACGTACATCACTAAGCTAATAAAGCTTGATATTCACAGGCCATGCAAGTAAGGTAGGTAACTAACATCTACGGATATTAAAGTAGGTAGGTAACTAACATGTATGCATATTAAAGGTAAAATAAAATTTTTTTGAATTGAATTTTATTTTTATTACTACTTGTTCGTGCATTTCAACTAGTTTAGCTAGTTTAGTTATTTGTATAGATCTTAGGGATTTCCATAGCTTATTATTTAGAGATTTAATCTTTTCTATTTTAAACGGTTACCATAAAAGTTATTGTCGTAGATATACTTTATTTGGAAAAAAATTCTAAACAGGAGAAAAGTAATTAGGAACAAGTATTAAAGGGAAAAAACTAAAAAAAAAAAAAAAAAATCGTGATGGATTTTATATTTGAATTCGAACAGTACGAGACATTTCGGATTGATTCCAAAAACATCTTTGAATGAATATCAAACGCCACAAAAATTTATGTTAAAAAGTTTAAAAGGATTAAGGATGATGGAACAAACAAGACAATTAATTTCTTTTCACTACTCCTCCAAATGTAATATGGACGTAAAAGTTGTCTGCACAAATGCTTTCAACAAGACCGTCATTAGAAAAATAGTTTCCAATTTTTACGTTATTGAAAGTGTATTTTTACATTTTGAAACATAAAGTAGGAAATTTTTTTTAGGAAGAAATTAAAAATAAAAGATAAAAATAAATCATGGGGTCACAGAGGAAAAATCAAACAGGTCTGTTCTATTAAATGATTCACATCATACGATATAAAATCTTTAAATATTTTGGATAAAAAAAAATTATTGATGATCTCGTTGTTTACACTGGCAGCAGCTATAACACACTAAAGTTGGTCACTTAAATTAATAAGTTCGGAAGAACTGAAACCTATTTCAAAAGAATACAGACTTAAAGCACCAAATTCATATTCTAAAAATTTAAAAACTGGTTAAGTGGTCACAACATTGTTTGAAGAGATGAAGTCCTAAAAGTTGAATTGTATGAATTAATAAAACAAAAAAAATCGTAATTGTTTGCTACTCTTTTGGTGAAATGCCAGCAACGAAGCGCATTCATTACCTGTAAGTGTTAGTTAAAGATTTATATTTTATATTTTAAATAATGAAATTTTTACAAGTGAAATTTAAAATGAACTGTCTGTTTGTCTATAACTGATTAAGTAAGGCACTAAATTCAAATAACAAAATTTCGTTGAATTCTTAAGATGAATAACTGTTACTTCCTATGAAAAGTCTTCCAGTGTATAATTTAGAATTCAATATTACTATTAATTTTTTGCTGAACTGAAGAAGAAGATAATATTTAGAATATATATTTCGTCTAGAAAACTTCATGAGTTTGTAATAACATAAAATATCTGAAATTGGGAAGTTGATGCACAAAACAAAATACAGTTGCGCCTAAATTGTGGAAGAACAACTCAACAAAATCATGGATTGATTAAAGAAGGGTAAGTTAGTTCTCATTAATCTTAGTTGTGATTCATATATTCGATCTTACTGCATAAAAAAACAGCGATATGTAGCGATAAACAACTTTCTGGAACTGATGAAACGACACCAGTTACTTTGATATTATGAATCTGTATTTTAAAATCGATGTTTTTTTTGGTTTCATCTTATCTGTAAATGTGAAAGAATAAGAACAATATTTGTACTTTGATATTCTTTACAAGCCAATAATTAATCTATTTATTTTTAGTTTTTTGCGGGGTAATCAGTTTATAAATTACTTACAAACATGAATTTGTTTATATTATTACGATAATAACAAAAAAGTTACAAAAACTGTACGTTGTTGAAATACATCCTAATACATAACAAAAGGTTAAGTGAATCAAATATTGGTAAGACGACCCTTTCAGATCTCAACTAGTAAATATATGTAATTAGATTTTCATGTAAAATCTCTTTTATAAACTCTTTATTTTTGGTAAATAATATTTTCCAAAAATATAACTTTCGTTTTTATTATTGTATAAACCTTTTCACGAATTTTGTTTTTCGTATTACAAATTTTATTTGTATAACCGTTATACGTTTATTAATTAGCGATTGAATTCTAAATTCGTTAATTTAATTACCATTAATTCAATAATTTTGAATTCTGTGAGTAATTTGAATGTAATAATTTTCATTTTTTTCTTCAAACTGAAGAATTCTGCTTTAAATTAAAATTAATCTAAGTCGTCTTGAAACATCCTGAAGATGTACATTTCACATTGCAAATTATTAATAAATTTAATTCAAAATACATAAGATTAATTCGACTGTAAAGAATTTTATGATAAAATCAATTTATTTGTATTTTAATTACTAAATATATACGTATTTTATGAATAAAATATATACGTACTGCCTATTTGCCATGTGAAAAAAATCAAATCGCGTAAAAATTGACTAACTTAAAAACTTTTACAAAATTATAATATTGCGTAATCTAATTTGATTCCTTAAAGAAATAAAAGATTTAAATTTAACATTTTTTTAATAATAAAATTCTAAGAAATTAAATTTAGAATTGAGTCGTATTATTATCTGTAACTGAATAAGTAATATACTAAATTCAAATAAAAAAACTCCGTCGGTTTCCAAAAATTAATAACTGTTCATTCCAGTGAAATTTCTTTTATCTGCAGGAAAATTAAGAATTATTATAAAATCTTATACGTATATATATATATATATATATATATATATATATATATATACGTATAAGATTACCATATACGTTCAGTATCTTATATATATATATACGTATTTACCTTATATATATATAAAGTAAATAAATGAAAATACTAACTTTTTAAGGTCTTACACTAGCGTTTATAAAAAGAGAAAGCATGATTTCGTGCTAAGAAAAATATCTTAAATTTGAAAAGAAAAATTGCTTTGTAATATAAAAGGCTAACAGGAGAATAAATTTAACTCTTAGATAAGAAACTCTGTATTATACAAACTCTCAAGTGATATCACGAATACATACTTTGTTTAATTTTTTTTTAATAATTTTTATGCAATGAAACATTCCTTTATTCTTTTCACGAAATTGGGGATCAATAAGTACCTAAAAGCAATTTATCATTTTTACGTTTCTGTAACTAAAATGTCCCTGAAGTTTTATTTATTGTTTGTTTTCTTTTGCTTATATCTCATCATCTTGCACAAACAGCAAACGAAGTGTACAACTATTTTCATACGACCACTTTCCATATCATTATTTATTGCTTCGTCAAGCATAGTATAATATATATACGGAATTTTGCTTACACACAAATGAAAGAATATGGCTAAATTATTTATTTACCAACTTACAATTTTAAGAAATTCTCTATATAAAATTTCCACATGAAAATTTAGCATTCATCCGGTAAGTATAACAGGTTATACATAATAGGTTTCAACCTAATACTCAATATATTTTTTTTTTTACTGTTAGCAGAAGTAAACAGTTATTTTATTGTTTACTTGAAATGATGAAGAATTTGACTCTCGTAGTCATCTTATGTACTAATTTACTATTAATTAATTTTTATATTATAATTAAGTAGTAACTTCATTTAATTTTATTCTGGTTTCACATGTTTTTTTTTTAATTATTGTAATTTATTTTCACCTTTACCATAATTTACATTCGAAAGGGAAAACTTTCACAAAACGACGTTCGACAAATACATATATGTATTTATCTATTATATATCTTAATTTTAATACCATCATTACTGTTTTTTTTTGCTGTATTCTTTTACTTACAACTTACAATCGGTTTCTATACTGAAGATATAAGTCGTAAGACATACTATCACTTGAAATACAATCATCCATTGATAATCTTCAATGAGTACAATACAATATTAATATGAAAAATACAAAAGATAAATGCTATTAACTATGAAATAAAATAGTATTTGATATTGTCTTTGAATATAGGTAAATATCTTCTCACCATTAATCAAGTCGGATACGTAAATAGAATAAAATAAATAAAACATTAACTTACTTTACTTACATACTGACATTTAAAAATAAATTGAATCAGTTAAAAAAAGACAACTGTAACGAATACATTACTACAAAACCTATAGATCGATTTAATTTTTTATTCAGTTTAAATTATTTACACTTAATTATATTCTATGAAATAAAACAATACATCTATGAAATAAAAATAATATGAAGAATAGAATGGAAAATTACATACACTCTTTTCTTTTTTTAATAATATTTTTTTGAAAATTTAAAAATATTATAATTTTATTATAATTTTGCAAATATTAAAGACATAAAAAGTATTCAAGCACAAAGTTGCTGTTATTACAGGATTGGATCGAAAACAAATACTGTAATTATAAAAACTAAACATAACGTAATAAATAAATAATTGGATGACTAATTATATGTTACGTTGACAATAATTTTCATAGATTTTTATTAAAATATAAATTTTCATTTACATCTAGTAGGTTACTATCAAATCAACATATTATTTGGTACCATAACATCTGTTATTTCACTAAAGCGTACAATGATCTTAACTAAAATCAGAAAGACTTAAGTTCATGTGAGTTTTGAGACGTGTTTCCTGTTAAAATCCATTTTGGTCAAGAAAATTGTTAAAATTTCACTATTAAATAAGTGGAAACAATTACTTTACTTAAAATATCAATTTTTAGTTTTCAACTTTATAATATCAGTTTATTTTGCTTTATTACTCGAAGTATAAATATTTACAGAAGTCATCATAGTACTGCAGAGTTAGGGGACGAGTCTGATCTTATTAAAATTAAAACAAGAAGAAAAGAGTAATAATAATGTCGGAAAAAATATAATCTGTATAAAAAGTAGAGTTACAGAGAAAAAAAGATTTGCTCCAGCACGATGGTTGTGCTATTAGTTAGGGCTGAAGAGATTAGCTAGGAAAAATGTACTTTTACGAGGAAAGATTTTCTCAGCAGAAAAAGTTGAAAAGAAGGGAAAGGAAAGGAAAGGAAATTACTTGAAGAAAGAAAGTCCGCGTGTAGTAGGATGGATGGGAAGGTGGTAGAAATTGAACGTGGCAGAGAGTTAGAGTTTTGTAGTGATGGTAAGATTAAGAATATGAGGGAGGGAAAGGATAAATGCTAATGCGGACAAGCGGTTATCTTAACCAAAGTGGAATAAATGGCCGCCGTTTGCCCACAGATGGAGCTATGTTAGGGATAAAAAGGATGCGGTTTGAGAAGGGAAATTTTATAGGGGATGGGTATCTAAGAACCTGCCCATTTGTAAATGTATTAGGATGTTTCATAGTCACGACTTCTATATTATCTAACATAAAAGTGAAAATAAAAAATAATAATCTGAAATCGTTAACAAAATTTAAGCAGTAGATTTTTAAATTAATTTTATCAGAAGTTAATTAAATTTTCGTACGTTTAAATAGATAATTTAAAATTGTTAGATTACTGCTTTCGCCTGATCGTTAAAGTCAGTCGATAAAAAATACTGTATATTCCTAAAAATTATACAAAAGAACATTATCTTCTTTATATGTGAAATAAGTCAACTGATAACGGATGTATAACGCTTGTAATTCAGGTTGAATTTTTACTCTTCTTGCAATTGAAATATACCTCTCGACTAGCTTATGACTATAAGAATAGAAGAATTTAGTTAAGATGCTTTGGCCCCAAAGATTAAAATAAAATATAAAATAATGGAGGATTTGGAAATTGACTAGTACCGATAATAACTGGAGTACCAGGCATAGCATTTCCACGAGTAAACAACATAAGATTTTAACTAAGATGAATAAGATGTTCTCCTGATTTAAAATTTAAAGTACTCTCCAGCAGACGACTGGTGAGGACCTCCGACTTACTTATATTTATGTAAGTGACGGTTCAATATAAAAAAATGTATGACTGTAAGTCCTCAAAGTCGGCCGAAGGCTTTCTTTTACTGTACTACTAAGTGATCTTAGATCTAGTCAATAAATTGAACGATTGCCATTAAAATTTGAGGCAAGTAGGTCATTATCAACTTACTGGATAGTGATATTGCAATCAATTTCGTACAAGGTGTTTAGTATTCTTTAACTGTTAATTAATATTATAAAAAACAAGAATATATTACGCATTTATAAATTATTTTATGTAATTAGTTAAGCGATTATACATTAATTTTTGTAGATATTTTTAAAAAGAAATTAATACTATTTTCTGGATGATTAATTCAAACTTAAGCCTCGAATATTGTGTAGAAGAATGTAAAATAGAGATTTTGTAGCGTGTGAAAAATGTCATCCCTGACGGAATTGAACCAGGGACCTACGGATGAAAGGCCGAGACGCTACCACTCTGCCACAGAGACCGGCAACTTATTTTAACAATAGAATTACAAATGCTAAAAATGGCTTTCTA
Organism: Lycorma delicatula; assembly: GCF_047948215.1. Classification (NCBI taxonomy): domain Eukaryota; kingdom Metazoa; phylum Arthropoda; class Insecta; order Hemiptera; family Fulgoridae; genus Lycorma; species Lycorma delicatula. The sequence continues at coordinate 172,575,812 of NC_134455.1, read as the reverse complement.
TTCGAATATATTAAGCCTAACATGTATCCGTTTAATTCATCACTTACTGAACAAAGAAAATCGTCGTACATTCACTATGATAGTTAAGAGGGTGAATAGTGTTTATTTAGATAATATGCAATATGCGTTCTCTATCACCTTGACCTTAAAAAAAGAATTCTGTTAATCTCTTAGCCCAACCAGAGATAAATCAGCCAAACTTATGTTTAGAAAAGAAATAAATTTATCAGTTTGTATAAAATTAAACACTTGTAATTATATGTTAGGTTAGATATGTTGTTTATCTTGTCTTTATGTATGTGTATGTTGGAAAAATGATGGATGGAACTTAAATGATTATACATTCATTACGTTTAATCAATATATCAATATTTCATGATGGTTATTACCATGTTAGTTATTCAACACCCAAACTAAATACTATAAATTGTAACAGTGTTTTCGTTGTATTACTTTACACTAATTACAACTCATCACAGATTTACAATGTTAATAGAATCTGATTAATTACATAATTAATATGCCAGTTGGGGTACTATTTCTGTTCACTGGAATTGACTGCCTCCCTGGAATTAATAGAATTGTCTTTATAAATATTATGCCACGACTAAAAAAAAAAAAAAAAAACTGAACAATCATTTTTCTAATAATCAATGGATGAAGGTGTTACTTGATGAAAATCTATATTTAGAAAAAGGTATAAAAAAATATTAAATTTGATTAAAGCAAAATTATTTAAAAGCCATAATAGGTGTTTCCATAAACACCTGTTTCTGTTTGTAACACCTGAAGAAGGTACTGTGTACCAAAACAACTGTTTTGGTTTGTAAGTAATTTTGTGTAAATCAAATCTTACATTTGTTTATCTTCTTTTCTTTACGATTTACGATTTTAAAAATATTTTTCATCAGGATATCACAGAAAGTTACTGGCATGGATAGGCCAGCAACCCCTCATTCATAAATGTGTTTGTATTGTTTATCATTTGTTTAGATTGTTCAAAAGATATTTTAGGAAAAATGACCTTTTCTCCTGATTATGGGTTAAAAAAATTTGGAAGTATAAAAAGAATGAATCCCTTTTTCAGTTGTTTGCTGAAATATGTTGTATTAAATATATTACAAAAAAAGCAAGTGATGAGTAAATTTTTGAGTTTTTAGAACATCTTAAATCGATTTTGCTTGCTAGTACGCTCTTTATCTAGCATCTAGTTTGATATTCTAAGGGAGCTTTAACACCGCCTATCTTATCTAACCACTTTTACTGACGACGGCGCGTAAAAGAGAGGCTCGGAATGAGGATCATAGTTTTAACATTTTATTCAGCGTTTACTTTATATAGTAACTATTAAGTAATTCTAAATAGAGCAAAAATTACTTTCACTTTTAATTAATTTTTGTAATATAACCTTAATTTATTTTTCTATGTATGGTCTAAAATACTTATTATAAATTTAATTTTAAATTATGAATTATTTAATCTCTCTGCAAAGGATTCATTAAACAGTAGTGCAATTAATTTTTAAAATTTACTTTTTATAAAAATCTGATTTTGCGTGATCGCAAAATTTTTCGGTTTTCAGATTTCAACGGATATATCTATTTTAACCATCCCTGAATCCATTTTGACTAGTTTCGGCTTGACGACTGTACATACGTATGTATCTCGCATAACTCAAAAACGATTAGCCGTAAGATGTTGAAATTTTGAATTTAGCCCTGCTGTAACATTTAGTTGTGCACCTTCCCTTTTGATTGCAATCGACTGAACCAAAAAAGTACAAAATCCAAATTTTTATTTTTTTATTTTGGACTTTTTTTAAATGCAGTAATGGCCTTAGTTGAGTGCTTTTCAACGATATATCATAAGGAGTGCCTATTTTCATTCAGTTTCAGAGTTATAGCCAAGCAAAATTTTTAATTAATGAAATATTTGGCTCTTACAAGGAGAAGGAAGGCACATCGGTTCGAATTCGACATTTTTTTAAATTAAATATATTGATTTATTAATAATTACTAACCTCTGATTGTAAAAAATATTTACAATAAATAATAATTATAATAATAATAATATAGCAGTCGATGCCCATAAAAATTCAGAAAAAAATAAAAAAATAAATAATAATAATAATAATAATAATAATAATAATAATAATAATAATAATAATAATAATAATAATAATGCCCTGAGGTAGGTAATCCCCACGTCCGGAACACAACATCTACGTTCCACGTCCAGGGCGGTAACAGCCGTACTTATGTACAATACATATAGCTGTCTAACGGGGCTCCGAGTAAATTCCTCGGATATGCTTTTCTTTTGACCTGTTTCCACCTTCAGGTCCCCTCATGGATTGCATTTTTCGGCTACCTGCAGGATATGAACAATTTATTGATTAGGAAGTGGACATATACCAAACTTAGAGCTGGCGATGTGGCGGCCACGGTCGAAGTTATTTGCAGGTGTAACGGAGACCTTTCGTTGTCCACATGCCCCCCGCGATGGCAAGCATGTAGTTAAGGTGCCCATGTTGTTCGGAGCATGGGAGCCCTGAAAGCCTCGGTGTTTAAGGGCCTGGAGTCAGTGCAGAGACTGCGCATCCGCTCTCTGCCAGGACATATCCCGGTTCCACCGGAGTACCGGAACGGACCTCCATGGTTGGTAGCCCTGGAGTGGGGGTGTACCCCGGCGGCTAGCCTTACTACAGAAGGATTTATTGTTCATGCAAACTGAACAATTAAACGTGGCAGAGGGTTCACGCAAACACCCTCGTTTTGAACCAGCCGTTTCGCCTGAGGCAAAACGGAGAAAAAGTGCGGAAACTAAAAGGATAGAGATTGAGGCTAGAAAAAGCTTACAAAAAGCTTTTTTCAAGAGCAATAATGCACCGAAACCTAAATATTTGGTTATTACCAAGGAGGATGGAAATTTTTCGAAGGTTAGTCCTTTTCTCATAGCTCGGGAGATAACCAAATGCGCTGGTGGCTCTGTAAAAGAAATAAGGAAGACCTTCATGGGACTTCATATTGAGACTGTAAATGATGTCCAGTCTCAAAAGATTTTAGGGCTTAAAAAGATTGGAGAACTGGCTGTACATGTCGATCCCCACGGTACGCTCAACACCTCAAGAGGTGTGGTCGTCTGTCGGGATCTTCTAAATTGCACGGAGCAGGAAATTGTTGAGGAGTTGTCAACGCAGGGAGTCATAAGTGTCGCCGATTGAACATGAGAAGGAATGGCGAAGTCCTACCTTCAGCGTCTCATGTTCTCACATTTAACCGGCCTAACTTGCCGGAGAAGATTAGAGCGGGGATACATCGATTGGATGTGCGGGCATTTATCCCGCAACCAATGTGATGCTTCAAGTGCAACGTTTTGGCCACACCGCCATCAAATGTGAGAGAACGCAAATATGCGTGTGCGGCGAAGAGGTGCATGAGAGGGAGCCGTGTAAAAAGCCCCCTACATGCATCAATTGCAAGGGACAGCATTCATGTAGATCCAGGAATTATCTTGTCTACAAAGAAGAAGTAGCTGTGCAGGAAGTTAAAACTCTGCAGAAAGTCAGCTACATCGAAGCCAAAAAAGATTGTTAACGCCCGCAAACCCAGAGCAACAACATCTTATGCTCAAGCTGCGGCTACTGTTCCTGCTCCTGCTCCTGCTCCAATTGCTGTAGATGAAAGTCAGCTCATCAGTCCTTGCTCCGACCTTGGCTAACATGATTGAAAGAATTATTGACAATAAAATGAAATCTTTCAATATTAAAGATCCAATAAAGCCAAAGATATTAGTACAGCCTCCTCCCGAAGATAAAACAGCGAAAGCTGCTCTTGCTCTGAAGAAAACGGACGCCAAAGCAGAATGCCAAGTCCGACTTAGTGAGACTCTTGATGACAAGAAAACGATAATACCTACAGAGACTGTTATGGAGGCTCCCAAGCCTCCTGCACCTGAAGTGGCCTCTAAGCATCAGAGGCCACAAAAAATCACAAAAGGGGGGGCGAGTGTCCCCCCTCCCACAGGCGGTGACCGGTGCGCCCCTCGTGTTGGGGAGCGGCCAGGTTGCCGCCTCTCAATCGGCGCCTGAAACCGGCGCCGATCCATGCCCGTCGTCGTCGGCGGCTTCGGTGGTCTCCGATTCGGAGACCGGAAGCTACACCGGCGACGACGTTCTCCGCGAACATGATGCCGTTCGCAATATGGAGAAAAAAAGAAAAAAAGGATGGCCGAAAGGAAAACCTAGGACATAATTTAATTAAAAATTAGCCGAGTCGATTTTACAATGGTACATCAATGGATGTTTTTCAAACATCCATGAGCTCCAACGCTTGGTACATGACGTAGACCCGACGTGTATATGTCTGCAAGAAACGCATTTCCGCCGAAATGAAAATTTTAAATTAAAAGGATTTGATATATTTGGGCGAGATCAACCGCCAAATGTAAGTTAGAGGTGGAGTAACTATATTAACATCGACTAGAGCTACCACCGAAGCGGTTGTTCTAAACACAAATCTACAAGCGTTCGCCGTTAGAATGAATCGTCCGCTTCAGATCACTGTTTGCAGCATATACTTGCCGAATTTTGATTGGAATAAGGATGACATAGCAAGACTAATTTCCGAGCTTCCCCCACCTGCTTTACTGGTGGGTGACTTTAATGCTCATAATTCTCTTTGGGGATCAGATCGAGTAGATCCCCGTGGAAGAGAACTGGAAGGGTTCCTGATGAATTCAGAACTTATTATTTTAAACGACGGATCAGGAACCTTTTTCAATGCTAGAGATGGATCGACGTCCTGTATAGATCTTGCACATATAAGCGGATCGATAGCACCGAGGTACAGCTTCCATGTTATAGACGATCTGCATGGAAGCGATCATTTCCCGGTGCAAATTGTAACTGATGTTACTAGAACAATATATCCCATCCCTAAAAGATGGTTATTTGAAAAGGCAGACTGGACGAGCTTCACAGCTAGAACGATGCTCCCAGAAACAACCGGAGTTATCGGAGACGATGTCGACGCCATAACAAATGCAATAATTGAGTCGGCATCGAGATATATTCCCAAAACATCTGGGAAACTTACAAAGAAACCCGTTCCATGGTGGAACGATGAAATAAGTGAAGCTATAAAAAGAAAGAAAAGGGCGTATAATGCCTTTAAGAAGCGTCCTAGTATAGAAAATCTTGTTGCCTTTAAGAAATACAGGGCGTACGCAAAACGTGTTATGATAGACTCGAAAAAACGATCCTGGCAGCAATACGTGTCATCCACTCACAAAACTACTACTGCATCAGATGTTTGGAGGAAAGTGAAGGCGATTTGTGGGCGCAATGATTTTGCCCCCATAACTAGCCTTCACGATGAAGATGAAATAAAAGACACTCCATATGAAATTGCAGAGCTGTTATCCAATCACTTCGAAAAGGCCAGCAGAACGGCCAACTACGAAGAAGATTTTCGCACTAAAAAAGAACAACTTGAAGGTCTACTAAACTTCAGAACTGAGTATAATTACTCATATAATGTACCTTTTAAAATGGAAGAATTCGCGAAAGCGTTGAAAAAATGAGGTAACACAGCTGCTGGTCCGGATGAAATCCACTATAATATGATCAGGCAGCTGAATACCACTGCAAAGCGTAGATTATTAGAACTTTATAATAAAATATGGCGGGACGGAACGTACCCGCAGCAGTGGAAAAAAGCTCATGTTGTTCCAGTACCAAAGAAAAATAAAAATTTAACAGACCCCAATAGCTATCGTCCTATTTCTTTGACGTGTGCTATGGGAAAAATACTGGAGAAAATGATTAATAATCGACTCGTCTGGGTTTTGGAAAAAGAAAACCTGATATCACCGTATCAAGCAGGTTTTTGGCAATACCAGTCTACCACTGATCAAATGATCAGCTTAGAGAACGTTATATATAACAGCAGAGATTGTATAAAGCATTGGTTCAATCTAAAGTAGACTACGGATGTATCGTATATTCATCCGCTAGAATGTCGCATTTAAAAAAATTAGACGTAGTTCATAATAGCGGAATAAGATATGCAACAGGCGCTTTCCGCACAAGTCCGGCGGCTAGTCTGATGTCTGAAGCCGGAATAATGCCACTACATTATAGAAGAGAGATCCTCTTGTTATGATATGCAGCAAATGTATGGGCTTTCCCTCCTCATATAAATAATAAATTGTTTACAAATCATCCCATGGCTGTATTACACGAACGTCGTGCTACCTATTCCAGACCAGCCGGAATTAGGTACCACGAATTAAGAAATAAATATGAAATTGCCATTCCAGATACATTGGCAATTTCTACTAGAGAAATACCGCCATGGCTCTTGCCAGCGGTAAATACAAGCTTGGATCTCTCCGAAGGAGAAATAAAAAAGAAACCTGCAGTGATCATCCAGCAGGAATTTTTGGCAACCGTCAGTAGCTACAAAGAACATATTAGAATTTATACTGACGGTTCTAAAACCGAACATGGTGTTGGATGCTCAATAAATGTAAATGAAGAAGCCCACTTTTGGAAACTGCCAGATGTGGCCAGTGTCTACACGGCAGAACTCACTGCAATTCAGCAGGCTCTTCACTACACTGAACACTCTTGCGAAGAGAGAGTGCTAATATGTTCCGATTCATTAAGTGCACTTGTCGCAATTCGGAACAAGAACATTAAGGATGTCCTAATTGCAAACATCCTGTCCATTTTATATGTACTAAAACAACGGGGATATCGATACGTATTTGTATGGACTCTGGGGCATGCTGGTATTACAGGTAATGAAATCGCAGACGAAGCTGCCAGAAAGGCAACAGTCTGCGATGATTTGGATGCATTTCCTGTAAGAGTGGCAGATGTTAAAAACTGTCTAACAAACATAGTAAGAAACAAGTGGAACGCTGAATGGAGGAGTTTAAATACAAAATTAAACTCAGTAAAAACTTCTCCTTATAAATGGAAAAGCGACTTTAAGTTGACTCGCCGTGAACAAGTAGCTGTGACCAGACTTAGAATCGGTCACACGCGATTAACAAATTTATATTTGTTAACCGGTGATGTGAGACCAATGTAATAAAACACTCACAATCAAGCATCTAATAGAAGAGTGTACCATATATGAGGACCTCAGAAAGAGGTTCCGATTAACAAATAATATTAATGCTGATCTGGATAATGGAAATGAAGAAAATATAGTTGCATTTCTACACGCCAGTGGACTTCTTAAAAGTCTATAAAATGAAAGTTTAAAGCTGTGGTAAAAGATACTCTAAGCGGTAGTTTATATATATAAAGAAAGAAAGAAATGGAATTGATAAGTTTAATTTTAATTTTAATTTCATGGTCTTTTGAGAACCTTATCTCAAATTTTAATATCGGGGCCCTTTACACCCCGTAAGTGTTTGTGATTGTCCTTGTCTTTTATGTCTTAAATGTTTTGTGTAGTTTGTGCTTTTAAATAAAATGTAAGGGCCCTTTACACCCTTACATATGACGATCCAGATGGTGATAGTAATTTCTTTTAAAGATTGTGACGAGGGCTAATGACCTTAGCAGTCGATGCCCGTAAAATTCCATATAAAAAAAAAAATAATAATAATAATAAATATATATATATATATATATATATATATATATATATATGAAAAATATCAGAATTTATTAATGAAATAAAATTCTATGTATTTTTCATTTTACAAAAATGTGAATATGTAATTAATTGGCGTACAAGTAAATCTTGTGGTGTCCACATTAGATTTGGTGAAACATCTTATTATTCGCTTTGTTTTCATTTTGTTGATGGTTACATCATAATAATTTTAAAAAAAAAAAACTGAGTATTAGGTAGATAAAAGACATTTATTTAAAGATAAAAAAGGAACTTTACTCTATCCTAATATTTCAAGTTAGATTGTTGAATTAATAAATATTTGATGCTAATAAAAACTAATATTTTAGCAGTTATGTACTATTCACTTTGTTGAAGAGTTGGAGAATCGTATCTCACTTTCAAATTAAATAAGTTTAAATGAAGTTCATCAAAAAGTGTGCATATGTAATTTAATAGGCGTACAAGGAAGTCATATTGCGTCCATATCACATTTTTTCTCTCAGCATTCACGAAAAGCTTAACACTCTCAAATCTATATTCAAATATTTTGCTTTTCTATAACTTTCTTTGGAGTGCCAATATCTACCTTATTTACAACGAATCAACTTCTTTGCTATTAGGGAATACAAATACATCTAAAAGCACAAAAATTGATTCTTTTTAAAGAAAAAAAAACGCTTTGCGTACTTCACAACTTTCACTCATTCACGAAAAAAATGGTACTATTAAGCTCATTCCTATGTCAATACTAACAAAATAGTTTAATATATTATTTCCTTTATACTACAAAGACATTTCCTATTAATAAATTCAGATGGAAAAAATTATTAAGAAATAATATTTATTCTACGTATGAATTGCATACTATGAAGTAAATAATTTGAAAAAACTGATAATATTTTACTTGTAGGACGATTGATAAGCTTTTCTATTTAATCTATTTAAAAACAAATAAAGTTATATTCTCTTTTATAAATTAAAAATTAATAATATTTTGCCCTTAAATAGATAGTCCTCAAATTCGAAACATACCATCTACGTTCCACGTATGGAGCGGCAAAAGCTATACGAAAGTACTATACATATAGTTGACTAACGGAAACCGAGTGTCTTTCTAGGAAATGTTAATTTTTTTGACCTGATTTTCATCTACTCTAATATATAAGGAGTGGATTTTTCAGCTACCTGCAGATCATCCACATTTGAAAACTATTTTGGATATTGACTTCCAGCATATTTAGAGCTGTCCATGTGAGGGCCAGGGTCGATGTGATTGCAGTTGTAACAGAAACTCTTCCATTATTCATATACCTGCTGTGATGGCAATAGTGTACTAAGGTGCCCAAATATGTCGATTCATGGGACCCCAGAAAGCTTCAGTGAGTAGGGTCCTGAAGTTAGTGCAGATATGTCAGTGCATGTTGCTCTCTGCCATTACATATGCAAGTCTCACCCGAATATCAAACCGGACCACCAGGGTTGGTAGTTCTGGAACGGGAGTGTACTACACCAGCGGATAGACTTGCTAAAGAAGGGAGTATTTCATTGTGCAATTTAAAAAACTTGCATATCTATTGTGGTAGAGGATTCATGTAACATTCTGTTTTAGAATCAGCTGTGTTGCTGGAAGCGAAACAGTAAAAGAGTTTTGAGGTAATAAGAATTCGTAATGAGGTGAACAGTTTATCCAGATATAGGTAGCTGGTAATTACGATATAAAATGTTAATTTCACTAATTTAAGCACTTTTCTTATCGCTTAATTAGTTGCACTGAATGCACAGTGAAAAAGAAATAAACAAGACTTTCATTGGTCTCTACATCGAGGCAGTCAATGACATCCAGTTACAGAAGATTCTTGCTTTAAGCAAAATAGGTAAGAATGCTGTTTGTATCGATTCGCACAGAACTCTCAATAGTCAAAGAATGTCGTTGTTTGTAGGGATTTATAAAATTATTCATAGCAAGAAACTGTCGAGGAGTTATCCACACAGGGAATAATAGAATGATGAAGGCTGAACGTAAGAAGGAATGGCGACTTCTATGGATACCTTCTGCCTTGTATGTCATCACTTTTAATAGACTGACCCTGCAAGAGAAAGTACGCACTGGTATACATCATCTGGTTGAGCAAGCTTTTGATGTTTAAGATGCCAGCAATTTGTTATGAAAGACCACAAATATGCGTGCTTGGTAAAGAGATTCATGGAGACCCATGCAAGGCTCTCTTGTTTGGGTCAACTGCAAAGGAAAGCATTTGTGCTGATCAGAAACTGTCAATTTTACAAAGATTAAGAAGCTGTCTAGGAAGTTAAAGCCTTACAGGTCAGTTATTTTGAAGCTAAAAAAAATTGTAAACAGCCTTAAACCTAGAGCAACAACATATGCTCAGACGCAGCTACTGTTTCTACTGCAAGTGTTGATGCAGATTAGCTCCTCAGTAACCTTGCTCCAATATTACCTACAATAATAGAAAGAATAATAGATAACGAAATGAAATTTCTCTCTCAAAAGGAAATAATGAAACCAACTAAGTTACAGCTACCAGGAAATGTATTGAATAATATTTAGTATTTAAAACAGTACTTTTTAAATAGTATTTAAAAATAAAAGCATATAAGAACTGAAGAAAAACAGAGACTTATTTCAGCTTAAAGTTCAGCTACATAGTCTAATAGATTATTTTCTTAAGAAGGATTCAGAACCTCCTAAGGAAGCTTTGAAGCCATGTTCTTGGCGGTGATCTCATAACCAAAACACCCAAAACCCCACAAAGGGAGTGCGCCACCTGTTGAGGGGTTTGGCCCTGTACCTGTCTCTGAATCGACACCTATACAGACAACCGAGCCATACTCGCTCTCCTCCCCCATGTCCTTGGTCTCCAACATGGAGGATAGGGGCTAGACAGGTGATGACTTACATCTAGAACAAGAAGCAGTTTGGAGTATGGAAAAGAAGAGAAAAAAGAATTTGCCAAAGGGCAAATATATTGATCTTCAAAAGTCAATGCATTGATTACATATAAATACATATTGAAATACTGTGATGGACATCAAAAGCCACAAGTTTAGATCTCTCTTTTGGAAAAGTAGCAGTAAAACCTGCAGTGAACATCCAACGGGAATTTTTGACAGTCATAAGTAACTATATGGAATATATGAAAATTTTTACTGATTGTTCTAAAACTGAATATGGCGTTAGATGCTCGACATACATAGATCAAGAACCTCATGCAGTTCAGTAATGTAAACCTCAGAAAGAGGTTTAGACTAGAAATAACATTGCTGCTGATTTAGAAAATGGCAAAGAAAAAAAAAATTACTTACCTAAATGCTAGCAGATTACTAAAGACTACTAAGCTTTTGTTAGTCATTATGTGTTGTATTTTACTGAGAAACTTTATTTAAAGGCACTAAACATCTGAATGTACCATTCTCATTATTGCCAAGCATTGTCCAACTTTTGTTTTTAAGTATTTTATTTTACTGTTTGTTTAATATTTTATTTTTTTTGGGTGGTTTAATATAAATTTCAGGACCGATTAGAACCTGTAAATGTTGTATGTGTGTCTTTTGTTAAATGTTTCGTCTAATGGTTATTTTTATGTTTTATTAAAATATTAGGGCCTTATACACTCTTACATCTGATGACCCTATTGGTGATTTTATTTTATTTTTAAAGTATGTAATGAGGGCTAATGACCTTGAAGTTGCTGCCCAATAACTCAATTAAAAAAAATAAACAAAATACATAATTTGATAATTAAACTTTATTTAAACATAGATCATTTTCAAGTTTACATATAATTATTCAATGAAATTAAATATAGTACAAAATATTTTGATATTATTAACCAATTTTTTCAAAACCTTTTTTTGGAGTAAAAAAAAAAAATAATTTTTCTATCATGTTTAGACCCTTTTTTTTTGTCTTCTACAATTTGATTACAAAAATCAGATTAGCCTCACTACTGCTGTAAATTAATAATCATTAAAATTGTCTTAAGTAAGGGTGATTAAATTTTATATAAACGTTTCTATTAATATGGTCTTTTCAATTCTTCTTGTTTAAAAATCATAATTTTAATAATTATTTTAAAAATCCAAGTCCAATAATCCATTTTATTTTTGTTCAATAGTAACATTTTAATATTTTAATTACATTACAATAATAATAATTTTCATGGAAAATGAAAATCATGATTGAATATAAAACAAAAGTTAAATCTTAAAATTTGTTAACTATTATCATGAAATATTTATGAGAAGTCATTCACCTTCTAATGATTTTTAAAATCAGCCCTTCTGAACATAATAAATATATTATGAAAATTGTACTTTGTTTCATTTTTTACTTATAAGTACTTTAATGAAACAATATTTACTGCATTTATGAGTAATGTTTGACATATCACCAACACTCATAATATAATACTGAGATCTTCTGCCAGTAATATATTAATACAATATATCATAATCTTTGTAACCTAACTAGTCATTTATAACACTACCTCTCTTGAGTTTTTGAATAGTATATCTTTTCAGTTTTGTTTATTATAAATATTATAACAGCATTTATCTCAATATTCATAATGTTATATTTACATAGGCTATCATCAAATGTAAGGAAATAGTAAAAGTTTTTTTCATTATTTTAATAAAATTTAAAAGTGTTTTAGATGTGTTTTTACAGAATTTGTATAATAATGTGATAAAATTTAAATAAAATATATTATGGTACTTATATCATAATAATATTTCATATACATTTTTATTCAAGACATTTTCTGGTTGCATGATAAATATATAAACTACTCAACGTAAAAGGGGATTTTATTTTTTTCTCTTTAGTATAGTTACTCTTCAGACTACTTCTTTATATTTTATTCTTTCTCTTTATTAATGTTTTTTATATTTATTTCATGATAAACTTTAATCTTGATATGTAGGTTAACCTTTATATGTTTCCATACTTGATACTTGACGTACAAGGTATTTGATACCTTGATATTGCATGTTATACTCAACAAAAATATTATAAAATTGAAGGTGCAACTGTATCATGTAATTATATATAGTACTAATACAACACTTATAAAGATAAAATATCAAATATTTTGCTCTAACTACAAAATAGTTTTTCGTGTATAAAAATGTAATATATATATATGTATATATAAACTAGTAAATGTTAAACAATATCGTGCACACGCACACACACAAAAAAGTTTTTTACTAAAGGAATCAAGAAATGTATATTAAGTTTTCACTCTTCAACCAAATGAAGAGTTTTAAATCATGACAATTATCCTCAAAAATTTCAGTTTGTTCTTCTAACTTCGTGGACAATGTCATACATTTTGCAAATGGAGTACAGAATATTGTTTGTCAAAAAACTTCAAATGTTCAGAAAAATATCAGAGAAATAAATCATAATCAAGGAAATATCTACTGAAATGAAACCATTCATTATTTTGGAAAAGTACAGTATGAATCCAACATTCTACTGTGGGAAGTACAGATATCTAACTCAATGCATATGTATTTGTAGCATTTAATAAAGTATAAATGCTCTCCACTTGAGATAGCCTTTGAATTTTATTTTAACAGATTCAGTCATGTCAGAACTCAAACTTCTTCCACTAATCAAATTAATGGAGGAAAACTCAAAGATGGGCTTAAAAATTATTTTGCACAAAAGTATAGAAGTATGAATATTTCAAAATCCCTGTTTACTGATTGTAGAAAACAAAGATTATTTCTTGTGATATAATCTTTCTCAAACATAATGAAATAACATTTTAATTCCAAAAGAACAGAGATCCTGTGAGTATTCAGGTACTCCTGTAACTAAACGGCTCTTCTTATGTTCATATATTTTCATTATTGTTTCTTTAAAGTTGGAGGACACATAGTTCAACCCGGTATCATTTTGTAAGGATCCTATCACTCCATATGATGAACGTCATCAACTATACAGCTAGAATGTCATCAACACATAGAAATGCACTTTATTTCTAACCAAATGGATACTCGTTAATAAACAATAAAAGTAATACTGGTTCTACATGAATCTCTGTAATAAACTCGATGTTGAAGTGAATGAAAAAAAAATATTTCACTCGCCACCTTAAACATTCTGTCTTCAATGTAAGATTTAATCAATTCAAACATATACCAACCATATCAAGAGAATGAAACTTCTATTACAAACTGCTGATAATAACCTTATTAAAAGCTTTCTGCAAAGCAATACAGATTGCTTTGTCAACCTGCATTTGAGTCATTCTGATTGAATCAAGAAATTAAAGAATATTTCAGCTTTTATTTTAGCATGAATGCTAAAATGTTGGAAAACCCTTTTCCAACACATGCTGATTTGATTTAATCATAGTAGGATTAAAGTCACCTGATGTTAATACATTGTAACTGAAACTATCTAATTTTCGATTTAATTTATAATAATAATAAAAATAATCTCCTAAGTAAATCCCTCCGGATCAGTAACATTTACTACCAGGTGGGACAACAACTTTGCACTTGTCTAAGACTTGTACAATACTCCAAGCCGTCACGGAGCTATGGTCAGAGTCCATTTTGGACGATTATTGCCGTAGGAATATAGATTATGGTCGTTCTTCATCTCGAGATTGAACTCCCCTGCGTTTCTGCAGTGCACGATGACCTGTGTCGCTAGAAATGTGGATCCTGGCGCTTGAGTGAAATCTCGCCGTCGGTGTGAAAAACCACGGTTAGATGCAGCAACACAGCACTTTGGCCTCTGCGTTGGCTAAACAGGAGGCTGGTTTGCTAACCACTGCCAGTCAATTGGCTTGTTTACGATGGAACCTTCCGCTTCCGGGGGGGTTGGGTAGACAGGTGAGAGCCCGAGACACCTTGACAGGACTAGTTTCCTGTTTAGGGTTAATTGGAATCTATATTTCTCTGGTAGTCCTGGTGTCCGGATGGGTGTCCCAAATTTATGGCTCCGTAGTGGGTGGAAAGAATAAATTTTCTAAAACATCTATGGATCCTGAAACCTCGTTCGGGCATCCCGGACAACCTTGAGGGCAAACGCTCTCGTTCTGAAATCTCTCTTCTTTCAACTTCATCGTCGAAGAAGAAGAGAAGTGTAGATTTACGACATGCGTCGATAGTTCAATTAAAAGGAACTCGTCAACAAAAATATCTTGTAATTAAGAAACAATGGAAAGGAAACCGATTTTTCAAAAATCAGTCCCGTCGTCATAGCTAAGGAACTCGCGATGAAAGCTGGTTGGACCTGTTAAGGAAGCTAAAAAGACAGAAGCTGTATTATTCACTGAAGCGCTGAACGACGTACAACAGCGAAATTATAACAAATAAAACCATTGGCAAATATTGATGTTGCTGTCGAAGCTCACGGCAATCTCAACTACTCCAAAGGAGTACCAGTCTATCGTGATTTACTTAACTGTAGTGAAGAGGAGATTGTTAGGAAATGGTTTCGCAAAGTATCATCGCATGTAGGTGATTAAACATAAGGAGGAATGGAGAAGTGTTACCCTCTTCCTCTCATGTCATTATTTTTAATAAGCCGTCGTTGCCTGAAAAAATCAGAGCCGGAAACCATCGGTTGGATGTGCGCGCTTATATCCCACTGCCGATGAGATGTTTCAATTGTCAACATTTTGGTCATATCTCCGACAAACGCAAGAGATTTGTAAATGTGGCGAAACAATCCATTAAGTTGAACCCTGTAAGGAAATCCCTTTATGTGTGAATTGCGGAGGACAACATTCAGCAAGATCTAGAAATTTTTCTACTTTCAAAAAAGAAATCGCGAAACAAGAGACTAAAGTTCTCAGAAAACTTAGTTATCTTGAAGCGAGAAAAATAGTTAACTCACAAACGCCGGGAAAGAAATCCTTTTTGCAGACAGTTGCGCCTAGCACACATACAAGTTCGCCACAGGCAATTGAAAGCTTAATAAAGCAATTAACACCAGCTGTAACTACAGTTTTAGACAAATATATAGAAAGGAAATTTGCTAAGGTTAAACCAGTGCCGCCGACTAGTAGACAGCAGTCAAACGTCATCGCTAATTCAACCAAATCATCGACGTCACAAATACAACGGTTTACTGAACAGATTAGGCGTAACGATAAACAGCAATCAAAAGCTGATAATACAGGAACAACGAGTTTATAAAAATCAAATGTCCTCTGGAACCTCAAGATCTCCCTCAAGGGTTATCAATCACCAAAAGAACGGTGTAGATGAGCAATATCTCTGTTTAAGTGGATTTAGAGATAGTGGAAAATACACAAGGCGTGATGATGGGATCTCCCACGCCAGTGCCGCTGATAGTTCGTGCATCTTCGACCAGATGGCTGAAATCAGCAAATCCCGGTCTTATACGGGGTGCAACTCTGCCAAATACTAAGGCTGCGACAGTCTCAGGTGAGGAGAGTGACTGCGGCTCTGTGGGGTCACAAACTGACCCAAGTTTTACTACAGTTACAAAAAAGAAGAAAGGATGGGTATAAGGTAAACCACGCTTATAAAGTGGAGAATATAATACAATGGAATATAACGGTTGTGTCTCACATCTGTCTCAGTTTCGACTACTTATAAATGAGCATAACCCTACACGCGTGTGTCTTCAAGAAACACACTTTAAGTCAGAATATGATTTCAATCTACGTGTATAATGTAATACGTATAGATGTTGAACCTGATCAGCGACTAAGTGGTGGTATGACCACTCTTGTACGTTCAAAGCTTTCTTTTCGACGAATGCAACTAAATACTATGATACAAGCTGTCGCTATACGTCATAATCTTCGTCTGTTAACCTCTATCTATCAGATGACAACTGAAACATCGATGATCTGCAAAACTTATATAACAAACTCCCTGAACCAATAAATCTAGTACGGAATTTCAATGCACATAACCCACTTTGGGGTTCACAACGATTAAAATACAGAGAGTACAACGTCTAAGAATTTATATCAAACACCGAGTTAATCCTGTTAAACGGTGAGATTTCGGCGATAGATTTGTCATTTTGCAGTCCAGCATTGTCGCTTTCCTTGGATTGGAAAGTTGACTAACGCCTTCATGGAAGCGACCATTTTCCAATTATAATCAAACAAATATACGGCAAAAAGCAGCAAATTTTATTTGCTGCTTTGTTTGCTCAAACAATGTCGTTATGTCAAGTCATACTAGAAATATCGATGAAGACACAAAAGTAGCAACACGGGCAATTTTAAATTAGCGGAGGAATACATTCCTAAAATCATCACAAATTGACGAAACCCAGCGTACCGTGGTGGATCGTCGAAATAAATACAGCGATTAGTAAGAAAAAGAAAGCCTTCAATTTATTGAAGAAACATCCTACTCCGAAGAATTTAATATCTTTTACAAAACAACGTGCCTACGCCAGACGCACCGTATTATCTGCGAAAAAAGCATCCTGGGAGGCATATATATCCTCCATCGATAGCAAAACACCTGCTACCCAAATATGAAAAAAGGTTAAGGCTATAGATGGCTGGTCCGACAGCCGTTCAATAAATGCGCTCGAACAAGCCGGTGACGTCCTAATCGATGAAAAAGCTATAATTGAATTTTTGGCCGATCAGTTCGAAACTATGAGTAGCAATGAAAATCATCACATGATTTATTCGTAACTCAAGAGAACAAGTATTCTAAAATTTGTAACGGAAAACAACGTGTTTTATAACATTCCGTTTTCATTCGTCCAATTCAATCATGTTCTACAAAACTCGAGTGACACTTCACCTGTTATGATGATATTCCATATGCATTCGTCAAAAATCTTAAAGACGATGATAACGCGTGGATATTGCACTGACTTAATATAATATGGACCTTGGCCTCATACCCACAAATGAAGAAAGAAGCAGTGATCGTATTATCTCTTTTGAAACAAGGAAATGATCTTTTAGACATCTAGAGTTACAGACTGATATCTCTAACATCGTGTATCGACAAAGATACATTTTAGATAACATGATAAATGATCTTTTAGTACGGTTATTGTAAAGGAAGCAACTTCTTTCATCATATGAAATCGTGTATAGAAAGCATCATTCTACGACTGATAAAATGATAATTCTTGAGAATGCCATATAGAATTGTTATTCATAAGAAGCACTTCGTAGGCGTAATTTTCGATCTTGAGAAAGCATTTGATGTGACCTGGAGGCATGCAATTTTAAAACAAATACATGAGTGGGGACTACGTAGAAATCTCCATGATTATCGCCAGCTATTTATCTCAGCGAACTATAAAAGTCCGCGTTGGCAACACCTATTCGACAAATAGGCAATTACAAAATGGAATTCCGCAGGGATCATCCCCTTAGCGGTACCCTGTTTACAATTGCTGTCAATAGGGTTCTACAAACAATACCAGTAGACACTTGTAAATGTATGTATGTTAACGATCTGGCGATCTTCTATGCCAGCACAAAAATTGCAATGGTTCGGTACAACTTACAGCTAGCAATCAACGATATCGTTGAAAGGTCTGGCTTCGGGTTCTCAAACGAAAAGTCATGCGCATTACACTTTTGTTGCTTTAGAAGACCACATCCTAGTCCACGACTAACAAGAATGGGTGTTGAAGTTTCATAGAAAGAAGTCAAGTTTTTGGAAAGAATATCCGATAAAGGTCATACATGGCGTCCTCATGTACGTCAATTAGCAGCTAAATGCAAACAAACATTAAACATAATCAAATGTATGTCGAATATCAATTGGGGATTGGATCGAGAACTTCTTCTACGTCTGTATACATCATTGACTCTCTGTATACAATCAAGAATCGACTATGGCTGTGCTGTTTATTCCTCAGCTCGAAAGAGCTGTCTAAAAGCCTTGGAATTAAAAAAGGCCGGAAATCAATATGCGATTGCAGCGTTTCGCACCAGTCCCGTCGACAGTTTTACATGTGAATCAGGATTGTCTACACTACGTTTTCGAAGACACATCCTGTTACTGCGCTATGCGGTCAATGTCACGTCATCACCGTAACATGTAAATGGACCAGTGTTCGTAAGACATGACCCAAGAAGCTTACAACCGGCGTAAGACCTATATCGAGCCGGCCAGAATTAGAGCTCGAGAATTGATAAGTACGACATTGTGCTTTCTAGAGTTGTTGAAACAACGATGTATGAATTACCAACGTGGCTATTTCCATCGGCCTTTGTCGATTGGATTTAGCACTTTTAAGCAATGTAATTCACGGGAAATAATTCGTTTTCGAGAGCTAGTGAGCGAACACGACCAGGAGCTGGTTTTATACACGGATGGCTCTAAGACTGGGCACGGGGTTGACAGTGCATTCCATTGTGCGGGTGTTAGCCACTCCTGGTCCTTGCCAGCTGTTGCATTTGTTTATAATGCGGTGTTGTACAACATTTGGCAAACTCTGAGATATTGTGAGCACTATCATGTAACATCCTTTTTGATCTGTAGCGATACAATGAGTAGTATTCAATCACTGCAAGATGCGTGCTCAACGGACCCCTTAGTGAAAGTGATACTTGCCCTACTCCGAGTGCTGAGCAAG
This sequence comes from Lycorma delicatula, assembly GCF_047948215.1. Taxonomy (NCBI): domain Eukaryota; kingdom Metazoa; phylum Arthropoda; class Insecta; order Hemiptera; family Fulgoridae; genus Lycorma; species Lycorma delicatula. The sequence continues at coordinate 172,556,585 of NC_134455.1, read as the reverse complement.
ACACACTGATGTGTCATCAGTGTGTACAGGGCACACTGATGTTGATTCCGGGACACTCCGGTATTGCTGGAAACAAGACTGCAAATGAAGCACCCCGAGCGGATCTTGACGTGCCTGAGCCTGAGGAAATTCCTGTCAGACCTGGCGATGTTAAGTGTCACGTGTCTGCATGTGTCAGACGTCGAATGACACAAGAGTTTGAAAATGGTTAACAACAAACCTTAACACCGTGAAGGACTCTCCTTACAAGTGGACCAATTCCTCTACCATCAAGAGGAGAGTACAAGTTGTTAAAACAAAACTGCGAATAAGACATACAAACCTAACGTCGAGTTATGTGTTAACTGGCAACAATCAACCGTATTGTGAGGAGTGTCAGAAACTATTTACGGTCAAACATTTACTGAAAGATTGCATCGTTCATGGAGATCTGTGTTGTCAATTTTAAAATAGAAGGCGGAATAAAGAAAATTTTGAGAAACGAACAATTTTCTGTTAGTGACCTTTTCTTTATGCAGCCGGTCTCTTCTACTGTATTTACATTTAATTTTAGAAGGCATGTCTTTCGAATATTTTCTATGTCCAGAGAGGATATTTTATTTTATGTCTTATTTTGAACTGAATGGGGCCTTTTTCATCCCATTCAGTAGTAGAACTTTTATCAACGATTGTTTATTCAAAACATGTATCGGTAAGTCATATATATTTAAGTGTTTATAAGTGTATGATTTTTTCATTTTATACTTTCTTCTTGTGCTATCCTTTCAAGCTGTCAGGGGCTCTTTACATCCTTATCAGTAGTATGTTATCTTTTATTCATAGTTTTGTTTTAGGAATTGACAAGGGCTAATTCGCTTGGTAGTCGATATCCGATAACTATATAAAAGAAATAAAAATCAATAATAATAATAAATTCATGCTGGATTGTGGAGTGAACTGTGATGTTTCCTTTGATGACTCAGAAACGCCAGGCTATTTCCCGAAATTTTTGTGTTTAAGCATTCTGTTATTGCTACCATAAGTTTTCGGAAGCTCACATTAAAGGATACAGCGATACTTTCATACCGCTGTTATCCGTGTGACGCCACGAGTGAGACCATTGAGCACGTGATTGATTGAAGTCAAGTATTATCTCTGAAAGAGTACATGTCCCACCACAACAATATAGCAAAAATCCTCCATCAGAAGATCGCCCTAGATCTAGGATTTCTTAACAAGATAATATACTTAACTGTACTGTCAATATACACCACTTCTGTGATGGAAAATGATCACTGTAAGATCTCTTATGATTGCACTATCCTCACAGAAGGTCCAGTGGAGCATAATTTCCCTCATATAGTTGTGGTAATGAAGAAAAAGATCACCTGGCTTTTTGACGATGCCATATAATTTGACTCCAACATGAAGAGGAAATATATTGAAAAGATCTCCAAGTTCCAGGACTTGGTAAATGGATCGGGAAATCTGAGATCAGAGTAAACTGAAAATGTTGCTCATAATTATCGATGCAGTAGGTTAAATACCCAAAACGCTCCATGGGTCACTGAAAAAACCAACACTTTCCACCTCAGCTCTACATAACCGTGCAGAGGTCCGTTATTTTGGACAAGTGGACATCGATAAGGAAGTATATGACCTGGGCCGCTGTAATATCTACAGAGCCGAAGGCTCCCGATGTCTGCCAGTTCGGCTATGCGATATTCGATCCAATAAACTGTAAGTAGCAAAACAAAAGTGCAGACCCGCAAGCCTTCCTTAACTCAACTAGAGTCTTTTTCGAGCAATTGAGCTGTGTAAAATAAATAATAATAAGAATAATACATTTGTATTATTCTACTTACTTACAAAATATTTTTCAAAATGAATATAAATATAATAATTACATATTTAAAATTATATTTTCATATATACGACTATATACTCATATATGTCTGTAAAGAATATTCTTTTGCAAATCAAACACCATAATATGAATATTCAATTAAAAAAAAATAACAACAAAAAAAGAAGTAAATTAATAAAAAATTATTATAATACGCATATGTTATGATAATTTACAAAAAAGAAAACAAAAATAGCACAAACGTGAGAATAAATATATTATCAAAAAATAAGTAATTCTGATAAATTTATATAAGAACAAAGATATATATATATATACGCATTCAAAATTGAATGTGTAAATAAAAATTGCAATAAAAAAATAATAAAAACAAAATATATTGGCAATTAAATAAAATAACTGCAATTTTTTATTCTTAAAATAACACAGACGCCAACAGTCAAACCACATACTAACCCAGGATCCATCCGAAATGAGACAAAATACGAATATAAAGAGCAAAAGTATAACAATTTTAGTGATCATCAAAAGCTACAAAATTAATTTCTAATCGTATGAAAAAAAAATTCAGTAAAATATTAAATAAATATAAACTAAGAAACATCAACACTCCCTGAGTAATTGAGAACCAAAATTTTGGACTACAGTGTTCCAGGGAAAGGAAAAACAAATTGGTAAACACAAAACAAAATAATTTGCGTGAGTAAATTATTACTCATGCAAATTTAAATGATTACTCACAGTTAAATTTTTAAGTAATTCATTTTAAGTATACATAAATAATGCCTGTAATACAAATAGAAATTATTTGTAACATTTATTTCTGTAACATTTTCATTTATATATATATATATATATATATATATATATATATATAAAGTTCTACTACTTCTTTCGACAAATACAGATATCCTTTGTAAAATTTAAGCAATTTTTTTGGACAATAATTTTATTAAATGTTGGTTTTTTGATGTCCTAGCATATTATAAGCATTTTTCGACTGTGAAATTTATGTAAGTATTATTAAGGAAATAATAAATCAAAAAGAAACAATAACCATGAAAATAATAAACAGAGTAATATAAAATGTAAGGCAATAATTTAAAACTTTAAAACTAATCTATGCACGTTTGTCTGGCTAGAAACCAAGTTATATGTTTTGAGTTTATAAAGTATGCTTTGCTTGCTTTTTTACTTAAGGCAATGATACAGTGACAGAGAGAGAGGGGGAAAGAAACCGAAATAAAACAAAAGAAAGCTTAAGGAAGCAATTTATTGAATGTCTTTTTTAATGCATCACCTAATTAGTGTTGTTACTATTTATTCTCTTGTGTTTCTGAACATCAGCCCAACCCCTTTATTTTTCTATCGCCATTTCTCTAACCCAAGAACTCCCCAACCAGTAACAAGAAGAAATGCAGTAGCAGCCAGCAGCAACGCTCTTCGTTAAAAACAAAGAAGAAAAACAATAAACAAACCAGTATTTAATTGCAACAACTTTTTCTGCGTGAAATATCTTTATTTCTTAAGTCAAATAAAATATAAAATATGTTTCATAAATTCATTTAGCTAGCTGAAAGCAGTTTATTCTTTCTGTAAAATTATTAACTTTATTGTTGTTATTAGATTAGGATATAAACCCGTGAATAAGGCATTCTTATCAAGTGAGATTTTAATTATTTCAATAATTAAAAGAAAAGAAGTTATTACCTAAGGTATTACAAGATAAGTAAATTGAGGCACTGCCATCGTATAGTACAATTTATGGATAATTTTTGCAATCTCGATTATTGGTCACGAGAGAGCAAATGTTGTTTTGCCAGAGATTTCTTCTTTTGATAATTATTTATATCGGGTATAGATGAATTTAAATCCATATTCAGTATAATATTACTATAACAGGATAAGTAATGAAGTGTCTAACGAAAAGTACATTTGCTTTATAAATACAAAACGTAATTAAATTCTGTTTCATTTGAAATCTTTGATCAAACTGCTTGATCTGCTTGACTTTAAAAAAGTTTCATTAGTCTTTTCCACATTCCCGGGGAATATGAATTTCTTCCATTTTACCAAAATTAAGATGGTTAAAAACTGATAACACATCATTTCAAAAGAAACAGCTGTTATCTGTGAGTTGAAAGTTGAAAGGGTTGGTTCGGTAAGAAATGCAAAATAGTGGTAGGATAGTTAGGTTGCTTATGCTGTTTCGCAATAATAATGCTGATTGATCTAAACAGAATTAATTATTGTCTAACTGGAAATATAAGCCGTTAGGTAAAAAGAAGCTGATTGGTTAGTCATTAGGATTAGTTTGTCAATCAAATAATATTATGGAATCTAAATTCTAAAGCTTTTTAGGGACTAGTTAACGAGTTTGAAGTTAAAAGATTCTGAATAAGAAACTAATATTGACTCGGAAGTTTAAGTAAACTTATTATTCTAAACTTTTCAAATCAGTGTTTGAAACGAGTCCAACCAAGTATGCACTCCGTTTTTAGTAGACACCTCTTTAGATGGATTGATAATTATGGATGAATTAATACTGATGCTTAGCAAAGTTAAAATTAAACAAGGTTTCTGATCTGGATTTAATCCAATTTGACCCTAATTACACCAGTATCCATTGCTTAGTATTCAAATCAGTATAAAATTAAGTGCCTTTATTACAAGGAGTTGAACCTTAAAATTCTCGACTTCAAAGTCAGCTGATTTGCTATGACGAGTTCACCACTAGACCAACCTGGTTGGTCTATAATAGATGATGATCTTGGTAATTGTAGATGATTTATTTCTAACTGCATTTTAAAATTTACAGAATGGTAAATTTTCTAATTTACATAAATTAAAAAGTATTATATCACTCCATAAAAAAGGATGGTGCGTGGGTTTGTTTGTTGTACGTGTTCACATTTTTATCTTAGTTGCTATTGGCGTAGACAAATTATTGTGCGCAGGGCGGCTGCATGCTATGCATGAACGATTTATATTTCTTGATACGAACGATTTGTCTAAAATTATATGTGTATTTTGGGGATATAAAAGGAAATAATTGGGATTAGAACTGTGTTAAAAAATCACAACTCAAGAAACCTCTTAAAAAATTTTCAGGATTTTGAAGCTTCGTTATAAAAGTTTTAATTGTTTGTACACTAGATTCAAGAACGTTATTTAGTTACAATTGGATAAAAAATTTAACAAAATCACGTTAATGAAATGTAAACCATGTAACATTTTCGTGATGGGCCGCAGGCCCGCCTTTTTTTAGTTAATTACAATTATTAATATTATATTATAAAAAAATTGTAATATATTATTATAGTACTATGTATGTTATATTAATAATGAAATATGTTTTAACGAAATGGTAAGTAAATGTTAATTCTGATTGCTGCATAAATATACATATATAATTATCATTTACGTAAGATAAATAATAAATAAAGAACAGATTATAAAATTAAAAAAAGATTGTAATTAAACTCCATTTTAATTATCTAAATACAATCACATAACGTAATTTTAAGGTAAATAAATTAAACGTGAAAAATAACTACAAAGAATTCTCAAATCAGGTGCCACTAATGATAATTATTTTGAGCACATATTTGTGTACACGTTGAACGGGATGCAAATAAATCGAGTTTTTTGTTTGTTCTTTTTAATTAGTATTATTTAAATGATCATCAGCATAATATATTTTTTCCGTAAATTTGAATATTGTAATTGTATTTTAAACAAGGTGATGGGAGATTATTCAAATGGTTCAATTTTAATAAAAATGGCAGTGAAAGTATAATAATTCCCTTTCTCTTAAGTCGATATATTGTGTTGCGTAATGCAAAAACAGTTCCTTAGACTGGTTTCGTAATTATGGATATTGATATTACCTGAGAATAAGAAATCATTATTTTTAACAAAAAATGTAAATTCATAAATAAAACACAAGAATAAATTAAAATGTTTAATTCTCTAAATATAGGTGTATTCGATTCCTGCTGATGGGCGCCAGATAATGATCTGAGAGCCAATTTTTGTATTTTAATACTCGTTTTGACTTTTTGAGGGAGATTAAGAAATGACATTATACTTAAAACAAAAATTTATGTGGGCATAATAAGTATTTAATAGTGAGGTTTTATCCATATTTAAAATTAAATGGTTACAATTCTTACAGTGAATAATTATTTTTAACTGCTATCATGCAATTTCCAATTTCTTTTAAATAGTTATATATCGATACAGGTACAGGTTTTTGTCTAAAAAAACGGTTACGATGAGTTTAAGATTTGGAGGCAGGTTATTGCCTCAGTAATCAAAAAATAAAAAATTCCTTTCGGCATGCCGGAAGGCGGAGGTAGATTTTACTGGGGAAAAATATAAGTAGGCGAACTCGGATTATATGAGCTCGTACCAAACATTACTTTCTATGTCTTACAAACACTACGTTTTCTCATTAGACTACGAGCTATTGCTAAATTTATTAAGACTTCCTTATGATTTTTCCTGAACTGCTTGACAACACACCTATTTGAGGATTAGTGGGAGATTCTATGTTTGTCTCTTTGTGTTGATAAAAAATGATAATGTTTTCAGAAAGTTTTATTCAAAAAACATGTATAAATGTAACAATAGTGATGTTGAAAAGATGATTTGAGAGTAAAATAGGCCTTTACCCACATTACCCACTTTACCCACATTATGTATTACAACTTACGCTAGATACCCTATTTTGTTTGAATATACCAAAAAGAAAAATCTATTACCTTATCTTCGTATCAATTTAGGCCAAAAAATCAGATGATGTAAAATGATGTTTGTACAATATTGATTCCAAGTTTTGAATGTCTCTCTGTGTAACCTGACAGACCTTACAACCTCCTCAGGTGTTCTACTTTTTCTGTACGGATTCTTAACCTTTGAAGTTGGTGTTACAGTAATCTTTCGAGGTACTTACGTTTCCCCACATCAAAGACGCTTCTGCTGATTTCTTTTAATTTGGTGAATGTGACGAGCTTGTTTGTTAGGTGATTGGAGCCGTTTCTGTTGGGATGACTTTTCACGCTCACTTTGCATTACACGTTTCGTAAGAGAAAGAAGATGTTTGCAGTGGCATGACATGTCGCTCACACAGTGAATACCGCGTTTGGTAGGAGAAAGGAGACGCCTCTTTTTTTGGGATGACCTTTCACTCTCACGTTGAATAACGCGCTCTGCCGTTTCTGCTGGTTCTCCTTGACCGGCTGAAAACAAGCCCCCTTCTGACAACTGAGGCTGGAATTGTCTTTATCTACGTCCTCACGTTCCCTCGCCAAATATTGACTCACAGGTTTGAAGTTTTTTCGGTGTTTGTAACTTTTCTTCTTAAATTTAGGCCCATTTACACACTTTCACATTAAGTAAGAATAAAACACAGAAAAATCACACATAATGGCAATAAAATATTATCAATTGCAAAAATTAAACGATACGCAGTACTAAGTCACGGCAGTTTAAATTCGTTCACATCAAATTCATTCAATACGACGTTGTTTCATATATTAACAAGTTTCACATGTTTAGCAAATGGGATGCCTCTTCTTCTTACAATTCCAAAAATATTTTGGTCATTCCTTGCCGTAACTGTTGGTCATATAAAAAAACCGTTTCAGAGAAAATTTTTAGGTAATATTTAGAGTACTACCGATCACTTTTAACGGATTCTATCCTGTGCCTATTAAGAGAGCTATGACTTTTTTCCTTGAAACCCCATTTTTCCACCCCTTGGCCCTTATCCAAAGAATACTAGGAACTTTAAAAGAATTCAATATTTTACTTAATAAGAAAGTTATAGCGATATTTTGTTTTTTTCGAAAAAGCCTCCCAATTACCAGCCCCATGGTCCGATTTTGCCCATTAACAAACTGCAACGAGTTTTGGTTGTTATATTTTATGTATCGATTTGAAAGTGATTGGCGCAAAATTACGGAAGTTATTGTGCCCACAATAAAGTGAAATATATATATATAAATGTATATATGAACTATTGGACTGACGGTGGTTTTTGGGTCTGAGGATGTGAAATGCGAAAATATGTCGAAATTTTCCGGAAGTAGAATCATGGAACCCATTAAAATAGGTAGTTTTCTTATGAAATTTATCAAAGGGAAAAAGAACACTTCCCTGAGGCCCTCCGAGTTCCACATCTAGAAGTAAGGATTTAAATTTTACATGTGCATTGTTATCTAAAAATGAATTTTAACTACCCTTTTGTAATCGGTAAGATATAACTTCAACTAGTTGTAAGGAGCCACTTTTAATCTACAGGTCAGTAAAAATATGTAATTTGATAAAATGCTTTAGTGAAATCGCAAAAGACTGAAAAGAGAAATTGTAACTTATGAGAATTATATATATTTAGACATTTCACGTTAATTTCTTAGCGGAAAGCTGGATTTAAGAATTGCTTTAATAATCCATTAATTTTTTTAATGTTTAAACTTTTTTTTTCTAAAGAGCAAGCTAGATAGCTTTTTGAAACTCATTAGGGAAATATTAAATTTTTTTTACGAATACTAATATCGTTATTACTTTCCCAATTTGTTTCTGAAAACAATTTTTTTATCAAATTTCTAATCGAAACTTTACTTATCACCCGTTTGAAAGAATAAAACAATTATTTTCTCGTCGCAAGTATTAATAAAGAGAGGGTGCTGTTACAATTTGGCAATTACGATCTGAAAAGCCGAAATTTGCATAAAAGGATCTTTTAGAAAATCTGTATAAACAGTTGTCCAGAGTTCTTGTAATTTTGGTCGGGTGGAAAATAGAAATATTTACACCCGTTAAATCAAAATGAGTTAAAATTTCATTAATCTAAGACTAATATTGTCTAGAAAGTTAACATTAAAATCACCATACCCTATGAAATACAATGTATTAACACTTTTAAAGAGTTTCCGGTAGTTTACGTAAAAAGGTTTAAAAGGACCAGAAGGAGATCTACAAATAATTTTTATTATTAATTTAGGGCATTCGAAGTTAATGTCTTCCGTATATAATCGTTACGTTTAACTTTATTAAAAAGTTAGTAGTATTTAACAAAAATTGATACTCTCCCATTTTGGCGAGAGGTTCTATAAAACGTTTCTGCAAGTTTGAATATACCAAGCTCAGAAATAACTTCGGTTTTGGTTCGCGAATTTTCCGAAAGAAATGCAAAATCTAATGACTTGTTTAAAAGAAGTATTTCAATATTTTCGGTCTTACATTTTAATCATTAAATATTTATGTGGAAAATCTTAAAAATAGTATGTTAACATCTTTCGAGGTGGAGAAACCAGCGTTTGATATTTTAAAAATAATAGTCAGTTGACTGGTGACGTTATCTGTAATAATTTTAATATAACAAATTTTAATTTAAATATTGCTAGCCCACCGAGCTGGTCTAGTCGTCATCGCAAATCAGTTGTTTAACAGCTGACTTTAAAAGTCGAAGGTTCAGAGATTCAAATCCTAGTAAAACTGTTTGCTTTTATACGTAATTTTAATACAAAACACTGATAACGGTGAACGTTGGTGGTTGGGGTTCAATTAACCACTTTTCAGGAATGGTCGACCTGAGCCTACACAAGACAACGCCTAATTTATATATCATACATAACATCCTCATCTCATTGGGTCATGGAGGGAGTTACTTGTTCTCTAGTTGTACAGATTGCAACGTACACATTACGAAAGATTAAAAAAAAAAATCACTGGTGTAAATTAGCTGTACTATAACAATATATAATGAAAAGTTAAAATTTATAATATACACCAGTAATCAAACTTAAATACTCTTCTTATTTGTTTTATGTTTTTGTAACTGTAATAGTGTTTTCATTATATGCAAAAAAATGAAAATATCTTAAACTACAATTATTTTTTATGCTTTTATATAAATTTTATGTTATTTTAAATAATAATTTGGTATTTTTATTACATTTTATTTAAGAATGTAATAAAATGTTGTACTTTAAGTAATTCGATCACAATTGAACAATAAAAAAAATCTTTCAATTTTAAAATCGTAATGGAGTAAATAAGAAATTCTGTTTTAGTAAAAAGATAAATAAGAATAATTTTAACCAAATCATTTAGTTTTTCCAGTTACTGGATTTATAAATATGTGGTTTATGTTCTTATTCTGTCTGTAGTCTTGTGGAATGTTATTAAAGTTGAAAACAACGTATTACCTCTATCTTATAGATAAAATTTTGGCCTTGTACTGTAGTACTAGAGTATAAACAGATAACCAAAGTTGCTGATTAAGAAAAATCTCCCTAAAAATCGTAAAAGGAACGTATATATATCTGTTCAAATAAATTATTATATTTATGGATGAAGAGAAATAATAAAATCAAAAAACTGTTTTATTTTTTTATCTGTGATAATGTATAAGAAGGCTGCAAAAGACTTCATAAATGTTCGAAAAGTTCTCCAAAATATTCCTAGTACTATTGTAAAACGTGTTATGAGAATTTCAGTGATTACTTGTTTATTTAAGTTAGAATTTATAATCGTACTAATATTTCATTAGTTTAATTTTTAACTTTTTCCTTATTTTTCCATAGTAATTATGAAAAAAAAATTCTTGTAATTCAATTAAAAAATATTTTTAATTTATTTTCATATTTGTTATATGCTTATTTTATCATAATAATTTTCAAATTATCACGTGTAATTTGTTGTGAACAATATAACATGATTGGAAATATAAATCATCAATTTTTAGCTTTATATCGAGTTTGATGTGATGTGAAGAATTTTGGTTTTACAAAACGAAAATTCATAACTCATCATTATGGAGAGATTGGCATCAACATGATATTTTCAAATACAATTTGAGAAATATTATGCGAATTTATCGAAGTTAGAAAAATGGATTATTACATTTTACATGAATATCTATTTGGTTGTTCTTGTGTAACAAGACAAACATACAATTTAATTACAAAAAGCATCACCCACCTTCTTGGTTCGAAATTATTCCTCCTTCTTCGTAATTCGGGTTATTATTTACTTCTGAATTAAAATATTAGTAAGATTTTGTTATGTAAGCTAATGAAGGCTTAATAATAAAAATACATGCATAAAGAACGAAAACTTAAAAAAAAAATACTGTGTCTCTTTGAGAGGAACAGTCAATCAAACACAAAAAAAAATAAAATAAAAAACAAGAATTATAAAGTAAACATAATAATATAACTAAGGGAAATCATATTATACCTGCAACAAGAAAATTGTAAAATAATAATAATAATAATAATAATAAACAATGTTTATAAAGGTATATCAAGAAAATAAAGAACAGTAAAAAAAAAGTTTAATGCTATTTTTACAGTTTTAATTTGTGCTTGAGGCACAAAAAACTACTAAGAAAAGAAACTAAAGATATTAATAAGAATCATAAAAATATATCTGAATATAAAGTATTTAAATTTGTTTAAATGTGTTTTTCTGCACTAAAGTAGTAATAAAAGTTACTAAAAAAAATAAATAAAAAATGTGGAAGGGAAATGAAAATTGCAATAAAATCAACATATAAAATATTAGAATTTTTTTTAAAATGAATAAAATATTTGCAAATACTTATTTGAAAAGTAATATTAAGACGGAATACATTAAACAGGATAATCAATAAAATTCTTTGATATTGTGGATTTCATCATTTCCTTAAGGAACAAACTTAATATACACACTGTTTCTTCTGTGAATTCATTGAAGAAAAATTTATTTTAATTAGAACGATTGCCCAATGAAAACTGTAGATTAATATTGAATGTAAAATATTTCATCCAGCTGGAAGATAGAGAGAGAGAGAGAGAGAGAGAGAGGGAGCGAGAGAGAGAGAGAGAGAGAGAGAGAGAGAGAGGGAGCGAGAGAGAGAGAGAGAGAGAGAGAGAGAGAGAGAGCGAGAGAGAGAGAGAGAGAGAGAGAGAGAGAGAGAGAAGGAGAGAGAGAGAGAGAGAGAGAGAGGACAGAGAGAGAGAGAGATAACGAACAATGCAAAGATAAAAGTCATTACATAAAGGCAAGAAATTAGAAGTGAGGGAGTATTAATACACACCGTAATGTAAGACATTGCATTATTCGACAATTATAGTCAATCAGAGGATTGGGTTAAAAGCGGAAGTTACATTTTTTTAAATGGATAAAAATAACTGATATTTAGAATTTAGAAACTGATCTATGCATATATTGGCTAGTATATTTATATATTAAAGGAATTTGAAATAAAGCAAATCTTTCACATACATTTTTTTTTAATTTCATTTAATTTAAGAGATTGAAAAACAAATGTAAAACAAGCAAGAGTTAATTTTTCTTTTTAATGTCAACAAGAATTAATCTTTTTTCCGGAAAAGAAACAGGAATATTTTATTACATTTTTTTTTTTTTAGAATAAATACTAGTCTAATATTTATTTTATTTATAATTTTGTTTTATTCTATTGTAAAAATTATAACGTTACAATAAATTTTTCTACGATAAATCTGATTATAAAAAATTTTATTATGAAAAAGTCAAAAATGTTGTGGATAATACATACTGATATTTTATACCGATATTTCAATTTACCCAAATTAAATCAATACTGGAAGTGGGAAATCAGACAAAATTAATATTTTTGAAAAATGACAATTTTTTACGAAATACTTTTTCATTGGACGCCACATGTTTGGTTATTTACCGTTTCTTAATTCTTTGTAGTTTACAAAAAATTCACATCTCGAAGAGTTTTTTGTTATTTATGGTAAAAACCTTTGAGTTGTTTGAAATTACAATTCCTACAAGAAAAACAAATATATATATATATATATATATATATATATATATATATATATATATGTGCGTATGTGTGTGTGTGTGTGTGTGTTTGCATATAATGAAGAAGATATAGAAACCATTGTACTCTGAACAAAGCAAGAACCGACTCCCACATCCAGTCTTATTATTCATTCTACAGGTACCTTAGTTTTATGGTGCTAAATCCACTAATTTAATATTAGCACAACAAAAAAATTCAGTTAGTGAATAATACAACGAAAATAAAGCATACATATATTGGAAACAAAATATAACTGATAAAACAGTACTCAAAATTCATGTCAAATCTCAAAATATTATCTTGAATGTGTTGATATATTCATTCATTATATATACGTATATTACAACCAAATTTTAATATTTGGTTTAATTACAATTTTTGGTTTTACATTGTACTGTCTTGGTGAAAAATGTAAAATCAAAAAAGTAACAGGAATTATCATAACAAAATAATATCAGACAGTTTTTTTTAATACAGTTGTTACAAATAGAAACAGAAAAAATGAAGAAAGATAGGATAATTTCAAAATGGTTAATTTTTTTTAGTCATTTATACTTTATTTTCTGTGAATACATAATATATATTTGCATTACTTTTTATTTAAGTGGAAAAATAAACAAATTGCCATTTTTAGCAAACATATACAAAGAGTAAGTAAATAATAAGCACTAAATTTATATTTATTCATTTAATTTTCGCCTAATTAAAAATGTTAATAACTTTACCAATTTACCAATTAAGATAAACTAAAAGGATTAAAAAAACCTGAGATAAAGAACGAATTAGAAATGTGTAAATAAACCAAATAAAAATGTCTAAAACACTAGTATTATTTACTTGAAAACTATACAAAATTTGTACAAAAAATACGTGTTTCTAAAAATTAAAATTTTTAAAGTATTATCGTTTTAGGAAATTTCTTCTAGAATCTTGCTTCTACGTAAAATTGCCTGTACAAATAGCTTACTTGTATATATCTTGGAAAATTTATTTTATACGTTAATAGCGCCATTAATATTGGTTATTATTATATATTTATCTATCTGGAACTTGTGAATTATTTATGTTCCACTTAATTTTCTGTCTGTAAATTTATTATATAATAGTTTTTTGTTTACTTATGAAAAAGTGTAGCATAATAAACAACAGACAACAATAGATCATTTTTTTTCCAATCTCATGATAAAGAAATTGAAAGGCTACCACACATAAATTCTAATTTATTTTATTTTTTCATCTCCATTGAAAACATTGTAGATTGAATTCACATAGTGAAAACCACCCGAATTACATTTCAACCAGAATACCAAAAAGCGTCATTCATAAACTATGATGTAAGGAAAATTGCCAAAATTTCCTGGAAAAAAAATTTTTAAATTTGTACATCTCACAAAATGATATCTGAATCGCCAATGAGCACCGGAACTACCATTTAGTAGAGTCCATTATACATAATAGACAATAACAATTACTAATTTTTTTTTTAATTCCTCAATAAAAATACATTTTGAGTAAAATTTTGTTTTAAACTACAGTGAAAGAACTTATTATACAGCATTGACATAACTGCAGTATACACTCTACGAGCAGAAAATAGACCGTTTTATACACATAAAATGGTCTGTTAATTAGAAGATAAACCACTCACAATGGAGATTTGAGGCTACAACATGCAACCTCTACAACTAAAATCTACTCTGCCTTTCAGGGAATCGCAGAAAAAGTAGAAAATCTCATACGTGCGCAATCATTATGGAAATAACCTTTTTTTAATTAGGAAAATGTTATAAAAATTACGAATCAGTTTGATTTTCTTGCTTTAATCAACTATAAAATTTAAAGAGTTTGAAAAATGATAAAGTAGGCAAATTATCATATAAAAAAATCATCTTTACATCAAAGCATACTAATCACGTTTTAAGATACACGTTTTCATAGGATCAAAATATTGCTAAACAATGCACTGATGTAATTAAATATGCAGAATCATTGCTGAGAATAGACAATAGATAATTTTTCCCCAATTTCAAGATAAAGAAGTTCAAATGTTACCATATACAATTACTCTTTTCTTTCCATCACCATTGAAAATATTGTAAAATGAATTCACATAACAAGCAAATGACATCAGTTTTCAACCAGAATATCAAAAAGCGTCGTTCAAAAACTAAGACCTAAGGAATTGACATCTACTCTATAAAGATGTCAATAATTTTACCATGTCCATAAAAATCTGCAGTGTGTTCTTTATTCAGTACCATATAAAATTTGCTTTTGTATGAAAAAAAAACAAAAACCCGAACTCCAAATTTCACACATGGAAGTTTTGTACTAATTCCATTACAAAAAGCCCTCCGAAATTTTTGGAAATTAATACTGAACAAAAATAATTTTGTACAACCTCTTCAATTGAAATATTTTAATTGGAAACAAATAAGAAGCCGATATTAATAATTTTTTTCAGTAAATGATAACAAACTTGTAATGTAAAATAAGAAACCCTAGTCATTTCAAAATTATCATCGATATCAAGAAGAAAATGAAAGCTTAGATCAGTAACCACTAGATCATATTATTCCTTCACGCAATAAAGTTAATTTCAACGTTCCGGTGTATCATTAAATAGTTAAACATTTTATCTTACTAACAACAGTTTACTGTTCCTTGATTTTGTAGTTGTTTCACAAAATTTCATTAATTTATTAGCAGGGGTGGCCTGTAATTTCTTGATGGCGCTGATTACAACTCAAAGCTTGATAAAGAATTATGCTTAAGAATAAGGAAATTTTTGATAAAGAATCCCCAAAGAGGGCAGAGTTATTCACTGGTGCTCAGTAAATTGATTGGATGTGGCTGTTGGTCTTCTTTAGAATTAATTTTTTTCTTACAAATTTATCTTATTTATTCAGTTTTTCTTACATTAATGATACTTCGCTGAACTAAACGTTCAGCAGAAGTTCGGAATCTACATTCTCTCTCCTCTTTTGGTTGGTGTATTGGAAGGATAGGTTCTCCAGTTATATGTTATTTTTACTTTCAATATTCGCTCCTCATCAAATACGAATTGTGAATTATATACTGAAAACGGGGTAATTTAATAACCTTCTTAAAAATCAGTTCTATTTTCTTACACTCCTAGAAAGGTGTTCTGGTGAGAGGTTATTAATCCATTAAAAACGACACTCAATAAATTAACTTCAAAAATTATCGTGCCTTATTGTTTTCTTAAAGATTTATCTTTAATTTTGTGCACTACTTACAGTAGTGCACAAACACTACTAACCAAAACAAACACCAAAACCACATAGTTTTGGGTTATACTTATACAAATGACTAACAAGGGAAAAATAATTTTACTAATTCTTTTACATTGGCCCTCTAAACTTCTCTTCCCCCAGACATCCTGCAAGGCATTTAAGCAACAATAGAGTATAAATACTTTAAGATGAAATAATATTTATAGCCAAATAAACCAAAATATTTTAAAATAAAAACACACGAAATTTCTGTTACTGACATTTTTTTCAGTAACAGAAATTACTTTTTTTCTAAAGTGATTAATGGGGTTTAAAGGTAGTCCTGTACGTTTTGAAGAAAAGTAAACCCCATTTCCCTAAAATTATTTATTTATTTTTAAATAAACAATGAAGGAACATTGATTTTTAAATGTAAAATGTCTGCAATACTGGAATCTGCATTACTTAATATACAGTACAAAGGAACATTTAACTGGATTAAATTGTTTTAAGTTAAAATAATCAGTAACATTGCGTTTGGAATTAATATTAGCCTTATTATATAAGTAAAGAAGTGTCTTTAGTCTATTGAATCAGACTGTATGATCATCTTCTAATATATCTTGGGTGCAGTAATCCCATGGAGCAGGAAGGGTAAAAATCGTAATATCACTATGAAAATTAAAAATTTAATTTAAATTATGTAAGCTTGATTTACAAGAAACATAATTTATTTAAAGCTTACGATTTATTTATCGTTCTAGTGCAGTCCCTAAACTATATTTGTATATAAACATTTTATAGCCCGACCTGGAGAAAGGTAAAGAATACTACTACATCTATAAAAATTACTATGTTATACCTAAACCATATCATAAAATTGAACTAGTGTTTATCTTTTGATAAAAATTAAAGTTGTTAGGTAAAAAATTTGACCAAAGTACAGAAATTTTGTGGGGAAAAAATGGTGAATGAATATTTTAGAAGAAACACTGTTTTCAATGTTTACGGATTCTTAATGAGAATTTGAATAAACAGAATTTGTTAAGTTATACATAAGTATCAGAACTAACCACTGAAATAATTTATACATTTTTTTTTCTTTTAACAGTTTATATCAAATATAAACCGCTAATTTAATTTAGTGGTTAAATTCGTCATCGAAAAATCATCCAATTTAGAATGTTGGGAGAAGTTTCGGGTTCTTGTAAAGGCAGTTGCATTTATGTGGATTTTAATGCTAGACTCTGGATACCGGTGTTTTTGTTTTGTTTTTTTTTGGTGTTTGTGTTTCAATTAACCACACGTCTGAAGAGTGACCGACCTGAATCTGTTCCAAACTACATTTTACCGGTACATTTACACTTACACAGCAGCTACGTCAGGCCTGACAAGTCGGTAGCGGTAATTGCATTTGCATATACAAACACGCCCGAAACCGGTAATAACTGTTGAACTGGTTGGAGAAAACATATTAAATCTAAAACGTTCTGTTTAGAAAAAAAAAAGGCAGGGTGAGTAGATTTAGATTTACCTCTTTGTCAACATTGTGGAAAACTTAATGGGACAAAAATCTACCTGAAGATACTAAAGAAAAATCTGAGTGTTGTAAAGAACAGAAATACGAGTATAAAATTATTGTTAATAAAAACTTCTACTTTTATGTGTCTTTCATATCCAGTAGTATATGTCGTATAATTATCAAATATTTTTAGTGATGTTATTTTAAGTTTTGACAATTGTATTTTTTGTTGATTTTTCAAATATTAAAGAAAACAATGAAGTTATTATATAACAAATATTCCGATTAAATTAAACAGGTTTCAGTTTTCTTATTTTTTAAATTTTATTTAGTATTACTAAAATTATTATAGTACCTCCAAAGTTAAGAATTTTAGAATGCAAAGAGCTACTTTTATATAAAAAGGAAGGATTTTATAAGATTCATAACAACACTTATTATTTATATTGTTATTTAATGATAAAGTTATTAATAGGGAGGCACTATAATACAAAAAAAAAACCTCTATCACTTAAGATTAAGACATTGATTTTATATGTATTTTAAAAAAACTTCGCATAATATGATCTAAATGAAAACTATCATTCTATAAACTCTATTTCTTTTATTTATTATTTTCTTATATGAATACAATGTTCTCTCTTAAAAAGGGGGGTTTCAGGGATTTTGGAGTTTTTGTGATGCAAAATCTTTTACGGTCAACAAGGGATGCCTGGTTAAATCCTCCCATTAATAAATATTACTGTAAGTATTTGCATTTTTCGACTCTCCTTATGTTTCCGTATTTTTTGTGTATGGTTTCTGTGTTGTTGTTTTGCCTTTCCATGTATTGTGTTTTCTCGTATGATATTTGTAATCCCGTTTTCGCAGCAATTTCGTTAAAGAGTTCCAGTGTTTCTTGTTCTTCTTGGCTGTTATTGCTGAGAATTGCCAGGTGATCTGCAAATGCCAGGCATCTGTTGATTGTTTTATTATCTTGTGCTGTTCCCACCTCTTCCCGCCTAGATTCTTCATTCAATGGCCTGATCGCATGTTTTGTTCCACCACCTATCTTTACGTTTCCTTGGGGGGTACCCCCAACGCATTGCCTTCTGAACTGTGTTTAGTTTTTACAAGTTCTGTCCAATTTTTTGCCGTACGCTGATTAATTTCTTCGATGCTTTTGTCTTTGTTTGCCTTTAGGTATTCTGGATCTGGCTTTATTTTTTTCTGTGTTTTTTCTCTGTTTTGTGGGATTAGCCGAATCTTTACTTGCAGTAAGTAGTGATCAGACAGAAACAATCCTACGTGTTTTCACATTCAAAATTTTTCTATTATTTTTATTCAATACGGCTACATGGTCAATTTGGAATTTTCCTCATAAGATGTTGGATGTCTTTCACGTAATGAGTTTTCGTCTTGGCTTTTGAAATTGGGTCGAGATAATTTTGAGTTTAAAAGTTTCGGCAATAGTTTATGAGGAGTTTCCCATTCTTTTTCGTACGATTGTGTGCTGTGTATCGGCCTATAGTCTGTGTGTATTTTCTTTCTTTGCGTTCATGTGCGTTGGAGTTCCCAAGCAGAATTTTCACATTCCTTTCTCGTATTTAGTAGATTATTTCTTCCATGTCCTCCCAAAAGTCTTAATCTTCTAGAGGATTCCTTCTTTTGCGATCGTTTTTGGGTGCATGTGCGTTACGATTGTGCATCCTTTATTTTCTGATTTAAAGGATAGTGTTGAGAAGCGTTCTGATATTGGTAAAATCTATGATGTTATCTATGTCCGATCAGTACACTACAAATCCCGTGCCAAATTTTGTTGGTATTTCCCTTCTGAACACAGGTTTTCCTTTGTATATCTGTAGTTCCCTGTGTTGAAGTGGTTCACATCTGTGAAGCGCGTCTCTTGTATTGTAAAGATCTTGATGTCGATTTGTCCAATGTGTTTGTGAGCCGTCTAAGTTTGCCCAGCTTGAAAAGAATATTCGTATTGAGTATGTCAATATAGGGTTGGCGAAGAGACTTTGGGAAGCTCCAACTCTTCTCTTTATGATGTCCCTTGTCTCCCATAATCTAATGACCAGGTAAGTCTAGTACATTGACTGGTGCCTGGGTAATGGATTTATCATTCGATAAATCCATAAATAAATAAAATAAATTTGTAAATTCGATAAATTTTAATTTTTTCAAGATGAAAGTGGGTGTGATGGGTTTCGTACATGACACAATAATTTTTAAATTTTGATAGTTGAGGTCAAGACATAAGAGTAACTGCCGTACCAACTAGGTGACGCTGACTAGCCGCTTGATCCCGCAACAAACACTAGTGGATTTATGTTGGTGTTAGATTTCGCCCGCCCTAGGTATTTCATTTCCCCTCATATTATTCCATTTATTAGGTATTTCATTTTCAGAACCACCCATATCTGGGAGACTTTCTCTCATCCGCCATGTGGAAAGGCGCCCAATGGGGAATCTAACAATACCACATGGGCTGTATATCTCTCTCTCTATAAATACATATATATATATATATATATATATATATATATATATATAAAATATGCAATTTGTTTTTATTAAATTTTATTCAACTGTTAATTTTTCTACTTTAACACCTTTTCATTCCCTTGAAAAGCTACAAGAAACAAGAGAAAGATTATTATCTTTTAAATTTATTTTTCAACGACAATATTTTAAAAGTTAATTAAAAGAGAAATGGAAAGTTTTAATAAAGGTTTTTCCCGTAAACGACTTTTTTGAGCATTTCCAGTTCAGTCATACTTACAATAACATAATTTAAATTTGCATAAAATATTAACTGTCTTATTAGTTAAAAACAAACTACAGGTCTTCATTGAAATAATTCTTCAGAATCAGGATTAAATATTAGGCTCGTCATCAATTATTGATGAGGCTTTAATAGAAATTTTTTCATAATGCCTAAAATGTATACCATTCATAACCACTGATACGTTTTTATATACCATTAAATATTCTCTTTGTATTTCAACTACGTGATTTTAATATACATTATCTCAAATGCAGCATATTTAAATAGAAAAAAAACTAAAACAAAAAACGCAATCATTTATTATTATAAAAGACTTTTTTAAATTTATTTTAAATTATATTAAAGAAAAAATACTAATTCTGAATTTTAACGTTAATCGTATATAAAAATTTGTTTTTGTATTTATGTTATAATGGCAGGGTTGTTTAGTAAAACATTTTAAATATTAGGTCAAAAAATAACAGTACCGTCGTGATTTACGTTATGTATAACAAAACTAAGTTCCTGCTTAGCGAAATGATATTCCTCCAGAAGAGGAGAACTGAATTCGAGTACTGTAGTAAATAATGCAATATTCTAACCTCATTAGTTTGTGACACCAAATAAGTTACGAGACATGCTGAAATATTATGCTGTGTAAGCATTTCATTACAAGTGTCACTTAGAATATCAAATTAAATGGGTACACTTTGTCGTATACAAAATCAACTTACGTACACTCAATATAGAGAATAACAATATAATAATAAATTTTGACTCAAAGATATAATAAAATAAAGAGACTGGTACAACAAAATTATTTAAATTCGATTGAATTGATTATAGTAATTACAAGAGATGAAAAAAATTATAGTTTTTATAAAACATAAAACTGAGAATCGCGTGAAATGAGTATTTTAATTGGTTGCTTTTTCTCTATCGTGTTGTGGAATCTCATAATAATCTACTGTAAGTAAATTTTGAAGACGTATGAGTATTATTTTTTTTTAATTAAACGAAGAAATTCAAAATAATTTCTGTTGAAACGTCACTAATAAATCCATCCACTTTGATTAGTCTACGAGATGTCTACATGAATTATGTGATTATATCATAATTTTAATTACAATTTCAGAGTAGAAATTTAATTCTACTCAGTTAAATTTGAATTGTACTAATTAAATGCTAATCTTATCCAGCTGGTAAAGCTTGTTTGTGTTTATATCATTGCTCTAGAATATTCATTTCTTCACGGATCACAACAATTTTCCTAAACAAAAGAATATTCTGGTTCTGCTTTAATTTTTAGTTGTTCAGCCGATAATCATGAGTAGTACAAATGTTTTATACCAGGTTTAGGACTGGATTTTTATTACTCGTAAGTAACGAAATTTATAGTCGCAAGAAGAAAAATACGTTTATAATAATGACATAGTGAAATAAGACTAAATATTCGTTAAACATTATCTACTTATTTTACATTAATTTTACTACATTAACTACTCAAGAGAAAAACAAAAAGCTGATTTTGGGTACCACTTGTTTGATAATGTAGGAATGAATAGATAAATTATTTATTCCCACATTATTTATTATGTCAATAGATTATTTTAAAGCACCCCTAAAATAACTACTATATGTTGAATAACTATCCTACCATATATGTAAAAAAATACGGTTTAAAATTATTAGTTATATAGTGTATAGTATTAGTTATAACGATATTAGCTAGGGTTTAAAGTTATTGAAATAAACTTGAAAAAAGGTTATGCACAAAAACCGTTTACAAATAGTGTAATTAAGATTTAAACCTAGATGGCAATTTCAATTTTTAAACCAAAACTGTCCATAAATGGAAATGCGCCTCATATGCACACACGCGAGCGCGCACACACACATACCTTTTTTCTAAATGCTTCACAAAAGATTTTCATTCTTTTTAGTGCATAATAAAAATTATTTATTTTTACAAAATAATATTTATTATTACTTCTTTTTTAAATATCTCTATTTTCTTATAATTTTATACTTAAATTTTTGCAGCTTTCTACTGATGATTTTATGACAATTATAATTACTACCTCAATATAAACTTTAAATAAAATACATGTATTTAGAAAGGGTATTTATGTCAATCTTTTTTTCCCGATTGTACGTGTTAGTGTAAACTAATTTTTGAGTACCGAAATATTGTCGAATACTGATGTAACCGTGGTTACGGAAAGTATTATAATAATAACTTCTTTTAAAACAATAAAAACGTAGAGTAAAATAAGAAAAACGCCGAACAGAATGATGGAAAAATTCAGAGGATTGTAACATCAAAAATAAGTTAATATTAAACGAAGCAAAAGATAAAAAAGGCAGACAAAACGTGGAAAAGATTAAATAAAAAATGTAGTAGGTAATTTCAAATCAAATCTGAAAGTGTGAGCAGTTAAAAAAATTTTACTTCTTAAATGATTGCCTTACGAATACAAAGGCGAGATATGTATGTTATCTATTGAGATCAGATCACATATTTTTGGGAAATGTTTTGAAAAATTAATTTTTAAACATAAATGAACGTAATTGATAAAATAAGAATATTGCAGTTGAAAATAATTATAATGTTATTGTGTATATATCGCAAATTTTTCGTTACCTATTATAATTAAGTTACCTAATAACTGAAAATCTCTTTGAAATTTATACAAATATTTAAACAGATAATAATGATTTTAGTATGAATAAAAATTGTAAATAAATATTGTCATAGCGTTTATTCTTGCGAAATTCTTATAAAGCTAGCAAAGATAGTTTTAAAATCTTAAATATAAGTTTTCGTTGGTGTTGTAATATGAAATGAATATACCTTCAAGTAAGGATTTAAAAACAAATATTGATGATGAACAGAGAATAACCAGGGAATTTGCAAAAGACGAATTGATGGCGTTAATGTTTTTATAGGGAAGTAAAGCATGATGTGGAGTTTACTGATCATTCCTGAATTTTTTTTACCTTTCTTCAGCCCTTTCAGGGTCGAATTACGAAAATTCTAAAAATTTCTTTTAGATATTTACATGAAAATTACACGCACCAAAAATAAAATTGATATCTTCATTTTTTACCGAGAAATTAAACAAAATAATAAATTACATTGTTACTCCATTTTAACCTTTTAAAATCGATATTTCAGAAGATCTTTTCTCAGTGTGAACTTACACCGTAAGAATATTTATTCAGATTTTCATCAATTTATCTGCAGTAGTTTTTGCTAGGTGTTAATTATGATTCATTCACATAATTTTCATTTATATACGAGTATATATAAGAAACATTAATTATTTTTAAAGTTATTGAATAAAATATATTCCTCTCTCACTCTGTCTCCCTCTCTCTATGCGGTAAAGAGATATTTTTAAATTGATTATTTTTACAATAATGTTTAATACTTTTCATCCAATTAATATTTTTCAATAATTGTTAACTAAATTTGATTTTCCAGTTAGTCTTTAAACATTTTTTTTTTCTATTATACGATTAATGCAGTTGGAAACGTTTAATGGAAATAAATAAAACCTTACTGGTTATACATCACGTTTCTTATGTACGGCAATAATTAGAAAAAAATTGTATATCGATCCTTAGTAAAATACTAATTCTGAATTTATCATCCAGATTGAGAATTTTACGTTATTTTGAAGTTAACTTTACACAATTTTCTCGAAAGTTTAACTAGAATTGTTTAGTTGTTATTTTTTTGCTCTTTTGTGATTAAAGGATTATTATAAACGATATACTTATTATAATAATACATTGCATTCATTTTGATAACATAATAATTTAAGTGAAATGGATCCCTTCAATATTAGTACGGAATCAGAAAATAACACTTTCTTTGTCTGTTTTATACCTTCATCTTATAATCCTAGTCCTAAATCAAGCCATAATATCAAGTTAAAGAGAACTGAACTTTCATTGTTGAAACTAAATACATCGCTGTGTGTGTGTGTGTGTGTGTGTATATATATATATATATTTATAAAACAAAATTCTTGTAACAATTAAGGAAACTAAAATTTCCGTTAACTTTTATTACAGTTATTATTAAGTATTTAATGTTTAGCTACTTAATCCTTACAGTCATGTCATAAAATGGCTAGATAAATAGAATATTATTCAGTGTTTTACTTAGTTTTTACAAGATTACATTTACCTTTTAAATTTTGCTTGTTTTAACTTTTCTTTTTGCAAGAGTAATACATGCAACTATTTAATGGTCTAATAATATATTTTCTAGTTAGTTTGAGTTTGGAGTAATTGGAACACATTCCTAGTAAAAAGGTACTCACATTTAATAAAAGTATTTCTTAATATTTCTCAAAATTATGCGTTTTATTTGAAATTCAAATATCCTGTGTATTATTAAATTACTTCAGTCATGATTTCAGTTAAATTATGAATTGACACAACATATTTTTAAATTAAAACTTCTCGTTAATTCAATAAAATCCGTGTTCAAGTTAGCTTAAATAATTACAAGTTCGATATTAACGACTTTGTAATAAACGAATTGTAAGGAACTAATTAAAACTCCATTGCAATTAGGAGAAAATTAAAAGCGTTTATAATTTTTGTAAATGTTTCAAACGTCATAATTTGTGCATCATTTAGATTCCGTTTGCAAAAATGTTTAGAAAGAATTACTATCATATATTTTATGTAAAACTAAGAAAAAAACAATTTCAGGAGGGTGTAGGATGCGTCGAGTTTGAATAAAAAAAGTTGGTTTTTATCGTAATTGATTGTACATAAAATATTTAGGTTTTAAATAGAGTGAGAGATCGCAAAACTGTTTTCCTGATAATTTTTAATCTATTTGTATAATCTATTTTTCGTTATTATGTTTTAACAATATTGTAACATTTTCCCAAAAGAGAAAGATCTTCTTGAACTTTAGCTTCATTGAAGTAGAATATCAGTAGTCTACTTAATAAACAGTATGGCTGCTTTCAGGATCCGCTGACTAGCCGAGATTATTATGATGAGAATGATCAGGAATCTGGAGCAGGCTATTTAATTAAACGATTATGAGAAAACACGTGACCCACCTGCCCACGGCCATTTTCCGAAAAGTAGTTCATATTTCTTGTTATCTTTCATCCTTAAAAACCCTTTACTGAGAAGTAAAATATTTGAAAGAGAATGTATCTGACTGATTTAAGAAGATGAAAAATTTAAAAAGATTCCCTTTGCATTCAACATGATTGGTTATTATACCTATTGTATTTTTGTGTAATGACTGTACTTTTTGTGTGAAGAATTTTCTGAAATTTTTTGTTATTTATTTCGGTTAGCAGGATGATAAACTACAGTAGCAGGAGTGTACTTTAAGTCTAATGCTATGAGGCAAAGTGGTCGAATGACTGAATATACCGAAACTCAACAAAGTTACTTGACTGCAGTTACCTTTTCATGGTCGCTCTTTTCTCCGACAGCGTGTTATTTATTTTTGTTGTAATTTTTTTGGTATAGAGTGCATCTCTTTCTTAACCGTTGAAAATTTTATGATATCCGATTTTTTAGGCTCAGGCATGATACATTCATTAAGAGGGTGTAACAGTGTATAAATTATAACGAGAGGGTAATTATATAGTTTTTCTGAATGTTAATAAAGTAAGAAGAATCTATTTTTTCTTTGATGATATTTTTACCCATAAAAATATATAATGCTTTTTTTAGATTTAATAAAATTTGAAACTATTTCAAAAAAAATTAAATTGTATTTTTTCTTACGTAAACAATACACAATGAACAAATCTTGACTATGCTTCATTTAATTCTAAAAACACCCCACTGTTATTACAGTTGTTACGTTAAGCATCTGCTATTTTTCTTCCTCAGAAATTATCCTTCCAAACCATCATTATAACATCAAACGAACCCCACACCATCTCAAAATAAAAGCAACATCTTCAATTTTTTTTTTCTAATAGACGCTGAATTTCTGATTTTCTTTAAAGTCCTAGACTTAGATTTTGATGTAGTCCAAAAGAAAATTTTTTTCTTCGTTAATAACGTTGCCTATGTTAATTATGAAACGTAAGTAATTAACTTTACTTACTGTTTTATATTTTTTTACATCACATTAAATTTACATATTTTTATATTTTTTTACAATAGAAAAAAAAACCTTAAGTAGACGCAATGAACTTGGTTTTATTTGACTTGCATCACAAATGACCTTTAATTTAAGGATGAAGGTAGAACTTACTTTTTATAGTTTAATTATCACTGCTGCTATAAGCAAAATGTGATATTTACAGTTCGTCAATTTCCCTTCTACTTCCTTCACTTAATAATGTTCATTATTTTATTATTGTAAATAATTTAATATTTTACATTATTTGTTCTTATTTCTTACAAGTGAGAAAGAGAGAATATGTTGAGGAAAATAGGCACCAGTTTTCTTTTAGAGTAAACTAGTTGCTATTCTGATGTGAAATGAACATTAGTGCACTTTAGGACTAAAGGTATATTACTTGAATTCTATGAACTGGAATTCTGATGTTCAAAATTATTTTCAGCGTACAATGAAAAAGGCAATAGGGAATATATTCTGTCTTTTTTCTTAAGCCTTATAGTTAACGAAAGTCTTTATTGCAACACCATGAAGAAATGATGTTCAATTTTCGGAAATAAAGTCACTTACAAAATTGAGATTATCATATTTTAACAGAAAAGAACAATAACCATACCTAATGGATACTTTTGATCCATTTCTTTATTTTAATATTCGCTTATGTTAAAGTTTGGCTAATTAATATTAAATTACAAATATATTCGTTTTTATATTGTAGGTAATAATAAAAATTATCCACTTTAGCAATTGTAAAAGACATTTAAAAATTATTTTTAAATAAAAAGTGGAATTTGCTTTTAGAAAAACCTGTCCACTGCTACACATGAAATATAATTTAGTATAAGATAACTTTAAAAAATTTGCATGAATGTACTGAAATAAAAGTCCGTCGTAAGACTGTTGAAGTAAAACTACACGTTTAAGAGAATATTATTTTATAAAAATACACAATTTCCATAATAAGTAAAATAAAAGAATAGAAGGTATATTTTTAACAATAAAAAGTCATTTCTATATAAAATTTAACTTATATACCATTCAATGAATTCTGCATAAGGTGGATCTTATTTTTGTAATATTTAGAAGAAAATATTTAATAATTACAATCAATAACAGTGTTTTATTAATTTTAATCAATCTCAACAAAAACAAAAACATAAACTCATTATTTTAATTTATTAATAAATAATTCATTTTTTCGTGAATTATAGTTAGCCTATATTTTGGTTCACCTCAATTTATTATTTCGTACGGATTTTCATATGACCAGTATATATGATCATGTAGAGAAAATTAACACATTAAATAATAATAATAATAATTATTATTCACATTAAAAAATGGGTTATTAATTCATATCAATGTTGAAACAATCATAAACAAAATATTCCATTACTTTACCATCGTCGATTTCAGTACTGAAAAAGAGATAATGAATAATAGAACTGAATTAATTGGAATCATTGCAAACATTTCTTCTGCATTCCAAGCTGAACGTAAGCTTTTCGATTAAATTTATCTAGGATTTTTAGAATAACATTTCTACAATTATTTGATTGCTTTAACAGTAACAAATGTACATGTCTTTAAAGGCGTTGGAATCTCTACAACGCTCACAATGTTTCAAATGTAATGAGTATTTAACGATTAGGATCATTTTAAATTACTTACAAAAATTATTTTTAAACAATAATAAAAATTGTATCCAAAAATTCTACTTATATGTTTCAAAACTTGTTCCCTAACATTTTAAATATCAATAGCATAACACCATAATTTTAAATACCAGCTATCTGATTCAGTTAACGTTTTTTTAGTTTTTATAAAATTGGTTTGTATTTGATATAAATTTGGCAGAGGGTATAAAGTAGTACTTACATTTTTTCTGTTAATATGTCTCCGAAACTCAATATCAAATGACAATACTGGAAATTCATATCAGAAATAAAAACCACTAAGCTCTACATCAAAATAACCCTACCAAATAATAGTATAATAAATTAAATGCGACAGGTTGGCAGATTGAGAAGAAAGCAAAGATCTATTTTAGTGTAGCAGGCCATATTCTGAATGGCAGTTAGGAGTAGTTATTTACAGAGTTATAAGCAAACAAAATATAATAAATTTATGAGACATAAAGTATAAAGAACAGAAAGATAACTGATGACTGCTGGTATTCTATGATGGCAACAATAAGTTATAGCTTGAGGATGAAGAACATCCTGGAAACAATCCAGATGACAGAATCTTAGAACTCGACATGAAAGAGCTAACACGATGGCAAGAGGAGTGAAAAGAAAGGAGATTTCATAAAGCGATAAAGGTGAATTTACTGGTGATAGATGAAAGAAAGGCCCATGCTTAGCTCGCTAGGGAAAATGTGAAAGGAGAAATTAAGACTAAAATTAAGCACTCAGGAACAAGTCATAAGAACAAGGAATTATGAAAACGTATTTTTATAATGATGAATAGTTGACAGATGTAGGCTGTGTGACTATTCACCATATAGTTGCAGAATTGCCTACAATTTACTAAGCATGAATACCTCATAATGAGACAATAAGGTGTGTGGTTTTATACACTCAATCAATACGTAAACGCCTGTGAAAACCCACCCAAGCTAAAAAATGTGTTCAGCTACTGGAAGCAGTAGTAAACAGTGATCGAAACACGATAACTTACGACTTACTTGTACACACTGACATAATAATCAGGTCTAACTGATGATATAAATTGTCTATATATTGATATAGCATATTGATACCATTTGACATTAATGCAGAAACTAAAGCGGCAGAGAAGAAGCTAAATTATTAAGACCTGCGAATATAAGTGAGCAGAATGTAGGGACTTAAACACGAAGGTAGCTGATTTATTATCGGAGCTCATCGGGAAATTTCTCCTGTTTATAATTAAACTTAAAAAGATATGCGGGAAGCAGGTTGTCGAGACGATTCAAGAAGTGGTGGTGTTCAACTCTACAGCTCATACACTTAAAAAAACTCTTTCGTAGGTAAATCGGATTACAATGCATTCCTGAATACCCGGAGAGAACACTGGAGTGCATGTTTAATCCTGAGAAAGAATTGCTAAGTCACTGTTTGGTGAGGATCCCAATTTTGTTGCAGGATGTACAAGCAATATTGCTGTAAGTAATTTTTAACAATAATAATACCAATAATGATAAGTTTTAGTAGCTGTTTCTAATAAATATATGTATTTTCAATCTAATTTCGGAGAAGCAATATTATATTAAGTGTAATAATAAACAACAAAAATTATAAAATAAAATTTAATGTAAAAAAAAAAAAAATCATCTTAAGAGATTTTACTTATTTGAAATCATAGCAAATGAAACTCAGTTTATTAAAGAACAAGAGTAGAAAGCATTTTGTTAAAGGGAAACTAGTAGGACTTTTTAGAGTATAATTTTATAAGGACTAAATGAGTACAACCGCCTCGTGTGTCATATCAGCGCCGAGACTTGCAAGACTTTATCTTGTCATGTACACAACAAAGATATAAGCTTTCTTAATTATTCTCGGAGATGTGACAGATTATCTCCCTATACAAATAAAGCGGTTACCTATTTTAGAGTATAAGAAAAATTAATTAAATTATTGTTATTATGAAGTAAGTTAGTGTTGTATGCCTTAAACTTGTTTTGTGTAAATTTATCTTGTCTCTACAAAACAATAATAATATAAATTGTATTAGGGTTAATTAAGTAACATCTTGCACATAAATTTACCTCGTGACAATGATGTTTAAACTTTAAATTATTCTTAATTTTTCTATTATTATGGAATACAAATAAAATTACTTTAAGCAGATGGAAATACGTATTTATAGTTTATTCAACTATTGCTTTTATACTAAATAAATATTAGCTAGAAAATGAAGTCTTTTACTAAATAAATTTAGGTTATTTTTAATTTTTTTCTGGATATTTATTTCTATCTTTATTTTGGATATAACTATTTTATTACATTGAATGGAAGTTTCTTTTCAACCTTTCCTAAACGAAGTAGTTATTGGAAAATAAAAAAATAAAACAAAAAATATTCAGACCACTAATAGAAGGGCAATTAATCTTGAAAATTAAAAAAAAAACAAATTTTAACCCTCCACTCGAATTTTAAAATATATATTTTAATATTAATTACTTAAATTTAAATACTTTTCGTAGTTTTATATTGTGCAGTCTTTAAGTATTATAATCAATCATTTATATAATTTATTTTTTTTTAATTCAATGAATTACAAAATAACAAGGAATTTACAATTACTAAAATAAAGTTTTGTGAGTGAATAATAAAATACCTCACACTACAGTTGTTTGCCGATGAAATTAATTGAATCATTACTAAAAAAGCCATAGTTTTTTCTACAATTAAATAAAGTTATTTCTGTTTTCAATAATAGATGTTAGTTATATACATGCAACGTTATTTAAAAAATTAATTCCCCTTAAATGAAGAAAAAATTACATCGTAGGGCATAAGTTTATTCAAATTAATTTTGTCATTTCTGATCTTAATAAAATTTTGAAAAAAAAATAGGAGTTTGGCCTTTTATCTACATTACAACTGCGCGAGATACAATCTGTTTACAATAAACTTGCAGAAACACAATCATCCATTTCCCGTCAAAATTCAGTCTGCATTTACGTTTTATTT